>NC_134582.1:92337733-93005233 GCF_037038515.1 Microtus pennsylvanicus
TATAAGGCTGTTGTTTTCCATCTTTCTCAAAGGCCACTGAGGTCACAAACCCTCTGACTGGTGGGTAGATTCTGAAGTTTTCTCTCCCCACACTGTACTCTTGGGCTGATCTTTAGTTGATGAGTCACTGAAGAAAATCCTAGAAAAGGATTAAAAGATATTCCAAGCTGGTTCTATTTGCAGAATTGTGACTCAACAGAATGCCAGTTAAAAAATCAGAACAAGGGGCTGGGGAGATGGCTCAGCAGTTAAGAGCACTGGTTGCTCTTCCATAGGTCCTGAGTTCAATTCCCAGAAACCACAAGGTAATTTACAACCATCTATAATGAGATATCGTGCCCTCTTCTGGCCTTCAGGTATACATGCAGGTAGAACACTATATACATAATAAATAAATAGAACCTTTTAAAAAAAGTCAGAACAAAACTGACTTTATATCTTCTGTGTTCAAATCAAGTGTTTTATTTGGTGTGTAGATCTGTCCTGGTTCACGTTTGTTTGTTTGTACAAGTATTGCCTTTGCCATCAACCTCCAGCATGCTGACGCCTCTAACTCAGTTATTTTCAGGAAGAATGGAAAGAAAATTGATGAACAATAGGGGTTTGTTTGGTTTCTCAGCCTCAGGGGTTTTTTCAGCTCCTTAGAGTTATGGAAGCAGAGGTGGGGATTAGATGACTTCCTGCCAGCTGCTCCAAGTTGGACACACCTGCCAGCAGTGGGCTGATTGTTCTAGCCCCTGCTATGCATAGAAAATATGCACCTAGAAAGTATATAATATAAAGGTCTATAGAAGGTACTCATGCCATGGAGTCTCCCTCCCGGGCTAATTAAAGCTTATGACTTTCTTAAGATTATTAAATCCTTCATGGGTTAATATTCAGAGGAAAGAGCTTTGGCTGGAATTGTGGCTAGTCTGCCCTAGGAGCCCCAATTCCCAATAGATGAGAAAAGAAAGGAAAGGTTGAAAGAAAGCCAGATGCCACACCTTAGTTTCAGAGCATAGAAGTAAGCTTACTAAATTCCTAAATTCTAGGTTTGTCTGACTAAGACAGGGCTTGTAAGAAGGTTGCTATAAATTCGTTTATTTCAAATTCCTGATTCATCTTTTGGTCACTTTTAATATGTATTCAGATAATCCTTTTCAGCAAGCAATACAATGTAATATCACTACTCATAAACAGTATTTACAAGGTTTCTGTACACCAAGATGTAACAATTACTATCCAGGTTAATCTAAATATTTCCAGTCCAAAGTCCTAGGAAAGTCAAGGTTCTGTTCTATTTCCAGGCAGGATAATCAGGCTGAGCCTGAGGTCTGGAAGACCTAATACAAAGACTTATAACATCAGCATAGGTGGAAAGCAAGTAGGTAGAAATGGAAGCTGGAAAAGCCCAGCTACAGCCCTGGAACAGGGACAGAGACAAACTAAGGTCTGTGGCCTGTGGCTCAGTGTAATGCCAAAGTGCATGACTACTAAAATACTACTCCTGCATAAAGATTAAAAATGTTAACGAGACACATGACACATGAAGCTGTGTGCAGAACACTAACGAAATTATAGAAGACCTATACTATATTATACACATGATTCAGAGACCATGTGCTAAAGTACCCAAAAGAACCCAGTTCCCTTTTTGGGCCTCTGCTACCCTGTGTCCTGTCTTATTTCTTTTTATTGATTTTCATTATTTGTCACCATATCTGTAATATGTATGCACGTATACATGCATGCATGCTTGTATGTATATATGCATATGTGTGTGTATACACAACAAGCTTTCTTTTAGTGTTTCATTCCCTTCACTAGGACACCAACTTTATGAGGGCATAAATGCCTCATATTTATTCATTAAATAGAAATTTTTTAATGTACAAATCTAACTATTGATTAGTTTTGGTTTTCTATTTATTTTCTTGCATTTGTGCATTATTTGTCAATATTAGTTATTAATGTATTTCAATTACTAGTTTTTTCTAGGTTAAAATTAATTCTTTATTCACCCTCTTTCGAATTCGATAACATCATCAAAACAGTCACCAAATCTAGCAGAAACAAAAATCAAATAATTCTCGTTGTATTATATTGACCTAGAATAAAGACAAACCCAAACCAGGTGAAAACAACTAAACATCATGTATTGGGAACTAGTTAGTTTGGCAATCTGGGAAAACAGATTCAAGCAACTTTATAGTCTGCTCCATGCTAGGGCGGTGCCTCTGAGAGTAAAGTGTTTGCCATTCAGGTGTGAGTATCCGAATTTAGATCTCCAGAGTCCATGTGAGGTCCAAAAAGGTAGTGCCATTTGTGAGGTGGCAAAACAAAGGCATAGGAGGTGAAGATAGGAGAATTCTGGAAGCTTGTGAGTCAGCTCATCTGTCACAGAGACAACAGAAGACCCTGTCTTTATGATGAAGACTGAGACTCAAGGTATTATCTCACATCCACATGTGTGCTGTGGCACCTATGTGGGCCATATTCACATGTACAAATATACACACATGCATACATAGAGACATAACACATACATACATGCACACACGAACATACAGGGTATAATGAATATAAATAAATAAATGGATAAGTGAATGAATCTACGACTTTCGGCTGGCAAGATGGCCTAGAAGTTAAGCTACTTTCTGACATGTTTGACAACCTGTGTTAATCCCAGAACCCACATGTAGGTTGTCCTCTCCTCCAACACACACACACACAAATATAGTACAACAAAGGAAAGTTGCTCCAAAACTAGGCATAGTGGCAAAGGTTTATATTCAGGAGGTCGATGCAGGAAGATCAGGAGTTCAAATCATTCTCTACTTCAACTACAGAGTAAGATCAAGAGCAGCCTGTGCTGCAGGAGATTGCTAAAAAAAAATTCTGTCCAAGAGTTTGCAAAGTGACAGTTTTCTTGGGATGACCACACTTGTTAGTGAGGAATGGCAATTGGTGATAGCAAATTTTCAAGTGTTCTTTAAGAGGGGGCTGGCACATGCTTAGTCTCTGGACAACTTGAGGGCAAGATTCTCATGCAGAGGGCCAGCGGAGATCTAGAATGCTCCAAAGAAAGCAACTTATCCAAGAGTACTGGCTGAGTGGGTCTATCTACATCCCAGTTCAAAGACTCAGCTGTCGATCTATTTGAGATCTGATTAGCAATGGTTTCCTTGCCTCAATTTATGAGCCCTAACCAAAGGTACTAAACTCCCTTTTGTCTTGACAACGATTTTAACTCAAAGACAATTTTGTGAATATAATCTATAGAATCAAAACACAAACAAACATCCTCAATAAAAACTAGTTTCTGGAAAACAGAACAAAAAAACAAACAAACAAACAAAAAAAGAACCAGCACCTACCAGAGTCTGGCGTAGCCTTTGGGTTTCCTTTATCAGGTATTTAATGAAAACATTTTTTTAAGTCTACTCTTAGGCAATCATCACACTAAATCATTTAGTAAACTGTCATTCATGATGAATCTGTAAACCTATACTATTTTCTTATAAAGGGCCTTTGCTGATTGTGACATCTACCTATAGTACCAAGATGTACAGGAGTTTAACATCTAAGAACTACATACACCACCCCATCCCAGAAAGGTTTCTGTTCTGCACCCCCTGATCAAACAGCAGTCAACACAAACAAGAACAACCCAGCACTATGTACAATGCCTAAGGAAAAGAATAAAAGCTGCGAATGAGGGAAAATTCCCAGCTGAGCCACCAAACGCCTTGTTTGCCCATTATGAAGTGAGCCAGGTGGGAGAGAGAACATGACTGGAACATAACCGAAAAGTGACAGTTGCAGACTCGGTGACTCACCCTTTCATGGCTGAGTATCAGGGCCCTGCAAGCTGAGGTTTGGCGTGTGTGCGCATGTGGGGGACTCCCGGTGGAGTTACCTAACTCTTTGTTCTCTTTAGGTCAGAGCTGTTTGCCAAGAAAAAGAGAGGGGGGCGTTTCTTAGGACTCCTTTAAATAATACAGAAAACAAAGAGTAAAGCAACAGCTGTCATGACCTCACTGGGAGGCACACAGAAGAAGAGCAATTAATGGACTTTGTTCATGGAACTAACGATTGCCAGGAGTCTACGGGGATAGTTCAGAATTCATATCCTATAGCTTCACTCTCCATTAACTAACCTGCATGGACAAAACACCTCTGTCCGTCTTTATCCTGAATGCAAGTTGAGTCCTACCGTACTCTACCAAACTGTAAAGAAGATAGCCAGATCTACCAAAGTCTGAGCATAAGCCTTGAGACTGTCAGAAGTTCAAGCCATGAATCCCTTCTATGCCCATGTAGAAGCAGCCTTTAAAGCATGCTATACCTATGAAGTAAATATGATGGGATCCAAAAATAAACAAAAGGAAGAAGGAATGGACTAGAGGAAAACTTCAAGAAATTTTCTGTGGGCTGTTTGAGTGACTGTGGAGCTTCTGTGACATTTGTGATTTAACACACCTGTGTTCCAGAGACCCACAATGGAGCACTGGACTGAGCTCCCAAGGTCCCAACGAGGAGCGGAAGGAGGGAGAAGATGAGCAAGGAAGTCAGGACCACGAGGAGTGCACTCACCCACTGAGACAGTGGGGCTGATCTATTGGGAGCTCACCAAGGCCAGCTGGACTATGACTGAAAAAGCTTGGGATAAAACCGGACTCTCTGAACATGGCGAGTAAGGAGGGCTGATGAGAAGCCAAGGACAATGGCACGGGGTTTTGATCCTACTTCATGTTCTGGCTTTGTGGGAGCCTAGCCAGTTTGGATGCTCACCTTCCTAGACATGGACGGAGTGGGGCGGACCTTGGACTTACCACAGGGCAGGGAACCCTGACTGCTCTTTGGACTGGAGAGGGAGGGGGAGAGAGGTGGGGGGGAGTGGAAGAAGGGTGGGAGGAGGGGGAGGGAAATGGGAGGCTGGGAGGAGGCTGGAACTTTTTTTCCTTTTCTCAACAACACACACACACACACACACACACACACACCTGTGTTCATGACTCCAAAGGGCTTATTGATTAGGATTTCCTGTATGTGGAAAGTTGGAGGAAGAACCAAACTCTGTGAGTAGGCGTCCTTGGCCACCTTTGTGACTAACATCCTTACAACTATTAGTTGAAACTACCAATTCTAAAACATTTGCAAAGATATTAACCAGACCATCAGTACCCACCAATCCCGAAGCCAGTGAGTGGCCTCCGAAATGAGCAGCTCAGACTTTCTTGTTTGCTGCAGCACATCTGCCTGATGTGGAGTTGGGAAAATTCTTTGATTTCTGACTTTATTTTGTTCTGGGATGATGAAAACTTTGTGTAGCCACTTCCAGACTGGAACATGCCAATTTGAGCAATCTGAATCTGTGCTTATGGGACACAATCTCTCGTATTTAGCTCAGAAGAATCCATCTCCTAGTCTCTGAGCAAGAAGAGCTGTGTTCTAGCATTTGTATTTGGGGTCGGTTGTCTTCATTCAGTTCACAATAGAAGAGGATTATTGAAGACAGGCATATCACAAACCACAAACATCAAGCAGAATTCCCCTTGTGTTTCAGAAACTGATAGTATCACCCTGAAAGCTTTAGGGGTGGCAACTCAGTAAGGGGCCAGACACACAAGCATGAGGACTGAAGTTCAATCCCCGGCACCCTTGGAAAAGCCAGCTGTGCCATCGTGTGCTCATAATCCCAGCAGTAGGGGAATTTGGAGGGACTTGTAAATGTTTTTTTGTTTGTTTGTTTGTTTGTTTGTTGTTTACAAAGAACATTAGAGAGTATGGGATGTTTTCAATGAAGGCCACAAACAAGGAAGACAATGGATATACTAAAAAAAATGAGAGAGGGATGCGCACCTTTAAAACAGACAGAAGTCTAGACTTGTGAGAAACTGAGCCAAACCAGGGCTAGATCAATCTCTTCACACTCTTGCTAAAATCATTTTCCAAAATTGCAACTTAACATGACATGAAAACTATACATCTGTGGTCCAAAGATGTTGAAACCGCTCCACAAAAAAAAACTTAGAACTCACCAAGGGACATCATAACCAAATTATAAAACACAATAATAAAGAAAAATACAACCATTAAGTCAGAGAAACAATGACTAAAGTTACAGACTTCCCATCAGATGTCCTTGAAGCAATAAAAAATTAAAACAAAAATGTGATACATCTAAAGTCCTTGTGGTGGAAACCCCAAAACATAAACAACTGTGAACACACAGAGACACACACAGACACACAAAATCAACAAAAATAAGTATAACAACAAAATAATAGGAATCAAGAATCATTCATTGGTCATATCTCTTAATATCAATAACCTCAGATTCCCTATAAAGAGACACAAACTAACAGAACAGATTTCAAAACAGTATCCATTCTTCTGTGGTATCCAAGAAATACAACTCAACATCAAAGATAGACATTATATCAAGATAAAATATTAGAAAAAGATATTCTATGCAAATGGACCTATGAAGTGAACTGGTGTAGCCATTTTAATATCTTACAAAATAGATTTCAAATCAAAACCAATCAAAAGAGATGGGGAAGGACACTTCATACATAGCAAAAGAAAGATCAAACAAGATGGCATTTCAATTCTTAATGACTATGCCCCAAACACAAGGCCACACACTTATGTAAAAGAAACATTATTATAGCTTAAATTGCATATTGAACCTTATACTCTGATAGTGGGAGACTTCAGTACCCACTCTCACCAATAGACAGGTCATCTAAACAAAAACTAAACATAGAAATACTGGAGCTAACAGATGTCCTAAATCAAATGGACTTAACAGATATTTACAAAAAATTTCACCCAAAGGATAAATCTTCTTCTCAGAACTCCATGAAACTTTCTTCAAAATTAACCACCTTTTCAGAAACAAAGAAAGTTTAAACAGACACTAGCAAATTGAAATAACTCCCAGAATCCTTTTAGACCACAATGGCCTAAAGCTGGATATCAACAACAGAAATAACAGAAAGCCTACAAACTAAAAACTGAGCAACTACTCACTGAATGAAAATGGAATCAAAACAAAAATAAGAAATTTAAGACTTTATAGAATTGAGTGAAAATGGCTACACAGCATATCCAAACTTATGAGACATAATGAAAGCCATGCTAAGGGAGAAGTTCAAAGCATTAAGTGCCTACATAAATAAAACGGGGTATCTCATACTTACAACATAACAGTACACCTGAAAGCTTTAGAATTGGAAAGTAAACACATCCAAGAAGAGTGGATGAAAAAGAAACAATCAAACTGAGGGCTGAAATCAATAAAATAGAAACAGAGAATAATACAGAGAATCAATGAAACACAAAGTTCATTCTTTGAGAAAATCAACAAGATTGACAAACCCTTACCAAAACTAAGTAATATACACAGAGAAAAGATCCAAATTAGTAAAATTAGAAACAGAAAGGAGCATATAACAACAGACACTAAGGAAATTCAGAAAATGATAAGGCATATTTCAAAAACCTGTACTCCACGAAACTGGAAAATTTAAACAAAATGGACAATTTTCTCTATAGGTACGATTTACCAAAGTTAAACTAGTTTAAGTATACTTATAATCCCAGTAAAATAGAAACAGTTGTTAAAATGTCTCCCAACAAAAAAAGTCCAGAGACACACAGTTTTAGTACAGAATTCTACTAAGCTCTCGAATAAAATTTAGCACCAATACTCCTCAAATTATTCCACAAAATAAAAACAAAAGGAACATTGCCCAATTTATTTCATGAGTCCACAGTTAACTTGATACCCAAACTACATAAAGACTCAATAAAGAAAGAAAATTACAGACTAATTTCCCTAATGAACATAGATACAAAAAAATGTTCAAGAAAATACTTGCAAACTGAATCCAAGAACACATCAAAATACATCATCCACAATGATCAAGAAGGCTTCATTCCAGAGATGAAAGGATGGTTCAGTATGAAAAAAATAAGTAAATTAGATCCATAATATAAAAAAGTTTAAAGAAAAAAAAAGATGCCAAAATGCCTTTGACAAACACCAACACCCCTTTGTGATAAAAGTCCCAGAGAAACTAGTAATACAAAGGACATACCTAAATATAATAAAGGTGATTTGCAGTAAGCTTGCAGCCAACATCAAATTAAACAGAGAGAAACTCCTAGCAATCCCATTGAAATCAAGAACAAGACAAAGTTGTCTACTCTCACCATATCTACTTAATATAGTACTCGAAATTCTATAAGACAACTGAGGGAGATCAAGGGGGCACATACTGAAAAAGATATCAAAGTATTGTTATTTGCTGTTGATATGATAGTATACATAAGTGACCATGAGAATTCCTCCAAGGAAATCTTACAGATGACAAACATTTTCAGTGAAGTGAATGGATACAAGATTAATTTAAATAATCAACAATGTTCCTATATACAAACAACAAAGGGATTGAGAAAGAAATCAGAGAAACAATACCTTTCACAATATCCTCAAATAATATAAAATATCTTGAGGTAACTCTCACCAAGTAAGTGAGAGTCTTATATGACAAAAACTTCAAGTCTTTGAAGAAAGAAATTGAAAAAAGATACCAGAAGATGGAAAGATCACACATATTTATGGATCAGTTGAACCAGCATGGTAAAAATGGCCATACACAGTTCCCTGCCCAAAGGCCAGTTTTGCCAAGAAGAAAACAAGCTCCAAGTGGAATGAGTGTCTTCGGTGTTCAACATTCTCTCGGGAATAGATGGGTGCTGCCAGAAGCAATTGTGTCTCACATCAACAAATCCCTAAGTTATTTAAATACCATATTCTACCGCTCTTTGAAGTGGTTAAAGATTACCTATCTACTCCAAAACCACAGAGAAACCCTGTCTCAAAAAACCAAAAAAAAAAAAAAAAAGATTACCTATCTATGCAGAATACAATCTCTATGTATCTAAAAAACCTGATTAGTCTAATCATAAGTATGAAAAACATGGATGACTATTGATCTATAAATCTTAATATCTATATAACTTTAAGACTGCATATCAGAATATTAAACAATCTTTAAGCAACTGTGTAACAAATGAGGACAATGTATATTGCAATATGATAAATACATCCCAAAATTTTATCAATATACAAAATGTCCTAAGCAGAGGTAAAAGCATGCATGTATACAATATGATGAAATAACTTTGTCTAGGTATAAAAATATTGTAGACAAAAATAGGAACATATTCAATATAATTTAAATTTGTATCAGTATATAAGAATCTATACCAATGTAAATTGCCTATAAATAATAGCTCACAAGTATTCACTCCATTATTCATTACTATTATTAGTGTAAGCTCACACTAATCTATTATCCCATCCAATTTCCTTTTTTCTTCAAAGAGATCCATACGCTTACATAATGTTTTACCAACCTCCAACCCTATATTAATTATAATCAACTCCTAAATGATGTCCTTAACCCTGAGGACAAACTTTGTTGGGAGAAGGGTCTTTGTCTTCTAGAATTTCTTCCATCTATCCTGAAGGCAATGTTCTTTCTTTGGGATCCCGTGAAAGTAAAATGATGGTTAAGTTCCAAGATTAATATCTGGTATAATGACAAATATTCTCTGAGTATTTGGTAGGGTATTTCTGAAGTTCCTATTTGGAGTTCTAGCCAGAATGTTGTAAAAAAAAGTACACCATTTCAGCTAACCAAGTTGGATCCATCTTGAACAGTTGGCACCCAAAACAGGTCTTATAGTAGCGTTATCAGCATCATGGCATCATATCAACAAGGTTGAGTTGTTATTGTGGGGCCCATCTTCTTTTTGGAAACTTCAAAATTTATTGCAGGAAAATCTATTGTTCATTGTGGAAAACTTAAACATTATTTATATGAACATACCCAATAAAGGGTACTATAGAGACAAAATATGTATGATGAAAAGCATTTTTTTTTCTAAATTCTTTCTTCTTTCTGTCCCACACAAGATGTCTCTTGACATGAGACAGAAATTCTTAAATTTTCTTTTAACAACATGCTTGGATTTAGAGAAGGACAAAGCCATTGTTTAACTCCAAAGACAGCTTTGATTTTTAAGTGAATCATGACTACAATTCTATTTAGTATTCGGAGAGTCTTACCCTCAGATTATATGTCCTCACAAGTGATAATTCTCTGCTTGATCCTATCTGGATCTTTTCCTCTTTAGGCATCTAGATGTCCAGGGTCTCTTATCTTTTTGAAGATGAGTATTTTCCTGCAAAGACAAAAGCAGAAAACTGCCCCAACCCTTATGAGGTTTCCTTACCACCTGATTGGTTGTCACCTATATGGATGAGGGATATATTTCTCTTTCTCAAGAGATTTCTCTGTTTCAAACCGAATTTTTATTAATTTTGATAATTTCCATAACTTTTCTTTTCCTGTTGAAACAAGAGTGAAACCCCTTCCCCAACATAGCACATCTCATGGCTTCATTGGGAGGTCAACACATCCTTGAAATACACCAGCTGGTTTAGTTCAGAAGACTTGTCTATTATCCAATGTCTCTATGCTGCGGTTGTCCCTTTCTCATTAGTGTTAAGAAAATTCAAGGTTAATAAAGCATTATACAATCTATTTCTGGGGATATTTTCCATCTCTTTCTGTTTGTTTAACATATCCTTTATAGTTTGATTTGATCTTTCTATAACTGCCTGACCTGTAGGATTATTTGGTATACCTGTAATATGCTTTATATTATAATAAGGAAAAAACTGTTTCATTTTCTTAGAGACATATGCTGAACCATTATCTGTATTTATTTGTGCAGGTATACCCATGATGATCATAACTTCTAGTAAATGTATGATTACTGAATCAGCCTTTTTGAGCTCAAAGAAGTTGCCAATTGGAAACCTGAATATGTATCAATGGTGTCATGTACATATTTTAACTTTCTAAATTCTGCAAAGTAGAACACATTCATCTGCTAGATTTCATTTCTTTGAGAACCCTTTGAGTTAGTCCCTGTAGGTAGTGGTGTTTGGTTCTAGAAAAAGCAAGTAAGACATCTCTTTATAATCTCCTTAGCTTATTGTCGTATAATAGAAAACTGTTTCTTTAATCCATTGCTATTGGCATGATGTTTCTTATGAAATTCTGTAGCGTTCAATACATTTCCAATCAGTAATTGATCAATTTCTGCATTACCTTGGGCTAGAGGACCTGGCAGACCCATATGGGATTAGATGTGTGTTATGTATATGTGACAGAGCCTATTTCTGATTATATTTTGTACCTGTATAAATAATGCTGTCAATTCTGTATCATCTTTGCATAAATTCAGTGGTTTCAATATACAAAACAACTCTTTCTACATATTGTAAATCAGTAGCTATATTAAGAGGTTCTTTAAAATCCCTTAGTACCATGAGAATAACATATAATTTTGCCTTTTGGACAGCATTATAAGGGCTTTATTCCTCCTTACTTAAATCTTCTGATTTGTAACGTGCCTTTCCTGATTTATTTACATTAGTGTAGAATGTATAGGCTCCAGTTATTGGTGTGTTCTGTACAATTCGGGGAAGGAGTCAAGTAGTTCACTTTATAATGTTAATTATATCACATTGGGGATAATTGCTATTAATCTTTCCTAAAACATTAGCACAAGCTCTTTGCCAAAGTTCATTGTCTTCACATAATTTTTTGAATTTCATCAGAAGTAAAAGGCACTATAATCTCTGCTGTGTCTATATCTGCTAGTTGATGAAGTCTCAATTTTTCTTTAAACTATGAAATGAACTATACTTAGACATAAAGACAGACATTAATCCTTAGGTATGACTTGTATCTTAGTTGGAGTATTTTTAGTTGGAACTTTGAATATGCACTGTTTATTGTTTCTGTTGCACTCCATCATGAAATTGGTACTTATTGCAAGCTCCAAATCAAGAAGTTAATGGGATCATATATACATATATGCATTATACACACACACATACATATGGACACATTCGCATCTATGTAGTGATCCCGTGTCACTTCAAGGTCGTTAATGCTGGATAACCATATGAGAACATTAACATTTCCTTCCTGTTCCTCTCTCTCTCTTTCTCTTTCTACCCTTGTTCCCTTTCTCCCTCCCTTCTTCTGCAATGCACTGTGCCTGCTAAGCCCTTGTTGAACCACTGAACTACATCTCCAGCTAGCCAGATTTTAAAAGCTGTTGAAATAAAACCCTGTTTCACACACTCTTTTTGCAAAGGTTAACACTAAAATGTCTTATACCATTCAAAGAATAAAAGAAAACAGAAAAGAAAAGGGGAATTAAAGACCCACCCTGCAAAGAGGCAGATGTGGAAATGTTATTATCTCAGGCACTGGGTGGTTTTCAGTCAGCCACAGAAGCACCCGGATGGGATCTTGAAGAAGAGACTCATGTCATCACCGTCAAGTAAAATAATTACAGTTTTGGCACCAGGAAAGGCTTTCTATGTGCCAAAACGTGGGATTTTAAGCAGCAAGTGATTACCACCACTGAAAGCAGGTCTGATCACCCATCAGTTACTAATTCCCTTGGCATACTTCTGCATACTATGTCTGTGGCTGGGCAACTGAGCCAGAAAGGCTCCAATAAAATTAAACTTACCTTCACAACCTATTCATTTCTCAGTATTGCAATTTAATTGTGAGATGTGGTGACATACATACATGAGCTTTTTTTGTGTGACTGTCATGCCCAGGTATGTTTCAAGGTGAATGCTTCTGTGTTCAATAATACAAAAGAGATGGAAATCGTTCCCAAATCATGCAGTAGTAATATGAAATATAATTACCCATGGCATCGCAATTTCTTCTCTGTTGGCATCTGTCCTGTTATATTTTCAGTCCCAACGTTCATAGACTCACTTGCATCATTCAGAAAGCTTTCATCTGAAGGTTTGTCAAATTCTTAAAATAACAGTTACCAAGGCCTTGCTTGGCTTAGGTGTTCTCAGGGTTTCTCTTCAACTAAAGCCAAATTGTTGCAACAAGGCACACTGTCTAAATTACATTCCTCATTTGCTACTTTTATTTTTCTAGCACCTTTGTTTCCTGCATTCTGATATAAGCTCCACACTAACCTCTATTGTTTTCCATTCGTCAAACATGGTGGAACTGCCCCAGAGCCTGTATCCCAGCAAAAGTTTATAAACAAAGCAAACGGAGGGTTAATTCAGAAGATAGACAATAGTTAATGTTTTTCCTATTTTCTTTTCTGGAGAAAAGTTTGGGCAGCAGTTCCTAAGTAGTAAAACAATTGCCTTTCAGATTTTTTTTTGTTATAAGTAAATGACTGATTAACATTTAGCTGTTCTACTAATCATATGACTAATCGAGACAAGGACATTCCTGAAATTGTTTACATTCAAAGGGATTGATCTTGCCCAGTGATCTTCAAAAAGAGCACACATGTTTACAAATTTATTCAGTGATCCATATTTTATAAGGTGACAGCCTCTTTTTTACTCTGGAAATACTGAGGATCAAAATGATCTTTTCAAGAGCCCACGGTCATAGACCATTCAAATATTCAAGAAGATTGTCATGTCTAACAAAATGATGAAATCATGTCATCTCTTTCTGTGGAAATGTCAAGGCATTACAAAGGGAACACATGATTCCAATAGGTATACACAAATCAAGAAAAACAGTGAGTCCTCCATTACTTTAGAAGAGGCAAAGTGATATGGTGACCTGGATAAGATGACATTATCATGCACTATGTCCTTCGTATGGTTGATCTTATATTTCTACCAAGACATTGGGTTTCCCTTCCTGAGAGTGTTAGGATCCAAGAGAAGCCCCCAAAGAAGACCAACAGCCACATACGAAATAACAAGAGCGCTTCCTTAATTACAATGTTGGGGTGGCATTTGAGGGCCCCAAAAGATGATCAAGGTTCCTTTTAAGCAGAGTTAGGGGAATTCCAGAGAGGAAAGATTAATCTGGGGTTTTTTGGTGGAGGAAAGATTAGTCTGATTGCTGATTGGTGAGAGCTAACTGGTGGAAAATCTAGTGGTTAGTTACTTTCTGGTGACAGGATAGGGGAAGCTATCTTTAACTTGTAGAAGTCTGGCAGGGGGCTGCTGAGCTAGAAGAGGGTCTTTGGGGGCTTGCTGAATCAGCAGAAGGGCTTTGGTGGCCTGCTGGGACAACAGAAGGGCCTAAGGGGTGCTTGCTTATGGTCACCCATAAGTTGTGGTTTTCCTGAGACCTGCTTGCTCAGTTCTAGTGAACTGCAACTATGGCTTAGATTTCTGCCAGGCTAGTAGGAGAGCCCAGTCTGCCCTCTCCCGCCCTCACCCCAGTTCTCTCAAGAGAAGCCTTGAACACACTGCTTGTGTCTAACAGCTGTTTTTACCTTCCCAGGTAAGACTATCTCTTCCATCTCCGTCACTTGGGCAAGCATCTTACTTCAGCTCCTTGCAAAATACTAACTCCTGTGTTTCTTAGCCTTAGAAAGATTTCTATTTCTCACTCCTACTTCACCGAAAGTGATATAAATCACTAACTTGTTTGAATAATAAACAAATAAAATGGTATATAATTTTTCATTCCCGTCCAAGAAACTGGAATCTTATTACTCTGAATGCGGAGCTCTAATCTAATAGTATCAATATATACTGAACAACCTCAGCTTTCTCAATCTGTTTGCATTTGTAATGTAATATTTCTTCAGAATTATTCTTTTAAACAGTCAAACTTGTCTGTATCACCATGTGGTGATGTGTGGCTCTATTTTTTAAAGATAATGAAATGTTGGATGGGTCTCTGCTAACATCCCTGGGCTCAGTAATGTATTTATTGCCTCTCCCTCTGTAAGAGACTATGGCATGTAACAAACTAGCTTTTCTATTATTACATTTCTATGAGTGATAGAAAGTAAAGGTTAATATTTGAAAAGTATCAGGTGGTCACCAACCATAACATTTTAAAACATTTCTTTCCGAGGAAACTGGAACAAAAGAGAAAAAGAAAGGAATTAACTGTGGGATCTTTGTAGGTCTCAGCACCAGCAGGAAGAAGAACCCCAAAGGAAGGAGAATAAAGACGTGGCCAGCGGGACTTGCTCAGTCAGACTGGATCACAAATTCCAGAGCATCCGACCTGCTGTTTTAATTTTCATATACATTTAAAGACAGTCAAACTTTGGGGGCAGGAGGAGGAGTTTCCATGTGACAATTCTCATAACAAATTTCCAGGGATGGAAACATTGAAATTCCTTTGCAAAGTAGCAAGGTCCCTGTGACCTTTATGCTAAGACTGAGTACCAGTGGCTGAGAACTGCTCAGGGCTAGGGCCTAGAGGATGGATCTGTAATAACCATTAGGATGGATTCTGTCTAAGGAAGATGCAAAGTACGTAGTGGGGTTGGGGCTCTATCATAAGGATGATACTCACTAGGAAACAAAGCCCAGTATTAAGGCCAAAACCACCGCTCAGAATTTGGTGGAACCTCGGTGGAGGCTGGCTCCTAACAGAATAACAAAGGATCAGCAGGTCGTCTGACCACTTGGCTCCCACATTCCAGGTGATCAGGCTTCATTCTCCCTTCATTGAGGACAGCCGACCTGTGTGCTTAACAATCCTAGCTTCCTCAATGCTTACTCTAAGCCGTGTTTCCTACAAGTAACAACTAAGATACATCTGATAACCTATTTCTGGAATAAGGGCCTGGATAAAAGAATGAGTCCCATATTTCTGCATCTACATCTTCACTTGAGAGCGGGTGACTGCTGGGCACATCTGCATAAGACCCGGCTGCCTGTTGGGCTTCTCTTCTCATCTACTGGCGAGAACACATTGAGGTGTGGCAAGCGGATGGTGGGATGGGCATGTATAGATGCCTAGATTCTCACTGGAATCTGGGGATGAGAGCTTGACTGGATTCAGCAGCCCGTGTGGACTGCTCACATTAAAGACACTGAAAGATTAACAAGAAGTGTCTTCAAATAATACATCCCTGTCTCTGAGGCATCTGACTAAATTACTCTTGGTCCCAAAAATATAGGTATCCTATCAACCCCTGCCTCTGTGTGCACATGTGTATGTTTATGTGTGCATGGCATGTAAGTGTATGCATGTGTATGTATGTGTGTCTTTATATGTGTGTATATATGTGAATTTGTATATGTGTGTATTTGTATATGTATGTGTATGTGAGTGTATATGTGCGCTTGTGTGTGTATGTGTTGTATATATGTATGCATATGTATACTATTTCACTAATCACATGTATGCATATGTATACTATTTCACTATTTTATCCATATTTTTGTATTTTATTCATATTTTTGTATTTTATCCATATTTTGTATGAAATGGCAAAGGGACACCTTTCTATTTCTCGATACTTTTGCAAGGATTGCTAGAAGGTTTTTATTGCCCATTAAGAGGGTTTCTGTGAGCTCTGCCCACATAAATATGTACTAGACTTCTAATGCTAAAGATGATCAGAAAAAGTCTGTTTTTCTAACCTCTACTCATCCAGATAACAGCAAATCTGCCCCTACTGTACCAAGGTGAATTTTTCCAGTAGGTAGGCAGTCACGTCAAAATTATATGAGTTTTGCTGGCAAAAGTAGAGAAGAGCCCAGGGGATTGAGAGGGAAATTTTCTGTAAAATCACGAAGATCTAGGTTTGGTAAGCAGTTCGACAGTCACATGTTTTCAAAGTCCAAAAGAAAGAAAATTTCTACTACCTGTAGTAGAAATTCTAGATTATATTATATTAAGAAGAAATCTCAAAAGTCTCCCTGGGCTCTGTTTCAGGCTGTAATTTGCATCTCAAATGGAGTGTTATTGGGGGGCAGCTATGTGGGAGAATTTGTAGAATACAGAGAACTGGGGAAACTGAGGTTAGGTCATGAGGGCAAGCTTGTGTAGGGGACTGTTAAACCTGAGAATCCTGAGGAGAAAATACCAAGTCTATGATTGTCCAATTAAAGAAAGCTGTATGTTGTAGTGCTCCCGGGATTGACCAGGAGGCTGTCTGACTCCAAGTTGGGATTTTAGAGAGGGGCCCCTGGGGGCCTCCTGAAGTCCCTTATCTAGGAGAGATAAAGTATTCACAGAGGCAATTTTGGCTGTTATGCATTGTCAGAAAGCAGCAGAGCAAGCCCTGCTCCTCCCGTGGGCAGAACTATAGAACCAACCCCATTGGCAGAGATGTGGGTGAGTCAATCCCAAAGAAGCTAGCATGGTTGAGCTGTCCCTCTGCCACGTGGCAGCATAGGGGTAGAGGCCCCTTCCCCCCTCCGCACCCATCAATACCTGAGGTAGGTGGGAGAGCTGACTCTAAGGTCATAAGAGTGGGAGAGCCGAACTGCCTCTCATCAGCTGCAGCGCTCGGGAGAGTGGCCCACATGCCATCCTGTGAAGCATAGCAGCGCTGACGCTCAAGTGTAGGTGTGGGAAACCCAACCCTGAGGAGATGAAAGCAAAACTGTCTCCTTCCCACTCCCCCACGCCCCTCATCCCTGGCATTGCTCATCTCTACAAGGTGTGAACTCACCTGGACACCTCATCCTGATAGCAAGAACAAGGACAAGAACAAGGGAGAGCTGATGGGCTGATGAACGCTGCAACTACGCATGCCCAGGATCAGGGTTGTGTTGGCCCACCCCAGCATCCACCCCATCTGTGATCTGCTGGAGCACGTGAAGGGACCGGTCATGTAGACCCAAAACTGCAGGATTCCATAACACAGAGCAACAGCAAGGGAACCAAAAGGAGTTTCAGTCAAGGACTAGCATTGATAGTGTATCAGAAGCCAGAGGCTTCAATACAGGCCAATGACTCTTTGCAATGAACACTTGCAAATAGAGATATATGGATAAAAGGATTTAGTGAGCGACTCTCTGTGTCACACTACAGCTTCCATAATGCAACTGAGTTTTTTCTTTCTCTCTCTCTTATCATTTCTCTCAAATTTTATTTTATTTTATTTTGAGGGAGGCATGACAAGGGCAGAGAATGGATAAGAAGGGACAGGGAAATGAATGGGATGGAGATGCATAATGTGAAAGACACAAAGAATAAATAAAAAATTAATTAATTATTTAATTAATTAAAAAAAAGAAATTTACAAATGTTCCTTCCAAAGAGAAGGAACAAAGGCAAAGACAACAAGTATTTGAATGGGGTTGCAAGCATTTTACATGAGATTTAAGCAAGAGTAACTTCTTTTTACTTTTAAGATTTATTTATTTTTTATGTACACAGTGCTCTGTCTGCATGTGTGCCTACAGGACAGAAAAGGGCTCCAGATCTCATTACAGATGGTTGTGAGCCACCTTGTGATTGCTGGGAATTGAACTCAGGACCTCTAGAAGAGCAGCCAATGCTCTTAACTTTTGAGCCATCTCTCCACCCCCAGGAACTTATTCTTAATTACAAATAGAAACCCACTTTGCAGTGACTTAACACCAGGCAAGCAGGGACATCTTAATTGTATCACACCATGATGAACGAGGTCATCACGGGCCACTCACAACAGGAACAAAAATCCCTGGGTGCAAAACAACAGGAGCTGGTAACTAAAATAAACCTTTTTTATAAGTTGATTTTTTTTTCAGGTATTTTGCCAAAGTGATGGAAAACTCATTTTTTAATGCTAAAAAGTCATATGATTGCTACATATTCAGCATATATGTTAGGAAAGTTTCAATTATATTTTTTACTGTATTCCCTATGAAAACAAAGGGTAATTCTATCTATGAAGGCTTGAAAAGAATTCTAGATTTTCTCAGAATAAGAGTTAACATGAATGACAGCTTTTGAGGACTCTTTTGTATTATGTTGATAATGCACACACACAGTTGACCCTCACTCCATGGTTGACCTTAGATCACAACGCCGATGTCCTTTTGTCCAAACTCTGTGGACACTCCTCCGCTTGCTTCATCAAACTACACTTTCAGTGATACACCAGTTTGTTCTTATTTTTCTTATACAGTGTTCTATATCAAGGGAGTCAAGAGAATTGAATATGACTTAAATCTTAAAATTAGTTCATTTCCAGTCATCTTTTATGTCATATACAAATCTCGAAGAAGGCCATGCAAAACAAAGTCAAAATTCAAAACAATAACTGATAAAACATCGAAACATCCTTTTGAGCCCCAAATTTCTGTTTCTGATGTGTGTTCATGCCACTTTCAAAATTCAAGATAAACATGGTAATGTCTGTCGTGAGCAAGTAAAAACCAGATGTGCAAAGAAGTGGAATGCATGTCCCCTCTCCTTCTGAATGAGTCTCATAAAACAAACAAACAAAAGCTATAGAAAGTACAGTGTACTTACGCAAACTTGTGTAGTTATTTGTATCTAGCTAGTTGAGGGTGCTGGGGAGCACATTGGGGCCTTATGTATACCAATCACATGATCTTTCACTTAGCTACGTCCCCAGTCAAGTTCTCTGATTAGTGCCAATGTGGGCTTTGTGTGCTGGTCTGCAAAAGCTGCTGATTTGGTACATGACTATCTAATGCCATTTTGCAGAAGTCATAAACCAACTGTTGGTTAACCCACTGATCGTGGTTACAGAGTGCCTGGGACCTTCATCCATTTGACACCTTCATCCTCTCTCCCTTGATGCTTTCTGGAGCCAGAGATGATGGGCTCTCAGGACATGGGTTTGCTGCAGGCGCATGGTGCACCAGACATTTTATGTTCCACCTATTTCCTGATAAAAGGAGAGATTCCAAACCCATTTGCATCAGCATTTGCAGATGCTCTCCTCCTCCAAATGGCTTTTTAAGTATTTAGGCACAGCAGTCTGGCCCGTCCTCTGGGTAGTGATATCCTCTTCTGGCTCCAGGTACACGCATGCCCTCCAAGAGGCAGGATCTTCCAAGGATTTGACATCAAAAAAGAAACCGAAAATATTATGTCATATGTAGACACACATGATCTCAACACAGAGAGAACCACCATAGGGAAGGGAGACAGAGCATCCCATCTTGTTCACACGGTGGGTGTGTGAGGGAGGAGCAGTTGGATGAAGTCCTTGGGAATGTGTCAAGACAGGAACGCCGTTGCTGATTGGAGGAGGTTATCTTTGTCTCAGTCATTAGGGCCACCAGGAGTGCTTGAACCTCAGCTGCACACAGTCGGAGGCCGGAGCTCTCTGAAGAGGCAGATGGAGTTATGGAGGAAGCTCAGAGGCAGAGGCTTCAGCTCTGCTGGAATTGTCCTAATTCCTCCTTCGTCATAGAGCCCAAGAGGGCCCAAGCTTGCCTATCCTCTCCTGCAATCAGAAGCAGTCAGGCCATTTCTAAGAATAGGCACAGACCTTCCTTTGGATGTCCCTCTAACCCTGCCTTACAAGCCCTGGGCGAGTAGCATTGGGGAGGACTTTGAAGTCTATGTCAGATTATTTAGTTGATGAAGATTAAACTTTGATAAGAGAAAGGACAGTCTTTTTTCACTTTTCTTTTCTTTCTTTCTCCTGTGTGCTTCCTGCTGGTTAAAAACAATGCAAATGACTGCCAAGGATGAGGTGGGCTATATTTCTCACCATTTCCACTCTTCTTGAGTGGAACCGATTTATTTTGTGTTGAATGAGGGTGCTCATAAGCCAAAAGGTAGCCTTGGGACTGGAGTGAAATGCGAAGGGAAATTGAAACACAATAAAACCCCACGTCTGATGGTTTGCACCAGATCCATAATCGCACGGAGGATGTTCCCGGATAGACAGGTGCAGGTAATTACACAACACATCGCCAGTCTTTCAGTCCCTCAGCCCTTTCCAAGGGAGCTTGGATGATGCTATGCTCAACAGACAAACCTTTCTAGACAGGATCCAGGAACGAAGAGCTTTGAGTCCATTATCCAGTCTTCTCAGTAAACAATTAAAATTGAACTCTGTGGATTTTCCTGTGTATGCTTGCACGCATTTGTGTGTGGGGGGGGGGGAGGTGTGGGTGTATGTGTAGATCAGAGATCCACATTGTGTACCATCTATCTCCCACTGAACCTAGAGCTCTCAATTCAGTTAGGTCTGTGAGTTTCAAGGATCCACCTGCCTCGCCTTGACAGCAGTGGAATTACTGACAATGAGCTGCAAGTGTGAGTGCCAGAGATTCCAACTCAGACCCTCATGCTTCGGTGACAAACACTTTACCAATCATTCATTTCTCTAGCTTCTGAAATCCATACTTTTAGCTGAATGTAAAGCATCATATACCTGATCTGGCTAATTATCTTTTCGTATGACATTGGATGAATTAATGCAAAATAAATTAGTTCAAAATTAAAATTGAGTTATAAGGATACACAATTTAAGAATTTCCTGGGATGTGGATTTTTTGCTGTTGTTGTTTTGGTTTGGTTTTTGTTTTTATGAGACAGGGTTTCTCTGTAGCTTTGGAACCTGTCCTGGAACTAGCTCTTGTAGACCAGGCTGGCCTCGAACTGACAGAGATCCACCTGACTCTGCCTCCTGAGTGCTGAGATTAAAGGCATATGCCACCACTGTCTGTCATGGAATGTGGATTTTTATCAATAAAATATAGCATATCATATGCTAATCTACTGATAAAATTAGTTATGAGATGCATAATTAAAAACAATAAAGACATTCATTTACTATTTGCCTCTATGTTCCTGCCCTTGACTTAATTTTTGAGGTAGCTGTCATCTTTACAGAAGGGGACACTTAGAGAGTCTAGGAAAGTTTCTTGATACCCCAAAGCTAGAAGGGTGCTATCTGGATGTAGGTGATTTTTGATAAATCTTATTGGTTTGAATTGAACATTCACTGAGCATCAAAGGGCCATAGCAAGTCAATAGATGGATCTCAATTTTGTGGATTAGCTTGAAAATGGAACTGGGTTGTCAAAGCCTATGAGAAATTTAACTCCTGATAATATCTAATTAGTAAAGAATAAAAATTAGTTTGGTATTTCTCTTAATATTAACTACGGTGTGAAAACACATTTCTTAGAATTCATAACACCTAAAATGTATCTTTAAATTATTTTTAATTATTTCTTTAAAAAATAAATTTTTAAATTACTGTCCTAGTAAATTAATCTAGGAATGTAGCCCATATTTATGAAATTCAAAATTATATACTCCTACTGACAAACTGACAAAGAAATAATGAAATTTAAAGATGAGGACCAGTGAGATAGGTCAGAAGATGAGGGCAATCCCTGTCAAGCTGTGTGATGGAAATTGGGTCCCTAAGATCCACCTGGAAGACAGAGAGAACTGACGCCATGTGTCCTCTGTCCTCCATATGCACACTGTGGCAACTGTGCATGCATGCACACACACACAAAGAAATACTTGCTAAAGTATTAGATATAATAAAGGAAACAAAGATTATGTGGAAGATATTTAAAAATTAAATAACCCCAATTAATCAATCTTTAAATGCCTGTTTCCTATGCAGAATTATTAAAGTGAATTCAGTTTTCCACAGTCCCAGTACAATTGAGCCAATCTCAGACAACAGATGGCTGTTTTGATGTAATGATTGAGTCTGTTTTTGCTGTTGTAGGGCTTTTGCTTCTAAATAAATGCAGTGTTTAAAGGATTTCATTAAATAAAGTGCTATTATTATTATTAGTATGTATGTGTGTGTCTGTGTGTGGTGTGTCTGTGTGATGTGTGCGTGTCTGTGTGATGTGTGTGTGTCTGTGTGATGTGTGTGTATCTGTGTGTGGTGTGTCTGTGTGATGTATGTGTCTGTGTGTGTGTCTGGGCACAGCTTTGTGGCGTTTGCCCTCTCCTCCCACCTTCAGGTGTCTTCTCAGGATTGAACACAGGTCATCAGGCTTGTCCCAGAAGCACCTTTGCCCACTAAAGTGTCTCACTGACCTGATAAATTACTTTCTCAAGTTAAATAAGGGGGGAATAAGAATATCGGGACTCATTTTTGCCTCTGGCTGTATCCTGTTCTGAGTCATTGAAGACACCCTGTAAACATCTTTGGGGCTCATTTTCCCCATGTCCAAAGTAAAAAATTAAAGAAATGAGTCCTGGATACCTCTGTGTTTTTATTAACATGGGACTAAATGAAGCGTCAGAGGTTAAAATCAAGTTTCTGAAGAAAAAGGAAAATGAATGGTTGTTTTACGTGGAAAATTAAGTATAAATATCTACTAATTTTAAAGGTAAAAATATATCTGTGATTGCAATATTGGTTACTTATTTGCTCATATTCATTAAAAGAAAAAGAGGAGTGAAAATGAATTTTAATAAGGAAGATCCTAAAAATAATCAACCATAAGGAAAGTGTCTTCATTGAGGACGTTCAATTATATTTTCTTTCTCGGAAACTCTTTTATTTTTAATTTATGTGTATTCACGTAGGTATTTTATGGACATCAGGTGCGTGCAGATCTCTGAGGAGGCCAGAGGGAGTCAGATCCTCTGGAATGAGAGTTGCAGGTGGCTGTGGACTGCCTCCTATGTGTGCTACAAACTGAACCTGAGATCTCTGCAGGAGCTCTTAACTGCTGAACCATCTCCAGCCCCTTCTTCAAAACTTGCTATATGGGTAACGTTAAGTGTGCATCTGTTTGTTCTTTTTAAAGGAGTTTTGATTGTATTTCCTTATCTATCTGTCCATTTGTGTGCTGCTTATGTGTGTACACATGAGTATACCACATTGCACATGTGGAGGTCAGAAGACAACTTGCAGGGGACAGTTCCCTCTGCTATATGGATTCCCAGCTGTAGCATGAATAATAAAATCTTGGAGACAGATATTGGGGTTTAAGTTGAAAGATCAGAGAAGCAAAGCAGCCACACCACTAGAGAGCTCTTACCTCTATGAAATCTTCAGACTGAAAAGAGAATGAGCTTCTGTCTCATCCTGCCTTATATTTCTCTCTAGTGTTGGTATTAAAGGCATGCACCAGCACCACCTGGCCTCTGTGGCTAACTAGTATGGCTTCCAGGATTAAAGGTGTATATCACCACTGCCTGGTTCGAATGGCTGACTGGTGTGACTATCTTTACACTCTGATCTTCAGGCAAGCTTTATTTATTAAAACACAAATAAAATATCACTATATTCAAAATCTGTCTCTGTGTTTTTATTATTCGTGCTACACCCTGGAATATTGAAGCAGGGATGTCAGGCTTGTTGACAGATACCTTAACCCTCTTGGTTGTCTCCTGCCCCATGTCTGTTCTGTTACTAAACATACCAATAATTTATTGTGCAGTAGGCAATGAATTCTTGTTCACACACAAGAAAACAAAAGTTGGGTTATTGATAACTCACCATTGTGCTTGTCAAGTAATAGTGGAAGGCAGTAGGACTTTAGACAACATGGGAATCTAGATGATACTCTAGAAAGCCAAGGCCTACACAAAGTTCTAGTGATAGCAATGGAAAGAGGTGGCATTGGGTGTGAGATGGCAGCACTTATAAACAAGTAGTTATTTTAGGCAAGAAGTGAAGAAGTCAGGCCCTAAACCTGGGGCTGAGAAGACAACACTCAGCTCACACTAAGGCACTGGGTGGTTTCAGAAAAACAAGAGCAAACCTGGGGAGGGTGGCAAAGAGAGTTGAAGCCCATTGGAAAAGCTGACCAAGGAAGTTGTCACATCCAAACACACTTAGGTAATTTACAGAGGTAGCTTCCAGTGGCAAGAAAGGCCCCATAAAGCCACACAAAGAACCTGGATCTCAGGCATGAGTGCACCATTCTCTCTGTGCCTGTGTGTAGGATGCCTTGGCAAGGAGAACTGTGGATTCAAACAACAAACTAGAGAGCATTTGTTGACGGGGATGGATGAAAATCAGGGTTTCCATGTGCATTATGGCTGGTTCCCGGGGAAGATGGCCAACTCTGTGACTGCTGACTGGGAAATGGTCCTTCTGGGAGAGCGAGATTCATAGCTAATGACTCGCGGCTTGGAGCAGGCATCCTCTTTGACTGTAGATCTCCAGAGAGAATGTATGTCAGAAAAGAGTCAACATAGCTCTGAACTGGTTATCACCTGTTAGCTTAGATCTCTGATGCAAATTAAGCAAGATAATAAAATTCGGAAGTGCTAGAGTATATTGTTTGTGGTAATACATTTAGAGTCACTGAAAGTAAAATGTATTTTCAGTTTCTTGTACAAGCTTTATCTGAGGATCTTCCCTAGATGCCTCTTATAAAAGATCAGACTGAAATCGTTCCACTGCCCTACAAACTGATGTCAACGAGGGAAGCATCTGGAGAAATGAATCTATAACTTTCCCCAGTTCACTTAGCCATCATCATTTCTCCCAGCAAGAGTTAAACTGTAGATGGGAGAGTGACCTCAAACGATATAATGGCTGTCTCAGTTACAGTTTTTATTGCTGTGAAGAGACGCCATGACCACAGCAGTTCTTATAAAGGAAAACATTTAATGGGGGGTTGCTTTACAGTTTCAGAGGTCCATTATCATCATGGTGGGACACGGCAGCATGCAGGCAGAAGTGGTACAGGAGAAGGAGCTGAGATTTCTACATTCTGATCTGCAGGTAGAAGAAGGAGTCTATGTGTGTCACACTGGGCATACCTTGAGCATATATGAGACCTCAAAGCCTGGTTCTACAGTGATACACTTTTTCCAACAAGGTCACATCTACTCTAACATGTCTACACCTCCTAAGAGTTCCATTGCCTTTGGGGGGCATTTTCTTTCAAACCACCACAATGGTTATCAATCAGTCTCTATACTGTTGGTGTGTGGGAGTTTCTTTCTGACTTATTTGTACATTCATGGCTTATAAAACTCCACAAGAGTTAGGCTTATTATTAATTTACCCACTCAGGGTTTGCAAAGGCATTGACTTCTATGGACATTTCAAAGCTTTGTTGGAAGAACTAAATGAATGAATTGCCCCAATGGGAATAGTTTCAGTTAGCTGTAGAAGATTCCAATGTATTTTGCTCCTTAAAATTATCACAACAGAAATGGATATTTCTACCATTTATTTGTACCTGGATACAATATCTACAGATCACAACAATGACAAGCATGACAAGATATCTCTAATGGTGTAGTATATATCACTTACATGTTGCTGATAACCAACAACTCTCCAACTGAACTTAAGGTCCACTCATTCAACATGAGGGAAATCATGCCCAGTGCTAGAAAACTAGATAAATTCCATGGGCTAGTGATGTCATGAACTATAGCAAATAAATATATTACAACCACTTTTCTAGACCGTATTATTCCTTAACACATTCTAAATCTTATCCTTATATCCACAGATAAGTGTAGCTACCACTGCTCATTAAAGGAACTTCTCTTAACAGCAAATGAAGACAAGCACAGAAAACGAGAACTGGATACAAGATGGAAATCAATGGAGGCCGAGATTCAAAGGATAGGATATATCTTCACCACAGCTTGAGCATCTGCGACTCAGGGAAGGCCACAGAAAAAGAATGGAAGGATTGTAATAGCCACGTATCAGGTAGTTGTAGTGAGTGGGTCTCTCCTAGAAACGAATACATAAGCACAGCTGGAACAATGGCGATATCAATGGACATCATGCCAAAGTGGAGGGGGAAATCTCACAGGGTCCTCTCCCTAGACAAAGAACTACAAGTAACTAATGAGTATTGAGAGACGAAGAATTGGTGTCTCCCAGGGATGAGGCATATTTTTGTTATCCAAGACAAAATGGTCAGCCCTGAAACCACATAAACATAAGCAACAAAAACGGACTCATTAAAACTTATATAATTGTGCATATGTATACAAATACATGATTTTAGATGTAACAAAAATAACGTAAGAAACAGTTTGAGAGTGGGGAGGGATTGGAAAGGTTGGAGTGAGGATACCCAGGAAGGAAAGAGAAGAGTGATATAATTCTATTTCAATTAGAACACTATTAAACATTTTTCAAAAAGGAAATTGATAAGCCTTTGTATGCCCCCTCTAAAATATATCTTCATGGAATAGCATAAAACTAGTACTGTAAGTATATAACACAGCACAAAATTTAATAGATTTACACTTACTGCATTTATCACTCTGAAACTGTTTATTTCTCAATTTTAAACCAAATGTTCTATGTCTGTCATGATTAAAAATTAAAAAGAAATGTGTGGAGAAAAAATTCTGACTCTATTTTACCACACTCAAAAAACTAGAGGTAAATGACATTTTTTTAAAAAACAAATAAAATCATACATTTTCAAATGTCATTTAATTTTTTCATCTCTGTATCAACAAATGAATTCATTCATTTACAGCTCATTTCTTTCCATCACCTGGGCTATAATATTTAAAAACTATTTAGCTGACATAGTTCAAATGAAATGATTATTTTTTTCTTTCCCAGTGACATTTAATTTATCACAAAGAGATACTCAACTTAATGTATTCATATTAGCCAAACAAGCAAAATATCAGTAAACAGTTTTGGTTTTATTTTAGAGACATTTAAATGGCAAAAAATAGGAGAAATATGTAAGGATAAAAGAAAATATTCTACATCACTTTATAATCATTTTTTTCAGTCTTTGTGTTTTAACTAACACAGCTTGCCTGAAGATCAGAGTGCAGAGCTAGCCACACTAGTCAGCCATACAGGCCAGGCAGTGGTGGCACACACCTGTAATCGCAGCACTCTGGGGACAAAGCCAGTGGAGTCTCTGTGAGTTCAAGTCTAAAAGAGAAACAGAACCAAGAGTTGGTGGCTCACACCTTTAATTTCAGCCCCAGCAAGGTGTAGGCAGGAGGGGAGATGTCTGAGCAGAGAGAGAAATAGGAGGCAGGAGGAGACAGGAGCTCAGGACAGTCTGAAGTTATGCACAGAAGGCATTCAGTCTGAGGTTTTGTGGAGACAGGATCTTACCCCTGTCAGTCTGAGGCTTCTGTAGAGGTAAATGGTTTCTCTGGCTCCTTTTCCTCTCTGAACTTTCAACATTTACCCTGATATCTGACTCCAGGTTTGTATTATTAATGCCAATTAGAAGTCGTGCTACATACTAATCATTGATTCCTTAGAAGCTATTAAAGTACAACTTCTGTGCTTCTGTGATCTAACTTATGCTATAGACAGCATTGCTAAGTTACACACACACACACACACACACACACACTCTAGTTTATACATTATGTATGTGCAAATCTCACATGCAGTCACCACCTTGTGCATCACAGAGCACGTGATGCCGTCTACATGTTTCCTTCATGGTTACAATCCTTGTGAAGAAAATAATAACTATGCAACTACTTGGAAAATGCTGGATTTTGAACATAAATTAACCAAAGACCATGTGCTACAGTAAATTGCAGTAGATCTCAATAACTTTGTAGGAAAAAGAAAAAGAGGATATTCAACAACATGAAGCCTGAGCAGGATGAGGTACAGCTACACTTGCAGTCTCTTTAGTGTTAAATGTGATGATACAAGCCCGTAATCCCAGCTATAATTCAGCTACTTGGGAGGCTGATGTAGGAACATCCTGAATTCCAAGCAAGCGTGAATTAACTATCCACCACAGCCCTGTCTCAAGGAGAATAAATTCATAATCTTTAATAATACAGTTAATTAATGTATTTGCCAATATAAACAATAAAGTGTGATTTGATGTATTAATATGAAACTAATGCATGTTTACAAGACATATCAGAATGAGATCGGCCAGTTTTAGATCTTTTGGAGGCATATAACATCGAAGAATACTGAAGAAAATCAGCTGAAACTTAATGATGAAAGTGAAGGCTGGGGAGGAATTCTCTATGATGATCCCAAATTTTATTTTCTATGCCACTTTTGTGTTTAGACCATGCACTATTTGTCTTTCTGTGCTGCCTCATTCCACTCAATATAGTTGTTATCAGTTTCTGCTCCTATTGATGTTGCTATGATAAAATGCCCTGATAGAGGCAACTTAAAGGAACTGTTGAGTTGTATTTGTTTTTGTTTTGGGCTGGCAATTAAGCAACTCATTGAGTCATGACTCTGGAAGACATGGCAACAGACTGCGAAGGCAGGGTGCCAAGAGCAGGAAGCTGGCTGGTCAGAGTACATCCACATTTAAAAAGCAGACAGCAAAGAGGAAGTAGGGCCAGGCAATAAAGACTCCAGGTCACCCCCAGTGGCCTACTTCCTCGAAAGACGCTGTACATCCTAAAGATTCCACAGCCTTCCCTAAGAGCTTGAACCAAATAAGCTTATGGCGTGGGCATTTCATACTTAAACCACAACAACAATAAAAAAACACAGAAATTTGATTGCATTTGATACAAATACATTAGTCTATTTATTTATTATATGATTTATAAAATTTTACAAATAAGAGTGAGAACCACATGAAAGAGAATTGTCAGTAGCTCTTATGGAAAATGCTAGAACTCAGACTAAGGGCTCTAACTTCAACTTCACTGTTGCTCTCATTAAGTCGTGTTCTAGAGCCATTAGTATTTGATCCTGTTTATTGAGACTCTTAAATAAAACTACTACGGTAAATTCTTTACTAAGATATTATGTGTGAAAATATCAACAAGAACCCACTGAAGTATAAGATTGCTTGAACTGAGTTTCAATATTTTTCTTAAAATAAATACAGTTTTAATTCCAACGTTTTTCCCAAGGCAATCTGGTAAGATGTGTTTGGAAAATAAAAGAGGTATGAATTTACTCATTTTTCTTTGCCTCAAATTCTTCTAGGAGAGTCAGATACAACTGTAGTCAAATATGACTGAGATCAAAACGGAGAAGTGACAATGACATGAGACCTCTGAAGCTCGGAATGTACACCACATCTGGATAAGGAAGAGCTGAGGATACAGACAACTGCGCATGGCTTGGGAGCGACTGAGCAAGACGCCCTTAAAGAATAATCCCCAAAAACACAGAGCTTTATGCTCGGTCCTTTCTCAGTGACACTGCTAAGCTGTGCAAGTGGAGAAAACAAAGGATCAGTTTGTTTGGGAGCTTTTATAAGAAGATAAAATCCAAGAAAAATAAACCAATAGAACTGTAACCTAGGAAGTCACACCTAATGAAAGACTATTGTGTTGAGTCTAATACAGGGCCAAGTTTCTGCACCTGTTGATATGCTCTGTGAGAACAGCACATGTGTGGTTACTTTACCTGTGAAGACTCAGCATTTTAAGAAAGCAAGGGGATCCTAATTGTAGAAAACAATTCTGAATTATCACATCATAAGCAAAGTTCCAGCATAATGTCTCCCTGGATCAGGCTCTGCACTGTAACGAGGAAGTAGAGTGGCATTTCCTAATTAAGTTAGTAAAATGTTTGATCATTTGTGAAGGATTTTAATTCTCTCTTCCTGTACTATATTCCCTACTAAACTTGAAATTTTTTAAAACAAATGCAACAGTAAAAGGAAAATTGAACACCTTTTTTAGTTGTTGTTTCTAATTGGCACACTCTAATAGACAACACAGAAAGTGACTGAAGAGTACTCACCATGGGGCTGGGCAAATTCACCAGACTCTGGGTAAGTTTCAGAAACCGAGGTCCACTTGAGAAAAGATGCAGCGAGAGGCAGGGTGCTGGAAAGAAACAAATACTGCTCTTGAGTCGTGTGCACAAGGCCTTACATGTGCCTGAGTTTGAGGATATAATTGGTGGTGGTGGTGGTGGTGGTGGTGTGTGTGCCTAACAGGTGGCTTTCATGAGTACCAGGAAACAGCAGGCTGTCACATACAGGATCAAAAGAGAAACTTATAAAGCACTTGTATATAGAAACTGTGTTAAGCTAAATGCTGAGAAAGAATTTGGAGGTCAGAGAATTCAGTGGTTAAAAGATTCACTAAATGTGGCAATACGTATTTCGAGGCTGGGATAGATCAAAAGTCACCAAAACAGCGAGAAAATAAAAACTCTGCTCGATCTTGACTACACTGACCAGAATTTGATACTTTGAAATACCTTGTGAAGTTAGAGGCAAAACCAAATCATTCTTTTACCAAATAAAAGCAAAACTATTTATGATATATAGACCTTTTAAGGAAAATATCTCTACTGAAAGAAAAAGATGGCATCCATAAAGTCAAAACCACACAAGGACACAGGAATGTCAATCATGTCAGCCTAAGCCCCAGCATGGATGGGGGAGGGGCTTATGAAGTCCCACTGCTGTCTGAAGAGCTATTGGTGGCTGATGGCTGCTGGGGAATGGAAAGTCAGTTTTCTTCAGAAATGCAGCCCCTGAGAGGCTGCTTATGGTTTGTCCTAAGTATATGCACATACTGTAGCACTAAGTGGAGTAGATTTTTTTTTTTTTTTGCACTTGAAGTTAGGGGAAAGTGGTTGTGAGATAACATAAGTAATGGGAATGGATCTAACCAGAATGCCTAGCATGCACGATGCACATATGAACTTAACAATGAAAAAAATGGATAAATTGTGTTTTTAATTAGAATCCATATAAACACACAAATTCTATAATCTGAGACATTGTTCCAATGCTCTTAATCTGAAAATAAAAATAAGAGCAGCCATAGGCTGCTATCTCGTCTACCTGCACACTGGCTATTCTCCTATTATCTCGTTCCTTTCAAGGTTGATGTACTGCTAATGTAGCCACGTGTCCACCCTACCTGCAGAAATCTGTTGCTAAGAGTAATGCACAAATTACAAACCTCAGTCATCACTTAACAGTGATATTTGGTTCTTCACATGACGCTGATGTTCCAATGAACAACCCAACCTCATTAAGTAGAAACTCACTCAAGTTTCTGGAGTCCCTTCTAGGGACTGGCTCCACTGTCTTGGAGCCCTCAGGAGCTATATACCATGCCTTCTTGGACTCCACTGCTGCCTCTGAGCTAGTTTTTTTTTTCTGATGTTGGTCAGGGGCCGACTCTGAAAATGTGCTCGCAGATGGCACGGCCCATAAATTATTCTGAGAATGAAAGAAAACCTGACATTGAAGGAAATAGTAAGCGGTGAGTTTGGGACTACCTAGAAGGCTCTTCCAGCATTTGGACATCCATTTAGCTTCATAAAAAGATATGCAGTATATGCTCAACTATGTTCATGGCAGCATTGTTTGTAATAGCCAGAACCTGGAAACAACCTAGATGCCCTTCAACGGAAGAATAGATGAAGAAAGTATGGAATTTATACATATTAGAGTATTACTCAGCAGTAAAAAACAAGAACTTCTTGAATTTTGCATACAAATGGATGGAAATAGAAAACACTATCCTGAGTGAGGTAAGCCAGACCCAAAAAGAGGAACATGGGATGTACTCACTCATATTTGGTTTCTAGCCATAATTAAAGGACATTGAGCTTATAATGCATGTTCCTAGAGAAGCTAAATAAGAAGGTGAACCCAAAGACAAACACATAGGCATCCTCATGAATATTAACCTTCATCAGGCGATGAAAGGAGACAGAGACAGAGGAGCACGGGACAGAAATCTCAAGGTCCAAATCAGGAGCAGAAGGAGAGAGAGCACGAGCAAGGAACTCAGGACCGCGAGGGGTGCACCCACACAATGAGACAATGGGGATGTTCTATCGGGAACTCACCAAGGCCAGCTGGCCTGGGTCTGAAAAAGCATGGGATAAATCCGGACTAGCTGAACATAGAGGACAATGAGGAATACTGAGAACTCAAGAACAATCGCAGTGGGTTTTTGATCCTACTGCACGTACTGGCTTTGTGGGAGCCTAGGCAGTTTGGATGCTCACCTTAGGAGACCTGGATAGAGGTGGGCGGTCCTTGGGCTTCCCACAGATCAGGGAACCCTGATTGCTCTTTGAGCAGATGAGGGAGGGTGACTTGATTGGGGGAGGGGGAGGGAAATGGGAGGCGGTTGCGGGGAGGAGGCAGAAATCCTTAATAAATAAATAAATAAATTAAAAAAAAAAGATATGCAGTCACTCTCCAGACAACTTTGATAAACAATGCAGGTTTTAAAAATACTTTCCTTAATTTTGTCCAGTTTCAGGTCATGGCAGCTATGTGCAGTAAAAATTGGAATATTGCTAGGAACTCAGTGAGCAAGAGATGTCAGAACTAGCGTGAAGTATTGAGTAGAAGCACCCGGAGATTCAGATGTATGGGTGTGCGCTGAAGAAAGAGCTGACACTAAATGCCCTTGACTCTGCATAGGATTCCCTTGGTAAGTGTTAATAAGAGCTTTCCTTCACTTGATACAAGATCTAAAATATATTTAAAAAACGAAGTCCACTTCTGAATGTTGTCACTTAGGAATGCAAGTGTTGGATTCTTTGAGACTGACCATCTTGGCTACCAAGTGTGTGATGCAGATGTGAATGTTGTGTGCTTTCCGATCCTTTCTCTGCAAATACAAAACAAACAAACAATATCTCCTTTCTATCACCCTGAATTTGTAGTGGAGATGCTCAGAAGAATTTTCTATCTCTCTGTTAGGGGTAGACATAATTGTAAAAGATGATTTATGGACAGGCAAGTAATTCATGTAAGAACAGATTTCTGGGCTTGCTCTACAGATGTTGGGAACAAGACTGACTGTTCCTGCAAGAGTTTCTACCCTGTGGTGATGTGAGTCTTCAGGTGGTGCTCCTGTCTGTCACACACAGAGATTGTGTGGAGAACAGCGCCAAACTAAGCCCCAGAGCAGAGACGACAGCTGAGAGCTTATGCTAGACCACTGGTGTCGGTTCCAAAAGCATACCAAGAGACCGCAGCTCTGCATTCCTGCCACCCGGCTCCTGGCTGCTTGGCTAGCTTATGCCCTGAAATAACAACACACAAACTGTATTCATTTAAACACTGCCTGGCCCATTATATCTCCCCTCTTCTTGGCTAATTCTCATATCTTGTTTAACCCATATTTAGTAATCTGTGTAGCACAACAAAGTGGTGTCTTATCAGGAAAGATTCAGCATGTCTGACCTGGCGGCTGGGTCCATTGTGTCTGCCCTAGAGAGGGGCAGCACGGCATCTGAGCTCACTTCCCTTCTTCCCAGCATTCTGTTCTGTCTACTCCACCCACCTAAGGGCTGGCCTATCAAATGGGCCAAGGCAGTTTCTTTATTAACCAATGAAATCAACAGATTGACATATAACCTTCCCACATCAACACTGCAGCTCCCAATGCCAATAGGACAAATGAAGAGGTGTTGGAGAGAAAAGAAAGACAAGAATAGAGGTAGTTTCTTTTAATTGTTTGTTTTGTTTTTAATTAATTTTCAGGGGAGGGCTTCTTCTGGGGGAGATGATGCAAGGGTGAGGAGTGGATATGGAGGACTGGGAGGTGAGCAGGATTGAAGTTCATGATGTGAAATTCCAAAAAAAAAAATCAATAAAGAATTATGTTATATATTTTTAAAAAAGCTACTTCCAGGTTTTTCAGGTACTGACCCAACAAAATCCATTCTACTTTCCTTTTACTTGGTCCAGTTTAAAACACAATCACTTTCAATCGAAACAACAATCCTTACTTCTGTAACTGCTTTTTGCAGACTATGAGACAGGGGTGTGTGCCCATGAGGGCACTAACAACGGGGTCCTTTAGGGCCCAGACATTTCTCAAAGGGCTGCTGAAGGCAGAGACTGCCATGCTACTGCTTGGTTCTTCAAGATGGACCCACATCAAAAGCAGAAAATAGCCAAAAAACAGTGTCTACAATGATAGATGCATGCCTAAAACTGTGTCTCTAGTGGACATATTGCCATTCTAGTCTGCCAGGCACCGCGCCCCCCTCTGCACTCTATGCACTAAAATACAGTTCCCGAGCTTCGGGCAAGGGGCTGGAGGTTGAGGAAACACACACAGAGACAGACAGACACACGGACATCTAATCACTGGTACAAAGCCCTTTATTTCATAGCACCATGGAGGCTTAAATACCCAGCAGTCAATGGCCAACAGGTGAAAAGCTGATCCTCTAGGCAAGGCACAGCTTTTAGTAACTCCAATCAAAAGGCTCTAGCAGGGAAGAGCAGCTGGACTCCAATTGGTCCCAACACTAGTCCACAATGTGCCCTGCAGCCTAGCACAGCATCTGTTCTATACTGTCCCATTAACTGTGTGCATGAAATACTTTTCAAATAGCGTGATCAAAGACAGTTCAAATAAAGCAAAAGTTGCTATCTGATGGGCACAGCATCTCAGGTATGCATTTCCCTCCCTGGCTTTGGGGTGACATATACAAGTGGTTCAGCAGGAGTGGCTGCTGACAACATGTTTTATACCATACTTGTAACAACGGCTTCATGTCAACTTCTTGAAAACTTGTAATTAACAAAAAAAGCAGATATTGCCATCCAGCTGTACTGCTTTCTCCATCGAAATAATTTAATGACAAATCTATTTATATAACAGACTTCACAAGAATAAACACAATAAAAAGTTACTCATGTCACAAAACCTTTCGTCAGGATCGTGCATAATATATATTTCATAGGTAAGACTCATTTTTGAATATTGTAAAAAATTGTTAAATATTTTGCGAAAATATTTTCTACGGCATAGTGATTGAAGAGGCAGTGAGAGTTCTGAACTGTTATACTGGGCTAAAATAATTCTGCAAATTCAAAGAGGGAATTGGAACAACCATATGGAAAAGTACTGAACCCAACACAGGTTAGAAACTGAAACAGTATTTAATGAGATGAAATCACATATAGTATTATTTTTAAATAACACTCTTTTTCCTTTTATGAAAAATTGATTTTTTTTCATACATCATATTCAGATTAAGGTTCTCCTCCTCCAGCTCCTACAAGATTATCCCTACCTCCCCTCCCATCAGAATCCACACCATTTCTGTCTCTCATTAGAAAACAAACATGTAAAGAATAATGATGAAATAACATAAAGTAAGACATACAAAACTGAACACATTGGAATAGAAAAACACAGACAAATAGAAGAAAAAGAGGCAAAGAAAAAGCAGGAGAAACTCACATAGATACAGATGCATATTTTAACAAAATAAAAACAATTATCAAAGTTCATTTTAAAGAAAAACAAAAGCTAGTTATTCCCTGTTTTTCTAGTTATAAGTTGTTGGGATATTCCTAAACAACTGGCTATACAGTCTTTTAACCCTATTTGTTTCCCAAATAAATGTCTGTAATTTTTAAAAGTGTATTGTGAAATCACTTGCAGCTTCCAAATTTACAAAAACAAGTGCATTAAGAAAAGGAGCGATGAAGCTTCATTTGTTTGCTTTTATTGTCATATGCCAATTGTTCTAGGCAGCTTATGAGGGGACTTAAATGAGTTTGTCAGAGGCTTACATCACACAGAAGAAGGACTCTCTCATCTTTATTTTAGCCTCTTCCTACTCTTTTTCCTATCACTTTCTGCACTGTTCCATCCCCAGTCTTTCTATCTTTGATTGCTATTGTCTCCACTCTTGTTTCTCTGTGGATACATCAGCTGAGCCAACTGATGACCTTAGCAAAGCTCGGGTCCAAAATCTTCTCACAAGCAATACCTGCAGTTCATGAGGAAACTTGGGTTACTCCTCCATATCCTTCATCCTATACAACTTATTCTCTTCTTTCGTAATAGTGTTTCTATGCTTCTGCAAAGTATCCTAAGATCACTGCAAACACAGATTATCTCTCAATCTATGTATATTCTCTGTATTTGGAATTCTGAATAACACATGGTAATAACTTATATTTATAGCAGAAAAATTAAAGTATGAATCCCAAGTAGAACTACATCCTGTTTGATCTTAAGAGAAAGCTATGGCTTGAGCAAGGGAAGGTCAAATATCTGGCAAAGACGACACAGAGTGTGGTGACCTGAAAGGTAAAAATGGTTGAGAAAGTTCCTGGGGACCATGGTTGGGTGCAGAAGCACTACGGTAGGAACGCTGGAATCAATAAGGGTAAGGAATGTGGATCAAGGAGGCATTGGATCTCAGAAGTTCCGTTCTATTTGTTTCTGGGAAATTGTGTGTTAGTATTCTGAAATTATTTGGTCACGATTCCCATGAATCAAGGTATGTGCATATGTACATAGGTGTTATATGTGTGTTTATTTGTATCTGAGAGAGAGAGAGACAGAGACAGAGAGACAGAGAGTGAGAGAGAGAATGAAATAAAGCAGAAACAAGTCATCCTAAAGAAGAACACTTCGTGAGTCTGGACAGCTGTGCTACACACACCGCTTAGATGATAGCATGGCACTAAGGCAGCAGAGGAAGTGGAAACCTTGGGGTTCCGTGAGAAATGCTAGGGTCCAGAAATGGAAGGTCTGAATCAGTCTTATCTCAGTAGATGAAACCTTCCCATCTAGGCTGTGGATGACATGCAGAAGCCTTATGCTGATGACTTTTGTTGGGTACTGGCAACTTGTTGCATAGTTTTGACATTTGGTTGTCAAATTAGGAACTACTCCCTAGCGCTAAGTCAGTGAGGTGTATCCGAACTCCTTTGATTAGGAGTGCTGAACAACCTCCATGGTTCTGAGTTTCCAAATGTTTCTTCCTAGACCAGGACATGCTCATAAAGCCCTTTCCTTTATGCCTGAGGTCACTTCCTAGTATAGTCACTGTAACCTATCCAGTAGTCATATCTCCTGCAGAAAGTATATTCCAGGTTACTTAAGAATTTCTGCCTGCAATGTGCATGTCCCAAGTGCGTGCCTTCTCGTTATTTTAGCGTCTGCCTTTGTGAAGGTTTTGTTTGCAAAGCTCCCCAGGTTTTCATGAGCTCACGTGTTACACTGGCCTTGCACTGAGACTCTTGGGGAGCTTTATCATCCATTATATTACTTCACTACATGGGCCATGCACCTTCATGATTAGGCTGGAAGAAACCATAAGCCTTGCACTCTTGGGCACAGCTTGGGCAAAAACATGAAATCAGAGGGTGCTGTAAGCAAGGGGATGTATTTAATGGTCTTCAGAATGCCAGGTTTCTTCAAATAATACCAGAGTATCAGCATCCTGTTCTCATTTTGGATTGTAGGGGGAAAACGAGCCTTTTCCCTGCATCACTTAGCGGAACTTTACTGTAATTATTCGTGTCTTTATTCTTTATTCTCGCCTTTATTCTTCCTCCTCTAAGAAGAAAACATTCTGTTTTCATTGACCTATTATTTCCTACACACCATTGTAACCTTTATTGTAGTCATTTTGTTCTATTCCCAAGTTTCAAAAACATCCTCAATTCAACTTACTACATTCTATTGACAGCAATCTTATTGCAGGTCAACCTTCCTTCCTCTTCCCCTTCAAAAGAAGTAATAGGATCCAAAGAAAGCCATATGGTAAGCTGATAGCCATAACTATGATTTTGCTTTACCAGTGCACCAACCATTAAGAGCAAAACTCCCTTTAATCTAAGATCTGGAAACTATACATAAGATGTTCCTTTGCATTCCTGACCCCAATATTTTTAGGTAGCCACACACTTTGATATGAGAAGCCCATGCAACTATGTTTCCCTATTACCTTGAAATATTTCATCAGAAATTAATGCATTTCTACTGATTAAATTATCACAATAAATCCTTCTAAGGTCTGTGACCATGAGTCCATTGAAGACCAGGCATATTTTAAAAATGATTAGTCTTTGGTATCTGTGTGTTCTACCTCCACAGAACCAACTAACCATGGATCCACACATTTAGAAAACTTGATTTGTCCTAAAAATGGGTGGTTCTTTCTTTGCATTTAAGAGGTATTGTAAGTGACTTAGCAATGAGTAAAGGTATGCAGGAGGATTTGTATATGCTGTATACAATGCCGGTCCATTTTTATAGAAGGAACTTTGGATTTGAGTATCTACAGAGAGTCCCGAAAACAACTCCCTTAGGACACTGAGCTCCCCTGGTGACATGAGGAGAAACAAGAGGCAAAGGGGAAAGTGCCCAGAGAGTAACTGTGACATGTTGAAGCTTCAAAATGGAATGGTGCAATCATCTTTCACTTGGGATTCACTCCCAATCATGAAATGTCAAGTCAGTTTATTTTTTACAGCCTTGCTTTTAACTGTCTTTGGGCCCTGGCATCTATACATCTACATTATAAATACATACAGATTTTTTTTTAATAAATTGGGCCATCCCATGTGCCTGAATGGCAAGTCCCAAGTAACCTCTATGTCAATTTTTCAGATACTTATGTATAAATTTAACATCATTTTAAGTATTTGTTTCAAAAGTATGTTTTCCCCCATTTAGGAACATGAAAATCTAAATAGAGATGGAAATTTAAACAAAACACATACATGTTGACAGAGGTTTCTGTCCCACCCAGTCCTGCAGTCATGCAGTCCCACAGAAAACACACAGAGGTCTACATTAATCATAAACTGGTTGGCCTATTATCTCAGGCTTCTTACTGACTCTTATAACTTATATTAGACCATAATTTTTGTTTGTGTTAGCCATGTGGTTTGGTACCTTTATCAGTGAGGCATTCTCATCTTGCTTCCTCTCTGTCTGGTTGAAAACTGCAGACTGAATCTTTCTTGTTCCTAGAATTCTCTTTTTCTCATTGCCCCACCTCTACTTTTTGCCTGGTTTCCCTGCCTATACTTCCTGTCTTGCTACTGGCCAATCAGCGTTTTACCAAAAATAATACAAGTGACAGGATAAAAGTTCATTGTCCCATAGCACATGCACATATTAAATTGTAGTTTTTCTTTACTTTTGAGAATTTGTCAAGCTTATATAATGAAATATGAATACATCTACCCCCAGTTTCCCTCTTCTAACTCCTCTATAGTTACCACAACATATTCAATATGTATCCCTCTGAACTCCTCCCCACTCCCTCTCTGTCCCTCCTTTTCTCCCTCTTTCTTTCACCACAGCATAAGAGACATTTCCTAGAAAAGTTAGCACTTATCCTGTTTTTAAAGAATAGGAAGGTTTTGGCAGAGTAGAGGCATTTCTCAAGAGTATAAATGAAAAACGACAAAACAGAAAAGTTTATAAAGGTATGTCCATTTTGACAAGGCAAACAATGAGTGCAGAAGCTTTGTAGAAGTTTCTGGTGTAAGGAGTAGATTGGAAAATGGCTCTTTGGAAGGGTCCCTTTCTTATTCTCAGTTTAGTCAATAGTCTAGAAAAGGAGAAGTCTGAGATGACACCAGAAACCCAATAGTGTGATTCCTATTGTCTGAACAGTGTACTAAGATTTGGGCCTAACAATTTCAGTTTATTTCTGAGGTCCTGGGAGTCAAATGTATGTCAAACAAGGACCTACCTTAGGGCTATACTGCTGGGCTGTACCCTAAGCCTGTTTGTTTAATTTTTAATGCTCACCAAATTATAAACATTAAAATAACTCATTAATCATCATGATGGATGAGATAGATACTTTCATAAATGCTGTTACATTTTACCTATCTACTTATTCTTCTCCCTTTCCCCCATGTGAGCATGTGTATTGTGTACATCTGTGGAACTCGGATGGTGACTAGGGAGACTTAGTACTCTAACTTACCTATGGGTCCCTGGACTGAACTCAGGTTGGCAGACTTAGTGGTAGACGTCTTTACCGGGTAAGGCTTCTCGCTCGCTAGTCCTGATGAAATATTTTTGTTAGCTTTAATCTTGATACAGAAGATAGGAAGGCAATAGCACTCATTGAGTAACTGCTTAGTTTGAAGTACCTGGACAAAAGCCACTGTTAGCCAGAGGCTTTACCAGAAAGAAAATCATACTGTTCATAAAATGTTTGCAGTACAATTGGGAGAAAGAACGGATTTGAAAGACCAGAAGCCAGGATGTTGTAAAGCCAGGCATGGAGGTGGACACCTCCATACTATCGGGAGTTTGAGGCAGGAGATTGTACAGCCTGAACTATACAGAAGACGTTGTGTCAACAGCAGCAGTAGGAGTAAGAAGGAATAGAGGAAGAGAGGGAGTGATAGACAGTTAAGAAGGGAAAACAGCACCGGTGAAACATCTGCTCTATATGATTGGCAAATGCGCAGGCTTTCCAAGCAGCGTGTCGACCTAACAAAGCCATCGCTTCATTTACAAGAACTTTGAGACAGCTTCACTACGCAGCTTAGCCAGGCTTGAACTCAACAACTCTCTTCATCTTCCTCATATGGGATTCCTGTTATACACCGACTCTTCAGGGAGGCAATAGCCTTTGGTATTCAGTTTGAGATAAAAACACCTACTCTTTCACTTTATAAAACACCATGCAGAGATATGGCAACAATATATATTTGTCCTGATATTTTTATAAATGAGGAAATTTTGCCTTCCAAATCCTGGGAAGAAGAGCTCATAGGTTCAGCTACACTGAAGGGTTTCGTGTCTGCACTGCTTCACTTAGTTCAAAGTGCTTTACTTTGCCCTCAGGTGTTCTGTTTTTTTTATAAACCATATTTCATTTCAAGTACAGATTTAGTGCAAAACAACCAGGAGCCTCCAAAAGATTGATAATTTGATAATGAATGTTGGAAGAAGATACTCCAGGAATTCTTCACCTTTATTTCATTGCTGCATACAAATACTGTATCTACTCTCAAATAGTGAGCGTGAATACGTAATATGATGTCCAGTTCATATGTTTTTCATTACTTAGGGTCCAAGGTTAGAATAAATTGTATCATAATTTATTTTATTAATGTATTGAACAAAGAAGACCATATTTTTGTTGTCGTTATTCACGATTTTTGAACTCATTGGGGTGGGGGTCTGCTTTCCAGTATAAATTAAAGCCATTAGATGAAGTATGGGAATGCATTGCATTTATATAGTTTTGTTTTATTTTTAATTATTTGTCTGTGTGCTTACAGATACAGGTGCCCCAGTAGGCCATGAGCCTCAGATCTCGTGGAGCTTGAGTTACAGGCACTGTGAGACACACAATGTGGAGGACCCTGAGCTCCGATCCTCCACGAGAGCAGTGTACATCACTTTTACTGATGAGCCATCCTCTAGCCCCTGATCATCATTTCTTATAGCATCTTCCATAGCAGAATTACAGGGTATCAAACCTTAAGGTCTAACGCCAAGAACTATTTTTCAACTTTCTCAGAGAGTATAAATTTTAATGGAAGAGAGGTCAGGGTAGATAAGAGAAAGAGAGTTTAGCTAACTGTGATACTACATCATATACTAATCAAGAGCCATCTCCTTAGTGATGTAGACCTCTGGCCATGCTACCCAGGCTGTGATAATCAGGTACAGGTAAGGCCCAATGCAGAGAAGTTGGCATATTATTGCAGGTGAGAGGAAACAATGGAGGTAGGAGACAATCACTCTTCCTGCTGTACGTCTCTCTGTGCCTTTTCAGAACACTGTCTCCTGTTGCCAAACTTCTGTCCTGTAAAACTGGATTCCGTGTCAAAGCCTACATTCTCTGAGAGTGTAGGAGTGTCCATTTGCTATTTTATCTTTACCGTTCTTCTGTCTCTGTGTCTGGAAGAAGCACCCCGGGAAGGCTTGTGGGTGTGCACAGAGCACAGGTTTTTCTTTGATCTGTGAATGTCTCAGACATGCCATAACGAGCTGTTGTGTGGGACCCAAACCTGAGAGGTTCTCCCTGGAGCCACGACCACATGGCACAATGGGTGCTGTGTAGCTTATCATGTATATAAAAACAGAACTGAAAGATTTTTTTATGGGTAAATGGCCGATAAGATCAATTCCAGGTTCCCTCCTGGAGATGGTATTATGGAATCTCACATCTACAAAGCTGCCTTATCAATGCAAAGATCTTTATGATCCTTTTTGGAGTAAATATGCCAATACTTTGAGGGTACTGATTTGCAGATGCTGGAAATATGAAATCAATTACGTCTGAAATCAGCCCCTAATACCTGTTGTTTAAACACTGGAATCTTACAGCCAGTGGGCTCTTCCATGATCTCTCTGCTGAAATTATACTAGTTATTAGTGGTTAACAATTATAGACATTTATTTTGAGAAATGGAAAATGATGAAATTGCATAAAATGGTAAAAAAATGTACTATGCAAACACACTAAAAACACTACATAATGTATACGTAAAGAAATGGTTCAAGGGTTAAAAGCAATGGCTATACTTTGCTGAGGGCCTGACTTCTGTTCCCAGCACGCACATGGTAACTCACAACTGTCTATAACTCTAGTTCCAGGGAATCCGACATCCACTTCTGAACTCCACAGGCACCAGGCACACATGTGGTGCATAAATATCTATGCAGGCAAAACATACACATGACTTAAACAAGTCTTTAAAAGTTCATTTTAAAGTACTACAAAATGAGAAAAAAAAATCTTTGTGTATCATCTCTGTAACATAGAATCTACTTAGTCTAAAAGTTGTCTTATGTTTTAAAGTGGAAAATAAGTCTCAATAACATGGACTTGGACACATTCCATACTAGTATAGAATTTTCCACATTGTCTGTTGCTTGTTTCATTTCATGAAGGGTGTGTGAGCATGTAATTGTGTGTGAGGGGTAGCTGCGTGTGTGCCTGTGTATGTATGTCAACTGTGATAAGATTAAGTCTGACACAAGTATCATGCATGCATCTATATTACTAGTCCTATTGTGACTAATTTAATCTATCCTCTATTATTTTGTAAAAACAAAACAACCCCAAAAACCCAAACTATAGTTTTAAGATTTGAAACTACTTCACCTTTTGGTTTTCATGACAATTTTATTTTGACTTCCTATTTGGAACAGTGAAAAACTTGTGTTTGTTTCTTCATTGTACACATTCTGTTCACATGTATATGTGTGTGTCTGTGTGTGTGTGTGTGTGTGTGTGTGTGTGAGAGAGAGAGAGAGAGAGAGAGAGAGAGAGAGAGAGAGATACAGACAGAGACACAGAGAGAGAGACAGAGAGAGTGCAGATTGCTTTTTACCTGCTGTCTAAATCCTTGTACATAGAGCTTTTCCAGGCCCTGACCTTGGCCCTAGAAACTGAGTATTTAAAAACTTAGTCATATCAAAGAGTGTTGATAATATCAATTTAGGGCAGTTTAAGTTGCTTAAATGAAATATGCAACAATTTTGGTTCCTATCTAGATCATACAGGCTAATGGGACAATGTCATTCAGTGAAGAGAAAGCTTACATTTCCTTTGCTGATTCAGCTCCACCCAATGTGTTCCTATAAGTGACAGGCTTTCTAGATTTTATTTACCTTGTTAACTGTGTCACAGAGGCCTCAACTGATACATCATTACCACATCTAAAAAAACTGTCTGGATTTCTTCTACGTTAAGCCCTCTGACACTATCTCTAGACATAGCAAGTACTTTAAAGCATGCCTACTAATATCAATATTTTGTCTTTGTCTAGTTTGAAATGGTCAAGCATATGTTACCCAAGGTCAAGGATCATCAAGGCAAAAATAAAGAGTAGCCATTATAGTCACTAGTAAAAATTCTATGTGGTGCAATACACTTGTTTTTGCTCATAATTGTATTCAATTATTATCAAGTTAAGGGTCTCACATTAATCAACATTAATTATTTTGCAAGAGAGGATGAAAAAGCAGTATTATGAATTTTCAGAATATCCCTCACATTTCATCAAGGATGTTTGGTTGCGTTTTTGTGCACAGTAGGAGGAGATTCTAAGTTACAGTACAGGAAGAAGAAAAAAATTGCTTGGGAAAATGGGCCAGCACCAAGGTGATTCTATTTGCTTTATCTACATGAAATAAGTAAGCTGTTATGGCTGGCCATGCTGCCTCAGGCCTATGTTCTTAACTCTTGGGAAGCTGAGACCATGGGATTGCTAAAAGTTTGGGGCCAGACCTGGATCCAGAGTAAGTTCGAGGCCGGCCTGAGGCTACAGAGTAAGATAAGATGTTGTCTAATTAATAAACAAAACAAATCAAGAAATAAATGGCTCAGCAGTTATTATCAAAGACTTAGAAAACACAAACAAAAGCATGAGCCAACTTTCCAGGGAGAAATAAGATTATCAATTAAAAAATGTAATTCCTGTCCAGCATTTTTTTATATTTGGTTAATTCATTTGCTTATAAGACCAGCTTGGGGGAAACACTTAGGGCATCAAGTAAATGAAGATCCAGGACACCACTAAGCGTTCTATAGCTCACATGAAAGTCTCGCGTGATGATGCGAAGTTCATGCCTGAAAGGTGCATGCTGCTGAGGTTGAGAAATAGCACAGTAGGTAATGGACTTGGAACAGCAGAAGCATCATCATGGTTTGAATATGGTTCCTGTATTAGGAGGGGGGCTTTAGCAAGAAACTGGACTCTGAGGGCTTTGTGTAATGACTAGATTAGTCCCATGATATATTCATATTATTATAACATTGTTGGGCTAGAAAGTCAAATAGAAATGGGAAGATGGAAGAAGTAGGTTACAGGAGGCGTGTGTTTAGAAGCTGGGTCTGGCCTTAGCTTCTCACTGAATTCCCTCCTCTGCTTTCTGTTTGCCATGAGATAAGGGATCTCCTTTTTTTTTTTTTTAACATACACCAGTGCCATTATTCTCAGCCCAAAGTCATAAGGTCAAGGAACTATACACTGCTTCTTTAGAAACTTTGAACCTAAATCATTTATATTCTATATTGTTTTTGTCGAAAATGCTATCATGGCGACAAGATAGTTGTGTAACACAAGCATATGAAGAAATGGAAGGCAAACAGAATGCAGAACACTATAAAACCTGAGGCACTTAAGTGTGTGAAAGTGTGAACAATCAGTACAAAATGAAAAGTCCAGGGATATTGGTGCAAATCTTTCTCTGAAAAGCAAGCTCCCAAATAATGAAATGGAGACGTCTTAATTATGAAAGATCAGTTTTAGCTTAGGCTTGCTTCTAACTAGCTTTTATAACTTAAGTTAATGCATATCTATTAATCTGCATGCTGCCACATGGCTTCCCAGAGGTCTCCCACCTGCACCTTCTGCCTAGCTATCGATCATTTAGCTTTTTATTAAACCAATCACAGTGACATATCAGGCATAAGTCTCTCTGGTTCTAAATAATTTTAGGTCAATGGTTTCTCCTTTGTGAACCCCTTACAGAACATTCCTTGTTTTATTTTATAACTTCTCACTCAAAAAACATCTCATAAGTTCCCAGACCTGACGGTTTACACCTGTGATTCCAGCACCTGAGAAACTAAGGGAAAGGATTTCCATGAGTACAAGGTCTGTCTGGACTACACAATCAGGATCTGCCTCAAATACAATTTATTTTTCAATGGAATAAACATTGATTGGGTTCTCCTACACTATTCCTGTGACTTAACTGCCATGATTTCCATTTAATGGGTAGCAGAACTCAAACATCAGAGTGAAGACTCTTCTCCATATCAGCAGAGGTCATTTCTTTAGACAACACTATCACCAAATCCTGTTCCCTTGCCCTTCTAAGTCATGCCTCAGAGAATGCGGGGATATTTAAGGCTCATATTGTCACTAGTGGACAGTCAATACAGTGATCTCAAGCTAGACTTGCACAAAGCAACAATAGGAAGGAGAACATTAGAGGCTGCCTGTTCTACTGCTAGCAAAATAGCAGGCAATTGTCTATCTCCTGGTCCACAGAAATGACTCATAGTCTTATAGCATCCATTTATTGGTAGCTTTTTGCCGTGTGAAAACTGAAGACTTGGCTTGAAAAAATTAAGGCAATAGAACTGTAGTATTTGTTTATAGAGACAGAATACAAACCCCAATGCAATGGAAAAAAATATATAGTAAGCATCAGCCCAAAGGCCTGAGAATTTGAGGTGCTTAAATCTAAGAGATAAGCAGCCTAGCTTAAAGGAACTCATAAAGACCACCTTCACTCTGAATTCGTGTTCTGTTAGAGCCCTCAACAGACTGGATGAATCCCACCCTCACAAGAGAGCAAGGTTTTTTTGTTTTGTTTTGTTTTTAGTTTTTACTCAGGCAACTGTCTGAAATGCTAGTCTTCTCCAGAGATAACATCATAGACATACCTTGAAATAATATTTCTCAAGACATGGGGGCTTCCCTCAGCCCAGACAAGTGCACATAGAAAATTGTTCACCTGCATGCTTACGCTGACCTAAATGAGTACACTGTGCTTCGCCAGCATGCTGATTCCTTCCTGTGGGGGACTCCCGTGGCCCTGTACATCAGAACAATGAGGTGTGGCTGCCATGCCAAGGGATGTAAGTATGAAGCAGCAAATTACATAATCACAGCACTTGCTGTGCAGTACACAGTGTGAAATCCTGCAGAAGCACAGCAGTTCTTCAGTCTATATATGGATACGAAGAGATAAACAGAAGTGGAGTTTAGCACATATGCATGGAAAGATCCGAGAAAAACAGGAGCCATTGTCACCTGAATAATAAAGAAGCATTGCAGGTGTTGTGTGGTCTTTGGGTTCACGTTGCCTCCCAGGGGCTGGTTGCTGATTCTCTACGGTGTTCTGGACCAAGTTCTATGCAGGGACAAATTTGTGACTATATCAGACTTGGCACTTTGAGGAGGAGTAGAATTTGGACACAGGCGATGCAGAGTGGAGGAGACTATGCCTGATGTAGGGAAAGGGAAGGAAGGGAAGGAAATCATTGATTCGATGATCACATGCCATGTTCAGAGACAGGAAGAACTGAGCTGACCTAATTAGCTCTTGTTTTGGGAAGGCAGGGCTGGAGAATAACCTTGAATATCAGGCAGAGGGCTGAGATTGGGTTAGCGACTGATAGCAATGACAGTGAGCTCCGTGGAAGTTTTCTGGATACACTGAAAGGCAGTGACATCAGGAGCAGAGTCCTTTAGTCACAAGGAACACTCTAATGCGGAGTGATGATGGGGGGACTGCAAGGGACTGAGTGATGCTGAACATGTTAAACAAGAAGAAATAAGATGTCAGATGGTATTTGTAACCAGGGAGGAAATCTACCTAGGTACCTGAAATAATAAGTGCCCAATTTATTACAGAAAGGCAGGCAGGATCAGAAATGTTTCCCAGGTCACAGGCAGATCTGAAAGCAGTAGAGACAGCACAGCGTGAAGCCCATGTCAGGTGTGGACACTGGACTTGGCCACACTCTGATAAAGTCTAATGAACTAAGACAAGAGCACAGGAACATGGACGAACAACTCTGGTGACCTTAATCCCAGCCCACAAGAGGACACGACTTCTCTTGTGGTCTTAAGTATCTTTACATGAACACTATACAAAGGTGAAAATAAATAATAGTTGGGATTTGTGTGTGTGTGTGTGTGTGTGTGTGTGTGTATGTGTGTGTGTGTGGTTAATGGCTTATAGTGTTATTATGATTGCTTTATTATAATGATTTTATTAATTTATTTAGTGCGTAATACATTGAGACTACAGCCTTGGAGTTTTTACTAAACTTTGAGAAAATCTCTTATTTTTTTCTCCATGCTTTCTGAAAATATGCTTGTTGTATTAGCATATTAGTCTGCATCACATACTTACTTGTAATTATATGACTTTAAAGAGGCATTTTAAACTATTAATGACTTCGCTTTTAAAAATTCTCAAGATTTTGGCCAGGCTTGATGATTTATGCCCTTAATCACAGCCCTGGAGAGACAAAGGCAAATGGATCTCTGTGAGATTGGGACTAGTTTGGTCTACACAGTGAGACAGCCCCCTTCAAACAAACAAACAAACAAACAAACAGAAAAAAATCAACCACCTCAGTATTTTAATTGTTCTTTTGTGGGGGCGGGGGTTGTGTGTTATGTTGTATGTATGGTGCTGTATATCTGTACATTGAGGTCAAAGGTCAATGCCAAATGTCTTTCCTCTGTCACTCTCTACCTTTATATTTTGAGACTGGGTCTCTCAATGAACCTGAAGCTCATGGATTTGGTGTGGCTATCTGGTAAATAAGCCTCAGGGATCTGCTTATCTCTGCCCCTCCACCAAGTTTTTATATGTGGGTTCTGGTGATCCAAAGTCAGGTCCTGGTACATGCACCGCAGGCGTTATATTGACTGAGCCATCTCCCCAGCCTCTCTAACTGTTCTGAAACCACCTTTAGTTACGTTTTGAGTCAAGATGACTTAAGAGGATTCCTACTCTTAAAGAGATTTGTTGCACATGCAAGATTGGTGACAGAGTTGACAAGAAAATGGTAACTTTTAAACTACATTATGGACCTGAAAATAACCTAGAAATGCATTGAAGATCTAAGTAAAATATTATAAAACTGTGAAGCTTCTAGAATGAAATACAAGAGAGAAATTGTGTGGAGTGGACTTCCATGAGTTCTGGGATGTGACATCAAGGGGCAACAGAAACAAACCAGAGAAGTGGGATCACATTGAATAAAAGTGGCTCTGCTTGGAGAACAGCCAAGAGCCTAAAAAAGCAGCTGGAAGATATTCACAGGCCATGCTCGAGACAGCTAGTGTCCAAAATACTCAGGGAACTCCTACAACTCAAAAACGAAAAGGGTGATGATAATAGCTCATTTAAAACAGGACAGTTTTTAAATAGATATTCCTCCAGAGGAGACACAAAAATAGCTACTAGAAGTTATGAAAGATGTCCACCAACAGCCTGACCAGTAGAAAACAAACAAAACCACAGTAAGATGTCATTTCATCTCAGCTGTTTGGCTGTCACTGAAAATTTAAAAATATGTTGACGATATCATGGAGGGACAGGCCACTTGTACACTATTAATAGGAAAGTAAAATATGGAAAATGGTGTGGATTGGAACAGAACTACGGTGCCTCCAGCAATACCACTGCTGGGCATTTGCTTCAAACAATTAAAATGAGAATCTCAGAAAGACCTATTGTAGCCTGAAGTTTTGTGTCCCGCCCAGTCCTGCAGCTACTAATAAAATAATCATCCAGAGGCTTAATATTAATTAGAATTGTTTAGCCAATGACTCAGGCTTATTATTAACTAGCTCTTACATTTAAATTAACCTATTTCTATTAGTTTATATTTTACCACAAGGCTCGTGGCTTATTACCTCACATCTTGCTTTTCTGGCAGCTGCTGGCATCTGTCTTCATCCCACTTTCTTTTTTACTGTATCTCTGCTTGGATTTCCTGCCTAGATATATTCTGCTCTGCCATAGGCCAAAACAGCTTTTATTCATCAACAGATGTGGGATTCCCCTCTATATGCTGTGATTACCGTTAATGAATAAAGAAAGCTGGCTTGAGCCTATTGCAGGGCAGAACAGGGGTAGGTGAAGAAAACGAAACTGAAAGCTGGAAGAAAGAAAGTGGAGTCAGGAGAAGCCATGGAGCCACCTCTAGAGACAGACATGCTGAGACTTTGCCAGTAAGCCAATGGATTAAATTAAGATGTAAAAGTTAGCCAATAGGAAGCTAGAGCTAATGGGCCAAGCAGTGATTTAATTAGTAGTCTCTGTGTGGTTATTTTGGGGCTGAGCAGCTGGGAACAAACAAGCAGGCTCTTACAATAATCAACCAATAAAAGCAACTCATATTCGCAGCACAGAAGGGCATCCCACATCAACCTCTGTGCTCTAGTTTCATTATTCATCTCCACTGATGGATGGATGCTGAAAGACTGATAGGATGATGATGATGATGATGATTATTATTATTATTATTATTATTATTATTATTATTCCACTGGAATGATTTGACATATACATAAAGAGGATTATGATGTTGTATATAATATGGTCAGATCCCACAAATCATAAAGTAAAATGAGGGTTTTCCAGAGGCTGGTGGGGAAAGAAAATGAGGATTTGTTGCTCTGTTGGAATGCTCCCCATATAAGCATAGGTTTCCTTGCTTGGCCTAAAGCTGGTAGAACTGCTTGAGAAAAATTGTGTGTCACTGTGGGTGGGCTATGGTATTTCAAAAGCCCATCCCAGTTTCTCTTTCTGCTGCCTGTAGATAAGATGTAAACTTTCACCTACTACTCCACTCCCATGCCTTCCTGCCATGCTTTTCCTGCCATGATGATCACTGGCTAACCCTCTGCACTGTGAGCAAGCTCCCAGTCAAATGTTTTCTTTTTTATGAGTTGTCTTGGTCATGATGTCCCTACACAATAATACAACAGTAAGTAAGAGTGGGTATGTCAGCAATCTTTCCGTCACTATGACAAAGTACCTGAGTAACACAATGCATCCAGAAGAAAGGCTGATTTTACATCAGAGTTTTGGAGGTTTTGGTCATGAATGGTTGTATCCATTAATTCGGGGCCCTACAGAGGCAGCACATTCCAATGGGAGAGCATACTGGGGGAGTAGGGAACTCTCACCTGGTGGCAGGAAGTGACAGTGATAGAGGAGGAGACCTGCCTCCCACAGTCCTTCAAGAGCATACCCCCAGTGACCTCAAACCTTACTCTACACCAGTGAGGTTGAGCCTTTAGCCCACAGGCCTTTCAGGGGCCCTCCACCCAAACTGTAGCAAGGGATATAAAGTCACAGTGAAAGAAAATATCAGCTTTTAGGTGTTTGAGGTATAACACTGTGTTTCTAGCAAGCAATGTTGTTCAATTAAAGACCAATTTATAGGGCAGATCTTAGGCAATATGTTCCTACTATAGCTTAAAGAATTACACTGTGGAGTGTTACACTTTAGATTAACGTCTGATTCTTTTCCTTGAGCAGTACTTGGAATGTCGGGGATAATCATCACACACTGAAAAACCAATAACAAAACTGAGAGTTCAAATTTTGTCATCTTTATGTTCATGTCATCACAAAATAATGAATCATGTTTGTTGCCAATACTACATAAATGTAAAGCTCAGAATGCTCTCACTACACTGGGCTGAATTCTGTCAAATTAAATACTCTCCACGGGCATCGTCTGAACTCATCCATAAGCAGAGACCATTATCAACTGCATGCATCACATGCATCACAGTCATGTGACACACTGCACACCCATGCAGTCATGTGACACAACAGACTGTGAGGGGTAGTAAGCAAAAGGAAGCTGCCACTGGTATCAAGTCTCTAAAGCCTTGCTTACATCATGATTCAGGCGAGCGTTCCACATGAAACCTACACTGGAGTGGTTAGGAACACTGATGAGCTAATGTTACTGGCTTTGTTGAGCTGAGATTTATATTTTGCCCTGTGGATACTGAATCTATGGGCCTGATGAGTACAATGGAGGAAGACCAAGTACTACATTTGATAACTGGCTTTAGCTTCAATTGTGGTAAGATCAGTTTGTCTAATTATTCTTCATGAATTTAAGGAAGAATGGTACAGGGCTTTATCCTGTAGGCCAACAGTCAAAAGTTCAACTTCATATCAGAATTTAATTTAAAGAATAGTTGTCCTCATGGTGTGCTTAGAAATTTGGACACTGTTTCCTAACGGAGGGCCAGGCAGTAGATTGTCACTGCAGGATGTTTTACACTAAAGATCTTAATCTTAACTACATGAAAATATATTCAAAAGTGCTAATCATTCACCTAGTCTGGTTACTGCTCACAAATCGAATATTATTTTTACAAAACAATCATCAATTTGTTGAAAGGCAGGTTAAATTCAGCCACTGGAATAAAATTAGAAAAATATGCAAGGTATCCAAGAACACTGGAAAATTTAATGAATACGATCATTTAATGGCCCCACTGGATTGATAATTATTTGTGTCACTTCTGAAATCTGTCTGAAGAGTATTTAAGAAGGCGGTGAAAGCAGAAGTGGTGTAGTGGATAAACAGCCATGCAAGCCTGGGGACCTGAGTTCAGATCCTCAGCACCACGAAAATACCTGTTTGGTATTTGTGTCCATATGGCCAGGGCGGGGAGGCTGAGGCAGGTTGGTAACTGTCCCTATGTCCCACACCAGGATGCTGAGGCAGGTTGGTTACTGGGTCTCTATGCCCAGGGCGGAGAGGTTGAAGAAGGCTGGTAACTGTACCTGTATGCCAGTACCAGGAGGATGAGGCAGGAGCCTAAGTCAGTATAGCCTAGGGGAACTGTCAGTACACCCTGTCAGCTAATGGCATGCCCTGCTGCAAAACAATAGTTATGGAGGAAGACACTGGACGTAGGCTGCTGCTTGCATAGGCGTATGTGTGCACCCCTACACACATGTGAGCAAATTTCCCCACATACAACACACACACACACACCATGAATATTCATGAAAACCGAACTTTCTGTGGTATTTCAAGTCTGAAATTCCTGTCTTTGGAGGTTGGGGAGTTTGAAGTCAGTCTGGGCTACAGCAAGCAAACAAACAACAACCACAAAATAACTATCTTAGGAAACAAACAAGGAAGAAAGGAGAGGAGGGAGTGAACGGGAAGAGACAAGATGGAATTAAAAAGAGAAAGAAAGAAGAAACGGAGTCCCAGCTTGGGACCGGACACTTCACTGTGCTTGATGTCATGTGACATTGAGAATTCCAATGGGCTGTGAGGCTGACATTTACCTTTGCTTAAACATGCCTACTAAGTTACTGTCTTTTCTCCACCTTCCCATTCTGAATTCTGTTTATTCTCTGTGGTTACACCGCCATATGGCTTATATTTTACACAGTGATTTGAGAGTTTTAATTTCTACATGCCTCATCTGCTTAGAAATCGAAGACTGTCCCGTCCTCATTCACTCCCACCTACTCCAGCTAGAAATTTGGTCCCGACAAAGCACACCTACTGTGTGTAGTGGAGGCCCTAAGCAGATAATGCAAACAGGCTGGGCTTTAGCATGAGTCTGCTTCAGTCGGGGGTAATTATTTTAAACGCTGTAAATATTCATCTGATACCTTCGCCACGGAATAAACAAGTTCTTAGCACTCTCAAACACTTCTGAGGTTTCCAGAATACCAGAAGGATTTATTTACTTCCTGTAAAATACCAGGGGTCCCTAATCCTGTCAACAGATTAGGAGGCCGCTTTGAGGACGTTGTTTGTGAAATGCCGCCATCTATGGGACAGCCGTGGCTACTGCAGGCAAAACCACAAGGCGCCCCACGGCCTCACGACGTGGTTAGTTCAGCAAATGGAGCAGTTCTTAGTCAATAAACAGGAATAAAAATTATACCCCTGGCCAGAAAATACGCACTGGAAACTCCAAGCTAGCACTTAACGCTGCCACAGCTATTTCTTGAGGGAAGAACTGAGTTCTAAGGCCAGCATGTCTACAGGAAACTTAGTAGCTTTTGATCCATATCTTACTGCATCCTCTATTCTTGTCCTCGCCCCATTTTCTTTTTATTGTTTTATTTGGTTGTTGTTGTTGTTGTTGTTGTTGTTGTTTTGGGGACAGGGTTTCTCTGTGTATCCCTGGCTGTCCGCAAACTCACTTCTGTAGACCAGGCTGGCCTCGAACTCACAGAGATCTGCCTGCCTCTGACTCCCGAGTGCTGGGACTAAGGGTGTTTGCCATCATTGCCCAGCTCTCAGAATGCTGCCATTCTGGCAGAACTATGCAATGTCATCTTCCGCATGCTCACGGGCCCATGGGCTTTTTCGGTTAACCAGAGCAGCTTTCAAAGTATCCCTTCTGCATAAGAAGCAGCAGAAACCAAAGCCGCACTCTGTTCTTCCACTTCCCTTACTTAGTTGACACCTATGAGATGGGGCAATGTACTGCCCCTGGAAACATATCAAAGAAATTCTAATCTAGCAGCTTCCCCTCATGCCCATGCATTTGAAGTCCTTACAAGAACATCACAAAGTATATTTTACTGTTTGAAAGAACTTCAGCTATCAAGGAGCATGCGTGGCAGTACAGTATCAATGACAATTATTTAATGATCACCCGATTCTCGAAAAAAAAAAAGACATTGTCAGCATTGACCCTGTTTGAAGAAAAGGGCTAAATTGAAGGTTAGAGAGATTGAGCTTTTGTATTTTTTTCTTTTGCTGTGATAAACACCATGAGCAAGGTCAACATTGGAAGGGAAGGGCTCTTTTCCTCTTAAAGGTCACTGTCAAAGGAAGTCAGGGCAAGAACTTGAGGCAGGGCCTGAAGCAGAGACCACAGAGGATTTGGAGAGGTGCTGCTTACTGCTCTGCTCTCTAGGGAGTCACCCAGCTGTTTTCTGTGACACAGGACCACCTGCGCAGGAGCGCTTGGCTCGCCCATGTCAACCATTAATGATGAATATGTCTCCCAGACTTGCCTACAGGCCAGCGTGAGGAAGGCATTTTCTGATGCAAGCTTGTGTCAAGTTGACAGAAACCAGTACAGTCATTTTGTTCATATTTTCATCAGCTAGTAATAAGTGCAGGATTTGAACACAATCCATCTAAGTGTTGCCCCCCCCAACACACACACACACACACACACACACACACACACACACACACGGTTGTCTACAGCTATCTGCTCGATTAGCTCTCTTATAGTCAAGCAAAGATCCTTTAATCATGTTCTTTGGCTTTCATTTTTATATCTTATGTGGACTTAGGGAAATGATTTGAATTTCTTTAGTTTCAGTTCTCACAAGTGATCACAAAAAAGAATATGTATTTTGGTCTTTCTCAAATTTCAATCATAGAATTCATCTTCCTTGTTGAAGACAGAAAATAAAATGAAAACTGCCATAGTGTCATTCAGTAAAAATCTAATGCTTCTTTAATTCAACATCCTGATTTTAAAACAGGAAGAGGCTGTTTGTAGTGGGAGATAAAAAAAAAAAAAGAAGCAAGGAGATGCCCTCCTTGCTTCTGAAGGGCCTTTATGAGACTAAACTATTGGATGAGCCAGGTCCTTTATCCCACTGAGATAGAAATTAGGGAACAAACATGTGACCTTGAGTTCCTTCAACCAGCTAAATAGACTAGGCTGGAACTGGAAGTCTCTAGACCAGTCGTTCTCAACCCATGGGTTGCAACGCTTTTGGCAAACTTCTATCTCCAAAAATACTTACATTATAAGTAGCAAAGAAAATAATTTTATGGTTGGGGTCACCACAATATGAAGAACTGTATTAAAGGGTCACAGCCGTAGGAAGGTTGAGAACCACTGCTCTAGACTGACACTGAGTTCAGAGTTCTCATGGAGGAAAATTGATGCTAAGGATGCGGATCTTTGGATGTGATTACACTTTTACTAAGGGATTAGCTACCTCTCACATTTTTCCTGGTGCCTTGGTAGTGAATCTTGAACATTAGTCTCTCACCATGGTGTCCACATCTTTGGAAATTCATACTGTGTGAATTTTCTTCAGTTGTGCTCAGGAAGTCTTTGTAGAGTGAGTGGATTGCATAATTGTCTTTTCTGTTAGACACTATTCTATGTGAAGATTGAATTAGACAATATCCCCTTTCCTGGACTCATCTCCCAGATGAGTAGAAAGCAGCAGAGAGAATTACTTCAAACCTAATGAGAAGAAAAGGCCAGATCACTGTCTTATTCTTTTTGGACTGCTGTCATAACCTATACAACACCAGACAAAAACAAACAAAAGCAAAAAGCCAACAGAAATTGACTTGCCACAATAATGGAAGTCAAAGGACCAGGGTCTGCATGGCCAGGTTCTGGGCAGGATCCTCCTCCACACTGAAGACTGTTCAATTCTGTGTTCCCATGTTGTAGAGAAGATACGGAAGAAGAGGAGAGCTGACCCTTTGGGCTTTATAAGCATGCTTCTCTGCTTCTCTCATTCTCAAGGGGAGAAACCTCCTAACCTAATCACCTCCTAAAGACCACACCCCCTACTGGTATTTTATTAGTGATTATCCTTCAATATATGAATTTGGCTAATAAAGAAGGGCATAAATACTCAGACTAAGGTCATGTTGTGCAAGATTGTCTTTTCTTAAAATCAGTAAAGAGTTAATTCCTCATGGCAACCAAGATGATAAACATAGCGAAACAGGTTCCACCAATTACCATAGTGTAGCTGCATGTGCAAGAGAAATGGGTACACAGGAAATAACTGAGAGTGGTAAGGAATTCTTTAAGTACGTTTTACAAGTGAGGACTCAGGGCACAAAATGTTTTGCTTAAATGATTTTATCCATCAGTCTTCCAGGTATTCAAGAAGAGGGGGCTAGAGACATACCCTTTCAAGATCACAGTGAAGCAGGGGCTAGCATTCTTAAGTATTAAAAACTGATTCTTCCTCCTCCTCCTCCTTCTCCTCCTTTCTCTCTCTGTCTCTCTTTGTCTCTCTGTCTCTCTCTCTCTTTCTCTCCCTCTCTCATGAACCAAGTACCAAAAATTCTCCAAAGGAAGACTAGAAAAGACAACAATGAGATTGCAAAGAATAGACAAACTTTTAGAGGATAGTAGCAAAGGAGAGAGACAAAAAAAACAGTCCTGGGCTCAGGATCCCATGCAGATTCCAGTGGAGTTCCAACCTCTAGACGGCATTCATTGAAGTTTGTCAAGAAGTTTGAAGGGCCTGAGTGCTTTCCTGACTCACAAGCCAACCAGTTTATTTCACATTGTGTCTTAAAGGCTGGGACAGCACAAGGAGGTCCTATGTCATGGAACAAACACAGCTGAGTACCAGCACCGGTGGTAGTTACAGCAGCAATTATTCTGTTCCACCAATTTCTTGAGCCCTGAAGCCTACCAGGTGACAGAAGGGTTGGTTATAGTGGGCTGCATTCTAGAAGGGCAACCTTGATTTAGTATATTGCAATATTTTCTGATGCGATTTAATAAAGCCCACCTGACTTTTGCCATGGAAGAAACATGCACTTTTATCATATTGGATGGCAAATATGTCTGCCAAATGGAACATCTTAGCATTACAAGCCTTCTCAAGGCAGTCAATGTTGTCTTGTATCTGGGATACAAGCTTTTGGGCATGGTTTCCCAGAGGTTTCTTTTGCAGAGACACTGACAATATTTCCCCCTGGAATATGTTTTCAATAATAGCTATGTAGTTGACACTCTTATAAGATAAAAACAGTCCTTCTATGTTTAATATTCAGTAGTAATGGGAGATAGTAGTGTATCTAGAAAATCAAGCCATTATGAAAAGTTAAGTCAGATCTTAAAGAAGAAAGACATCTTCAGACATTAATTCTTTCCGACAGAAGCTTTAGAGAAATTTTTATGACCAAATGTTGAAGAAGGAAGCTATTGGATACAGAGCATGGTGTCTCACAGCAGGAATTGAATAATTGGAAGGCTGCTTAGGAGAACTCACGTGCATTTTGATGCAGCCTCGACTACATGGTGAATTTGAGGCCAGCCTGGACTATACAGCAAGCCTCAAAAACAACCAAACTTGGAGCAATGACAGAGAGCGTTTAACAGCCAGGATAAGTTAAGTGGAAATGTTTTAAATTAAAAGATAAAAACCAGAAGGCTTAGCTAATTTGCAGTGTGTTTCATAGAAATGATTCAAACCGAAGTAGAAAGAGATAAAAGACATAGGAAATGAATCAAGCATTCAAGGGTTGCAGCACAGTACCCCAGGGTGTGACGTACATTATAATGCACACCACTAGAGAAAGAGGACAGAAAACATTTCCAAATAGATTTAATTGTCTGCAGAACAATTAAAAGCATATAATTTTATATCCATGAAAAGATATAAAATTCCAAAAGGCCTTTAAGAGAATAAAAGCAGAACGGAGCAAGGTCACTGCTAAGTACACGTGCCTAGATGCACACACTTTGAAAATCAAAGGAGAGAAGACTTGCCAGGCATCCAGAGAAGAAGAAATAGTACATAAAGGGTGGCCATGAGGAACATTAAAATAGATAGCTCCTCAGAAACAACATAAACAGGGAAGTTAATGGACTGATAATTTCAAAACAAAGAATAAAGAGAGAATAATCTATCAAGGAAATTCTATATGCAGTGAAAATATCTTCAAAAATCTGAATGGATAAAGAAAATGTGGTACATATACACAATACAGTTTAGTCTTCCATTAAAAAAAAAGAGTAAAGTTGTTATTTCCAGAAGGAGAACGGAACTGGAGATAATTCTGTAAAGTGAAATGTAATTATCTTTTTTTCAAATAACCAGAACCTAGACTTTGCATATGGACATGGAGACGGAAAGGAGATTTATGAAATTTGTACTAGTCAGGGAGGGTAGATTGGTTATTTTTTGCTAATTTAAGACAAAAAACAAAAAACGCAACAAAAGTCCTAGGAATAGTGAGGAAGAGGGAATTTTAATTGAGAAAATGCATCCATACATTGGTCGTTAGGCAAGCTTATGAGGTACTGTCTTGACTAATGACTGATGTGGGCGGGCACACCTCACTGTAGGCCTTGACACCCCTGGGCAGGTGGTCATAAGTTATACAAGAAAGTAGCCTGAGCAGGCCCTGTGGACCAAGCCAGTAAGCAGCATTCCTCCAAGATCTCTGATCAGTTCCAGTGCTGAGCTCCTGTCTTGGCGTCCTTCAATGGGCTGTGACTTGCAACATGTAAACTGAAATAATCCATTTCCTTCCCAGCTTGTTTTGGTAATATTTCATAACACCAGTAGAAAGAAACTTAACTAAGATAAAGGGGAGGAGTATAACAGCGTCCAAATATACAGTGCCACTCTGAAACCATCACTTATGTAAGCAACATATACTAATGAATTTTAAATTAAATACGTTGGTCTAAGCAGAAAACTTTTTCCTTTTTGGTGAAACAGAAGTTCAGACAATTCAAGTTAACAGAGCAGAATATTATAAAATTTCAAAAGCGAGTTCTTTAGGAAGAAAGAGACTCAGGACTGTTAGGAACCAGAAGCTTCCCCCAAAAAGAAATGGCAAACTTTTAAAATATAAAAAAGTAACATGTCCAACACATTTTCTAAAATAAAATTCGCATTCTTAATGCACATAAACAAACAGACCATGCGTGCCATGCTGTGTCGTACTCAACATGGAATCTGCCATCGGAAGTGAGAATGGAAAACACAGGGAGCTTGCTTGGCAGACACCAACAGGGGAAAGACCAAGGTGTTAAGACCAACATGGTTCACATGGTTTCCACAATCCTACCGTCGTGTGGAAGGAAGACAGCATTCCCAGTAACCAAATCCCATCCGACAGTCATTCTTGGTCAGTTTCCCACCCTGAGTAATATCCCTAACCCTGGGAGAAGAGTGGTTAGCTCCAGGATGTTTTCCTCCTCATGACTCTCAAGACCATATTTGTTACCACATAGCTTCTGTTTCATCACGAAGTGGTTTCTTTAAATCATAAATCCGTGAATGATATTCTGATTTCTAAGGGCTTTATTTAGACAACCTATTACTTCCTACATGTTTCCCTTCAATAGTAACACAGGTACTAAATGGACAAGTTTAGTCTTTTTGTCCAGGTAAACCTGGTCACCTGCATAATACTGTCTCCCTACATAATCTACACCTTTTTGCCATAAACTAGCATTTGTAAAATCTGAAAAATGCTGTGCACACATCCATCCCCATAAAAGAAATCTCCCTCTGTCTTTTGGCTTCTACATGAGCACATGATTGAATGTACACACACACACACACACACACACACACACACACACACACACACACACTATATATATATATATATATATATATATATATATATATATATATATATATATAAAATTAATAAAGTTTAAAAGACAACTTGGCATTCAAAATATTAGGCCACCAACCCAGACCCTTAGACTTAAGTTTCTGAATATTAGATGTCACTAGTGTGCTTACACGACAGGGAAAAGGAAAAAAACAGTAAAGGATACATGGAAATTATCATTAAAAATTTGAACATTTGTCTGCATTGATACTGCATATACATAAAGGCATATGCATATATATGGACACACCATAAGGCCTGTAGCACTTTCCTCCTTCATTGAAAACTGTATCACAGGCACAGCTTTTCTTACTTAGTTTCAAAGACTAAATTCATTTTTCTACATGATAGGCAAATCTCTGGTCCTCGGTCTCGTGTTTGCCTTTGGAATTCAGTCGCCATACCTCTTCCTGCATAAGCAATGCCCTTTACCATCCATGACATGGTTTGGAGGTAGAATAGACACACCCCCATTCTCCAAGGCATTTTGTTGAACATTCACTGTTTCCTTTTAGGAGACAAATGTAGAGGATGGAAATGTGAGTGATACAGCATCAAGCCGGCTGGGTAAGTCGGCAACATACTTGGCTAAGGAGCAATTATGCTGCAGCCAAATCAAATGAATTCACATTTTGGCTTTGGTTTGAGGTTTCAATCTTGAAGTTCACTTCTTTCCATGGAGTCTTTTTGCTGGGTGACTAGGGCTTCTGTGGATGACATAATACACCCTGACACTCAGCATCAATTCCAAATAAATTGAATTAAGTTCAGAAACAAACTGCTGGATCAACTGTCCTGCATAAATTATTTTTTCTTTCATTTATTTTGTATTTTTGCAAATGAACCTTTTAACATGAAAATATTGACATACTCACATTTATATTCTATATTATTCTGAGAAGCTTGGTTTAAACATTTAGAAGTAAGAATTGGAAGTTTCCGTTTATGTTCTCAATGTAAGCATTATGATTAAGGTTGAGGGTGAATGTGCTTCTCGCATGCACAGACTCCTTGCTTGTGGATGGTTATTAGAAGTATGGTTATCTCAGCATATTAAAACAAGGTTTCCACACAAAGTCTAGGAGTTTCTGTTATTTTAGCCCATTTTGAGTCATTTCATTTTCTCTTCTGTCAAGAAAAAAAAAACTAGCAGATCAAATAAAATAATCTATCTTACAAAACTTTCAACAAAATGGGTTTGTTGTTATTGAATGAAAATGTAAGATAGAGTTCTTCATTGATAAGAAGGCATTTTGTCTCTTTCATTAAGAACCATGAATTAAGCAATTTAGAGAGATGGCTCAGTGGTCAAGAGGACTAGCTGCTCTTCCAGAGGACCTGGGTTCAATTCCCAGCACCCACATCGAAGCTTACAACTGTCTGTAACTCCAGTTCCAGGCAATCTGACACCTTCACACCAAAGCACATAAAATAAATTTAATTAAATTTTTTTTTAAAAAAAACATGAACAAAAGTTGGGGTTGTAATTTAACACACACACACACAAAATTTCATTACTTTTGAAAATATTATGGTAGCAATGATAAACTTCTGTATTTTGATATCTTCAGAGATAGGCTGATGACATATGTGATATGTAAAAATACAATAAATACAGAAATCATGTTTTTAGCTTATACATAAGACTTCCAAAGTTGCTTTGTATTGGTCAATGAACTGTTTTAAGATTTATGTAATATATGAGCAATTATAACTTGTACTAAGATTTCTTTACATTTTGAATTCTTTTATCTGGTATGGGTGAAGGAGGAGGCTGTATACAAAGCATAGGATCTGTATGGTAGCTCAGTGATGCAGTGCAGGCTTGGCAGGCATGAAGCCCTGGGTTCAATCTTCGGGAACAATAAATCCAGAAATACATGCATTATGGGTGACTACACCTGTTTGCTCTACGAGGTCGGCTTCCAGTGATCCGTTCACTTCAGTCTCCTTCCTGCTCATCACTCTGAATTCTGACAGCGCACACAATACCTGTTCCTAATCAAACCTACAGTCAGAAAGTTCACTTTATATCGGACTCCCAAAACCCATAAAAATTTCACCATGGCTGTGTTTCTTTACAGACGCTGTTAAGGCTTTAACAGCCTAGTGATTTTCTTTATTGACATCAGTATTTTTTCTGTTCTTTGAACAGTAAAAAAAAAAAAAATCTATATTTACGAAGTAGAAATGACCATCTTCAATTACATTGTGTAAGCTACTGGAAAAAAATCTTCTCAGAGCAGTGTGCAATCAGTTAAAGATTCTTGAAACTGTATTGCTCAGCAATGATAGTGCTGGGAACAGTAATTATGAGTTTGTGATATTAGAATACTGAGTCATGGGGTTTACAATAGATCAGGAAAATATTTGGAGACAGATGAAGCCAATGTATTTTGGAAAGATTTTCTATTGTTTCTTTAAAGTAAAATAAATTCATCAAATCTAGTTATATTAAATTTTAACGCATAGTAACCTAGAAATTCTGTTTTTTATGTTCTTCTTTGCTTTTTCCTTTTTTTGTATTAGGTTGGCTTTCCCTATTATATTAGAAGGTGAAAAGAAGTAAAACCCGTTTACAGTTCTCCAGGAAAGAAGTGTGATCAGACCAGTATCCTCCCTAAACGGAGTTGAAGTATGATGTCTTATAATGGTCTATCCCAGAAACAACATTGCGTTGTTTCAAGTCCTCAGAAGCCTCCTGGTGGCAGCTAACACAGAGGAGAAGAAAAATCAGCACTCTCATGCCAAACAGTGAACATCTGAAGATGCTTTATGCAGTTTTCTAATATCCTCAGTTCACAACATGAGAGACACTTTTTACAGGGAGAAAATGATCATTTCATTTCGCAGAACACAGAAATTTCCAGCTGAGGCACATTAAAACATTTTCACAATTACCCCAAAGGCAGAATATTCTCACCATTTCTTTTGCTGAAAAAATCTGTCTCTACTGAACTTACAAATGGTCAAGTTCACACTGGATAATGCCGGAGCATCTACATGGAGACTGGACCTAATGCTACAGATCGATGCTAATATGAAGCATATGCATAATAATTTATGATTTAACAAATAATTCTTGCAATTTAGTTATTGATGCACAAGATCTTGGATTATGTTACTTTAAAAAGGAAGTTTCGAGAGAGTAAACACAGCAAAACACATCAATAGACCCAGGTAATCCCCTCATTGAACTCTAGCTATTGAACTCTAATTGAGCAATGTTTACAATGAGACAGGGGAATTTCATGGAGAGATGACAGTTGTGCCTTTAGAATCAAATAGAGATGAAAATAAATTAAAAAAAATAAAGAATTCTTTCTTCAGGTTTACCAATAAGCGAGAGTAAAACCAAAAATGAATAAAATAAAAGAGAAATCAGTTGAGATCAGTTGGCTTGAATATAATTTGAGAGAAAGAGCATACAAATTGATGGAAGAAGACAAAAAGGAAAATAAAAACCTACAGAATGTTAGATAACGGCATGGGCATAAAAGAGAAACGAAAGCACACTGGTCCCAAGCTCTGTGGGATAACAACGAAGAGCCAAGCAAGGAGATGATTGCAATTTCAGGCTCAGAGGAGAAAAAGGGCATCCTGGGGATACTTCTGTCTGACATGTAAAGTTTCGAAATTAATGTCCTTGCTCTGTCCTTAAAACACAACAGAATTTTAAGAATTTAAGTAAAAACTGAAAATCAGTATTTTCTAACCAGAAAACAAAAATCACCAAGGAAATCATCAGCCCCAATCAAGGGAGGCAGTGACCCCACAGGACTGGAGTTTATAAAGGCCGGAGTGGAGTTTAGAAAGGCTGGCCTGGAAGAAAAAGTGCTCAACCCCCAACATGGTGGAAGCAGTCAAATCTTCATTGTTACAAACTTCTAGAGGCTGTATTTAGATTAGTTCAGGCATGAGAGATTTCAGGCAGCTGCAGTCTGAAGGGCCTGCAGTTTTCCGAGATTTGATCTTCTACGAGTCCTATATAGAATCTGGAAAATTGTTTTTCTGGCTGTCAGTAGAAACGGAAGGAGTAAGTTTGTAAAGTGTTCCCAGGAAGCTTCTCATGCCCAAACCTCCTCTCCTACATCACAGTTCATGTGTGGAAAGAATATTTCCCTAGATCCGGCCCTGTCTATCCACCTCATGTCACCTAAAAGGTAGCTAAGGAAGATGCACTAGGATCAAAGCCAGGGATTCGGGCCTCCAAACGGCTGAGAGCTGGTCCTGAGGAAATAAATGACTTTCTTTCCTTCCTTCCGCATGTGTATCTTGCGGTGTAGAGAGTTGCACAATGTAGCTGTGATCTATGAAGAGGGCCTGGGAAGCCCACAGAGAGCAAGATGGCAAGGATACCAAAATCTGCAGCTCCGGCAAAGGTGGAAACGCAGCCTAGCTTCTCCCTTGCCATCAAGACTCACCTTGAAACCCTGTTTACCTCTAGTTCCATTCCTGACTGCACCTTTTCTGGCTCTCAAGCTTATAAGTCTGGATAAAGAAAATAAAATTCAGAGACAAAGCAAGTGAAAGACCAATCTTGGATTTAAAACCTATGCTGATTTATCAGGCAAAGAATTTGAAGTAACTATGACTTAGGTATGTTTAGGGCTTTAATGAAACAAAGCTGAACAAAGTACATAAAGTCCGAACATATGTAGTCAGAAACATAGAAGCCACGAGAAGCAAAAGATAGCTCTGGAGTTCAAGACATTAAGACAACAAAACAGAAGTTCAGATTGTCTATTGTGGGCTGATGAGTAGACACAGTTAGTACTCCCAGCAAAGGAAAAAACCAGAGAGCCTGAAGACAGGTCGACAGAAACCCCACAAACTGTGATGCAGAAAGAAGAAACAGTGAAATAACCCAAATAAAGCACAATTAGAATATAAAAACCATGAGATAATTTCTAAATATTCAGCATATGTATATATATATACATAATTGAAATAACAAAAAGAGATAAAAAGCAGATGAGTAGAAGAAATATCAAAACTTTCTAATATGTCCAAATTGCTCTTACACACCAAACCATGGACATGGAAGAACAAAAGCCAAAGCACTCACATCTAAAGGCATCAGATGTAAACTTAAGCAAAGCAAAATGAAGTAGAAAAGGCTTCAGGGAATCAGAGGAATAAAACCGATGTAGCTGCAGCGGTTAACCCCTGACTCTCCAAAACCGCTCCACTGAAACCCAAACGCAAAGGTGGTGATTTCAGTATATGGGAAGCAATGAGGCCATGAAGATTGAGCTCTCAAGAGAAGAATCAGCAAGCCAGCACATCATGGCTTGAGAACGTGATAGCCTATTAATTGACGTATGGGCAATGGCTTTGCAGAGAATAGATATACTAAGTAATAGTGTCCATTGCTCATGAGCTGAGCATTTGGACCTTCAAAACCAGTGGTCAAATGTGCATGTTCACATGGAATAGAGCAGGATGTAATCAGTAACCTTGGAAACGGGAGTCACTCAAGAGATACTGCAGAAGTCGAACGGGCAGGCAGGTCTGGGACAGTTAGATGCAGCAAATTCACAAACACTACAGTTATTTACAACAGCTTGAGAGTGAATGGTAATACATCTGTCCAAAATTCAAGACATAAAGAGATGAATTGATTCTGAGTTCAGTTAGGATCTTGTGTAAAGTAAGATGACTTTAGAAGCCCAGTAGGCTTTTCAGAGGCTTTCTTCGATCTTAAATAGAGTCAAGCGTAGAAACATGCATTTATAAGTCGTGTGTACCAGGAGCAGTTTGAACTCTACCAGTGCATCCCATGATTTCCGTTTGCCAGTTGAAGAGTAAAGTAGAGACACAACGCACCTGAGAGGCAGATCTGCACAGTGGAGAAGCAAAGAACACAGGCTCTCAGAGAGGAGTGCTGTGCCCGCAAGAGCAGTGTTTCCTGGCGGCACATTTACAGAGAGCAAAGTAGAAATAACCGTGAACTTGCCAATTAAGACATCTCTTTTCTGATTAAAGACATAAAGAATACACATATGAAAAATTAAATATCAAGGTAAGAAATGTAGTTTTTAATTACATCTTATGACATCCTGTAGCGATGCTGCTCCTAGCTTTAAACTCAGCTCTGACCCTACCTTGTTACTATTATAATGAGAGACACACTGCCTTACTTTAAAAGATGTGGGCTTTTAAATATCACCACATTATAGTGATAATACCAAGATAAATAATATCATGACAAACACAATTGAGATAATGTATTTTTATGCTTTTGAGTTCATTGTGTGATCCACTGTGATTAACGATACACAGTTGTAGATTTGCCTCACCTAGTGTAGTGGTGTGAATGCACAGAGTCAGTGACTCAAGGTCACTTGAGGCCAGGAGTTCAGGATCAACTTGAGAAATGTGAGACTTCCCCGGATGCTAAAAGGCCAAAATGAAAAGAGACAAATAAAAGGAGCAGTTCTGGATCTTCAGTGGCTCCTGAAGGCTAAGTGTGAAAGACTTGGTCCCAGCTAATGACGTTCACTGGAGGAAGTGGGTCACTGAAGGGATGCTCGTGCAGGGCGTGTTTCTTCCCAAGGCACATTTCTTCCTCTTCCTGCATTGGAGGAGAAAACTCTGTGTTACACATTCCTCCATTCATGACCTACACCATCAGAGTCCTGGATGAGAGGAGTCATTTAGCCTGGGAGGGATGCCTCTGAACCATTCAGCCCGAAGCAGCCCCTTCTTTAAGTTGCTTCTCCCAAGTATTTTTTCCACAGTGATGGGTGCTGACCAGCATCAAAGCAAAAGATAGAATTTTTATGAAACTAAAACTATATGCTTTAACGAAGATGAATAAATCTGTCTCCTCTGTGTAGACTTTCAAGCTTACCCTTTTCCTCTTTCACATGCTAGGGTAGTTGGCTTCTTCTACAGGTTTTCTTAATGATCTTAGTCTAATCCATTTGCAAGGATTTTTTTTTTAAATTTGTGCTTAGAAACAAAGAAACCCTTGAGTGAAGTCAACGTAGAGGAATAAAATACACACTGGAAAAGGAATTAGGAGGGAAAGAAGCTACAAGTAGCACCAGTGCTCTGCCCCAGTCTGCCTCCCAGTTTCTCTCTTTGCAGACTGATATTGTTTGCTTTGCCCACTCTGTCTATGAACCCATGATATGGTTGTTTCTTTTTTCCCCGTTAGCACCTGTACTTCATATCACATACATTTTGAAACCCTTGCATGTATATATTTCAGTCTTAAATTAGGTTCTAAAACATGTATACTCTGATGCTGTTTTATTGGTCTTTAGACATCAAATTTTCAGTGATTCAAATGTCAATGATATTTTTAGCAGCAAATAATAATAATAAACTATCTTCTAAGTGTTAGTAAACCTGAACTTTTAAACCTTAATTAAAAGAAACCAATTTTGTTAAGACAAATTTGGAAACTTTTGATGAATATTATATCTACCTGTAGTTTACTCAACAAAAACAAAGAGATGACTTATAAAGCCTTAAAAAGAATCAGGTGAAACTTAAAAGCACATCACAAAGTGAAAGGAGCAATTCTGAGAACACTATGTTGTGCATTTTGTCTGCTGTATGACAAGCTGGAGACAGTATAAGGATCATTAGGGGGAGAAGAATAGGTAACCCTCAGATTTTAAGGGCCAGGAAAAATTCTGCATGATACTAGAATACAGGGTATATCGCATAAGTTTGCCAAACCCATTCAAAAATACAACACCAAGGGTAAAACCAACAGCACATTGTAGAGTTTAGGCTCAAAGATGCACCCATGGTAATAAATGTATTATTCTGATGGACAGTATCAATACTCTAGATTAGGCATATAACAGGATAGAAGAATTTGTTTAAAAAAAACCTCTATCTTGTTCAATACTGCTCTGAATCTACAATAGCTATAAGAAATACTCTATTAAGAAGAATAAATAGGAGCTGCACATGGCGTTACAGGGCTTATATCCAAGATGCAAGGTTGCTTGGGCAGGAGTTCAAGGCTAATCTTGACTAGATAACAAGATCCTGTTGAGAAAAGTCAAGAGTAAATCAGTGAGGGAGAGAAGCAGAGATACAGGGAGAGGAAGGAAGGAGGAAGGGAAGTAGGAAGAGAGGGAGGGAGGGAGGAAAAAACGGGCAGGAAAAAGGAGGAAGGGGGCATATGCATAGAGACAGAGACCCAGAGATAGAGAGGGGGAAGAAGAAAGAAAAGAAAAAGGGTGGGATGTAGATAAGGGACTGTAAAACCTCTGATGAGATCATTGTTTGGTGAATAAAAATTATATAAATAAATATAAAACTTGAAATCAGAACAAAGGCTGAAAGCATAAAAGGTATAACAAAAATTCTGGGGAGTAGTCGGACTGTGAACGAATAAGAAGTTTATGGCATGAAGCAGGCTTTGTCAAAAGATGAGGCTATGTGAGGCTCTGGGGATGCCATGCACAGAGAGCTGCAGTTTTGGAACGAGCATAATGCACAAGAGATTGTCGCACACAATGCATATCCTTGCTGGATGGAAGCAGGGTTGTGGTGAACACCAGGGACCGATGGACAGTCCCTATCTTACCATCCCCATCTACCCCAGGGTACAACATACCGTAGATTCACTCTCGTATGACTAGAAGTCTTTTCTATGAAATTTTTGAACAAAGTGAACTGTCATGCTGCAGTGTGGTGGGTGGTATGTATATTTTCCTCTGGTTTCCATCTGTACCCAAATAAAGTTAAACACTGGCCAGGGGTTGCCTGTGTTTATAGGTAATGCACTCTGCTCTTTCTCGGCTTCAATTTTAAAGACTAATGGGAAACCAGCAGAAAATTTCTATAGCAAGAAATAAAATGAGCACCACACATGAGCGAGTTGAACAAAATAATTTGGAAAAATAAGCAATTTAGAAAATTGTTTTATTTTTGTTTAATGTGTATGAGTGTTTGCATGTATTCATTCGTGAGCACCAGGTGATGGGTGCCTGTAGAGCCCAGGAAATAACATCAGATTCTTTAGAACTGGAGTTACAGTTGTGAGCCGCTGTATGGGTTCTGGGAATTGAACTTGGGTCCTCTGGAAGAGCAGCCAGCACCCTCACCCACTGAGCATCTTTGCAGCACCAGATATGCTAGAGGTGTAACTATGTTAGTTCCCATGATCTAGAAAACTCAGTATGCTTCATTCATGAACAGTTAAAGCAAGCATCTGCAAAGTAAGAAACAATAAAGAATTTTTAAAAATGTAATAAGGATAAGAATTTTAAAATGAATGAAAGGATTGAATGCTAAAGTTAAGAAATATGACACAGGATGTAGTGCTAAAAAAGAATAACAGATGAAATTTTCAGAGAAAAGATGAGTCATAGAAAATCAACCAAGGAAACGCTAAGATCCAATAAATCCAGAAGCAAGGAATGAAAAAAATAGAATTTCCCTGTGTTGGGCAGAGAGACATAAAACTCAGAAAAAGAAATAAAGAAAACAGTAACAGAAAGAAAAATCCAGAGTAAAAACCAAGAAAATTCTATCTAAAAACATGACTGAACTTTTTCTACGCTAGACTTAAATCTCACTGGACAAACGTCCCGTGAATACAAAACCTTCAGCATCTGGATTAGGCAGAGCCCCCACAGACTACAGGGAATGGAGAAACACAGAAAGTCTGACAAATAAACCCTGCTCATGTGGAGGAGGGGATGCCAGAAGAGAACCAACAATTCCCACATGGGAGGAACTCTGGTTTTATTTTAACCTTAAATACTATTGCTTTTTTCATTTATGGATTCTACGTATAGTTTCTACTTGGAAGATTATCGCGCTATTAATCAGTTAACTTAAAAAGGATGGACAAGGGTCCCTGCCCAGTACAGAGGCATATGAACTGCAGCAGTTTAGATGGTCTCCCCACTCACTGACTTCACATGGTGTGGGCCTTCTTTGAGAAGAACTTGTGTTCCCAGGTCTTTGACATTGAGCTGATGACCTGCTTTTCTTAGGAGAATGTGCAGTGACAGAATGGTTGGCTGACAAACACCTCGGACCGGGGTTATTTAAAGAGGGGAACAGGCATTCCAGTCTCTTCACTGTGACAATACAATGAGCCAATTCTGAATCATAGGATTCCCATTTCTTGGCATCCCTGCCTTTGTGTATGTCTTTCCTCCACATGCTTAGTGCCACTCTTGGGACTCCCTCCTAAGGCACAGAATACGACACAGGGGGTGGGATGTGGTAGCCTCGCATGTTAGTCTTTATATTAACCACCATTTGGCTGCACAGACAGCAAGTATCATTGGTCTGCACTGAAGAGAAGGTGCTGAAGCCAGCCAAGACTGCCATGTTTCCAAGGAAGAGTTTTCACTTCCAGCCAGCAAGATGCTGGCAACTCCAGATATACCATCAAAAAAAAAAAAAAAAACCCAAAAAACTGTTTCTCCCAAATCCTTGACATGGACCTTTTTCTATTCCTGAAGGCCAATGCTTTCATTGGCACCACCCAAAGGACCCACTAACCCTTGCCATGTGCCTAGGTCAACAAGATGTCCATTGCTTTAACATTTCAAAGTTCATATTAGGAGCCATATATAATAAGTAAACATAACAATCCAATCTGAGGCAGGTAAGAGTTTACATATTTTCATGAGCTCAAGTATGAGATATAATATGAAGGACACAATGTTTCACTCCATTAACTGTGTGAACATCTCTGTGTATCATGAGATTAGAATGATAGTTGTAACTTGTCCATATCAAGGATTTCCTATTCAAGGGCCTAGGGATTCTGCATAGCTCACTTGAGCTAGAAATACTTGTTGGGGTGGGCACAGGTGCGCCCAGTTTCCTAACACACAAAGCTGTAGCCCCTTTAACAATCTTCTGAGAATTACTCACACAGTAGAAAATATTATTGTGTAACATTATCAATAGAAGGAAGTTTATAATTACCATCAGACTGTTTCTTTGAGAGAGGATCTCATTATATAGACCAGGCTGGTCCCTTGCCTCAGTCTCATCAGTGATGGGGTCACAGGACTTTGTTGTCACCACAGTAAACTTCCCCAGTTATAATATAGCTCATAATGCAACCGATTCTGTCTATCACACAGAAATCCTAAAGTTTAAAAATTAGGTTAGTTAGAGGATTTTTAACTAAAATTTTTTGACTAATACACAAAAACAAAGTTGTACATTTTTATAGATGTATGTACTTATGTCTTGATTATGTATACATTGCTAATGTTTAAATCATGGTAAACATATATCTTCTCAAATACCATTTTTTTAAGTAGAGGAAACATTTGGTCCCTTCTTGCTTTTCAAAGCATACATTTTTGCCACCTGAAGTCACCTGTTCTGTGACTTCATATCATGATTTCTTAATTGTGTGTAAATGTCAGTCCCGATCTCTCCCTTACCCCACCTCTAGTAACCACTGTTCTATTCTCAACTCCTATGAGATTAATTATTCCACAAATAAGTTGTGAAGATTTTATTTTTTTAAAAAAAGATTTAATTATATAGGCAAGGTTCAGAGTGATGATAAAGTTTTCTTATACATTGAAATGAACGTGAATAGTACTTAGCGACTGCAGAATGAGATATTCTCATTTTGACAGAACATACTCTTTTCAGTATCACCAGGAACGCCTCCCCCAAGCCATACTGAGAGGAAGCCACACTGAACGCACTTGATTTTTCCATGAGTTGGTATCTCTGTATGTGAAACCATGGTCAACAATTGCCTTTGATGATTTTAATCACAAAAGCTCGGAGATATTTGAAGGTCCATTGCTAAAGAAGAAAGGCCAGATTTGTTTGAGCCCTTAGTGCTGCCCTTAAAATAGATCAAAGTGGCATCCAGAATTAACTGGCATGCACTGCTCTCAGCAGTCTTGGGGCTCGGCTGACCACAGCCTAAACCTTTCCCCAGCTGTGTGGCATGTGCACTGTGGTGTCACAGTCCCTGAGTCAGGCAAGAGACAGGCCACACGGATTGACCCGGATCTTAGCAGTGCCTTCCCCCAAAGAGTTCTGAACTCAGCTGCAATTTCAGAAGTCAGTGACTCTTAAAAAGCAATTCTGTTGATGGTTAGTGGGTGGTGGCACGGTCTTTTAATTCCAGCAGAGTCAGACAGATCGCTGAGTTTGAGAGCAGCCTGGTCTCCAAAGTGAGTCTGGGCCAGCCAGTGCTACACAGAGAAAACGTGCCTTGTTAAAAAAAAAGGGGGGAGGGGAAGAAAAAAAAGGGAAGGAGAGAAGGAGGGAGGAGAGAGAGAGAGAGAGAGAGAGAGAGAGAGAGAGAGAGAGAGAGAGAGAGAGAGAGAGAGAGAAAGTAAAACTAATTTTGTATGGTTGTCGCCAAGTTTCTTTTTTTTTAAATCTTTTTACAAATTCCAAGAAATAATAATAACATGAAGACATCACCTTGCAATCAGAGAAAGATTTATTGTCCCCCATTCCATGGTGTTTTGCCTTGAGAAATAACATTGAGAAAGCAAAAGAGAAGTAAGGTTTCTACCTTATGTTTTCTACCTCTCTAAATACACCTGGATTTTACGTGGATCAAAGCTCTTATGGACTCATTATTCCAGTTTGCCTCTGGGCCTCTGGAATTCTCTGTATAGAGCTGGTATCTGATCCCCAAAACATTTTCTCTTTTGTTTTCCCTTCAAGTATCATTTTCTCCTTTGACTAATAACCTGGGATCTATGGTACAGAGGTTAATTTATAGTTTACCTGCTTTTTAATAAAAACTCCTGCATATTCTTCTGTTCACTGAAGACAGAGCTATTGGCAGTCAGTAAATAAACTGTAATCAGATTTTCTGGGTGTGGCAGTGCGTGCTTCTTGGGATGTAGGGATGGATGCTCTCCTGGGGCTGTAGGTGTGTGCGGCTTGTTGGGATGTAGGGATGGATGCTCTCCTGGGACTGTAGGTGTTTGCGGCTTGTTGTGATGTAGGGATGGATGCTCTTCTGGGACTGTAGGTGTGTGCGGCTTGTTGGGATGTAGGGATGGATGCTCTCCTGGGACTGTAGGTGTTTGCGGCTTGTTGGGATGTAGGGATGGATGCTCTCCTGGGGCTATAGGTGTGTGCGGCTTGTTGGGATGTAGGGATGGATGCTCTCCTGGGACTGTAGATGGGTGCACACAGAGGGACGCATCATGACAGGCTGACTCTGGCAGACATCGGCATCTCTCATCCAATGCCTATTTTGAGACAGGGCATCTCAAAGAATCCATAGCTCATCAGTTTGGTTAATCCGACTGGAAATGGCTTCAAGGATCTGTTTGTGTCCCCTCCTCCAGTCCTATCAGCCTCGGTAACAAGAACCTGATGCTTATCACCCCCCCCCTTTTTTTCTACCATTGCTTATGATTTATTTTTCACAGCATCTCTTCAAGACCATGGAGTCACAAAAGGCAAGGTATTGATTTTATTTCCAATATTTTTCCTTGGTTAGTAAAGTAGCAATTATTTGCTGAGTTCTCAACAAATCGTGTCTGGATGAAAGAATGGCAATTAGTAAATACGATAGTCATAGAATTTTAATGGAAATTTCAGTTTTAACTTTCTTTTTATTCATTCTTTGTGTCTTTCATAGCATGGATCTCGATTCCATTCATTTGCCCATCCCTTTGTATCCACCCTCTGCCCTTGCAACATCCCCCAAAATAAAATAAAATAAAATTTAAGAGAAAAAAAAGAGAAATCAATGTTATCGTGGAAACTGTAGTATGACACAGTGAGTCACACAATAAACCCTTTTATCCACATCTCTTTATTTGCAAGTATTCATTGCAAAGTGTCATCTGTCTGGTTCGAGGCCTCTGGTTTCTGCTACATGATCGATGCTGAGCCCTTCCTGGAACTCCTATGGCTCCCCTGTGTCATGGAGATCCTGCAGCTTTGGGTCTGCGAGACTGACCCCTTCACGTGCTCTAGCGGATCACAGATGGAGGTCTGTTGGGGTGGATCAACTCACAACCTTGGTTCTGACCCTGGGTAGGACTGACCAGCCTTCCAGCTCTCCCTTGTACTCGCCACCAGGGTGAGCTCTCCTGTGCTGCCCTGGCTAGTGCATTCCTTGAAGAGATGAACAAGGAACAGGGCCAGGTCTGCTTTTCTTCAGGGTCAGCTCATCCACACCCACCCCTCCATGGCCAGCTCTTTTGTGCTGCCCAGGCAAGGTTGAGGGACCGCTCTCCCGAGTGCAGAAGCTGGTGAGGGGCAGGGATAGCTCTCCCACAGGTGGTGAGGGAAGGGAGGATCTCTCGCCTGCCCACACCACCATATGGCAGATAAGGGGCAGGGTCAGATCTCCTCCTCCCCTCGTTCTTGGGGCGGTTCACCCACAGGCCAGTCCGTAGGGTCAGCTCTACTGTGCTGCCCGGAAGATTGCTCACATCTTTAAAGGTCTTCTTTCTTCTAATTTTATTGAATGGTCTTTTTATTATCATGTTTTGTGAACTATTTGATTTCTACATTTAGTAAAAATACCAGACTTCCTAGTATGTGTCTACCTGGACACAGTTTAGAATTTATTTTAAGCTATCTTTTAAGTCTCTTTAAATCACAATAGTAATGGAAACTTCTTTACTCTATATTCTCAAACAAATTGTATTAGACATTATCTATTCTTTAAAAAATTAAGAAAAAAAATTTAAATTTGTACAATCCCCCTTATGAATTTTTTGTCATTTTTAAAAGTAAAAATGAAAGGTATTTTGTAATAGTTTTAATTCCTTAAAAATGGAGCTGAATATTCGTTTGCTAGTTTTTTTTAATTGAGCTACACATTTTCCTCTGTTCCCCTTTCTCCCCCTCCCTTTCTACTCTTTCCTGTGACCCCCCACTCCCATTTTACTCAAGATATCTTGTTTCTTTCTCCTTCCTATGTAGATTCATGTATGTCTCTCTTAGTATCCCCCTCATTGTCTAAATGGTGGGGTTGTGGTCTGTAGTTTGGTTTTTCTTTGCTTTATGTCTATAAGCCACTTATGAGTGAGTACACATTATATTCATCTTTCTGGGTGTGGGTTACCTCACTCAATATGTTTTTTTCTAGATCCATCGATTTGCCTGCATATTTCAAGATGTCATTATTCTTATAACTGTGTAGTAGTCCATTGTATAAATTTTCTTTATCCATTCTTTGGTTGAGGGGCATCTAGGTTGTTTCCAGGTTCTTATTATTGCAAATAATGTTGCTATGACCTTAGCCAAACACATGTCCTTGTGGTATGATTGAGCATCTTTTAGGTATATAACCAACAGCCATATTGCTGGGTCTTGAGGTAGATTGTTTCCTAATTTTCAGAGAAATCACCATACTGATTTCTAAAATGGCTGTACAAGTTTGCACTCCCACAGTAATGGAGGCACATTCCCCTTTCCCCACAACCTCTCCAGCATGAGCTCTCATCAGTGTGTTTGATCTTGGCCATTCTGACAGGTGTAAGATGGAATCTCAGAGTTGTTTTGATTTTCATTTCTCTGATGGCTAAGGATGTTGAATACTTCTTTAAGTGTCTTTCAGTCATCTGAAATTTGTCTGTTCAGAGTTCTTTGTTTAGGTCTGTACCCCATTTTTTTAAAACTGGGTTATTTGGGGGTTTTTTCATGTCAACTTTGGAAAATGGAAAACTCTCCCATGCTCTTGCATAGGTAGAATTATCATAGTGAAAATGATGATTTTACCAAAATCCATGTATGAATTCAATACAATGCCCATCAAAATCCCAGTAAAATTCTTTATAAACCTTGAAAGAACAATACTCAACTTCATAAAGAAAAATAAAAAACCCAGGATAGCCAAAACAATCTTGTACAATAAAGGAACTTTTGGGGGCATCACAATCCCTGACTTCAAACTCTATTACAGAGCAACAGTACTGAAAACAGCCTGGTATTGGCATAAGAACAGACAGGAGGACCAATGGAATTGAATAGAAGACCTAGATATCAATCCACAGATATGAACACCTGATTTTTGACAAAGAAGCAAAAATATAAAATGGTAAACAAAAATATATTCAATAAATGGTGCTGGTATAACTGGATATCAACATGTAGAAGAATGAAAACAGATCCATATCTATTGCGATGCACAAAACTCAAGTCCAAATGGATCGAAGACCTCAACATAAAACCAAACACACTGAACTTTATAGAAGAGAAAGTGGGAAGTACACTTGAACACATTGGCACAAGAGACCACTTCCTAAATATAACCCCAGTAGCACAGACACTGAAAGAAACAATTAATAATTTATCTTGAAACTGAGACCCTTCTGTAAAGCAAAGACACGGTCAACAAGATAAAATGGTAGCTTACAGAATGGGAAAAGATCTTCTTCACAAACCTCACATTGGACAGGGCCTTGATCTCCAAAATATTCAAAGAATTCAAGAAACTTGATGTATGTAGATGAAATAAACTAATTTGTTCAATCATTTATAGAAATTTTAGTTTTCTAGAAAATTGTCAATATCAAATACATTGAATATAGCATTCTGCAATTTTGTGTATATTTTACTCTGTTATTCTGTTATTGTGATAATTTGCTAATTTTACTCTTTGTAAAATACTTGTGATTTTAGTCTCTAGTCTCTCTCTCACTCTCTTTCTCCCCTTCTCCCCCTCCTCTTTCTCAAGACAGGGTTTCTCTGTAGCTTTGGAGCCTGTCCTGGAACTCACTCTATAGACCAGGCTGGCCTCGAACTCCCAGAGATCCGCCTGCCCCTGCCTCCCTAGTGCTGGGATTAAAGGCATGCACCACCACTGCCTAGTGATTTTACTCTCTTAACTAATATTTTCAAGTTTTCTATTTCAGTTTCTTCCAGAGAGAAAACATTGGCTCTAGTATTCTTGATTTTTTTTACATATTTTGTCTCTTATTTACATAGCATTACTTCCAATTTTGTGTCAATTAAGTTACTAATGTGTACACTTTTTATAATTTCCTGATGTGAATACTAGTGTAGTAATTTTCAGGCTGTCTTTCCTTTAACTGAATGAACTAAAGCTACAAATTCCCATGTAAATACTTCGTACTCGTTACATACACATTTTAATATGCACGCTTTTGTTGTCACTAAACCCTGGCATACACTATAATGTTTGCACAGTTTCTTATTTGCCCTATAAACTATTTAAAAGAGTGTTCTCGATTTTCAAATATAATATCTCAACTAAGGTAGAAGGTTTAATTTTATGGCGGCTAAATATGTATCTGCAAAGTATAAATCTGGTTGGGACTTCCTTTGTGGCCCATTAATTGACAATATTTGTAAACAGTTCCATATGTCACTGAAAATAATGTGACTCTTTGATTTGGTTTTATTTGTTTGGTTTTCTTTGTGAGCATAACATTTCACCTCCTTCTTAAAATGGTTTTTTTTTACTATAGAAATTCAAATCTGAAGTCATAACTCCTTCAACTTAACTTTCTGAATAAAAAGTATTAGATTTCTCATTTTATGATTTTATAATTTTCTTTCTGTATTCTTGTTAATTTTCGCTTGCATATTTTAATTCTTTATTGTTTATCCATATTAATTGCAGTATAGGTATAATTTGGGTAAGGGCTTTTATTGCAGAAAGTAAATTGCTTTTCTTGGGTTCTGTCTCATTTTCCTTTCATGACTGTGCTAATTTTCCAGATTCCCACAATCTACTCTCAAAAAGTAGCTTTCCACAATCTATCTACTCTCAAAGGGTTGTTCTTCCATAATTCTAAAGGAGACAGTCCAGCCCAACAGATCTGAGCTTGGCGGTACAGATCTGCAATTCCAGTTCTGAGGCTGAGACAATTGGGGCTTGAGTCTAAGCGAAGATACAGGGTACAGCAAATTTGAGGCAACACATCCCCAAGTAGTCCAACTCCATTTAAAACACAAAACCAAGGACACAACAGAGTCCAAACTCAGTGTCACGGCATCAAAAGCAGGGTGCCAGAAGGAACTCCCTTCCTTCCACATGGTGGAAGAGAATCTTCCTGCAGCCCATCCATCCACCAGTGGTTGTTTTTAATCCTTGGCTGGTACCTATATCACACCAGTCTCTACATGAGAGGAGCCGGTCCCTTCAGATCTTTTCATGAATCTTGTGTACTCTTCCTGTAAATATATTCGGATTTTCCTCCGTTGAATTGAGGCCACGTTTCAGTCATGTGGTGACCTTGAGTTATTCCTGTTGTAGTTCGTTGTATCACTGAAGATCATTTGTTACCTGTTCTACTTGAAATTTAAGTAGCACAGCACTGCTAATCACCGTAATCTGTGCTCAGTGGGCAGAATGAACAGTAATCAATAGGAGGGTGCGATGGTCAATCCCAGCTCCACTGGGTGAGATCTACAATCGCCTGGGAGACAGGACTCAGAGAGTACTTATGGGCGATTATCTCAATTAGGTTAACTGAAGAGGGAAGACCTCCCCACTACGGGTACAACCATTCCCTAGGCTCTATTAAGAGGGGAAATGAGAAACCCTGACTCGAAAAAAACCAAAAAAAAAAAAAAAAAAGAGGGGAAATGAGAAGGGCTGAGCACTAATTGCTCTCTCTTTCTTCACTATGGATGCAATGCCTCCACAATGTGGTCAGCTGCCTCCAGCTCCTGCTACTATGTGACTCTCCCAGGCAACCGTATCCTCCAACTGTGAGCCTTTCTTCCTTTATTTGCCTTTACCTGGCATTTTCTCACAGTAATAAAAAAAAAAGTGATGAAGACAAGCGGGTTTTCAAGTGCTTTCGTAAACTTCAGCTGCAGCCACCGGCAATGACTTTTTCTGCCACCTGACTTGTAGATTGAGGTTAGGTCTGAAGACTCAGAATTTACTAATCAGTCAGAAATAACGGAGTGCTAGTGAGTGAAGGGCGTGGTGGCTACATTGGCAAAACAGTAAGCTGGTGTAGCTTATGTGGCGTCTGCACTGAGAAGCCTGCTGTCTTTTCCCCCAGACTCCACCCACACTCATGCATAGTGGAAACAAACCAAGAGGGATACAGTGTGAAACTCAGCAAAAGTGTGCTGGGTCCTAAAAGCCTGGATGATGCATTTTCCTAAGCCAGAGCACTGTTTAAGGAAATGAGTTTATGGCTTGGAGCTACAGGTAAACAGGCTAGACTTCATGAATTACAGGTGTATGTACTGTTCCTCAGGGCCAAGAATTTAAATTCATACCACAGAACAGTTTTTAAAAGCTTGAACACATTATTTTATTTGTATGCAAATGTGTGCTGCTAATTTCAAATGGGTCTTAACTATTTGTTTAAGTCGTCCCCGGGGATCTCTACTTGAACACAATTTGCTAGCAGTTACTTTGAGTACTAGATGCACTAGGAAAAGAATAAACTGTGTGTTTAAATTAACTCTGTTGGCACAGGTTGCCAACGGACTTCCTTACATAGCAGAGTCAAGAACTCAGCTGCTCTCACGCACTCAATACGCTCTTCAGCAAAGCTGAGATTTTGAGGGAATGGTGGAAGTCTTTTAGAACAACTGGAGGGGCAGAGTGGGTCTCAGTTATCCACCCTGCACTCAGAAGTTTTCATACCTACACCCTAAGTAGCAACAAAAGGAAAAGACAGGGTGAAGGCACATGTCTCCAGGAACTGCATGCAAATGCATAGTTGGTTGTGATTACCAGGACAACAACCGGCATGTACACACGTTGGTTCGCCAGTCACCATTGTCCATAAGTGGTAGGAATGCAACAGGAGACACACTCATTAAACTTCTTTTTAACATTGACGTCTCTTAAAAACATGTCTTTAGGACGATGAACCAGTCACGTGAATTCATTTTTCAGGATTGGTTGTAACTAGGGAAGCCGGCGACTGGGAGGAAGCTGTTGATAAAGCTGTCAGCTGTGGTGTTAGGGTCTGTCACGTTTTGGAAACGTTCGTTCCAACTGAAAATATTTTTAAAAGAAAGGTCAAAAGGAGCCTTTGCACTCTGTGTAAGTGTCGGAGGGAACGGAGCCTACCTCCTGCCCTACATTCCCCTCAAGTGCCTTTCCTGTCAGTGAGACTCACGTGTGACATGAAACAGCACACGTCCCTTTGCTGAGGAGGGTTTTGCGGGTGGGTGGGTGAGGTGTATTTTTCTAAGCGTAACTTGAGCCTTTTCGCCAGGGTTTTCACAGCCCCCGTTTATAACTTTCCCTATATTTATTTACTTGAAAATATATTATTCTTCATGTCAGAGTGCCAAGAAATCTGGTTAGTAAAAATGCCAGATTCTTTTATTTGATTTTATTTGATTTCATTAGGGACCATCAGCCTAGCTGCTTAAGTGCCCGACTACCGTTTGCAGTTAAACGTTCATTAAGGAATCCCCAGTGGTTCATTTGTTTCACTGAGGTCCAATTACAGTGCCACAAAAGCAGCTTTTGTAGCAATTAGTTGATTTTTCCTGTTTATGTTCTGTCTCTTTAGGAAGAGGACTAGCTTGTGGAGGTCAGGTTTTTAATTAGGCACGATTTAGGGCCAATAAGAAAACTGATAATTTACTAAATGGCTGTGGTGGACTTTACAGCTCAGAGCAGAGCCAAATAACACAACAGGGACCCCAGGACTCTGTGTGCCTGGTGTGCTCAGCGCAGAGCCCTACGAGATAGGGAATAGATTAAGTGTTAAATGGCTGTCACTGGTGCTAACACGTGGGGGCACAGGCACCGCCCTGGAGCCTTGACCTCGGCTACCAGCAGAATTTGTCACCTGCAATGGTTCAGTCTCGGTAACATTCTGTGAGAGAGAGGTATTCATTGGCATTTCATTTTCCCAAAGGTTGACTGAGAAGGGAATGGTGGGTAAAATACTGTGAAGTGCACAGTTATTGAAGAGGTGGTGTCTAGTCTACCACACAGGCCTGAATTAAGACCAGTGCTAAAGGAAACATGTCCTGTTAGGGGTTGAACTGTGTTTCTTCCAAGTTCTTATGCTGAAATTCTAAGTTTAGCACCTCAGAGTGTGATTACATCTAGAGGGGGGGCCTTGGAGAAGATAATTAAGGGCTTGGATGCACTTAGTAGGTGGATTACAACATGGCTGGTATTTGTTTAAGAAGGGACAAGGATGCAGACACACAGAATTAAAACTATACGAGGATATAGAAAGAAGACAACCATTCACAAGGCAAAGAGAGAGACAAGACCTTGGATAGGCAGGTGATGCCTGCATCTTGACCTTGAACTTCCAACCTCCACAACTCCAAGGAAATTTGACTGTTATTTAAGCCACGTGGCATGTGGTCCATCATCACTGCCATCTTAGCAGCCAAACATGTACATCTAACAAATTAATTGGAAGTGACCATGGTTAAACCACCGCCATCTATAGTTGCGTACAATCTCATCAGCCTCTCAAGTTCACAGCATTACATGGAGATATGTGGAAAGAGCTGTATTTCCGCTCTGAAATCCAGTCACTATGAAAGAACAGGAGGATATTCTAATGTCATGAACTTGGGAAGTTTCTGTGGCCTAAAGCACCCCAGTTAAGCTGCCCAGGCAATTTAATAAAATATGCGTGAGAACAGTTTGTTTGTTTGTTTTTCAGATTAAAGGACTAAACCTAGAGGGACAATTTCAACCCACATCTATTAATTAAATTCTGTCCGAATTAAATTTGCTAAATTACTAAAGCACATTTTTATTTACCAAATTTTCCTCTTTTCCTATAATTTCACAATGAGAACTTTCAAATTTGCATCACTTCTAGAAAAGACAGTGCAATGATTTCCAGAATATGAACTATGAAAGGTTTCTTGCCCTTTCAGAGGGGGTTTTGAAGGAACATATCCAAGTCCTCTGGCCCTGATGCAAAGAGCATCCTCAGGCTTCAGTTTGCTCCAGGCCCTGTCTTTAATTCTCAGCCTCTACCTAAGCCATTGCTGAGAACCATGGTCCCTTCCATACAAGATTCAGCCTACCTGCTTCACTAAAACTGTTTTCCCTCCATAGACAGACTTAGTTTTCTCCCCCAGACGACATCCCGATCAAAATGGAACAAAATATTAAAATAACTCCACATCTGCTGTGCCCTTCTCATGCCCCACCCTTCTCTTTTCAGCCTCTGATTTTTTTTCTAGTACCAGAGAAAACGATGTAGTTTCTGGATAAAAAAAAAAAGATACTGAAAATCTGTACAAGGAGAAGTGTGGCAGAATGCTAGTGTTCATATGTTATAATTCTATGGGAACAATCGGGATGAGAGTGGCGGTCAATTACCATCATTAAGTTGATTAATTGGGAAGCACCTGTGAGTTTGTCTGTGAGGGTATTTCCAGAAGGATTTCACTGAGCTGGGACAACTCACCCTGAATGTCAGTTTCAGCATCCCATGGACTGGGGACCCAACACTGTATAAAAATGAGTATGGAATCTGAGAACCACACCCGTCCGTCTCTATGCTCCCTGAATGCATCTGCAGTGTGTCCAGCTATTTTACATACCTGCCATTATCACTTCTGTGCCCTGATGGCCTGGACTCTTGAACTGTGAACCAAAAAGAAACCCTCCTTTCTTTAAATTGTTTTCCTCAAGAATTTCATCACAGTAACATGAAGAGCTACTAATACAATGAAGCATGTTTGAGCCCAGCCTGTTCTATGAGAGCTAGTTCCAGGACAGGCTCCAAAGCTACAGAGAAACCCTGTCTCAAAAAACCAAAACCAAAACCAAAACAAACAAAAAAAAGGAGCATGTTCTATATTTCTCTGTATACCCTAGTCTTAATGACAAAAACATTCAAACATGGCAGAACCTTCTGGCAACTTCTTATGCAGAGATTTGGGCTGCACAATCTTTTTGAGAACTGATTGACATTCTACATCCTCAGAAGAGTCATTGTTGGGGTTCACTCATTTTCATGATGAAAACATGTTACGAACTAAGGCATCATCTCTCAGCAGAAGTTAGGGAATCAAAATAATTATCCAGTTGATACAGGGGAACTGAGAACAACCTAGAACCCATTTATCTTATTTGTGGATGCCCCACTCGTTCATCTACTCTACTGGAGAATTTTGACAAATGTTAAGACGACCTGTAACATCTTTGGAAAGAGATACAAGAAATGGAGAAAAGGGTTGAGAAAAGGGGGGGGGGGGGCTCTCTCACATGAACTAGAAGGTTTTCCTGGCTATGGAACATGGAAGGTTTAAGTGGATGGTTCTTAGATTCTTTCCCAAGAAAGTTATTTTTGTAACTAAGAAAAAAACTGAGGCCATGTGGAAGACTACTCCCCAGAATGGTGTTAGGAGCCTTATACACACAAATAAATTGCTTTATGTCAGCCTAGCGGAAAATAAAAGTCAGTGGAGGTCAAAACTCTTGCATGTGAGGCTTGCAAATGAAATCACAGGTTTGGAGAAGACTCACCTAAACTCTGAAGGGTCCAATGGATGCTGTTTTTGTGGATGACTAAACATTTGTTTATGAAATAGATGACATGCCCCAACCTTCAGTGTTCTTTACATCCTTCTTATGCCTCTTTCTATGCGCTCATGCTTCCCTGGTGGCCATCAGCTGCTACTTACCCAAGAACCTGTGCTGCTGTGGAAACTCGCAACTTCACAAACAACAGGTCCTGGTTGTAGATAATGCTGCAGCAACCTTTCTTCAACTGCATCTGAAATAAGAGAGACCACATTCTAGATCAAACTTGAAAAGCATTATCATGGTGATGGACTAGACATTGGTGTTTTGTCTCTGCATTCTGCTGTTTGGAGGTCGGTGCTTGTGAGGGCTTTACAAATGGCTCATTGTCTCAGGCATGTTTTCTTACTTCCCAGAACTACCCTTGTCTGTGTGGGCAGACTCATCCTGCTTAGGAACACCTCCATTCTCAGGAACACTATGAGCTCACCATGCTGACTGAGAGGTCTCTGGGTAAAAGTCCTTTAGAGGAGTGAGTTGCTTCCACAGAAATCTAGCCCCATTGTCACTCTTTTGGCCTTGTCTATGTGTACAAATAGGAGCAGACATCAGACCATCTCATGTAAATGAGAAGAATTAATACAGAAGCTAATTTTGAAACTTGAGTCCTGCCTGATTTGAAACGCTCTCCGGAAAGTAATTAATAATAGTCAGTCAATGGAGTAACTTTGTGTAGACAGTGAGTGGCACCAGATTCCCTATTGGCCCCAAATAAATATGTGGTGATTAGATCATATGGCTCATAGAGGGAAGGACCTGGTGCCTTCCCCTCCTTCCAATGTTATGTGTAGGACAAGAGATCATAATTTGCCTCAGTTGCGTTTGCCCAGATCCCTCCTTCTGGTTACTTCTAGCACAAGAACAGAGAAATTTCTGGTAAATGCCATTTTGGAACACCATTTCCAACATTTACAAATCAGTGATGGATTAATAAAATTGTGGCTGGCTTCACAAAACCCTCAGAAAACTCACACAGCCTGAAGTTTCCCAAAAAAATGGTTTTTAAAAGGAAGCATTAGGAGTGTAAATGTAATCATATATAAATATTTGAATGCTTTATTCAGGATGCAGAGAATTCTCTCTTGATTCCAGAATCAATATGGCTTGCTTTATCCTGGAAAAAGTTCAATAACTAACCTCTGTTTCCCATTGGCAATCCCAGTGGATGTCATCAAGTTTTCTCTCAACAAGTGTTTAAGTATACTTGACATGAAACCTGGCCGGCTGTTCGGTCAGAGCACAGACAATGAACATTTCCTATTAAGTAGCAAGTAAAACCCACACATTAGCATCTCCTAATTTATAACTGTGTTGGACGTTCTGAATACATAAGGTTTCGACAAGTCAGTATTTTGGCTATTAAAAATGTCAGACATATAATTCAGGGTCTTTGTATCAATGCTGTTAAATAAGCAAATTAACTACAAGCAGGAACTGTGGGGAGTCCAGATGAGTTTATAGCTCACTGGAGTTTCTTCCACTACCTGATGATGCAATATGGATTTATACAGAGAATTATCTTAATCCTTGTGAAAATACTGGAGTCATATGTCAGGCCACACCAAAGAAAAACAAACAGCCTAATGATTTTGTGTTGGTTTAACCATTCTATAATTGTTTCAAGCCAGACTGTTTTTTGAAAATAGAACCACAGAAAGGAAAGCCAAGAGAACAGATTATCAATCTGTAGTGTCATTGTGGGTTATGACAAATTCAATACGTGCATTTCTTCCTATATTGCTCTCTTGTAAACTTTAAGAGGCCTAAATTATGTTCAGGAACTACAGCCTTGAATTTCATTTAAAACTAAAGGAATTTTACTTTTAAAAACTGGCAAGGAAATATCATCTATAAAGTATCTAGTTTAAGAGGGCTGCGTTGTACACCTGAACAGTCAGACATCTTGGCTTCTGTGTGTGCAACAGAGGAATAACTTTTGGACCACGGCTGTACAAATTGGCCATCACCCATCCCTTAATCAAAGCCCCCTCCTCTGTCTCTGGCATACTGAATTTGTTTTCAGCTGCTGCAATATCCACTTAGCCTCCTCTATGCTGATTCTCTAATTGCTTCCAGAGAAAACTTTCAAAAAGATACCAATTGGATAAATGCTTTTTAATGTTCTAAAACCAAAGAACGAAACATGGTCCTGGCCTACCTTTGGCTTCTCCCTCATGAGAGCTGGTCCCTTCGTTTTCACTCACAGGTATTGCCCTTCTATTTCTCTAACCAACCTGGCTTCCCTAGGTGGCAGGATCTTTGGTTGTTCCTCTGCCCCGTCGGTACAATCAGGGTCAGAATAACTTGCAGGCTTTCCACAGGTAAAAAAACCCAAAAAAACAAAAAACTGAAGGTCCCTTCTCAGTGGGTAGGTGAGTAGCTGAGAGAAGTTAGGACAAAAAAAAAAAAGACTTTTGTTCTGGAATCTACTTGATTCTTTTGGCTCTACATAAAAAAAATATATCAAGGGCTTTTGAAATCGCTCAATGAATAAAGACAGACAATCTGAGTTCAATCCAGGATCCGTGTGATGCAAGGATAAAATGGACTTCTGTACTGTGGTGTGCAAGCACGCACAAACACACACATGCACACACCCACAAATAAAAGCAATAAAAAAGTACTAATCAGTTAAAAACAGTACTCCAAAAGAGAATATGGTTTTAGGAGATTTTTGGATATATAAAGCCCTGGCAGCCTGTTTACTGTAACACTCAATGCCCTCTATTGTTATTAATTATCATCAATATTCTATTTACTCAACTCTGAACCAAGTCATACACCTTTAAAACACCCGTAGGCCTAATGGATGACGCCTATAGTGTATAATGTATCAATTAATCCCAATTTTAATATACTCTAACTCTTAGAAAATTAAATGCAGGGAAAGGATGGGAATTAGAATTCAAGAATGAACTTAGATCTGAAGGAGAAATTGGTTATCTTTTCCATTGCACCTATCAGTGCAATGGAAAATTAATTAAATTCTGCCTTCAACTACACACCCCTCTGACATCATCTTAAGCTTCCTTTCGTTAGAACTTATTTTTCTAGAGTTATGCTGAGGAAATTCTTCCGGGAGCTGGGTCTGGACCACCCCTTGCTCTGTTTGGGTCGCACTCATCATTGGTGTTTCAACAGCCAAGAACTGCTTGGATTTCTGGGAAAAGTAACCAATAAAGTTGGTTTTCTCCTAAGAACTTGAGTTCTCCAAACTACAGCTCTAGCCCAAGTGTTAGCAGTGCTGTCCTGTGAACACAGCTGAACAGCCATGCCAGGTCAGCATCCCTCCCCTGCTCCACAGGAGAGAGCAGGCTGCTTCCATGTGGAAACACTGTCTTCCCAACACCCTGGTGAATTGAAAAAGTCAGTTTTTACCAATGTATTTATTTCACTTATTTTTCAAAATGTCCAAGGATTGTATTCTGTCCCTAATGTCTTTCTATGACGTTTAGATTCTGCTCTTGGACTACAGCTGGGACATGTGACATACTACTAACAGTGGATGAACCAGAAAGGGAAGATGCAGCAACCACCACGTGCTACAGGAAGGAGGGTGCTGTGGACTAGTGAGCACCCAGCCGAGGACCTCTTCATTTAGTTTCTTAGGGATTGGACATTTCCAGTTTTGTACCATGGTATGACTGTCAATCTTTGGAATACATCTTGCTCTTTAATGTGTATAGGAGCTTTGTTTTGTTCTATTTATTTAGTTTTTCTTTAATGTGTGTGTGTGTGTGTGTGTGTGTGTGTGTGTGTGTGTGTGTGTGTGTGTGTGGCAGAGGTTTGTGCAAACAAATGCAGGTGCCCACAGAGTCCAGGGGTACCAGATACCCTTGGATATGGGGTTCCAGACAGTTGTGAGTCACCTGATGTGGGTGCTGGGAACTGAACTCTGATCCTTTGCTAGAGCGCTACACACTCTCGACTGCTGGATCACCTCTTAGTCTCAAACAGTAAAGCTTAAAAGGTATAACTGGTCAGTCCTCACATCTAAACAAGCACAGAGCACATTAAAAACGTAAAATAAAACAACACATCTATACATTGTAACAACTATTGGCACAGCATTTCCATTGTCTGAGGAACTATACGTCTTCTCGAGTAAGTACGGTGTGTGGGCAAATGTGTGTACGTTCTCTGTAAACTCTATGGGTCCTTCCACCTTAGCATCCTCAAAGATCTTGAGCCCCATTATCCTTGGATACTGAGAGACATACACTTCTAACAAACTTACTGGTCCTCATGAAGACTACTCTTTAAAAGGGGTTACTTAGAGACTCCATTTCTCAATAGTAATGTAGTTTCTTGAATTCTGCTGACATAACTCACCATGTATCACAACAGAAAACTGTGGAAGTAATTTTTAAAAGCAGATGTGTAAGAGATAGCTGTGGTAAATAACTTTAGTTGTCAAGTGAAAGTATGAATATCTCTCTAAAGGTACAAATATCTACATCTGTACCTACACACATTACATCATATATACATATATAATTTGAGAAGTATTTCTGATTTTTTTAAAAAAGCCAATTAACTCTCATGATTCATGATCTCAGTGAAAATTATCCTAACTCCAAACTTAAAACAGAAGAAAGCGGTTTGAACAGAAACCAGGCAGGTTTACAGGTGTTCTGTTTAATGCATTCAAACACTTCCTGACCTCTGACCCAGCTGCCAGGTATGTCAGGATAAAATCAATACACAAATGCACATCGCTCATTTAAACACCCAGATTCTAAACATCTGATTTGAGTCAGCTCTGTGCATTTTAAGTATTCTGGATCTCAAAGGCATCAGAACATTAGATAAGAAAGAGGGGTCCAGACCAAGGAAAGGCTGGAACAATGGAGGAATTACTCAACCTCAGTACACATCACATTTTCACACTTAAAACGTGTCAGGCTGGGGACATGGCTTTCACACACACACACTCACACTTACTCTTTAAGTAAGATCACAGTGAGATTATCAAAATCTGTGACACAATAGATTTCTACTAAATATGACATGGCTGGTCATTTAAAATATTTTCCTCATTTCATATTTATTTTAAGCCATTTATAATCAAATCATTTCAACACATCAAATAGATTGGGATAGAAAAATCAGAACATATTAATCTAGTTTCATACTGTAAAACGAGCAATTAATTGGCTGTAGACTGACTTGTTCACTTATTCAGCTTTTATACATAAATGTTGTTAATAAGTGGTCAACACAGAACATTGAAATACACACCTACGCATAATTCAAATTCTAAAACTCATCATTTTAATCCATTTTGAACATACTTTTTAGGTTGGCAGTGTGTTGATGCTTTTGGTTGACTGGGAAGAGAAGAAACAAGAGCTTTGGAAGAAATTCCAGAAGAGCCACTAACAGAATGACAGCAGGTACCATGTGCCATGGTATTTATTTTTCTTTCTCCCTGGTTTCAAATGGGCTAGCATATCAGTAAAACAAGAGGTAAACAAAGACAGATCTCAGATTACATTGGCTCCTGGGGCCGTCAGCAAAGGAAATATCAGTCACCCCACGAAAAATACAGTGATTGCCTGTTATTGGACACTAGCAGTTCTTGGCCAAGCCACCAAGTGGCACAGTTAATGAATCCACTTATTTCTAATACAAATAAACTGGAGAAAGGAAGTGGCTTGCCAAAGGATTCTGAAGGTAGATGGGGAGATGGCTAATAAAAATGCTCAGGGCTGACATTTCCTTTTTATTTGAAACACGCTTTTCTTGGGAAAGACACAATCTTGATACAGTTAAGCAAGACTCAGCCAATGGCAAGTTTCAAGGTCCTTCGATATGTGCTCTTTTTTTTTTTATAAATGGGAAAAAATTCACAATGAAAAGCTTTAGTTCACCGTGGTTCCAAAGACTTTACAGGCTGAAAACGCAGAAGCCACTGTTTCCATCTTCAGTCATTAGTTACCTGAAGACACCGAGGTTGGTAAGATTCATTTTGATTTATCAGGATTTGTGAAAAGCCTTAACACTGTCCAGACCTTCTACTCAAGAAATTCTACCTGCAGAAGCATAATTTAAAGAAACTACTAGGATTGTATTCAAAACCATAGGGCAAAAGAAATCCAGAAACACTTACTTTAACGATTACAAAACAGAGGTCCAAGAATAAATTGTCTAAATTATGGCATGCCCATATAATGGAAGACCGTGGCTTTTTTTTGAAAGCATTAGGTAATGAGGGAAAAATTCCTATAATGTGTTTGATGAAAAGGATAAGCTATAGTGGAAGTGATCTGTATTTGTTTTTTATTTCTAAGTTTCAATGTTTATTGAATTTTGTTAACATAAATAAATAACTTCATAAGGTCTTTGAAAGAATAATGGATGTTAATAAGCATCCCCCTAGTATCTGCGATAATGTGAACAATGTGGTTTTTTTGCATTGCATTTTTCTTCATTTTCACTTTGAATAATGAATATTTGTCTTATAAAGTTTCTTTGGAAAACAAAACATGTGGTATCATAATGCATCTTAGTCAGAATATTATGTACTAAAATAGGAAGATATTCTTCAGTTTCTCAAACAAATAGCATTCCTTGTTCTTCATTTTTATAGTGAGATATTTTCTTGATGACATAGAATTCTTCCCAGAGCAGTTTTCCATGCTCTCAGCCCTTCTTGGCTGACATGAATTAATATCCGTTAATCACCATCTGATGCCTGAGTCCCATACATTTGGCGACTTTCAGCCCCCTCTCTTCCTTAGGCTGGAAAGTGACAGTCCCTTTAATCTTTTCTTATTGATCTTCTTTCTCCTATCTTAATCATTTTTGTATGAGTATAAAACAATTCTGTAGTGGCAAAGATTTTGACAAAATCATAGAGACAGGATTTGCAATATTATCATGCTCAACTAAGCCATCAGAAGGGTCACTTTTCACTACACAGTTTTCCTTCTTCCATTTGAAACAATTAAATATGAAGCCATTTATAATCCCATATTTCTAGTTTAATTTTTGAGGCAGGTTTCACACTATAACCCAGGTCCACGTAAAACTCACTGCAAAACTCAGGCAGGTGTCAAACTCATGGCAAACCTCCTGCTTCAGCCTCTCAAGTGCTAGGTTTGTACTTATGAGACACTATGCCTGGATCATATAATTTTCATAAACTGGTAGTTTGACACATCCTGTTGGTTAAAAATGTATGCATCAGGATAAATATAACCACATAGAGCATTATCCAAGAGCTACAGATCTTACATACTACACACTTAATGAATGCTCATTCACAGGGGCATTAATTAACAACTTCTCTAAAAGAACAGGACACACAGTGAAAGAACAGGTGAGGCGGACAGTCTTCCATGGTGCCACCATGCTTCCCCAAGTGCAGGCATGAGGAGTTAGTTACAAGTGCCAAGGGAAAGCCACGCCCTCCAACACACAGACTTGACCTGTCCTGAGACAGACTGGTCTCTGCTAAAAGGAGGAATAATCAGAGTTCTGGGTGGAAGCTAAGAGAACAAAAGGACCACCTCTTCCAGGAAGACTATATTTTGTTTTGATTCAGAAGAAGGATAGATTGAAAAATATTGCTAAGAACTTTACAGGCCTGTGTTTATAGGCCATCTTTGTTGTCTTTAAGTGCAGAGACAATTTATTTCTTTCAAAGATTGTTTTCCTTCGGAGCAAGCTACAGGGCTTTATTTGTGGTGACCTGCATGTGATCAAGGTGAGCTCTAATAGAAGGAGCAGATTTATATCTACAGAGAATGACCAGGTTTGGCTCTTTAATTCTCAAATTCTTCAATTCATTTGGCAAATTATTGCATTCGTCTGTCTATATTTTCCCTTTAGGATAATTATTATTCTTTCTTGACACAGTGAAGAAGTGGCAGGACATTTGTCCAGACATAGCATTCAAACCATAAGACGTAAGGCATTCCTGTTTTTAATATAGCAAGTCAGTCAATGCTTTTCCTAGCCTAGCAATTTAGGCATTCCTCTCCATTTCTTATATGCAATGTTATTTTCCTTTTTTTTTCCCAAAAAAGCAGCATAAAGCGTGCATAAGATAATATAAATGTCACAGCTCAATTAGTTGCACCATTTTACAAGAATGCAATCAGTTTCATTACGACGGGGAGGAAAAGTGCTCTCACTTTGGCCTGAAATTGTGAAGCAGCGCGCGTTTATAATCTTTGGCCTGTAACTGAAAGAATATAGTTTTAATTTGCATTTAAATAAAGCAAATCTCCCATTGCAGAGAATTTTCTTTTATTAGTCCCCATAAACAAGATGGCATTAAAGTGCATAGCCTGCTTAAGTGGCACATGAGGATAAATCAAGAGGATAAACAAGGCAATATCGTGAGGGGAAGGAAAGCCACTCAAGACAAACTTAAATAGTTAACGTTCTGAATTCTTGCCATCCATTAAAGAAATGTTAAATCCTCAGAGCTTTCCATTTGCTGAACCTATGCTTTTAGAAGAGATGTATTTCAGACCTAATAAACACCCCCCATTTATTAGCCACTGGTAAGCACAAAGTCATTCATTGTGTTTTGATTTGATTTGTGTACTAATTATAAGTAATCACTTATAACTGGTCTTATAGATTTTATTCTTCTATATTAGAAAACACAAGGTGGTAAGCATGGCATTACCTGATTCTATTGAATCATTGATACCATTGACCTGATTCTATCAAGAAGCAAGTACTGAGTTTCAGGGATGACCCAAGTTCTCCGAGCTTGCTATAGTAAGTGGTGAGGACTGTGTTCTTGTTTGTTCTGGTATTTTCAACACAAGGGTGATTGCTGGGAAGCTGGTGTTACAGTTTTCAAGGGAGAGTATTTTTTCAAGGTGAATAAATGTCAAATTCTTACATAGGTTTTCTTAACTATTGACTACTATTAACTACCCTTAGGGCTCTTTTTTGAGCCAGGCTCTATTTGGTCCAGCTACATCAGCTCACTATAGCCTAATGTGCTTTACCATATCCTTGGTAACTAATACCGGCCAAACTCACGCTAGGCTACAAAGAGAAATGTAGACAGAGACTCATTCCATTGGGTAAATGAATATTGCAGTGTGAAAGTTGCTTTAATTCAGTTCACCAAAAAATGTCTTCCGCGAGGTTATTATAAACCTTATAAGGATCTGATCATGCACAAGTAGGTGCTTGTAGACAACTGGGGAGAAAATGTTAACTATAAAAGTCACAAAATGTTTTAGTTGGTCTGACTAGTATATATCCGTTCCTCTGTTCTCATCTCGTGCATCTCTTCAGCTGTCTTCTTCCTTTTTTTCTGACATCGGTTGTCTGTAACATTGCAGAACTGCAGAGACCACCAGGAAAATTTAAGAGCAACTTTCTTTGGTCAAAAATATGTAGTCACACAAATATATTTTGTTTCTTTCCTCTGCATTTTATGTGACTGTCAGGTAGCGAGTTGGCACATAGCCAGTAAGTTTGAACTTTCCCCCTAAAGAAATATCTGCATGGACATCTCTTATTCAAGAAAACTTCTGATAATAAATCTGTAGACAGAAAGATAAATAAAACCAGCCACTGTGTAAATATACCAATATTTAACATCAGAAAATGAGATCTCGTTATACAAATAATTGCATAGTGTTTATAATTGCCCTATTTCATCATTTTGGGTTGGCACATTTACTTTCTTTTCATCTCCCCTTTTGGTCCTGCACCATTCTACATGCAGACTAAATGTTAATCAATTCTGTCATCACAGACATCACAATTTGGGTAAGAATCAAACAGACCAAAGCTGAAAGTCTGTGGTAAGGTACAAGTGACAGAGAGTGTTGGGAACCATCTCTTCACCTTGTAGGTAAGGAACATGAGAGGGTACCTGGGTCCTTTAAGGTACCTCAGTTTGCTGATCAATCACTTTCTGGTAATTTGATGGTGCCCCATCATGCCTGGCTTTTATCAAAGAGTGTGGCAATGTAATACTGACTCAACTTTCACTCCCTATTTACAAAATATCTTTCAGGATAATTTCAGGTCATTAAGGTATGATAATATCAGGTCAAGCACTGTAGGCTGGCAGATTCCCAGCTTCTATCCTCCTCATTGACTGTGGACAATTGCCACATATCACCACAGTGACTTCTAAAATTAGATGCACAAAGCTAAAAATATCTTATACAATACTAGCATGTGTTTTCTTTCAAAGATGTATGTAAAAATTATCCAGAGATGTAAAAAAACTATTTATATATAGTTCCTAGTTGGTTTGCCAAACCATTTTGCTGCCATTGCGTGTGTGTGTGTGTGTGTGTGTGTGTGTGTGTGTGTGTGTGTGTATGTTTTTCTGTAAATCACTGACGGGAGTCTAAAGATCAGCATGATCACCTTTAGGATATTAGGTTCAGATAAACAAGATGACCAACAAATCCAGTACTTAGGGTGCTGAGGAATAAATTCTGCACACTGCAAAGATTTGACACTTAAGTTTTTCTCAATAAAAAGCAAGGTAGGAAATATAAGTGGGACAATCAAACTAAGAAGTCTAGGATGAAGGGCAGAGTCTAGGGAGTTGCCAGTCAGATGTAGAATGAGTCAGACACACAAAATGGAACAGAGGTAAGAGCCATGAGTCTTGGGGCAGGACATAGATGAATAGAAATTATTTAAGTTGTAAGAGCTAGTTAGTTATAAGCCTGAGCTATCAGTCGAGCATTTATAATTAATATAAGCCTTGGTGCATTTATTTGAAACTGTTGGAGGGTCAGAAACATAGACCTACATTGAGATCTGATGATTTCTGAGTGGTGAACTCCTCTGCTCCCTCCACTTTTCTCTTTAAGGGTGTTGTCAAGACAAAGAGGTGTCCTCTTATAAAGATGAAACAGAGCAATGACCAGGATGGTGACATGCGTGTGTGTGTGTGTGTGTGTGTGTGTTTATAAACAGAAGAAGGCATGCGAGGGAGTGAGGAGAAGCCTGATATCAAGGAGGCATCAAGGAGCCTTTCCCACCAGACACTGACTGGCTTTTTCCTTGTTAATGTCACAGGATGAAGTGGTTTCTCGGTAAAGACAGAAAAATCAATGGTCTTAGAACGTGAACAGTCTTTAACTACTACCTTTACTAACTGAAATAAGAGGCCGTTTCTTTGGATCTCAGGCTCCAAATGTCTTTTAGTAGTTTGGCTTGGTTATGATCAACCAGATTTCACTTGCGAGCAATTTACAAATAACACAGGAGATGCTGCTCGGTGAGTCCGAAGAGAAAGCTGGGGACAGATGCTTAGACCTACTACTTTCTGACAAGCATTGTTTTAGGCTGCCCCTACTGTCACTGAACACAGATTCTTTCGAAAGAACTGATGAGCTGTGTTTCTAGGTGATGCCTGGTGAGATAAATGATGTACTGGTTGATATTTCCATTTTTGTATTGAATACATGACTTTTCCCACAGAGAGATAAAAACAGCACACAATACCAAGAGCATGGCTGAGCCCTAAACTTCCACTGCCTTTGAGAGAGCTCTGATGAACTAATGAACATATAAACAGGCAGGTATGTATACAGGGACTCCATATTCTCAGGCAAACTTAGGCCACTGTTACTGAAAGGGAACAAAGCATTCCAGAAGAGATGACTGAGAATTCTAGAACATAGAGTCAACACACATTAGTCTAGGGTAAGTAGCATGTGGGAGGAGTGATGTGGGAGTGTCATATATCAATCTGTTGATTTCACTGGCTAAGCAATAAAGAACCTGCTAGGCCCATTTGATAGGCCCACCCTTAGGTGGGTGGAGCAAACAGAACAGAATGCCGGGAGGAAGAGGAAGTGAGGACAGACTCCACAGCTCTCCTCTCGGGAGCAGACGTCCGCCATGCTACCTGCTCCAGGGAAGACGCACGCTATGAAGCTCCGACCCAGGATGGACTTAGGCTAGAATCTTCCCGGTAAGCGCACCTAGGGGCGCTACATAGATGATTAGAAATGGGCTAAATTAATATGTGACAATTAGCCAGTAAGGGCTAGAGCTAAGGGCCAAGCAGTGTTTAAAAGAATACAGTGTCTGTGCAATTATTTGGGGCATAAGCTAGCCGAGCAGGCGGCTTGGGGTTTTGGGGACATAGCCCCGCTGCCGCCCTTATTACTACAGAGGAAGAAGCCACAGACCAAAGAGAGGTCCACGGATAAGAGCATTGCTCCCGAAGATGGCCAGCCAGAGTTACAGCACAAGCTGGAAGCCAGCTGCCTGGAATGGCCGTGGTGACTCTTAGTCTTATGTGTTCTCTAACCAGGCCTGAAAACAGAGCAAAGTATGGCTCAGTCCTTACAACTCAACAAAGGGATTTTACATCAAAAACCCTGAGCACACTAAAAGGGACAAGATATAAGCTAAGCATCTTGCTTATATAATGGACTTTTTAAAGAAAAAGATGATTTCTTGAAATCATCTATTATGATAAAATATATTTTATACAAAAACAAAGCCTTATTTTTTAAAAAGTAGAAACATGATTTTTCTACCAGTGATATGGAAAATGATGTCTTGTAACCTGCTTCTGTTCATCAATATATAATCAATACATAATTATGAAATAATTTACGATAGTGCAGTTATTGGTTTAACTTCAACTTTGGACCTGCAGAGGATATTTATACTTTAGGAAGGAAATTTAACTAAATTATTGGATAAAATTGCCACTAAGCAATCCTAATTAGAAACAGATGCTGGTGTTAAGATTGTGTTTTCTCTTGGGACTTGCTTGATCCCAATATAGTTGCCTTTTTAATGGATTAGTGTTGCTGTGCCCTCACAACTGGGAATAGCTCACACCAGTGCTACTGAAGCAAGCCTTGTGCCTCAGCATACAGCAAGTGGAAAAATAGCCCATATTTCCTCCAAATAAACATACACACAGGTAATATGCATATGTATCCATACAGACATGCGCATGAAGTACACATGCACACATACATACATACATGTGTGCATATATGCATGCAAACATATACACACAGGCACACAAACACATGCAAAGAAACACAGCAGAGTTAGCAGCCCTACTTCTAGGTCCAATATGTTATATATGTGAGCTTTCCCAAGGGTGATGTTACTCATATCTAGTTGGTTTGAAAGAAACAACCAAGGAAGGAAGGAAAGGAGATAAGGAAAGAAGAAAGGAGGAGGGAGGGAGGTATGGAGTAAGGAACAAAGGGAGTACAAATAGAAGTAAAGGAAACAAATTTTCTTTGGAAGTTCATTTGTGTCTATTACTGGTATTGTTGTTAATTATTTGAATAGTTTTTTGCAGGGGTTATATGCTGGCTTACATTAAGCTTAGTAATCAATTTCTACTTTTTTATTTATTTATTAAAGATTTTTGTCTCTTCCCCACCACCGCCTCCCATTTCCCTTCCCCTCCCCCAATCAAGTCCCCCTCCCTCGAAAGACCAAAGAGCAATCAGGGTTCCCTGCCCTGTGGGAAGTCCAAGGACCTCCCACCTCCATCCAGGTCTAGTAAGGTGAGCATCCAAACTGCCTAGGCTCCCACAAAGCCAGTACGTGCAGTAAGATCAAAAACCCATTGCCATTGTTCTTGAGTTCTCAGTAGTCCTCATTGTCCGCTATATTCAGCGAGTCCGGTTTTATCCCAGGCTTTTTCAGACCCAGGCCAGCTGGTCTTGGTGAGTTCCCAATAGAACATACATCCCCATTGTCTCAGTGTGTGGGTGCACCCCTCGCGGTCCTGAGTTCCTTGCTCATGCTCTCTCTCTTTCTGCTCCTGATTTGGACCTTGAGATTTCTGTCCGGTGCTCCAAAGTGGGTCTCTGTCTCCTTTCATCGCCTGATGAAGGTTAATATTCAGGAGGATGCCTATATGTTTTTCTTTGGGTTCTCCTTCTTATTTAGCGTCTCTAGGATCACTAATTATAGGCTCAATGTCCTTTATTTATGGCTAGTGCAACCACTTTGGAAAGCAGTGTGGCGGTTTCTCAGGAAATTCGGGATCAACCTACCCCTCGACCCAGCAATACCACTCTTGGAAATATACCCAAGAGATGCCCTATCATACAACAACAATATATGCTCAACTATGTTCATAGCAGCATTGTTTGTAATAGCCAGAACCTGGAAACAACCTAGATGCCCATCAACGGAAGAATGGATGAAGAAAGTATGGAATATATACATAGTAGAGTACTACTCAGCAGTAAAAAACAAGGACTTCTTGAATTTTGCATGCAAATGGATGGAAATAGAAAACACTATCCTGAATGAGGTAAGCCAGACCCAAAAAGAGGAACATGGGATGTACTCACTCATATTTGTTTTCAATTTCTACTTTTTAATACATGAGTTCTAACTTCTGTATTCTATAAAATTAAAGAAATCAGTTACGGTCCCGTCCCTCCCCCACCTTGCTCTACTCTATCCTATCACAGGCCAAGGCAGATTCTTTATTCATTAACCAGTAGTATTCACAGCATACAGAGGGGAATCTGACGTCAACCAACTAATAGGCAGATTCTTTCTACATCAATGCCTCCTCTTCCCAGAATTTGTTTCATCTTTATGGCTCACTTCAATTGCTAGGGAAGTGAATGTTGAGGAGAAAGACGAAGTAAAGGGGCCTGCAAGCATCAATCTTCTCTGTCAACATAACTCTAAAAGGAATAACCTTGGAGATATATCTTTGGATGTATCCGTGAGACCATCTCCAGAGAGATTTAACTAAGGGGAAAGACCATTCCTGATTAGTTAGTACAAATACACCATACCAGTGTATGTGGGCAGTGTCTTTCCATGCTCTGGGGTTCCAGACTGTCTAAAAGGGAGAAAATGATCTGATACTAGCATTGATCATTGTTTCCTGACTTAAGATGTCATGGGGCCATGTTCCTCAAACCACCATGATTTCCTCACCATGGTGAACTATGTGTACCAAAAGTTCCAAACTAACATAAAACTTCCTCCTGTGAGTTGTTTTGACAGGATATTCCAGTTTCATTTATGTAGTCATGATAGAACCTGACCAAAGGCATCACAGAAAACAGAGGCGTTTATTTGACTTATACCATGTTTAAGTTCATCACTGAGAAGTTGGAACAGGAACTCAAAGCATCTTATCACACCATCATCTCAGTCAGGAGCATAAAGAAAGAATTTCACCCAAGCTATTTATTTTCTAAGTGGCTTGAACTTACCTAGCTTTCTTTTCTCTGAACTGTTAAGGGCCCATCCCAGGGAAGAGTGGCATCCAGAAAGGGCTGGATCCTCCTACGTCAATAAACAATCCACACAACTCCTTCATTTATGCTCGTAGGTCAACCTGATCTAGATAATTACTCAACTGATGCCCTCTTCCAGGGTGATTCTAGATTGTATCAAGTTTTATGTTTAAATCAATTATCTGGAGAGATCTGGTAATAAGACACGTACTGTATAGATCACTTGACAATAGGAAGACACCTATCAGCTTCCTTTCATGGGAATTCCAGGTTGCTGCTCCTGGCTTAGGTAAGTGCAGGGAACTAGGAGGAGGCCATTCATTACAGATGCACCAGGTACTCTGCTGCTATATATTACTTTAAAATTTTTAATGTAAATAAGCATATTTTCTTCTAATTTTAAAATTAAACTACAGTAATAACCCCCTTTCTTCTCCTCTCTCCAAACTTTCCAGTATGTACCTTGCTTACTCTCAAATTTAAAGCCTCTTTTTCTTTTATTGTTGCACACACACACGCACACACAAACACACACACACACACAGTTCTAAATCTATAAGTAAACCTGATGAAACCATATAGCATTACTTTTAAGTACATAATTTCTTGGTAAATTGGTATTTACCAACTGACAACTTGGTATTGTGTAACCAATTGCTTTTATGTGATTATATCAATCTTGATACCTAGAAAGAAGGATTATTTTATAGAAAGATGCAATATCAAAGGCTTCTCTTTTTGCAATATTATACCAAAGATTAAGTCATTCAACAAACCATCATTACCTGGGCAGAAAACAGTTCTGGGAAATGATCATCCCTCTCCTTTCTGAACCAGTACCCTGTACTGTGAACAAAGGATGGAGCTGACACTAGCATTCATTCAAGCTTACAGGCAGACCTATTACCAGTTATTTATGCTGAGAACAATAGATGTAGGAGACCAGAGGGCTTTGTGATACCAAAGATTCCTTCTGTCCTGTACACCTAACTCTTTGCTCTTGTCCAGGTCTCTGCTGAGAAACAACATCCTGGAACAGCCATCAGAGAACCTGTGTGTCTTCACCCCATCACAGTAAACAAAGAGGTTTTTCCTCCATTCTACTGATTTCTCCCGTTTGCCCTTTGCTAAGCTGGGTATCAAGACATTTACCTGGGTGCTTTCCTCTTCCCTGTTAGTTTCTTGAATTTCTAATGTTCCCAAGATTAAAAAATTCAGCTTTATACCACTAAAACATTTCCTACCTTTCACAGTACCAGACAGACACACCCAATCTCTGCTGATTGCTTCATTGAAGAAATAAGGTGATTTTTGCCAAATGTTCTCCTTGTTATGGACAATATGCCACTCTCAGTGTGGGACTCAACTTACACCACATCTCTCCCTTCACTCTAAGAAGCTGACATAGTCATTTTTTCCATGCCCAGTTCCTGGTGAATTTTTTTCAGGTCACAAATTAGTGTTTACTAGAATATAGTAGGCACTTCCCACACATACACACTCAGAAAAACAAAACTTGGGTGTGAATACAAACTCAAAAGGTAGTGTTGCCCTTCCATATTTTAAGAATCAAGTCTATGGTAAAAGGAAACAGAGATTATTTAAGTCAGGGTGAGGCCATCCAGCAGGTGATATGGCAGAAATAAGTTAATGCAATAAAAAGTCATCCAGCTTGATGTAAAGGTTAGAACAGTTGATATATGAGCAAAACAAGACACCATTATTGGAGATTGAGTTTCTTAAAATTAAAACAAAAAGGTTTGGGATATTAGTAATATTTGTAGTCAATAGTAAGCAGATAAAAGTTTCATAATGACATATTAGCTGAGACTTTTCTTTTTCTAAGTGACCAATGCATCATGTAGTTAAAACTATTTTTATGATTAACTACTGTGGGACTATTTTATCTGAAATCATTTGCTATTATTTAATATAAAAACCCCTCTGATACTATCAGAGAAAGCAGACAATGGCAGGGGGCTATTGAAAGATTATTTTTAATATTTGGCATAATGGTCTACTATAGTTCTTATTGCTCTCATCACTAAAAAATTGAACTCCAAAAAGGTGAAGTTGAATCTTCTCAGAACGGCTTAATAACAGTTGAGAGCTGTGAGGAGCTTTTTTGTAGCTGAGTTCTTATTTGATTCTCGGTTTATCTTTGAGGAGTTTCCTCAGCTGCTTTCCTGCTCCCTAAAAAGCATCATAATGCTTTGGAGGAAGTTGTTCTAACTTCTATTTTTAAATGCTCTCTAAAAACAAATAGGAACTTCTGTCTAAACCTTGGTAAGAACCAGAATATAGGTTTATGGGAAGGGTGGATGGTGGACAAAAGGGTGTGATTGTGTGATTAGTGTGAACTCAGGACCAAGTTTAAAGGTAGAAATTAGGGTCTTCCCTTGGGAATATAAGATAATGTAAGAGTGAGGGAATGCAGGCTAATCAATAAAAACACATGTATTTCCCTTTATTCCCCCAACACCTTATACCAAGGATCATTAAAGACACAGTTTGCATGAGAAAAGGTGACCATTCAACAGCGCTGTGAATAAATTGCTGGAATTAACTTGTGATGTGTGAAGCAATCATTACACAAGCTTACCACCAGTAACAATTCTTCTGGAAACAACAGAAAAACTCAGAATCTTTCTGTGTGGACCTGAAAAAGATGACTGAGAAGAGAAAAAGTAAATGTGAGGTCAAATCTAAGGTTTATCCAGTCCAACCAACAGTAAGAATTTAGAGAAAGAATTAAACACTAGCAAAGTAAGAAACAGAAGCTGAAGGAATTATGAGTGCTGGCAAGAAGGCTACCTTCTGTATAGATGACCTCCAAAAGGACTGAAGGGCCTGATAACCCACCAGAAGGAAGTTACAGCCAGATATTCTCAAATTTGGTAAGAAACACAATCCCATTGATTCAAGAAGCTGAGTTAAGGCTACTTAAAATGGAATAAACAAAACCAACCATGGTAGGAGGTATAGGATTGTATTCTGGCTACTTAGACAGGCAGATGACAAGCTTAGTGTCTGACTGAGCTACAAAGTGAGAAAGCTCAAGCTGGGTACCAAAGAAAGACCCTGTCTGGGGGATACCTTGAGGGTAGATTGCTGGTTCCCTGGTGCCTCAGAAAAATCTGACCAAGATATGAAATAAATGTTAAACTTGGCCGACTAAATTATAGAACAAACATAACAGTTTAACACCATCTGAGAGAGTGTGCCTGTTAAAGGGAGACACTAATCTGTACAGGCTATGGATACTTCTGAAATACTAGAAACCCAAGTAAAATGCCAATTTACCTTCAAGTGCTAAAAACAAAAAGAGATCAGCCCAGAAGCCTATGTCTATGGGGTCATCCTTTGGACATGCAGAGATACTGAAGACATACACAAAGAAAAACTGACTAACGTGAGTTGCCACCAGCAAGTCAGCTCCAAAAAGAAAACACAAAATAAATTTGAAGACATAAATAAAATGATCATAAAAAACAAATTGGGCCTTTGGAATTAAGATAAACAGAACAGGTAGAAGTGGGTAAATACGATAGACAGCCCTTCTCTGGAAGACTTTGTAAAGATAGTTTATATTTGACACCTATGTTGGAGGAGGCTGCTTATTCATTTCCTGGCCACCCAGAACCAAAATAATCACATAGAAACTGTATTAATTAAGTCGCTGCTTGGTCCATTAGCTCTAGATTCTTATTGGCTAACTCTTACATCTTAATTTAATCCATCTCCATTAATCTGTGTATTGCCACATGTCAGTAGCTTACTGGGTAAAGTTCTGGCATCTATGTCCAGCAGGGCTACATGGCTTCTCTCTTACTTCATCCTTCTTTCTCCCAGCATTCAGTTTAGTTTTCCCCATCTACCTAAGTTCTCCCCATCACAGGCTCAAAACAGTTTTCTTTATTCATTAATGGTAATCACAGCATACAGAGGGGAATCTTATATCACATCTAAAAATAAGTATAATGTCATCTGATGGACTGGTCAGTGTACACAGACGAAATATATTCTATTTATATTTAGAAAGTAAGAACAATAAAGTGTTGCAAATGAAATTTTACACAATTTGCTCCATGGTAGAAGTTTGATATTAGTATATTATAGTGCGTATAGAAAAGCAATGAAAGAAAACACATGTACATACTCAAAATTATAATTAAACATGGATGCCTAAGTAACACAGAAAAATGAGAACATAACAGAAGGGGAGAATGAAGCAAGGAAAACTGAGAGAAAGATATGATAAAAGGAGAGAATTGAGTTCTTACTCCTTGAGTTACTTTAAATGCATACTGTAAATACTTTAGTTAAAGCACAGGTAACAGAGAATAAGTTTAAAGAAAACATAACCTAACCATCTACTGTAGAAAAGAAAAATTCTCACAGAACCTACCAATACAGGTAAGCTCAAAGAAATAGTTACAAAAATATATTGCACAAGTATCAATTTTAGGAACATAACAGAAATCATAGGAATGAATATATGAATACTATACACAATCAACTTTAGGGTCAAGATAATTACTAAAGATAATATCAGATAATACATAATCCTAAAAGGATCATCCAGCAGAAACATGTATCTATAGTATGCATTAAATTTTAGGACTTACTTAAAATTTTATGAAGCAAAAGTCATAAGAATGAAAGGAAAAATACACATAGAGAGTTACAAATGGGGCCGCTAATATTTTTCTTTCAACAACTAATAGACCTGTTACTAGAAGAATTAGAAGAGGCGACAACATCAGACAAGAGCACTGAGTTGATTTATGTTATATTTAATGTTGTATATTTGCATTAATCAATTTAAGAAGAAGACTTGACTATGTTGATACTTCCAGCCCATGAACATTGCATTCCACTCTAAGTCATGGTCTTTCTTCATTTACTTCCATCATGAAGAAAGATCTTGTAACATTTTTAATTTAAAAAGTTGTAAATACGTGGGTGCTTTCTTTCACAGTTTCATTCCACTTGATCTTTATTCCTACTGTCGTAACAGTTATTACATATTGATCTTTCAACCTTACCAAATTTTCTACATACATTTTATACTATTCTTGATAACTCACATATAAACAATCTACCTGATGATATATGAAGATGGATTCATTTCTTCCTCAGCTATTGGTGTTTTAGTCTTGTCTTAAGATTTTTGATACAAAATTGATGACATTTATATTTGCTGCAAATTTAGAAGGAAATCTTATGAGATGCCTTATGCTAACTTTAGGGATGTTGTTGTTGTTTATTAATTTTTCAGTTTGTGTTGCTCTTTTAAAAATTTTCTCTGTCCCTTGCTTGTGGAACATCATTTTCACAATTGGGTGTTACATTTTGTCATACTAATCATTCATAATTTTGTTATTACTCTTTAGCTTTTTGATATGGTATATTACATTGCATGTTTATAAACATGCAATTAATTTTGCATACAGATGATTTCAATGTGCTCAGTGGACTCACCACATTTACTCCCACTGTGGTTGTGCACATCCTTTATTTAGGTTTAGGGACTCATCCCTGCAGAGTAGCTGACAGGCCAGCACAACATAGCACAGTACCTGAGAGGAAACAGCATTTCCTGTCCCAAGGAATGCAAAACATGAGAAGGCAGAAGCCAGAGAGAAGGTCTTTCCATGCTGGTACTCTGTGAAAACTCACCTGGAAGCAGATCAAGGGGGCACATGGCAAAGATCGCATTGCATAGCAAAGAGATCACAAAGTCCCCTACATTTCCTACAGCAATCACTGAGATCCTGCATCCGATCTGCTGGAGTTAGAATGGAAGGAGGATGCGGTCTTGTCAGAGCTACAATCTCATCACAATGCAGGGTCACTCTCTCCCAGGAATCCTGTTTTACTCTTCCAAATTAGAAGACTTTAACACATAGGAAGAAGGGGTCAATGAGTAACAACCAGCTGGTCTGTAAAGCTAATGATGATCTTGGCAGTTGAACTTAAAGAGGAGCTGAGATTTATGATCCAGTAGCTACAACTTCAGCATCCAAAATTTGCCAGCATTTGACTCTGACAGTGGAATCACAGAGAATAAGAGCAGCACCTGGGCTATTTGGTTCCTCCTGGAGAACTTCTCTGTTAGAAAAAAAGCATCCCATGGAAGCATACATGGGACAACCCTTGCTTTTCCAGAATCAGTTCACTCCAAGACCAGTGAACACAATATACTTGGTAACAAGAACGGTTTTGCTTTTGAACTTTGCTGGCAATGATAGATACATATTTGACTGCATAACTATTTTAAAATCAAAGGGAGCCTCCAAATATTGGATTTTAACAGCTGACAGTTTTCAGGCTGTGTTGATGGTATGTTTTCAAGTGCCAAAGCTTCTGACATTGACAGTTAGCTCATTGGAAAGTTTTCATACTTATTATTGTATTATGCAGCCAAGGCATTTGGCAGGAAGAAATCCAAGGGCAACTGGTGGGTAAAAATGAAAGCAAAGCTTATAAGACTTTGGTATTTGCACAGTGAACAGTGGAATGATCTCTGATCAGTAACCTTTGGAAAGAATGCTATTCTGCCGTGAGAGAGCTTTCCACTATGAAATGCAATTTCTGCAGCGTCTTCAAGCCTTGACCCTGTGAAATCCTCTGTTATGCTTGTCTTCTGTCAAAATAGGTTTTGTTTTAAATTTTTGATAAAGGAGTGGTCTGACAACAATGGAGCAGAATGTCATTTAGTGTTAAGTTAGCAGCATAAACAAAATTTGAGCAAATAAAAGAAACTAGTAGCTTTTTATGGTTTATTTAACTTTATTTTATGTGCATTGGTGTGAAGGTGTCAGATCCCGTGCAACTGGATCTTCAGACAGTTGTGAGCTGCCATGTAGGTGCTGGGAATTGAACCCAGGTCATCTGGAAGAGCAGTCAGTGCTCTTAACCACTGAGCCATCTCTCCAGCCCCAAACTAGTAGCTTAAACAAAATAAAAATGCATTCTTTCAAGAGCAAAGAGTTTGCTGGAGTGAGTATAGGGGTGATAATGAGGTTCTGGTTCTTCTGGCCACGAAGCGTCCGTTTCATAGGCGAAGATGTTTATATACCTCTGCTCTGAGTACTGCACCATTATAAAAGTCTTCCAAAAAAGAATTAATACGGTGTGGTCATCTATGTTAAAGAATCTTTGAAGAGTTGCTTACATTATCTTAAATGCCATTGGTTGAAAATAGTAATACGGACATGTATGGCTGTTTGAGATTTTGTTATACTTTAGTTTTTGGCAACTTGACACAAACCTAAACAATTGAGTGAATCTCAACTGAAGAATTGCCTTCATCAGATTAGCCTATGGGTAGATAGATCTCTGGGGGCATTTTCTTGACAGCTGATTGATGTGGAAGGGCACTGCCTACTGCATGCATTGTCAAACCTGGGCAAGTAGGCTTGGGCTGTATAAGAAAACAGACTGGGCAATCTAGTGAAAGCAAGATTCCTGTTTTCCCTATTTCAGCTCCTGACCCTTGGGTTCTGCCTTGGGTTCTCTTGCTAAAGGACAAAGACAAAGGACAATTTGTAAGCCAATTCAACACCTTCCTCCATGTTGTTTTGGTTGTGAGGTTTATCATGTCAACAGAGAAGTAACAAATCCTAAACAATGACATACTTTTACAGGGCAATCCATTGACCCAGAAGTTGTGGGTTCTCCTACTAGGAAAAAAAGAAAAGAAAAGAAAACAGTTGTTGCTCCAGTGGTTACAGTCTTAGTCAAAGGTGAATAAAGTATAGATTCTATTTTAAAAATGATTTTAAAAGTTCTAGAAACTTTTTCATCTCCCTTTCCTCCCCACCCCTCAAAAATGAGTTTTTTAAAAAATCAATACTAGACTCCCCTTTAAAATGAAATTGAAGTGAGTACTTTTCAACATGCTCCGACTTAGTGAAGTCGACTTTCTCGGGAATGCTTCTTATTCGTGATCATCATCAGAAATGTCACAAAGTTCACAAGTAAATTCCTAGGTTAGAAAGCACTACTGAGCAGTTTAAGTGGTTAGTTTTCAGTGGCTGTAGGTGGGGTACCATCTCATCTAACAAAGTCTGAGGAAGTCAGTGTAGGTGGGGTACCACCTCATCTAACGCAGTCTGAGGAAGCCAGTGTTACTTTTCAATTCTTGGCTAGGTAGCTTGTAACTAGGAGACCAACGTTTGAATGGGCAGCTTATAACCAGGGGACCATGATTACCATGTCTGTTTTCTTTCCGATTGCCAGCAGAAGCCCCTAGTCATTCCAGAAAAGGTCCATTCACTAGCATTTAATGTAAAATGCAATTGACGATTCTTAGTCATTTATTTTGTAATTGGAAACTGCAATGAACTCATCACATTTATTTTTGCCTTACTGAATATGATTTAGAGAATCAATAAATTAAAGTATGAAAAACATTTTAGTTGTTGTCTGAGTTTATTTGCTCACTTGTTGTGGCTAATAAATTCCAGAATATGGCAGAAAATGCAAATTGATATTTAAATTGTGAGATTTGCATTTCAGATGAGGAAAGTTAAGCTACCAAAAGTGTTTTCTTCATAAATTATCATGCTTATCAGTAACTCTGTCATATAATGATAATAAAGTATTTTATAAACATAAATAAAATATCAAGATAAACTCTAAGTCCTATGACACCACAAAGTCAAAGTATTATCTTATTAAAGATGCAGATCTGTGTTATATATTGCAATATATTTAAATAATATTTGTATAGTATATAGTTGAGAACAATAGAATTATTTACATAGGAATATTATATTACAAAAATGTATTACAAAAAATAATTAAATAAAAATGTCCCCTATAAACTCATATATTTGAATGCTAGAGCTCTCCAGTTGGTGGAACTACTTAGGATGGATTAGGAGGCATGGCCTTCCTAGAGAAGCTGTGTTACTGGGAATGGGCTTTGAGCTTGCAAAAGCCCACATGATTCCCAGCTAGTTCTCTCTCAGCCCCCGACTGTAGAAAAGGATGCAAGCTCTCAGTTGCTGCCCTAGCACCATGCATGCCTGTCTGCTGCCAGCTTCCTGCCATGAGGGTCATGATCTCTAACCCTCTGGAACTGTGAGCTTCCAATAAGTTGTTTCTTCTATTGGTTGCCTTGGTCATGGTTGTCTTAACATAACAATAAAGTAACTATGACAATATAAATCTCAATTTGGATACACATTACATTATATAGTCTCATACTTGGATATAGGCATTCTAAATATGTTTGAGATTTTTTTATAGCACGAATCATCAAAATACTATAACAGCAGAGAGGAAATTTTTGCTTCCAATTGATATGTATATTTTTCTGTATTTTATTCTTCTGGCTTGCTTGGATTTTTGTTTTGAAGCATGGTTTCCTGTAACTCAGGCTGGTCTCAATCTCATTACCAGCTGAGGGTAGTCTTGAACTCCAGATACTCCTACCTACACTTTCCAGGTAATAGAATTACAGACATGTGACCATGCCTAGAGGGCTGTATGGGTTATATGCATTTTCTTCCTGTAGGAAAAACAGTTTCTGTCCCTTCTTGCCACTATATGAGATCCAGAACACAACCAGCAAATTTCATGACAGATACACTTGTGATTGTTATGTTGTCATCAAAGCAAATGTCACAAAACAAAGAAACGACTTAAGAGGACACAATCTTTTAGCACATCTAGAAACAGTCTACTCTTTCAACAAGCTTACATTCAGTCCTTTGTTGAAACAGTGCCTTTGAGTTTTACTATTTTGTCTGGTTTCTATAAAGCAAAAACTTAAATAATACTTCCAATTCTCTCATGACATAGGTTGAACCATTATTATGGATATTCCTAAAGAAAATAAAATTATAATATATAAAGAATAGTAGTCTTGATGAAGAAGAATAATACATAGAGAGATTTAATAAAGGGAGCATAAAATGTATAAACAATATTAAAGCACTACGTATTGGTTTTTGGAGACAGGTTTTCTCTGTGTAAACCTTTGTACCCCTAAACTTACTATGTGGAGCAGGCTGGCCTCAAACTCTCAGAGTTTGCTTCCCAAGTGCTGGGACTAATAACGTGTGCCACCACACCCAGCTAACATACCCATATTTACAACGCCATTTATGATAAAAAATATTTGCAGTATTTAAGTTACAAAATATATAGAGTAACACCCTTTCTTATATACATTGCATAGCACATAATGTGAGCACAAAGATATTGCCATTGATGTCGGATTTTATGCTAGAAGTTCTTCTTTTCTGTATTTTTCTATTTATTTTGACTTTTCAACATTTGTCTTAAAGGCTACTCATTCTATCTGACAGCTTCCAGACTATCTGTGTTATTGATGAGCCCATGCCTGTGCTATTCTGCTTATGCACCGATGAGTCATCTGCCCTGAACTCAACTGTAATGTAGCCATCAACTGATTGACAGAGGCAGTGAGCAGGAAATGCGTGAGTCCCCTCAGGTGGGAGGACCCTTCACGGTCTTGCTTTGATTCCCAGGGTTTCTCCTCAGAATAGCCCCTGACTTCCAACAGCAGCTGGTATTCATTGGTTCCTTTCTTCTATTTTTCCCAGCTCCTACTGGGGGTTACTGTTCTAGCAAGGAAGTGTGTTAGAGTCAATTTTAGGGAGACTACAAACTAAAGCAAATAACCCTAAAACTCGAATCAATACATTTTCACTGGGAAAGTCAAATGGGTCTTGGATTTAGCGGTGCCACAGGAGTCTATTGCTAAGTTTCCATGGGTTTGACTTCTGTGCTACTTTAGTTTATATGCAGCTTCAATCACAGTGCCACTGTCTACAGGGCAGGTATGAGGGCTGCTCCCCATCTGGAAATATAGAGGGTACACGACAGCTCTGGCAGGACCGTCCCCTTATTGGACACAGAAGAATGAAAATGTATGTGTGACGGAGGGTAGCTAAGAAGAAGACGAAGAGAAGGCATCCAGACTCTGGGATGCATCAAACTGCTAGAGGAAAACCTTACAAATCTGCGAAGTTTATAAGTTCTGTCCCCAAAATACATTCTAAACATTCACGAAAAAGGCTATGGCAGATGGACTGAAAGTCTGTTCACCTCTTTCTATCTAATAGGTATGTTCTTCTAATATTCATCATTGGGCACTATTTTAGGCAATTAGTAAGTCTGGAACAGTTGTCCGAGGTTGTTTTACCCCCCAAACAAACAAACCCTTTTTCTACCCAGTTTCAAACAAGACACCAACATAGCATTTCATCTGCAGAAAAAGTCTTTTTCTTTCAATTTTAGAGATTTATTCCTAAATACATCAAGCAGCAACAATTTTTTTCACTAATTAAAAAAATAGGGGTGATTTTTCAAACCTGTTTTACACCGAGACTCACATCCACCTTCTAGATATTTCTGTCACTTAGATTAGCCACTGCAAAGAAACCCCCTCCTCCTTGCCCTTGCTCTTTTATTCCGCATAAACACAGTTTAACTCAATCATGTACACTGCCCTTCAGTCTTGCAGTGTTCTGTGTTGCTGATGATTGTGGGTAAGAACCTCAAAGAGGATGAGGGGGGGTGGCTGGCTATTTTTCACAAAGCCACCCGTGAATGCTAACATCTGGATTAGAAGCTGTATTTTCCGGGTTCCTTTCCCCTGCCTCCATTCTCCAGATCAGTTTTGTATTAGATCTTTATGTTTTCATTACAACCTGGCAGCGAGAGCTCCCTTAAATAGAAGGAGTGGATGAAGGCAATTTTTTCCATGAACAATATATTTCCCTTTGGGGTCTCTGCCACGTTGTTGTTCTTATTTCAGGGAGGAGAAACCCCAAGAAAACTGTCTTCAGTTGCAAAGTGTTATTCCGGATCCTATCTGAGAGCTGTGGGTTTTGAATTCCTCTTATGAAAACATTCTAACATTGCCAGGAAATGAATACAGTTTGGAGCAGCCCTTCACACACATGAAAGCAAATGCCATGCTAAAAAACAAACAAACAAAAGTGAAATTCACACACCTCTTTTCAAGTGCCTGTCTCCCCAAGTAGTCAATATGGAAAATCTGGAAGACTTGAAGTTTCAACAGGGAGCAAATCATTACTGAAACATGTTTTGTGTCCAATTGGATTTTTAATTGGGAACTACAAAGGACACACACTATCCCAGGTGTGTCTGTCTTATTGAGTCTGTACAATTGTGATGTATATTGCTTTGATAAGCATGTAGATGATGTATCCACACAGAGAGACATATGTTTATCTAAGATAGATTAATGTCCTGAGTCTATCTGTATAATATCAAATTAAAACTTCAACATCAAAACCTTTGGGATACTGTTTACTGGGTGTTAGGTTCTCACCCCGTCTATGAAAAATTCTACTCCAAGGAAGAGCAGGGTGACTACGACTGCTTTTATAATTTGTCCACAATCGAGATCCTAAAGAGAAGAGACTTTGTATTCAAAGCTTCTTCCTATAAATCTAGAATTCTTCACACTGTATCATGTGAAAACATGTAAGCACACATGCTATGCTATATGTATACACATATTTACATATGCATATATGCTGTGTATATATGTTAGGTGTGATGTTATATGTGTGCTACATGCATATGAGTAACACACATACACGCACATATATATACATACACACATACATAAACATATCTATAAAGTTGGAGTGTTAATGCACAATAAATACTAGAATCTGAAAAATGATGGCGTTTTTAATATACACTACTGCTACTTACAATTTTAACTTCTATTAAAAATGCAGAGGGAAAAGAAACTCTTGGTACATCAAACCCAAAGAAGGCCTCTGTTAGAACAGGCAAGCACTGGAGTCTGAAGTTTTACGAACAGTGCCATTTAAAATTAACAGAAGGAAAGAGCACTGGAAGTGTCTGTGTCCAATCGGCAGGCTTGGTAGGAAACAAGCACAGATAATAGCGAAGCGGATGGACAGCGTCCTGTGGAGACCCCACCACTGTAAAGGAAAGACACGTCTCTTCTTACTGTTTTTTTTCACCTCTCAATCTTGCCTGAGGGTTAGCGACTCACTGTTGTGATAAAAGAGCAGAGAAAGGGAAAGAAATGGAACAAAAGGGCGACTCAAAATGTCCATTTGGGCTTAAAAGTAAAACCAGTCAGTAGAAGTCATCTAGAGAGTAATATGTCAATTCTACATATTTTGGTAATTCTGAACAAGAAAATTCTTTGTTGAAAACTATAAATATATATAAAAGGTTATCTTAATTCATCTTAATTAATCTTCAAGGGGCCCGAAAAATGAACAAATGAGAGGTCATCTTGTGTTGGAAAGAATCATAAGGGGACATAATTTTGGCTTAGTTTTTCCTGACATTGCTGCTTCCTGCTAGGCTGGGTTCTGTCAGCTCATTTTGGGACAACCTACAGTCACAGAGGTAAATGTTCAGAGATAAACACATTCCAGGAAAAGGTTGTTTAATGGCTTTCCATGGATTTCAAAATCACTTTCCAACTATGTTCAGCCAAAAAAAAAAAAAAGATCTGATAATTTATGTTACCCAGATGTTAAGAAATCCAACAGCTTTCACTACTCATAAATTTAACAGCATTAAGCACCTGCTGGCTCCAAGCAACGACCCCTGCCAAGAAGGAAGGAGGGAGCTTTGCGATACACTAATGGGCTCCTTCGTTTACCATCCAAGCAGAGCTTGAGTCTCAATCCTGAAGCCTCCCATGGAGAGACCCCCGGGTTTCCACACACCAGGAACTGCATCAACCTACTCTGCCTGTTCTGCAACGGAGGCAGAGAGCAGAAACCAGAGGTGGGATAAGTTTAAAGCCCCAAAGAGCCTGGCTGTTAGCTAACTTAGTAAGCAGGAGAAGCATTAACTTGAGTGAAGAAGAGCAAACACCAGAACTTTGCCAGTCGTAGGGGACAGCAAAGGTTAACTGTAATCTGTAGCCAGGGTGAGAGCCTCCCCCACAATTCCTGCCACACTTACAAGTGTATGTAACTCCTTTTTTTTCCTTCTGGTGTTGGGCTTGAACCCAGAGTCTTGTGCATGCTAGGTAAGCACCCAGACTTTCCAACTAAGCTATGACCCTGTCCCCAGATACTTTCTGAACTCTTCATTTCAGATTTTTTCTTTCCCCTCAGCTAAACCCATGAACACATGTTACAGCAAACTGTTTGGGTTTAGGCTGCACTGCTTTTTATGGAGGGACTCATGAGCAGCTGAATAGTAAGTAATAACAGAGGATCCTGTATCCACAACACACTAAAGGACAGAAAATGAACCAATTCATAGGACTCCAGAATTTGGACTAAAGACTAAGGAAGTTGAAGATCCTAATACTTAAATTAACAGTGATTTGTGTTCTCTCCAGTAGCATCACTGCCAAATGCATCCAAACCACCCTCTCTGTCTCTGTAGGGAGTTAGTCCAAGGTACCACTGGAACTATTCCCTAGGACTTAAATGCTTTGCAGAAGCTTAGAATCTAAGACACAGCACTGAAAGTTGGTGCCATGTACCCATTCAATATCAAAAAGCACCAGCTGGCTGAATCCATTTTTCCAAAGAAGTGCACATTTCAACCCCAAAAGAAGCATCATCCGATTCATTTGTTTCCAAGAGCAACGCTAAGGACCAACTCTTCATTTTGCCATGCAGAGCTAGCTCTGCCTGCTTCCTACTCACCTTCATTTTGCTGTCTTTATGAATGTACATGTTTGAGGAAGTGAATTCCACCTAATCTGCACACACACCAGGGAATGCCTGCCGTTCTGACGTACACAGTTGCATGGTCTCCATTTACACAATGTCCTCCACTCTGACTTTGTCACTCATGACAGCAAGCCTACTCTTCCACTTGTGGGACTTCCTCTTCTGTCTTGTTCAACACAGAGGAGTGTGCTCGCTTATATCTCCCCGTGCTGGAATAAGCTTGCAATTTGGAAACTCTTAAGACTCTGAAGCTTAAAGTGTAGCTTCTACTTTTTAGTTCTTCACTACTTCCTCATTGGCTAGCATAGAACATGCAAAGTCCTTTTTGGTTACACTAGATGTTGAGGGTGGTAATCATCAGGTGCCTAGACTAATAATATAATCAAAAAAGTAAAAAAGTAATTCTTTTAAAAATGAATATATATTAATTATCAGTACTAATGGTATTTGAACACATGTGTTCAATATGCACTTATCAACTCTATCTTTCTCTTTTTCCACCCCAACTTCCTTTACATCTATTAATCACTATTCTACATTTACATTAATTTTTTAGGTATCACATATAGGAGGAAATAACATTTCTGCTTTTCTCTGTTACTTATCATAATGTCCTCCAGTTCTGTACACTCTCTTGAAGACATGGGAGTATTATAGGAGTTAAAAGCCAAATGCAATGAGATGACAAAGACGAGCATGCATTCCATTTTGGCAGAAAGCAGAGGGACTGATCTCCACTTCTGAGAGATCACCAATACAATGAGCATTGTAGGTAACCCGTCTGGATACTTAAAACCTATTGAGGACCTCACTCAGTACATCATCTGCCCTGTGCATGTCAGGTCTCTCATCATTCCCGCAAAGAAACAGACTCTGAAATCTTACGGTTGCCCAGGATTACGCAGCAGAATTAGCATCTGCCACTGGTCTGATGCTTCTAGAAGGGCAATTGTTAATGACCACTTGGTAAGACCTCTGGGAATAAAGACAAAATGATCAACAATCATATCTATTAAAATGCATGCATTAACCTATTCCTTTTCCATACAGATCCAACTTTGATGACTGGCCACTGGTAAAATGTCAGCATTAATTCTAAACATTGTTCTCCTGTGTAATGAGATATGAGGAGGCTGTGCTGGCAACGTTGTTATTTAATGTGCTTTTCAGTCGAAGATTCCATATAAATTATCACCATTAATCATTCATGGAGAAATGAGCACCGAGTGGGTGAAGTTTTCTGAGGAAATATTATCTTAGGTTATTAACATATAAGTAGATTTGTATGCACAGGAGTTAGTGGTGAGGGAGAAAATACAAGCCTAAGCGGCCAATGATGCCCCAGCTAAATGAGTGCAACGAGGAAATCTTGGGAAAGAGTTGAAGGCTGGGTTGTAAGCAGGTGTTGTCAAACTATAAATTTGAAAGATTTCCTGTAAAGAAGTTTCCCATAAACTACAGGAGACTATGAAACAATAATGAAAATTATTAATATATCTGGGTAGTAATAATGATGAAGATTATGATGATAACTAAAGTATGTATCTGTTTCAATCATATCATACCCATCACCTCATCCAACTCACCACTGTACTTACCTTTATACAATCTGAAAAGAAACGATCTTGTTTTAGGTAGGCTATACTATTGCTGCAAAGACACACAATGACCATAGCAACTCTTATAAAGAAAACATGTAATTGGGGTGGCTCGCTTACAGTTTCAGAGGTTCAGGCTATAACCATCATGAAGGGAAGCATGGCAGTGCATGCAGACAGACATGGTACAGGAGCTGAGAAGGCTGTACCTTGTAGGCAACAGGAAGTCGACTGACTGTCACACTGAGGGAAGCTTGAGAAAAAGAGACTTCAAAGCCCGCCCCCACCTTAACATCTTTCCTCCAACAAGATCACTCCTACTCCATCAAGGTCAGTAATAGTTGGCTTCCTAATAGTGGCACTTTCTTTGGGTCCATTTTTCTTTCAAACCACTACAGATCTTAAAAAAAAAAAAGTGACTGGATTCTATGAAATCAGAAATCTTCATGCAATTAACGAGCCGAAAGAAGTGCAGAAAATATGAGGAACTTGAAATTATTAGAAAATAATTTTAATGTGAGAGATGTGTAAGATATTGATTTAAAAGAACTCTCAGAATTCCTACAGTGAAAATGAAAGAGAGGAAAATGATGCTAAAATAATGGAAATAACAAAAATCAAAAAAAGTTTCTTGGTGCTGAGCACAGCTATGAATCAGCCATGGTACTGAGCATATTCACAGAGTGCCCAGCAGGCTTTTGCCTGGATATATTTCAGGGGCATTTCCAGGCCACGAGGATGCAAACACTTTTTAGAAGCTCTGAAGAGTAAACATAGCTTATCTATGAAGGACGAAGCCTCAAATTAACATTGGAATTTTAACAGCAAATGGCAGAAGGAACTAGAAAGGAATTTCCTGGAAAATTAAAATGAATTTGAATTTGTATTTATAATTCTGAGGCCAAGCACACTAATAAAATAGAGCTTGAAATCTAAATATCTTTTCTGCAATATATAAAAATTCAACATTTGTCTACTATTATTTGCTTTTAGAAATGAGGAAGCTCTATAGTAACATAAATAATATTTTCATACTATGATTTTGACTTTTTATTCAGTAATTCCTTCTCTAATAACTAACTTAACCACTACAAAATGTATATATAAACATTACACCGTATTCTTAAATTTGCTAAATTATTTGTCATACTGTATTCTTAAGTTTGCTAAATAGTTTGTCAATTAAAAATAAAATAGAATTATAAAACAGGTGGTCAAAGAAAAGAAATGTTTGGAGAAGAAGGATGTGAGACAGTCATGAGTGTCACCTGTGGCTTTAGGGAGCTGATGTGTGGACAAACTTTAGTGTGAGCGATTGGGGGCGGGTAATACTGGTGACAAAGTGACCCAAAAAAGTATACTGCTAAGGAGAGGAGTTCTGTCATGATATATTAGCAAATATGGAACAGGAGTAGGTCAGGTCACTCCCAGACATGATGTAGCTTGAAAAAGGACTGGCATGCCCCAATGGTGGCTTAGCAAGAAGTCAGTCAATGGAGGTGCCCACATACAACCACGACGGCCAGGTGCCATTATGTAATCAGCTCAGCCACTAGTTTGGGAATGAATGACATCATCGGGAAAATGCTGCAGGTTATGGATGCCTTCAGTTAGAAGCTGTCAGCAAACAGCACCCTCCCAGCAGGCGTTCCTGTAGGAGCCACGGTAGTACACTTCCAAAACCACCATACCATGGTTACCCAGGTCTGGAGTCCGCATGCTCAGCCATCAAACTATTCTGGGTGGTAAACCTATGAGTAATCATTAGAGGGGGGGTGATTAGAGATAAAATGAGCCAAATGACATGAAGAGTCAAAATAATGCTTTATTCTGATGTTGGTGTTTCTAAACGTTCTCAGTGAAAAATTAAATATTATAATATCTTAGTCTAGAAGCAATTAGCAGCATATGGTCAATAAATAAAACCAAGACAAAATCTCTCTCTCTCTCTCCCTCTCTCTCTCTCTCTCTCCCTCTCTCTCTCTCCCCCATTCCCTTTCTCTCCCTTCCTCCCATCCCTCACACCCTTCTTCCTAACTTCCTTCCACGTATGTGTGTGTGTGTGTGTATGTGTGTACTTGTTTGTGTACCTGTGTGTGTAAGTACACTAGAAGGCTGCAGGAGGGTGCCAGTGCCCCCCTCTACTGATCACTGCCTTATTCCCTTGACACAGGCTCTCTCATTGAATGGGGAGCTGATTGCTGACTAAGCTGGTGGCAAGCAAGCCCCAGTGATTGTCCTGTCTCTCCCTCATGTAGCTCTGGGTTATGGCTATATATTGTTACATCTAACTTTGTGTATAGATTCTGGGCATCTGAACTTAGATGCTCATGCTTGAAAGACAAGGGTTCATAGTCACTGAGCCATCTCCCCAGTCTGGCGTTTTCTTTCTTAACAGCAGGTATACACAAGTGCCCACAGCACAGTGAAGAGGATTATCTACAAGGGCCAGGTAGTGCAAGAGTTAATCTGGTCTCTACTTGAGAGCAGAAACATTAATATTCAAAATATACTTGTAGACATGTGTCAAATTTTATTTTTGGTACAATTTTGCAAGTTACAAATTTGCAAGGGATTGGGGTTTGCATTGATTATATGATATGAGCAGACCAGGGTTCCAAATTTAAGCTTTGCACCCAGGAAAGAATGCTCACATCAAACACTACAACTTGCCATCCTGGAGTTTAAAACATCGAGTTTTGCAAGTATTAGAAACATGCTTCCGTGGAGGCTGAAGATGTAGCTTGGCACTTAAGGGCACTCGCTGCTCTGGCAAGAAGGCTGAAATTCAGTGTCTAGCACCTGCTTGGGGTGGTAACTCATAAACACCTGTAACTCCATCTCCAAGAGATCCGATGCTTTTTTTACTGTATTTTATTTTTTTTGGCTTTTCCAGCCTCCATGGCCACCTGCACACACATACAAAAATAAATAAAAATTAAAACACGAACCATGCTTCAGGGCTGATGAGATGCAGAACTTGGAAGATTTAGGGCTGGGAATAGGGTTCAGTATGTAAACAGCCCCTCAAAGGATGCAGAATTTGGTGTAGATCTCCAGCATCCTGTAGATGCCAAACAGGCATGATGTCCTCCACATGCATCAGAATGCGAAGTCAGGAATTTGTCAGAACACCCTGTCTAGCCAGACTAGCTGGACCTGTGAGCTCCAGATTCAACTGAGAAACCATGCCTCAATGAGTAAGGTGGGGAGCAATTGAGGAAGACTCCCAATATCAGCCATGGGCGTATATCTGGCTTTAAAGGACTTAGAGACTAGGTGTAGCTAGATGTAGGCACTGACCAAGTAGTCAGACACCCCTGCACACACACACACACACACACACACACACCAGCCCTCACGTGTGCAGACACCGAGCACACTACATTTATAAGAATGTGCTTTCAGAAGATGAACCAAGTTAAAGAGGAAACCATGAGCAGCCCTGGAGTCCTAGGCACTAGAGCCGGATGGCAACTGAACTGTGAGCAGAGCTAGCTGAAGGGATTGTGAAATTCGGGACTGATGGCTCCGATTTCAATCTTCAGGCCTTCAAGCCTCCAATGCGCTTGTAGACTTAAATAATGATCCCTGGGAAAACAGCTGTTTTTCCTGCGGTTCTTCTACACAAAGAAAGCTAGCCGGAGAGTCGCCAGGAGTATAGACACCCCTTATCATACGCCCTATCTCATTTAATTGTTCTCTTTGTAAGACTATTTTTTTCCCTGTGTTCACTTTCCCACTTCATTCCCCCAACAATTAATTCATTCTCCCAAACCATCAATATGAGTATCATAAAATAGAATTTATAAGAGTTCATCCTCATATGGGGAAACAGGGAAAGCAGGCCTTCAAAGAACTTGAGATTTCCCTTGCTGAATTTTTAATTAATAACAACTCGACAGCAGGAGCTTAAGGGCCTTCCGTGCCATTGCTCTGCTCTACTTTGCCTTCAGATCGGAGCAGAGACATCTGGCGAATGCCTGGCTGGAACGGCATTTTGTTTTCTCTTTGTGAGCGTGCCTAGAAGTTTTGGATCATTTCTTCCTGATTTGAATTACTTTGCCCACGCTTGCATCCTGTTATCTCTAGCCTCCAAAGATTCCTAGTAATGCAAAAACAACCGGGTCCAGTGGACAAGCCGGTGAAGCGAAGTGACCCATATTCTCCACAGCTTCATGGCAAGGCCCCAGCTCTGGGGAGGGGAGCGCAAGACAACCATGCAAACCGGTTTGGTGAGTTGGCACTCTACATGATCCATCTTCCCTCCTCTTCAGACAGTCGGTGATCGTTTTAAAAGGTTTTTTAAAAATTATTTTTAATCAAGTTTGCACGTGAAGTGGATATGCATGTATGGGGCCAGGGGAGGCCAAAAGAGACCATTGCCTCTCCAGGATGCTGTAGTCACAGGTGGTCGTGAGGGACTCAACGTGGGTGCTGGGATCTGAACTTGGGTCCTCTACAAGAGGAGTAGGCTCTCTTGACCACTAAGCCACCTTTCCAGTCCCAGTCCACTGTTAGTCCATCTTGGCCGTTTAGAACACTGTAAGAATCCCCCCAAAAACATTAGGTGCGACAGTACCAGGCAGCAGAGAAAGGGCATCTGTGAAGAGCAAAGCTGGTTACTCCCTGAGTCCTTAGCCAGCACACAGAGGGAGCCCAGTCAGCCACTCCCTGAGCCCTTTACCAGAGCCCAGCAGGGAGCCCAGGGTCCTTTAGATGTGGTATGAAAAATATAATCCAACCAACACGGGGCTGTTTCCCTGTAGTCCTAGCCCCTTCCCCCCTCCCCCTCCCCAGCTCTCATCAGGTGTCTACAGGTGCTGAAGGACAAGCTGGCAGCTACTTATGCACACACAATACACACACTCGCATGCCACTTGATACTTGATAGCAGGATGTCAGGAAAATAGTGCTGCTATGTGACCCTGTTGTGTGAATCAGAGTGCATATGCTAAAATTCCTGCTGTGCCACTATGCAAGCCAGGCCATGTGGTCCACCATTACTGGACCGTCCTCCTGCAGCATATGGCCGTACATACATGCACACATGGACACATAGACAGGTACACTTATTTCCATTCCCCCTCAGTGAAGGCTCACAGGGAAAAAGAAACTGTCTGTCTTCATTGCAAAATGCAACCTGATTTCCTGAATTCTTCACCTTGAGCAAAATGCCGCCTCGCTCACAACCAGGAGCCAGGGAAGCTCCTACCTTCAGAGCTCACGTTTTTTCTCCTTCAGAGGAAACGGCCTGGCCTCCCCTCCCCCACAGTGCAAAGGCTTACACAGAACAAATTAGTGCCTTTATTGGATCCGTGTTTCTAAAACACATTGCATTTTAGGATTCCTTTTGCCACTGGGTTTTTCTTTTCAACATGTTTTAGCATAGTTTCAATGCAGAAAACACAGCTTCATTTACTTTTACCTGTTAAGCCCACAAAACAGAAGCCATGGAGCTGTTTTGAAGCCAATTAGTAAACCAACTGAAGGAGAAACAGAAAGAAAGCAGATGACCCTTGGCTTCTCAGACTCTGAACTTGCACCCATTGCTGCCTGGTTATATTATGGGTGAGGGAGCCCCAAAATTTTTAGCAACTTAGAAGTGTGTGTGTGTGTGTGTGTGTGTGTACATGTGTGTGTGTGTGTTTGTGCATGGTTATGTGTGTGTGTGTGTGTGTGTGTGTGTGTGTGTGTGTGTGTGTGTTTGTAAAGGAAAGAAGAAATGGAGGGGGAGACGAGGAAAGAGAGAGAAAAAGAGAGAGAATTTTATTTAGTAGTCTGTCAGATTTCAGTTTCTCCAAAGATGACTTCCTGTGCTATTGATGCTGAGTTCTTTAAGCCGAGCCCAGCTGAAAGTTCAGATACGCATTCATCATAACACTTGAAATCCAATCTTTGTTCCTTTTCCTTTTTCTTTGTAAAAAGTCATTACCAAACATATTGACTTCGAACCCTGGGGACTGAGAACCAGCAAAATTTGGAACAAGGATAATAGATAACAGGTTTTTGTGAGTTTGCCTCCCCCTTAGTAATAAAGAAAATGAAGAGAATGAGATTAAAGAAGAGAAATAAAAAGTGAACGAAGGCCCAAGACCGATGACCTCATCACTCTACAAATTAGTGTAGCGCACCCAGTTAAATGGAAAATGTTTTAGAATTTCCAGAGACGACTAACTATGTCTCTGCTGTGTCGGGAGTGTTCATCATTCCTGACAAAAGGCAGTTATTTCGTGAGATCCCTTGCACTAGACAAATAGCAAGCTAATTCACACTGGGACTTGTTAAATGATAGGTAATGATTTTTGCTTGAGAAATGTGTACTAATATCCCTTAACTGATTACTGAGGAGAATGTGGTCAATCTGGCCGCATTCCTCATTCAGACGGGCCGTAGGATTGTTTTAGTATTGGCATCGTCAGGCATCACCAGCCCAACACATTCCATGCCCCATTGATTATTTTCAGCCTATTAAGATGTACAGTCCATCGGTCATTTTCAAGAAGGCTTAGTTTCCTGTTCTGTTACAGCGTGGATCTTCATCCTTCCTGAAGGAGAGCGGAAGAGGACAGGCTGGCATGTATTTCAGGATCTACCAGAGGGCATGAGATGAGACTTCAAAGACAGGCACCAGAAAAAAGTCAAGGTTAGGGAATGAGAATCGTCATGAACCTCTGGTCATGGTAACATTTCTGGGTTTTGGCATTACTGGGCATTTTGACTGATGGTAATGAGTCATCAACCCAAGACCATCATGGACCTGGTTTAATTTTGTGTGTAGGGGCATTGCAATTTTGCTATTCATACAGGCTGGGGAAAATGTTTATGCAGCAGCATTTGAAGTGCAATCTCCAAGTTTCATAATCAAATATTTGACTCCTAGGAGATGCTCAAATTTGATAACTGGGAGATAGATGCCGGGGAAAACATGTTTAAACATCACCCTTAGCTTTATAGTGGAACAAAATCCTTTTTCAAGGCTCCCTGGGACGCGAAGGAGAAATTCCCCATCACCCTTAGCCACAGCAGCTGCATACCAATATTTCTAAATGAATTGCGGAAGATAACACAGGAAGGAAAAGGAAGACTGGAAACAGACGGACACTGTTCCCTGATTTGAGAGTTATTATCCTCTTTGCCTTGTCAAATCAAATGCCTGCTAGATCATTTCATCCCAAGTATAAATAAAGGCTGCAATGAGTCAGAAATGGCATTTATTATGTAAAGATACATACATCTGACTGCTTTATTTTCCAAACCACACTTTCTCAAGACAATACCTGAGGATATTTTAGACATCAAGCAATGTCTCACTGGACCAACGAGAGGGTGAGAGCATAGTTTTTAGGCTGTTCTTGCAACTCATTCAGCTGCTAGCAGATGTAGGAACAGTCTTTCACTCTCTCCATCTTACATTCGTTTTATTCAGCTACTTAAGAAGATAAAGCAAGGTCTAATTACTTACTGAGCAAGCAGTGAGAGGTCTATCAAGGTTGCCTTCTAAATCATTACTAAAGAAGAAAGAATGGAAGAGGAAGGGAAAGGAGGGAGGGAAGGAAAAACCGAAGGAAGGAGATTTCCTACCTTACCGAATTTGGTTGATTTTTAGGCTACTGTGTGAAGTGTTCTGATTAATATGGTATCGTCATGTGTATGTGTCACTGTGTTTCTTTCATGTGTGTTCTTCCTCCACCGCTTTCCCAATGCTGTCTCTCTCCCAACTTCAGCTACCATATGACTGAGCTAAGCTGCTCTAGTATATCCCTGAAGGACTTTATATATTTTTTTAAATCTTTAAAACTTTTTCTTACATTTGACTTTGTTCAGTGCGCACACAGTGATCTCCTGAATGGATAGCACAGCAAATGCATGTAGGTCAGAGGGCACTTTTTAGTGACTGGTTCTCTCCTTCTACTGTGTGGTCCTATGGATTCAAAGGTGAGTCGTCAGACTTGGGAGCAATCGCTTTTACAGTTCTGTGAAAGTCTTAATGGCTCACTTTAGAGAAACAGTGTTTGTTGGAAAATGAGTGAAAACTGTGAAGGACTGTCGTGTAACAGGAATTTTACACTTTTTTGTAACACTGGAACGCCTGTCTTCGCTTCCCCTCTGAAGTAAAAGAGTAAGGTATGCTATAAATTAAGATATTGTGAGAGCAAGGAGCTTTAGGTAATAAGTTAAGGTTCTCAAATGTGCGTTTAATTAAGATACTTAATTTGAAATGTCTGTGCTCTTTTTTAATTCCAATTGATTATGAAAGGATTTGTTCTTTCTTAAAAGTGTCGATTTTACCTGTTTCTTACATGTTTCTTTAGAATATTTAAGGAGGCAATTGGGTCTAGCAGATCTCAGTGTTTACCCAGAATGCTGCAGTTGCCACACTAGGGCAGTGTATGTGTCTAGATATCTCTAACAAGTTCTTCTTATGATCTGAGGCTTCTGTGTGAATGCTAGAGTCATGAACATATAGAAAGAGTTGTAGTCTCTCTTCACTGGTAACTGAACGACCTTGATGATTTAATCTTTTTGCCTATACTTAGCAATGCCATGGGTAATGATGTGTGTCATCTAGCTGGAGACTTTTAAATGAACTAATCTTCTGAATGGATTCAGACAACTCTTTATGAATGATAAGCAAATTGTGGTATCATCAAAGCTGAATTTGTAGGTGTTTTTGTGAGTTGTGATGGCTACAGATGCTTTTGTTGGTTGGTTGTTTGATTAATTGGTCTGAGATGCTTTGTAGTGCAGGCTGGTCTGCAACTCACTATCTAGCCCAGGATAGTCTCGAACCCCAGACAGTCTTTCTACCTCCACTTCCCAAGCACTGTGATTATAGACATAAGCTGTTATGTTGAACAAAGAAAGTATTTGAAATGGATCTTTGCACACTACTGGGTTTTGAAAGCTGCCCAAAAGATGATCAGAGAAATTGTAGTTGACTGATCTCCTGAAAAAAGTGCCTTGGGGCTGTTAGAAACTGTGCTGTCTACACCTCATTCAGTGTGATTTTGTCCCTTGTATCTCCATTACTACAGATGACAAAACTGAGGCACACAGTGAGGAATCAGGTCATGGTTCAAAAGCCCTCCTCCTAAGACCACAAATGGTTGTCATGCCCCCAATTTCAGAGACACTAGAGTGGTACAAACTAGCTACACTGAAGGTCATGTGTCTCTGAGAATCTGCGGACGTCAGTACTATGACCCCTTGAGCATCGGTTATCTACCCCACTCAGGGTTCCACTGGATAGGTAAGGTCTTTTGTATTTCCACACAAATTTTAGTACCTTTTCTCTTTCTGTAAAAAGTGTTATTAGAATCCTATGGGGATTAGTATATATGGTATACAAATTGGAACTGCGTTTGTATGCCATGTTTGATACTGTGGCCACTGTAGATATATTCTGCTGCTTCATGAACACGAGAGGTCTTTCTTTCAATACTCACATGTCTTCTAGAATACCCCTTTTCAGTGCTCGCTAGTCTCCACTGTAAAGACCATATGTGCCTTGGTCATTTCTTCAAGCATGCTTGAATGGGGTGATCCTCCTGGTTTCTTTTCTACATGTGCGGATCATCACACAAAGTGAAATAAGTCGTCCTCACGAAGAGAAGTCTCAGGGGCAGGGAGTATCATAACTGAAATGGGGACTCCTCTCCTAGAGATGTGGGTGCAGAAAGGGGAGGAGAGGAGGAGGATTAGAAAGAGTAAGAAAGAAAGTGATGGAAGTGAATTGTGTGGATATATGAGATGTTATGATGAAACCTGCTTTTATGTACAAGGAATATTTGCTATGAAAAATGCATGCCAATTGTTGCAAAAATGACCCAGCCTATCATATTCCAAAAATAGTGATCTGAACATTGAGGTGCTAGGGTAGACCAAGGCCAAGGTGAAGTCTTCAGAGGAAGTGGACCACTTTCAATGTGGACAACAGTATCTACCACTTGCAGGACTTTGCATAAAGACTTTGTCCTAAGGTTGTTATTAAAGAGGCCCGATAGGCCTGTGGAAGATGCAAGCAGCCCTTTTCAGAGCTTGTCCTCGTAGGGAGGGTGGGAAAGTTAAATGTTTCACAGAACACTACGCCCAGAAACTATGTATTGCTGCCACTCCCTTTAACAGATCGGGATTATAACTTGATCTATTATTTCTCTGTCTTTAATGATAGCCTTCAATTATGCTTTGATATAGCTTCTTAGAAACAGGTAGAATAACAGATTTTGGAAGGCACAAACCTAGGATTAAATATGGACCTCAATGCTTGCCAGTTTGTGGGTCTTTGTAAATCACCTAACCTTTCTATGGCTCAATTTCTCTTTCAAATCATTTGAAGGGAAAGAATAACTAGTTATCTGATGGATGCGAAGCCACAGCTGAGTGAACAGGGCAGAGCCCTAAGTGATGGCAGTTGGGACTGGTTGCTGCTTGCCTGTTTTGGCTACTGCACTGAGGACCAAACACACCCTACTCTGGTCCCTCAAGACTGTACCCTGTGTACCTCCTCCTCTGCAGGGCAAAGAAAGAGAACAGGGGAAACTGCCTTCCTTCTTGTTGAGAATGATAAAGAGGCAGATTAGAGATTCGATATTACTGACTGACAGCAAGGCTCGATCTTCTGTTGCCCTAGCTAGACTCTCAACTGCTTGCTCATTGGTGGTTCCCCCAAACAGCCTTGTCTTTCGAGGTAAATCTCACTGTCATCTCTACATTTCATCACAGTGAATCACTCTATATTTTCCTATATGTAGCATCTGCCCACCGGTTATACACTTCATCTGAATTCTGGAACATTTTGCCTGAACTGTTGGGTAGCTTATGCCCTTCCATTGCTCACAATCTTGGAAAAATTTCCTGACTCTCACCACTTAAAGATCAAAAAACTCTCTCAACCTGAAATTCAAGGTTCTGTCGGATTGACCCATGTTTATGATTGAGTCTAGCAGCCATGGACACAGACCTCCTCTCTAGCTGGAGAACGTTTGATATCATTGTTCCAAGTGCCTTGAACTCTATGACAGATAAACTTGCACTGTGTCATTTCTACCTCCTGTTATTCCTCTTCCTAACCATTTCTGCCCAACATCAACGGGCTCTATATATCAGATGCATGAAGTTCCTTGGAGATGTTCATTAAGGCATTAGAACTCGGTGATTCTCCGTATGAGCAGTGGTTCCAGAGTTAATTGGCTCTCAGAATCAAATAGACGTGGACTGCTATGGTCTGAATATGGTGAAGTGTTTGGAGTTGAGGGTGCTATTATTGGGAGATGATAGAATCTTTAGGTGAAAGGATTTTAGTGAGATATTTTTCATATTTTCACAGGTGGCCTGGAGTCATTTATGGAGATTTGAGATCTCAGCCCTACCTTTCCCTTTTTGGTTTCCTTATCATGAGGTGGAAAGTTTTCTCTGCTAACCACCCCTCCTCCCCACACATACACCATTACCATGCAGCACACTCACCAGAGGCCTAAAGCAAAACATCCTACTAACCTTGGACTAAGTAAACGATTTGTGTAAGTTAATAATTTCAGGTATTTTGTTACAGTGACAGAAATTGACTTAACATATTCATAAACACACACAGGTAATGAATGTATGATCACTTTCCTAAAGTTCTGAATTGCCACAGTATCCCAGACATTAGTAGGCCTCCAATCCATGTCAGAGCTGACTTCTCTGGTGGATAGCCCACAACAATGCTAGCTGTATTAATTTACTTTAAAATCTATTAGTTTTGATCTCACAAGAATCAAGTGGAGTGTATCAGTTGACAAATAAAGAAGCTGAGCATTGGAGAGGAAGAATAATGGAATTCAGAACTATGTGGCTCCACGTGAGTCTCCACACAGGACACCACTCTACATCCCTCTCAGTGTGTCTGAGTACGTGCTCTGTCGTACTCCTTCTGTAGCTGAGACTCCTGCTATTTAAGTAACTCTGTAGACTTGTATCCCTTCCTTCCTGCTGCTGTGACAAGACACTGACCAAAACAACTTAGGAAGAAAGAATTTATTTGGCTTACACTTCCATGTTACAGTTTATCACTGAGGGATGTCAGGACAGAAGCTCAAGCAGAAAACTGGAGGCAGGAACGGAAACAGAAACCCTGGAGGAACACTGTTTACTGGCTTATCCCCCTGACTTGACTGCTTTAAAAAAATGCTATCCAGGACCACCTGCTTTGGGTTAGCACCACCTATAATGAGTGGGTCCTATTACAATCATTAATCAAGAAAGTGCCCACAAGCTAGTCTGACGGAGGCAACACCTCAACTAAGGTACCCTTTCCAAGGTGACTAGCTTGTGTCAAATTGAAAAAAAAAACTAGCCATAACAAGCCTCAAGGTCATCTCAGATGACCTTCCCAGGATCCTAGAATCTCCAGTATGCTGGGGTCTCCACTGCAGTTGAAGCTGCACCTTCACTGACGGCCTCTAACCATGTTAAACACTGATAATGCTGTATGTCTTTCTGCAAATGCAGGGGTGATCACTACAGACCAATACTTTTATACAAGAATACAGACCACTGAGCATATACACCTGCATTCCCACACAACATCCACATTCATATACACACGGGGGAGAGGAGATGCAGAGAGAAACACAAAGACTGAGAAAGAGAGACAGACGCAGAAAGACAGACAGGAGATGGAGGTGAGAGGGAGAAAGAGATCATTTTTTCTCTTCGCATCCCCACTTAACTAATTTCAGACTAAAAATGGAAAGTGGGATTTCTTTCTGAGCAGGTTCTGTCTAGATGCGTCCATGTTCAACGGGAAGTCCGCTCTTGCTGTGTCTCTGAAGTGCCCTGCTATCTTCCTGCATTTCTCTTTACCAACATGATTTTTATTTTAACCTTTGAAGTGTCCCAGAATATTAAAGCAGACAGGGACACAGAAATCTGGGAGTGGCTTGAAATCCGTAGCGATGACAGGAAGAGGGAACATACTCTACTCTTCCCTTCCAGGTGACAAACTGGAGACTGAGCCAGCCAGGCATTCAAGGCCCTCATCAAACTCCCTTAGGTGGAGAAGGAAGGTCATGTTAGCCCCGATCCAATGTGGATCGCATGCTCTTAGGTGTGGCTTGGGATGCAAGCAGGCTTTAACCTAATTAAGGAAAATATAATTTGAAAATCATGGAGACCACACAAACTGTTTCAAGAAGCAGGTCAATAAAACACATCTAGCATGGGAAGCCAAAGTGTAAGACGCAACAGAGAGCTCGCCATCTAGACACAGAGAGCTGACTCCTAGAAAACAGACTTCAAGTGTCTGATGAAAGATACTGGTATGTTTGTGCAGCGGAAATTCATTAAGTACAGGAGAGGGGGATGAGGGAGGACTGGGGAGGATGAGGGGGGCGGCTCAATGGCAAGGACAAATATATAATAATATATATATAAATAAATATATATATAATTATATATAAATATAATATTATAGCTATTACTTTTTTTCCTAAAGTAGCTATTTGTGGTGCTCAGAAACTCTAATGTGTTTTTATGTTGCAGTCTGTGGTGACTGGGGCAAGCGTCTTGACATTTGCAAGGTTCTACTGCTATTAAAAAGAATGATGTTACCAAGATGAAAGAGAGGCGACAAAGAAAATTAATTAAGCCCCCCCCATCTAACAAAGCAAAATAAATTAAACAATGATTGGCTCACACTGTGTACTTCTAAACAGTGAAGGAGGGGAAGTAAAGCTTTTAACCCCCTATATTCTGAGTTGAGCACATGACCAAAGGGATCCCAAGAGGCCTGAAGGGTACTTGGTGTAGAACGCGATGCAGGCTAAAACACAGGTCACCCATTCAGACTCTTCATCAGTGAATCTGTTGCTCTCTACACAGAGGGCAGCAGATGGAGCACCGTAGGGAATGTTTTCCCTAAATCTACTTTGCCTCCAAGCATATTGACAGGGAATATTATTAGCTTTGTCACACATCAGATGGAGATGGGGAACCAGCTGGTCACGTTAAACCAATGGGAGTCCCGGATGTCCTCATCCTACTGGTCCTGTGGAATGATGATCTTTCACTTTGCAGACGACAGTGTCACCATAAAAGCTACAGTGGGCTTGAAGCAACCCTAGAAACACCAGTGGCTTTCTGGAAAAGCTTTGATGGCACGGAAACGAATATCGTCATAAGTGGTTCCACAGTTTGTCATTAGATGGGGATTCGTGGAGCATGTGCCCTGTGGCTAGAATTGCGATTCATATTTAGAGGGGCATAAGAGAATTATAAAAAAAAATCCCTGTGAGAGTTTATAATCCAGCTGGAATAGTAAGATATGGGCAGGTGCGGCAAACAGAAGATAATGGTGTGTATGCCCAGTGTGTTGTGTGTGTGTGTGTGTGTGTGTGTGTGTGTGTGTGTGTGTGTGAGAGAGAGAGAGAGAGAGAGAGAGAGAGAGAGAGAGAGAGAGAGAGGGAGGGAGGGAGGGAGGGAGGGAGGGAAGAAGAGAGAGAGAGAGTCATCTATCATTTCAATATTTTCTGGTCAGCCCCCCCCACCAGAGCACAACAATACCATGAGGTGCAAAGTTGTTTTTTTTTTATAAAGCACGCATCTTATCATTTATACAGATTCCTCAGAGCCTCTGTATATTTTATATTGCCTCTAGGTGACTTATAATATTCTGTAAGCAAATATTATACCGTATTATCTGAAAACGATGACAAGAAAGTCTCTGCCTACTCCTTACAGACACAGTGTTCTTGTTCTGAATATTTCAATGTAAGGTTGGTTAAATCACAGGGACAGGACCTAAAAACACTGAGGGCTGTGAGGGCTAACTGTGTGGGCGTGCATTCACACACACACACACACACACACACACACACACACACACCAGAGAAAGAGTTTATTGATCTTCTTATAGGCAGATATAAATAGACAGTCATGTTTCCCAATCTAATAAAGTGTTTGTTTGCAGGGAGGATGGAGGAATTCCCATTTCACATTTCCAGCACACGGTTAAGGGATGTTGCTCATATCACAGCATCTGATCATCACAACATGGCTAATTCACTGAATGAAGGAATCATGCATGACACATCCAAGGCTACTTTGAAAATTTCCACTTACCCATAGTCGGTCACAGTGTCCATCATGAGGTCATGAGATGAGCTGCTAGTTCCAGTGCTGAACAAGTGGCCATTTGTTGCATAAAATGCAAGTATCAAGGATGAGAGAGAGATGATTGGGAACTGACAATGTCACAAGATATTTTGGAGAAGAATGGGAAGCTGGGAGGAGGAAAGCAAAGCCCTCTGCCTGTGGGCATCATCCTCAGGGGCGCCGTTTTTCTCAGGGATTACACCTGCTGCTCATCTCAGAATGTTTCCAAGCACTCTAATGACTCATAGACACAGCCAAGTAGTTGTGACTTTCTAATAGTCACACATAAAGCAGAGAGAAGGGGCTGGGGAGGTGGCTCCGCAGATAAATTGCTGGTTGAACAAGCATGAGGACCAGAGATCAGATGCTGAATTTGGACCACCAGCACCCTCATAAAACACCAGGAGAATGTGGTAGATCCCCTGTAAATTCTACACTTTGGAGACAGACAGTAGCTGCTCAGTCTAACAGGGGTAGAGTGAGCTCTGGGTTGAATGAGAGACTCTGTCCAGTACACACAGTAGAGAACAACAGAGGAAAAGACTTGTCCCACACGTGAGAACACACTTCTACACACATACACACCTGTGCCCACATTTATGTCAATGGCACAGACACTGCATAGACACACTCAAAAAAATTAAAATAAGCCAACAAATAAAAATGAATTCATAGAAGTCTTACAGAGAGACGGTTTCCCTCTAAAACTAGACCTTTAATTATTTGCACATCAATACGAATGAGCTTAAGTTAGCACCAGCAAAGAACCTCAAGCAGATTTGTTCCCTGGTAAGGTTCATAACAACAGGTCCTGATCAGAGTCCCTACAAATTAACTTACCTTTCAGGAAAATGGAATCTCAAAGGTTAACATAAAAAAAAAAACTCTCTGGGAGAAATTTATACATCTCTAATAAGAAGCAGGCTTCTTATATTTATTTCAATAATGGAAAAATAAAATAGACACATGATAGCACAAAGTATGTGAGGGGCTAACTAACTATCCATAAGTCAGTTGTTCTAAGAGAACAAACAGATGATCAGATAAAAACATGGATGTGCAGGCTGAGGGGACCTCACAACACCCAACACATCAGACACAGTGTATTTTCAAAGGCATGAAGTGCCCCAGGCACTGCCTTTTCCAGAAACGTGATTCCTAAGCAAATAGACTCACTTCCATCTTCCCCTCACATCTTCACACGTGGACATGCAGCGCACATCATGAAAGTACAAAGTATACTCTGTGTCCACATGCTGTTGCCTGCCCTCATCTGTTTCTGCCTCTTGCTCCTTCCATTGTCTCCAAGTAGAGTCTGTTTGCACTAAATTGTACTAAGCTTAGCAACAATTCAAAGTGTGCTTCAGAGGAGACGCACTGATTCTAAGTTTGTCAAACAGCTCAAAGTGGTACGGGAGTTAAAATGTCAAAGTTGACCTCGTTTCTTCATCTCCAACCCCTAATTTAGAAGTTGAAACGCCTGCATTACAGAGACAGTAAGATGGAGACCAGGATTCCTATGAATTCCTTCATGGTTTCTGTAACAAGATGCTTATAAACCATCCCAGACAGTTGTAAGATAATAACTTCTCATTCACTGACCTAATGTTAAGGTGGGCTCCCTTCTTTTACACTCTCAAAGGAAATCCATTCCCATTCTTTTTCAAATATTTCTTTAAAGTTATCTTCTAAAATTTCATATACATGCATTGATTTACATCACTTTTCTCCTTCCCAGGCCACCACTCCCTATTCCCTCTCAAATTTGTGATTTCTTTTTTCTTTAATCATATATATGTATATAAATATATATATTAAACATATAAATGTATAAATGCAACCATGCAACCTGCAATGTCTTTACTTGCATATATGTCTCTGTATGTATGTGCATGTCATGTGTGCATGTGTGTGTGGTGTGTGCATGCAGGCATGCACATATGTACATGTGTAGGTACCCACAGGGGCCAGAAGAGGAAGCAAGGTTCTCTAGAACTATAGTTACAGGTAGTTTCAAATTTTCTGCCTGGGTGCTAGGAGCGAAACTCAGGTTCTCTTTAAGGGCAGAAAGTGCTCTTACCCACTGAGCTATCTTTCCATCCCCACATTCCAAGTCTTCTTTGATTGAGAATATGTAATAATGTATCACTTATTTATTTTGCTTAGCTAAATCTATCTCTTTTTTTGCTTTTAAAGATGAGTCTCATACTACAGCTCAGTGTAGCCTTGAACTCACTATATAGCTGAGGATGGTATTGAACTCCAGATCCTCCACTTCCCATGTCCAGACAATAGGCCCATACTACCTCATCCAACTCACTTTTCATATTTGAACATGGAAACTTTAACAAGGTCATTCTGGCACTTAAGATTTGTATGGGACTTTATGACCCCCTTTTCCATGAACTCACCCAGATGTGCAGATTGCTAGTCCAAAGAAAACACCATTCCCTCATGTTCCAGCTGTTAGACAAAAGCCAGTATTTCTCAAGAACTTGTAGGTTGGGCTCCTTCTACCAAAAAGGCCATTTCTCTTATCACTAGCAGAAGGCACAAATGGCTATCTGCAGTGACTATTAACACACTAAAGTGCACACTGCCTCCGAGCTCCATCAGTATCTCAAGTTCATGTTGGCACATTTCAAAACCCACGTGGACATCTTGGCATTACCATACCCTAATGTGTCTCCAGTCCCTGGGCTCCCATCCTCCCTCTCATTTCTCCATATAACCCTTTCTTGATCCTTTCCTCTTCTGTCTGCCCTTTCTTTGTCTTTATCTCTCACTCTCCCCTGCCCTCCTCTCCTCCCATGGCCATGTCCAGTCTGCTGGCCATACTCAGTATACTGCTTTTTTTTCTCTTTTCTGGACTTTTCTAGATTCCCTGGCAGCTCTTTTTGTCATACACACTACTATAAAACTTTCCCCTTAACCATGCCTCGGATAAAATGTTACCAATTTATACTCAGATGTTCATAATTATGCATTATATACAGTGGAAAATACATATATACCTATGGAAAACATTATAACTGGATTCATTTATCTGCTCATTCTTTCATTGACCCATGTATTCATTTACCAAGCATTAACTATCTATTATGCATCATGGTTTATATGGTACGTTCATTTTATAAGGCTGCTGTAACCATGTATCATAAATGAGTGTCCTGAAACACAGCTGTGTAAACATAGCACATGATCATTCATTGTGTGTTTCCAGGTGCCAACAAAAGAGAATTTCCCAAGCTATCAACACAAAGAAATATTCAATGTTCAATGCACTAGAAATGCCGATTGCCCTGATCTCTAATCTGATCACTGCCTACTCCATTCATGCACTGAGTAACTCACATGTGCACATGTGTTAACTAACTACAAGTAAAAACACAGGAATACCACACTGTCAAACATCTCAAAGTAACCATGAATGCCATTTGTAAAAAGTGTACTTCCCATTGTATCAACCAAATACTACAAAACTGTAGCGGTTCATCAGCATATTTATACATGCAACCATGGACTAGTTTTGGGTTTAAAACATCCATCCCTTCCCACATGCACACGTGTTCATGCCCAGCTGTACACCCCATTCAAAATACATATCAGCCCGCTCCTCGATTCCTACCTCTACCTTTCCTGAATAACTGCTAATTGGTTACAATATTTATAACTGCCAGGAATTATCATGGAATAGGAATGGGATAATATAGAGTTGCACCCTGTAAAGCACAAATTACATTTTGCTAGCATTGTTTTGGCTCCTTGTTTTAATATTTGTACACTGCCCTAATGTTGCCGTTTGAATGAGAATCCCCTACACACACCAATTCCAGGCTCATGTGTTGGAATGATTGGTTCCCAGCTCACAGCACTGTTTTGGAACGGTGCAGAACTTTGTTAGGCACACGGTAGCCAGCCACCTCACATTCCTGCTGCTGTCCCCTCCCCTTCACATGAACAATGGGCCACATCCCCTCAAACTGGGATCTGCCTTGAAGGCTTCCTTTCTCAAGTTGCTTGCTGCCAGGCATTTGGTGGTGGCAACAAGAAGAGCAAATAATACACCCCAAAAGACTCACCTGAAAATGGTTTTGTTGTAATTTAAAATTCCTCAGGGAAATAACTTGCTAACTTTTTCATGACTCTTTTACAACTCTGTAGGCTTGATGATGCCAGTGATAGACAGGGGAAGACATCACTACCTCATGCTTCAGTGTCAGATAATATTTAGAAGACTTTGCTCATTTTAGGAGCCTAATTGCCATTAATGACCAATTCTTCTGGTAGCTTCTGTTTCTCAGAGCATTGTGTGTAGGAAGAGCAATCAGCCATAAGAACTTTCTAGAAGATGAAGCTTTGGAGTGTGGTCAGAACAAGTTTCTTCCGGCCCCTTTGTTAATTGGTTGTGATAAGTCTGCTGGAGGTCACAGTTGGCTCTGAGTGTTTTGGAGGACGACACTGCCTGACTTCAAAAGACATGTGCTCAGCAACCCTGTAGTGAGCTAGTGAAAGGTGTCTGCCACATACAGCAGAACGGGAGTGTAATGAATCAGAAAAGGATGTGTTTTGTGCAGTAAGCACTTTCCACACTCTTTCCTGCACTGGTACATTTATGCTGAAATGGTCCATTTATTTTAATCCTAAATAGGGTCCCTAGACAAGGCTGGAAATGAAAGAGAAGTAAAAGAAAGTATTCCTATTTCAGAACAAACTTAATTCAGATAAGAAATAAAAAAACCCAAACCACTCACTTAGGCCTCAGTAAAATTGAATTTTTATGGTACCTACACATTCCTACTATAGGAATTTTGCTACCAAAGCTTCCTTCTTACCTTACAATCTTGATGGGTCTGGCAATAAATAAATCATCCTCAGTTCTCATCACAAGTGTGTCTCCACTACCCTCCTGCATCTCAGAAGAGTAATGGAAAGGTCAAGTTGGAGCCATCTGTTGAGTTACAGATGTTCAATTTGTGGGTTCTAAAAATGAATCTGTGTGTATCTTCTATTTGACCCAGGGAAGAGGGGCCCACGTGCAAGGTCGAGGGCCCACCCTTCCACTGCCTCTTAGAGGAGAACCCAAAATACTGTCAGAAGAGGAAAACTGCACCGAAGAAATAAGAGTTTTAGAACTCTACATCTCTCTGTGATGTCCAAAAAAGTTAAACAATCATGCAAACAAACAAACAAACCCATTTGCTCAATTAACATAGTTAGACAGATGGTGGTAACACACTGAGAAAACCCAGGATCTGCCAGCATTGGTGAACGGATGTGTAGTTCAATTACAATGAATTACCTCCACAGCAGTGGTTAGTTCAGTGGTTAACTAGCAAAATGTGATCATTCTGATGGCCAATTTGTAAGTGAGAAAGGGCCGCAGATACTCCTAAAAGTTAAGGTGCATGCATCCTAGAATATATGTGGGAGGTACCCCAATAGGCTCCTGTGTTTGAACACTTGGCCCCCAGGTGGTGGTGCTTTAATCTAGGAGGTAGGATCACTCTGGAGGAAACAGGCGATGGGTGGGGGAGATTGAGATTTTATAGTCCTAATGTGATTCCTGTTCACCCTGTGTTTCCAAGATAAGAAATTGAACCTATGACTTAAGCTAAGGGTGATGTCTAAGAACACTGGTATGATGTCATGGCGGTCATGGTGCAGGAGGTGACATAGTTTTAGTGTTGGTGCCTAGAATATATAGAACTTGAGGTGGGAAAAATGCCCATCAAGATATCCTGATTAGCTCGTTTCTTTAGGAAAATAGAAATATGTCTTTTTATACTCCAAGACTTTTTTTTTGGTTTATGTGAGCTTCAGGAGCTTTTGGGAGATTCTCGGCCCTACATATGACTTCCTACAGAGTCATTTGCAGACGCACTTTGGTCTTATGCTGCTGTTCATACCCACTGACCCAAGGCTGATAATGAAGAGAAGTGAGGAAACGTGAGGAGAAAGAAGCTGCTTGTCTGATATGTTAAGGCAGAAGGCAGTCTACATCTGACCAATATTCAGCAATATAAAAAGTCTATGGCACTTAGTGGTTAAAAAACAGCAATTTGGAATCAAGTCACCTGTAGACAATTCATTTAAAAATCACACCTTTAATCCCAGCACTCGAGGGGCAGAGGCAGGCAGTCTGTGAGTTGGAGGCCAGTCTGGTCTACCAAGCAAATTTCAGTACTGTCAGGACTGTTACACAGAAAAACCTTGTATCAAAAGAAAAGAAAAGAAAAGAAAAGAAAAGAAAGAAGCTATTAAGTTTTTCCTATGAGTTATGAGTTCTAGGCAGCATTAAAAATAAAATAAATAATTTCATGTTGAAGTGTATTGAAGTGTAACCTTTGTCAAACAATCTTATTCCTCATCAATATATGTCTAACGTGGATAAAACCTAACCCCAAATTCCACCTGATTGGTTCTTGGATCATAAATGCCATGAACTTTTCAGCTTTACCATTCTTTTGTGAATGCAAAGGTATCCAGAGAATACAAGCCCATAAAAAATGTTTGCCTCAACAAGGGTCACTTTGTCTTGGATGGCAATCTGTCATCCAAGAGGGAAGCCAACCCCAGTGTCCCAGCTCCTTCAGTTTGTCCATATCTGGAAGACTCATAAAGCCTTGCATGTTTCACTGGGCTCATTAAAATCCACCATAGGAGAAACCTTATTTCCGCCAAAGTGTTTCTGATCTTGGTACTTCTGCTTATAAATATGATTGATGCATACTGTAACATATTGTAGGGACACTAGAACAAGCAAGAATGGATGAAATTCTAAAAGCAACATGACATTCATCATAGAAAGAAGTCTGAATATGTAAGACTGGCCTATACCAAACAATCCTCTGTTTAGTCTACACTAAGTAAAGGATAATTCATCAAAAATATATTCACTTAAAACAAGGAAAAATTTAATGTCTTTGAAGGTAGGAATGTCAGACTAGACATAATTTTTTCTTCTCATCTTTGCTTTTAAACAATGAGACCATACCCTGGGGAATGACAGCACCTTTGACTAGCATTTTAGATGATATCCTTATACACCTTAAAGCTGCAGTTAAGACATGTATTCCTTAATTTGAATAGAGCTGAAATCAATTGAGCAACACAGAACCACAATATACAAGGTGAAGACAGCCACCACGGAAGACAGAAGCCACAGCACAGGGAGAAATATTCCTATTCACACAGCTTTTTGGGAGTAGTTTATTGATCATAAGGTCCAGACAATAAAAATAGATGAGTAGAAACTATAAAACTCATGATATTAGAATAATGCTAGTTTTATGCTGCAACTAATTATAGACATCCTTTTGTACCCACAGGGTATTGGTTCCAGAAACTCCGGCAGATTCTCCAACCCAACGATGCTCAAAGCTCTCATATAAAATGTTACAGGATTTTTTTTCACAACCACCTACCTATATAATTCATATAATCTTTAGATGATTTATAATATATAATACAACACACATATAAGTAAATAATTACTGTTACTGTACTGTTAAGGGAGTGATAAAAATGATGATCTGTACATATTTAAAGTCCATGATTAACTTCTTGGACATAAAACATGCAAATATGGAGAGCACCTGTGTCCTCTGGTAATTAACTCCTGACCTGGTACAGTCCCTTGAAGGCTAAACAGCCAAGGGTGACCTGCCAAGTGCCCACTAGATCTGTCTTTACATGATCTGGATATTATATGATCTGCTAGTCCACAAATTTACCTTACGCCAGCTTCAGGTCATTATTAGATCTGATGTGGGAGTCCCTTCTGTGTGGTGTGATTACCATTAATAAATAAAAAAAAATTGCTTTGGACCTGTAGCAGCACAGAATTTAGGTAGGCGGGGAAGACAGAACTGAATGCTGGGAGGAAGAAGGCAGAGTCAGAGAGAAGCGATGGAGCTGCCCAATACAGAAACTGGGAACTTTCGCCAGTAAGCCACTGTCACGTGACAATTCATGGATTGATCGAAATGGGTTAAATTAATATTAGAGCCAATAAGAAACTGGAGCTTATGGGCAAAGCCGTGATTTGATTAGTACAGTTTCCGTGTGATTATTTCAGGTCTAAGCTAGCTGGCCAGCCAGGAAGAACAAGAAACCTCCTTCCAACATAGATCCAAGTGATTTGTGGGGATTTGGAAGTGAGAAGTGGGAAAGGCACCAGAATCTTCTTATGTAAGCTATTCTTACCTCTAATTCTTACCACAGTGATCCTCTATGTTAAATAGTCTACGAGGCCTGACAAATTTCCTGTAAGAATCTACATACTTTGCTCTGCAGATAGGCAATGATGCTGACGTCAGACAAAGTGCCTGAAGAAGTAGTCCTGAAAGGAGAAGACAGGAAAGAACTGTTCTCACAGGAGAGCCCTCAATGGCCGCATACCACACACTCTGCCTGGAGAAAGCTTCTGCGTTGACTCATTAGTGATTGTCCTAGTTGGTGTTTTTATTGCTGTCAAGAGACTCTTATAAAGGAAAACATTTCATTGGAGTGGCTTGCTTACACTTCCAGAGGTTCAGTCCATCACCATCATGGTGGGATAAGACAGTGTGCAGGCCAACGTGGTGCTGGAGAAGTAACTGAGAGTCCTGCATCCGGCAGGCAGCAGGAAGTACACTGAGACACTGGGTGGTATTTTGAGCATATATGAGACCTTAAAGCCCACCTCCATAGTGACACACATCCTCCAACAGGGCCACACCTTCTCCAACAAGGCCATAACTCCCATTAGTTCCACTCCCTTTGGGGGCCATTTCTTTCAAACAACCACAAAGACCAATGATGGGTTCAGCAGATCATCTAGAAAATACTGGAGAACTAGAAGCATGGATATCATGTAAAGGTTCTTCAGGACAAACCCAAAGAATCAACATTTCCATTTCCTTTAAGTACTCACAAAAGGTCACCTAAAATTTTAAACAACAACAACAACAACAACAACAACAATAAATAAATAAATAAATAAATAAATAAATAAATAAATAATCAAGCAAGCATGTGGGAAAATAAATCTACTTTCCTGACATCTGTCAACATCTTCCACAATCATTTCAGTGTTGAAACTTAGGTGCAGAGGGGACATATTTTTATGGTTTGAGGCTAGGCAAAAGCTTAATACTAAGGAGTTTAGAAAAAAATCAAACTGCTAATGTATGTAGCAGCTTGCAATCTTCATTAGTAAACTACTATGATAGCAAATCTCAAGGGTACCATCCCCATGTCCCATGGCACCTCCAACACCATTCCCTCTTAAAGGAGGTCATAATTTGTCTTTAAGGCAGCACTATGGCTCGAATGTGAAACACCCTCCATAAGCTCCTGTGCTTCCGTACTTTGTTCCCAGATGGTTGCACTTTTTCGGGAGGTGTGAAACCTTTGGGAAATAGGGGCCCAGCTTCATAAGATGCTCCTCTTACACTAATTCAGTTCCCAAGAACTAACTTGGATTCTATTCTTTTGAGACCTACCCCAGCAAGGAAGTTTGAGACCTGATTACCTTTAAAGGTCCCCACATCTCTCAACTACTCTACACAAGGAACAAAATACAACATGGTAATGTCAGACTCGATCCAAACCTCCCAAGCATGCTAGGTTGCTTTAAGCAACCGTCAGTGTCTTTCTTAAGCTTTTGAAAACACACAGTGGGGGTGTTCCATGCAGAGCAGTAGAAAGATCCCTGAGCTAGCCATGTCCAATCCCTTTCTTTCCAAGTGCTGAAAGCCTTGCATCTGCTTAACAATAGACTCAGAACCTTAACCTCACATTATTCTTTGTTCTTCCAGGATGCCAGGATGCTCTAACATGTAACTCCAGAGTTCCCAGGTGTGGGCCCTGGATCCTCAGGGAGGCTGCAAGCAGACACATTTCTTAAACTTCTCCTTCTTCTTTTTTTTTTTTTTTAACCGAATAGCAAGTAAAACAATGGGAGAAATAATTCTCATGTCTGTTAAGAGTTTCACCCGGCTACCTCGCAGGGTTAAACATTAATGCATTTCCAGTTCTTTCATAGCACACACTGGTGATTTTCTGGCTATAAGTTATAACAAAGTTTATCATTCAAATGGCCCCCTAAAGTGTAAGTTGTCTTAGAGGAGTAAATAGTGTCTAATATATCTGGGTTTTTTTTCTAGTAAAGGAGAGGAAAAAGAAAACTAAATAATATGAAAAAGAAACAGGAGGGAAAATTAAAAACATAAGTAGCAGCGGTTTTAGCCCCGGTGGAAAACATACATTTATTGGGAGAAGTCTCAGCAGGAATGCTGGAAATCTCACATTTTCTAGTTCAATTACAACATCAGGATCTTAGATTATTGATAAGAGGCTTGTTTCTGAGAGCTTCGATGCTGAATCAATACAGTCCTAAGTGATCTATTACAAGTACTGCAGAAAATGTCCTACCGTTTTTAATAAATTGTTCCATAGCCTTCAATTTATTTTTTCTTCCACATTTAGTCATTGTTTAAATTACTGTTTTACTGAAATGAAATAATGAATGTGGGTAATTTAGTGGAAATAAGACTGCGAGTTGCCAGCCAGCCACCCTAGTTGCTCTGGCTCTACATTTCTATAGAGGGGTTAGTTGAGCCATCAACATAGGCTACACAGAAGATTCTTTTCGGAAATCCTCAGACTGGCACTTTGTCATTACAATTCACTGGATTTAGGTTGAAGAAAACCCTCCAGATGGCATACAGGTGAGTGTCTGTATTACCTTTGATTGACTTCCATAGCACTAGCCACACTTGAAACACTTACCTCTGCTAGACATGGCTTGCCTGTTGACATGAGACAAAATCTGGGCTACTTTATAGCAAGCACACTAGAAAGGGTCCCATAGTCCTTAACAAACTCCCTGTCTTTGCCAGATGACAACTGTCTTTTCACTGTGAAACAAGGCTTTCACTGTATAGTTGTAAGTAAAACTTAGAATCATATGCCTCTGGGAGAAAAGACATACGGACTGGAAGCTTTAATGGTAAGTGTTGAGGTAATACTGAGAAACATCCCCACACATCCTGGCTATAGGATGTGATTTGACATGGCTCTCTGTGCATATAGCAGCAGGTGTTGAACATTCTCTTGAAGAAGAGAATGCACATAAGTAGACACATGTTGGCTGAGAATTTGTACTTGCAAAATATCCTCAAATGGAAAAGTATCAATGTAGGAGGGATGAAAGTAAAATTGTCATAGCAAATATACATATAAAAAGGCTTCTGCTTAGGGTTTCTGGACAATATGATTTGAAAAAACCCAGAATGGACCATTTGGCCATTAATACTTCTCTTCTACCAGTTGTTAGCTGATGTATACTACAAGATCTACCTGTCCCACGAATATGATCTTAAAAACACTAAGTGATCAGTTCATACACACAGAATTAAGAAAAACAAGTACTAGCAGTAGTTTGATTTGTGGGAGTAAAAAAAATTAACTGAAAATGTGTTGTATAGAATCTAGAGAGAAAGGTAAAATGCATTTATCATCTTACAAAGTTTTAGCGTGCATCTGCCTTGATTTCAGACAGATGCAAAAATTTAATGCTGTCACCCTCCTGTCAAGATCATGAGTTCTATATGCTTTATGTGACACAAAGAGGAGCTCTTCTGCCCTCCCCATCCTCCCATTTCCTGAATGAAATAAAAGTCCCAGTTTTACTGACATTCTCATACCAGTTTATGTGGTACAGACACATTTTTAATCTGGTCTTATATTCATTTTTACCCTATTTCTACCCAATTCATCCACCTATACAAAGGCTCAGTAATTAACTAAAGATAAACAAATTCTTAATTTCATGTTTTGGAATATACAATTAATTATTTAAAAAATTTATTTTTGTAAATGATTACTATGCCTATATATTATATCTGTGTACCAAGTGCATGTCTGGTGCACTCAGAAGCCAGAAGAGGACATTGGATCCCTTGGAACTGGAATTATAATGTTTGTGAGATATCATTTGGGTGCTGAGAAGCAAACCTATGTCTTCTTCAAAAGCAGCCAGCGCTCTTAACCAAAGAGCCCTCTCTCTAGCCCCCTGGAAGTGTGCAATTAAAAAATATATCTTATCTATTACTTATACAATATCGTCAAAGAAACAGTGGGAAGAAACAAGTGATCATAAATTTTTTGTGTGTCATTTCTAGAAAAATGAATGAGATCACCTAATATCATTTATAAAGAATGAAAAGCAAAAACAATTAAAGAAAAACAAAAATAAAAACTCCAACCAAACAACAACAAACAGGCCAAAAACTCAATGCCAATTATCAACCTGACAAAGCCTGGAGTCGTCTGAGAGATGGGCCTCTGGGCTTTCCTATAGTGGGTAGTCTCTGATAGCATTGGTTTATACGGGACAACCATATCAATGGTGGACTGTTTAAGTGAAAGAAGGAAGCAGAGTATGGGCATGCACGTATCATTCCTCTCTGGTCCTGGCATGGATGTGGTAAGACCAGCTCCCTCAAGCTCCTGTAGCTGATGCCCCTGCTATGAGAATGCAACCTAGAATTATGATCCCAGATAAACCCCACCCCCTTAAGTTTTTTATATCTGGATGTTTAAGACAGAAATAGGAAAGGAAACAAAGGCAGCTGCCAAGGAGCCCTTGTTAAAAGAAGGCCAACAACATCCTGCCTCCCTGATATATTTATACTTTTATTCCCTTCCACGGTAACCTGACAGTGTAGGGAAGACATACCCTCTCGACTTCAGAGCATAAACTGAGGCATGGGGCAGAAAGAAAATTGACCCCCCAACACCCAGGTTACATATGCTCTTTGTACTGTCAGAGCTTAGGAAAACCAATATCCTTGCAAGAGTATATGGAATCCTAATAGTATATGTGACAGGTTGTCTACCAAAATTCCATCAGAAGTGAGTTTGGGTCTTCAGAAAGAAGCCATGCATCAGACATGGTAACAGTGGCCTGCACCTGTAACCCCAGCATTTGGGAGGCTGCAACAGGAGGATATGAAACTGAAGGTCAGCCCAGGCTACCTGTGAAATATTGCCAAAGAAGAAGAAAGAGTTGAATTCTCACCATGCTTAAGGCAACCCAACCGAAAACAGTTTGGGCATTCAGTCCTTTGAAGAAAAGTTTACGAGTGTAGAAAAAAAGGGTTCCTTGCCTTTGGGTTGTTGGCAATTTAATATTATGAGAATCTAGACCTGCAGCTTTTAATAATGCTAGCAAATGTCAATCTTCTTGGTTATTACAGTAAACTGTTTCCTCTCCCAGCCCAGCTCCTCGAGCATTATTTGACACCTCTCATGCTACTGCCCTGTGCAATCTGCTTAATATTCAAAGATGCAAAGAACTCAAGAAAATGTAAGGCTTTAAGGGAAAAAAAAATCAGTCTGGATTCTCAAAATACTTAGAAGGGTCTTTTATTTGTAAAGTTCTCAAAGCAGAATATAAAAGATGGAGGATGAAGAGTGAAATCAGAGCCAGCAAGTAGAAAAAAATCATAAATGATTCAAAGTATAAATGTTTCTGTTTCCTATAGAAACTGTTCAAGGAAGTGGAAGAGGTGAGCAAGAGCTTTCGTGAGAAAGGATGTAGGGCAGATGAAGGCATGTTGGAGAGAAGAGAGATGGTACCCACAGTTGCTCTAGAGAAAGGTGCAGGATTTCTTCCATAGCTCCAGGCCTCATGTTGCTCCTTTGAAATCAGATTGGCAGGTTGACCTCTCCTAAAAAACACGCTGCCAAGTGTTCATAAATTACCTTGCAACAAGAGGTGAATGTGCCTCTTTCAGGATGACAAACAGAGTTTGAAAATCTCTTTTTCTTCTGGCTTAATCCCTGGATTTTACCTATACTCTGAATGCAAGTGATGCACATTAGTCAATTAATAGGCTGTTAAATGACAACAGTTCCGGGCAATTTAATTACTGTTGGTAAAATAAGAAATGAATAATTGCATGTCAGTGGCCAGTTCCACTTCCGTTCCTGGGAACAGATTAACTTTGAATCATGATAGTTTCTCTGAAAAAAAATATTGCTTCCATGAACATATTAGTTGTTACATGTATCAGAAAACAATTTAAGAAAAATTCCTTGTGTTAATTTCCATCTTGACGAGATGTATGAGAGGCATAGCAATGCTACTTGCTTTCAAATGAAATAACAATTTCAATGCCGCTAACAGCACTGATGGACACACTCGGGCCACTTGAATTTCTGTATGATTGTACTCCCCAACAGCTGTAATGACAAGCCCAGGCCATTCACACTGCCTCACGGAGTAAATCCAAGAGAAGCAGCAAGGAGCAATAATTGCAGTTTAGTGACCATTTCTCTCATTTCCCCTGGATTTTACTTAGAATAAAACAAGCCTTTAACATGACTTGCATGGTTTGTCTGGCCCTAAGAGTGTTATATGTTAAATTTGTTAAATGTATGATCCTTAACATATTGTATATTTGATGGGGGCTAGTGAGGTCTCATCAGCTCACTGTTCGTCTGAGGGAATACAACATTAACTGGGTTAAAATAAGTGCATTCTCTGGCAGTTGTTAGCTCTGTCTGTCTCTCTCTGTCTCTGCCTCTGCCTTTCTCCCACACATACATATACATATACAGGATGGATATGACTATAGAGAATCTGGGGATATAGCTCAGTTGGTAAAGCATTTGATGCCCAAGGATCAGGGCCTCTCAGATTTCAGATCTGCACCCACAGGCAAATCTTGCCCAGAATCTCAGCGCTGGGGAGACAGGAGTGAGGATCCTTTTGGTCATGGTTCCATGAAAGACCCTCTTAAAAATCTAAAAATTTAAAATGTAACATGGAGAGCAATTATTGAGGATCCTGGACGTGGAACTCTGGCTTCCACATACATGTGCACCCCACAAACATGCGCACACATGGTCACACACATACACAAAGAGGGCTGGAGACGAAACATCAACAGTTACTTATGGCTTTTGAAATGAGCTACGCTTACGAAACATTTATGCTCATGCTTAGAGAAACATTTCTTTAAATCATGGAAAATTCTGCACTATACTAATTAAATAGAGGGTTGGGTTGCTTTGAACGAAAGGATAAATCAGATATTCAAATAACGTGAGTTATGAAAAGAAGTGAGAAAAAAATAAAGCAGTCATCTGCTCCATGCCGAAAGATCAGAACGCACACCGCCTAAACTCTGCCCTCCACTGACAAATGCATCTTAGCGGTAATTAGGTGTGCCAACACCTAAGCCTGCAGATGCCTCCTCTGAGCAATTACGATTTTAGAAACACAGCATTCCTCAGCAGTGCCCCATTATTAAATATTTATTGAAAAGCAAAGATTTGTAGTTACATTTAAGGAGGATTATAGGGTTTATCGTTCACTGGGACAAAAAAAATCTGGTAGCATTCATTTTCAAAGATTGGATTGCATCGCCTTCTAGTTAATTATGCTGACAGCGAGAGGGAGAACTCTTGGATGGAGTGCCAGCAAACTCACATATATTCCCACCCATTTTAATATCCCTTTAAAGAAAAGCCCCCTTCTGAAAAGTCCTTCCATCCTCAGTCTACTCACAAACTCTATCAAGGCAGAGCATGGTGAAAATCTCCTTCTCGGTTTCTCCGATTCTACTTTGATTCTCCACTAATTCACCCTCTTCTCCCTCTGAGCCACCTCCCTGAAACAGTAAAGTCTCTCCACTCATTTCCTTGAGCCGCCCAGGGTCTTGATCTCTCAGTTCTCTAAATGCACCCTGATCAGAGGAGATCTTTAGTCATGCTGTTCAAGTCCAAGTACATTGTAATGGTCTTGGATTGTGACACCCTCCCCATTTTCTGGCCAGAAAAACTTCGTTTGAATACAACAGCACAGTGTTGGCACCCAGAGTCGAAAACAAAAGGCGAGGGTTCAAACTTTACCTCGGGTGCTTAACAAACTCTGAGTTTTGAGCAAGTTACCTTGCACTGGCTTTGAGTCTAGCTTTTCAAAGTACACACTGTACGTACACACAATCACACAACAGACTAAAGATACATTTCTTTTTTACTGTGCCTCTGCCATATTTATCTCCTTGTGCTTTCCACTTGGCATCAGTGCATGCCGTGTGAGTCTGTCTTTCTGTCTATTGCCGCCGTGGGCTAATCATACAAGGTCGGCAGTGGGAGGACTTCAATCCTGAAACCACGCTGTTTCTTGTGGAGGCATGCAGGTAGACTTTTCTTACCTGGAACATTTGTTCTGACCCACAATCCCTCATAGAAGGTAGATCATGCAGAAGGCCTCTAGACTATGTCTGAGAACACTTGTTTATGTGAGTTATAGTCTCGTTTTTAGTTTATTTTCCTCTCCCTATTCTATAAACTCATTTTTGTGTTGTTTTGTTTATTGAATGTTGAAATAGGATCTTGTTATGAAGTTCTGGCTGGCCTGGCACTCTTCAGAGCATCAGAGGCTAGCCTTGAACTCATGATACTCTTCTGTCTCAGCTTCCCAAATCCTAGATTTACAGGTGTGGGTCACCATGTCTGGCTTTGAAATTTTTAATATGGCTCACATAATTTCAATTGGGTCAATTTCATAGGTCATATTAAAGGAAGAAAATAAATGTATTTTGAATGTTGAATTAAAAAATTTCCAAGAAAGATAATTTCTTGTCTATTTCAGAAAAATATTCCAGATTTGCCTGAATGTGCTCTGCAGCCAACGTTGGCCTTGAACAAACTCTTGATCTGTCTGCCTCTATCTGCAAGAATTACCACAGGTGTGTGTCACCATTCCCAGCTTGACTGATGCAAACACTGTGAAAGTTTATTCTTTATAAGAGCAGATATAAATGATACTCACTAATTTCTACCAGAAATCTTAAGAATTTTATAAAGAAAATTGCCAAACTATCTTGAAGACCATAAAAACAGCCAAGGTTAATTATTTGGGGGTGTAGTAAAAAATTGAAAAAAAATGCAATAGTGTTACGAGAACAATCCACAAGGCATTAAAATTATTGTGACAAGCCAAGTTGTGCTACATTTATGAGTCGCCTTCTTACCATATATCTCTCACCAGCTGGATCAGGACGTGGGTGTTATTTTCTTCGTGGAAAAAACCATGAGCAAGAGAGAACTGAGCAAGTGATCTACACAAGCCTTTGAAAGCTGTCAATCAGAGCGGAGTTACTGTAGTCAAGTCCCAACAAGAAATCATAAAAAGAAAGGCAGAGGGCCTTGTGGATGTATGTGTGACAGCAAAACTGTGTCACAAAAAAATGTTGTCAGAAGCACAAAGGCCACTATGGCAAACAGTAATTCTTCAAGGACATCTGTCCACCTACTATCTAATTAATCTTTGCCGATACCACTATTGATCCTCTATTTCCTCTAAGTTTCTTCATTTGAGCAATGAAATCTTCCCCTTGAAACAACCTCTTTGGGTTTGGCAATAGTCGACTAAGATGCATGGATTCCCACTGCCTTGTTCTACTATTTCAAAATAGACTTAATAATAGGGTATCTCTGCCTATCGCTTGAGTTACTTTGCCACAAACTATGCATAATAAATATATAAAGCAATTCATCAATATGTCCAAAACCATCTGACAGCATTAGAAAAAAAATCACAGGAGAATTCCATCAGTTCACAAAACACAGGCTCCACATGGCAAGAAAAATTTCAAGAAAGCAGAGCATGATGGGAGGACACCATTATCAGGGGCATCTTTGAGAAGAATGAAGAGTACCCAATTGAAGCTCAGTGGGGGCAGGGAGCATGAGTCAAAAGCACTTACCAGTGATTCAGGGGTGGAGGAAACAGAAAGAGCAGCCAAGCTCCAGATGGAAAATCTTTTAGGCAACACTGACCTTCAACACAAACCTTTTCTGTTTGGTTCATTCTCGTAGTTTTGAAATGTCAAATCATGAAGAATCCATGCATATGTAAGAATGCATGGAAACAAAGTCATATATTTTATGTTAAGGCCCCAAAGTTTTTGTACTGAAACACCGCTTATGCTACCTGCTATATTGTTATACAACTAGACTTCAAATTTTCTAAACTAGTTGTCAGACACTTAACTTGAAGTCTATCTAGGGTTTCTAAGGTGTAGTTCACTCTAGAAAGAGGAATTGAGCTGAGAGTGACAGGACCTGGCACAAGGTAGGGACTATGGGTGATATATAAGGTACAGCAAATGGCATGGAAAGAGACAAGAACATCTTCCTTTCTAATGTTTAACTCATATTCAGATTCCCACCACTTACAAAGGCAGACAGCAAGACAAGAAGTATCGGCTACTCTGAGTTTTCCCTGTTAGATATCATAGAAAGTCCAACCTATTAGGGCTGTTAGGTTTATGTTTAAATATTTACTCTCAACATTACTCTGAAACTGTGTTTGGCAATAATCTTCTGAGATAGACATTGTGATCAAATGCACTAATGAAGTACACACATGACGATATAACAATGTGTCTTTCCAGTCTCTCTGTTATACTTGACCTTTTTACAATCTTATGTATCTGATTTTCGTCTCTGCATTTCCAACAGGGTTCTGAAAATTTTCCCTCACACCATGGCCAGGCTGCATACAGGATGCGCTGAGAGCACCAGGCATGGAGTCTGTTATTAAAAAAAAAAAAAGCATAGCATCGCTCCCTCATAGGACCATTTTGATGATCGCACAAACAAATAAAGTACCAGGATGGAGGCTGAGGCAAAGTTCCTTTTCAAGAGACAAGTTCTGTGTAGCTCAGCCTTGTCTCAAGCCCCATGACCCTGATTCAGGCTCTTAACTTTCAGTTTTAGTCCTCTTACGACTGTTACTATCTTTCCTACCAATTTCATGCACAAAGAAAGAGACAAAATCCTAGTGAATCAATTGTTGCCTTTTCTTTGAAGGAAGTTCTTATTTACCAAAAGTCTCCCTTAGAAGAGAACATACAAGGCTAAGTTAGGGGGGGGGGGCAAGGGGTGTGTTTCAGTCAGCAAGTACATGAAAACGCATAAACGATCTCCAGAATATAATTTCCATGCATCTTTTAACAAGAGATCCGTTTCTTAACCATTTTGCTTTGCACAAACCCTTTCTTGCGCCCCCTTACAGATGACAATGACTGTCAGACGATGCACAGCAATAAGAACAATACATTGTGCAGTCCTGAAAAGTGAGCCTGCAGTTTCTTTTATTTACCCGATGGCTTTTTTTTTTTTATCAAATCAAGTTAAGCTGTTTTTTTTTTTCTCTCTCCCACTCATCTCTTGTTGTCATAGAGGAATTTAGCATTTTGCCTAAAATGTTTCACGTGATGAATTATTAAAAATCTTTCACTGCTGGACAACCTTGATGTGGGATAAGGGTATTGTGTTTTCTTCTGTTATGTTATGTTCCTTAAAAAAAATTACCCCTTGTTTTGCTGTGAGGGGAGAGAGCTAATGAAAAATGGCCTGGAATTATTGTGAAACAATTGTCTGTAGTGTAATCAAGTCTGTTTCTGCCCTGCAACTACTCCAGGATATAATGATACATGTATCATTAAGCAGCTGCTACGGATGCCTGAGGAAACTCGGAGAAATTTGTACCTATTGTTTTCCATTCTGCAGCTTCGCTCCCCAGCACCACCCCTATTCTCTCATCTCCCTCACGATTTTTGGATTATGATTGCAAAAATTTTTGTGAAATAGAACCGTGCAGCTCCACACATATAAATTTGTGTATATATCTATATACTACACAAACTCACATGCACACACACCACAAACACACACACACACACACACACACACACTTATATAATCCATTTTTTTTTCTTTTCCAAAAGCCACCAGTATGGCATTCTTCTGGGAACTCTATAATTATAGAATACATAAAGTAACTTTTTAGGATAGCGATTTTTTTAACACCAGGGGTCAAAGGAGAGTGTGTGACTAATGTATACTTAGAACAAGGTTCTAAAATAAAGCAATTATTTGCTTAATGGCTGCTAAATTTTATGTAGCAGAAGGGTTGAGGCTTGGCCCGTGCACGTGTGTGTGTGTTTGATTGTGTGTGTGTGTGTGTGTGTGTATTCTACCACTCATGCCTTTAGTCATCAGGCAAATAAATGAAAGTCTAATCTTCCTGTTAGTGCCATGTCCTCCTGTCCAGAGCCAGAAAACATAGGATAGATTTGCCCAATGTTCAACCTCATGATATTGGGGGAATAAAAAGCATCATTTCATTTAGAAAACTTTATTTTTTTTTGTAATTAGTTTACTTTCTGCAAATTTTTAGTTTCTGTAATTAGTTCTCCTATCTTCAATATGGCAATCAAAAGTGACACAGGAAGGACAGAGGTGAAAAGTAATGCTATTAGTGAACCAAGATTCTACTATTTTGGAACAAAATATAGTTTGTATGTCAAGATACTTCCAGATAATCACTTGGTTTTGTCTCTTTCAAATGCCATGATGATGGCTTCAAATTAATTAATCATGTTCTATAACATATAACTAAAGCATATTTTATCTTTTGTGTCATAAAATTAATATAAGTAGTACTGGAGAGCTGGCTCAGTGGTTAAGAGCACTGACTGCTCTTTCAGAGGTCCTGAGTTCAATTCCCAGCAACCACATGGTTACTCACCACTACCTATAATGAGATCTAGCACCCTCTTCTGGCCTTCAGGCACACATGCAGACAGAACACTGTATACATAATAAATATATATTTTTTAAAAAAATTAATATAGGCATATGACTACTTGAGAATCAAAATCTATAATCTTAATCAGTAGAACAGCAAAAGAACATTTTAATAAATGCATCGACATTGTCCAGTGAATATAGATTTCCAGATGCTGGTTATGCTGAAATGGATTTGGGGACAGGTGGAATTTTCCCTTGGCCAATTTTATTTGATCATTTTATGTATTGTTTGATAATACAATTGTAACTATAACAAAAATGTACCTGTGGAATTTTTGCAAGTATCTTTTCATTTATAGAAATGTTGGCCCAACCTAACACAATCTCTGTTTCAACCACACAAAGGGTGAACTATGTCAATAATCACTCATAAACAAGAAATTACTCGCATGGAGACAATATTGAGAAGGTGAAGCTTCTTCAATGACTTCTACCTTACCCAGTGATTGCTAAATACCTAGATGAATAAATGGAACTCCTTCCCAAATATAACTTAGTTTTGAAGCAGCATTCAGTGTAGAGAATGAACTGCATGTTCAGTTCATCCCCAAGAATTAAATCTTGAACTGATGTAAGATTCCACCGAAAAGAGCATGACAGAACCTGATTATGTATCAGCATCAAAAACTGAGCAAGAAGTCCTGCTTCATTATAATTTCTAGATTATAAGATTTTCTAATAAGAAGTTAAGAGGCCACTAAATCAATTAGATATTTAGACTTTTCCAATACAAAATGCATCATAGAATTGACTTTGATGCTTTCATAAATCAGAGCATTTAAAATGTAAGGCCCATGATTTAAAATATTAATGTGAAGAGCAAAGCCAATAGAGGGTGGAGGCATAAAAGGGAGGACCCTGGAAGCAACTCTGCTCCATATGGTCAGAGTACATGGTCAGAGAGTCAGGCTTAATGCTTAGAAAAAGTTCATGTACATACATTAATGTGGTAGGAGACTGCTTGATTTTTCTTGACTGCTTAGACCTGAAAATATCACACAGAAATTATATCATTTGCAATACTGTTTGGCCAGTATTGATAGCTAGCTCTTACATCTAGAATTAATTCATTTTCATTATTTTACATTTTACCATAAAGCTCATGGCCTAACAGCAATGTTTCAGCTGGCAGCTAGGTGGCTTTTCACTGACTCTGCATTTCTTCTCCCAGCATTCAGTTTAGTTTTCCCAACTAGCTCTATTCTGCTGAGCCACTAGCCAAAACAGATTCTTTATTCATTAACCAATAAAAGCAACACATATACAGAAAGACTTCCCACACCACATTACTATATCCATTTCTCTGCTGTTTCTAAGCTCAGGCTGACCTGCTGCTAAGAGACATGCTTCTGGTCATCTGCAGCTCAGAGTCCCACAGTACCACACTGTTCTAACAACCATACACACACACACACACACACACACACACACACACACACACACACACACACACATCCCAAGCTGATGTTTCTCTTTAGCACTGACAGAGTTTGACTCACATGGAGGGCTTGGGCAGCCCTCAGTACCTTGCACAATCAAAGGTGAAAGAAGTTGCTGAATAGCCAGCTAACAGTTCTCCTTGTAGTCAAACTTCTGCATCTTCATTGGCATCTTCCAGGTCCACAGGCTGTTCCAACATGGAATCACTGCTAAGTCTGTTGAGGGAGTAAAGCAAGGACGCACAGACACTCGTACAGAAAAGTCAGGTTCGGTTGAGGTGTGCACATTCTGATGAAATGCCAGCTACCACCCACAACACCTGGGACAGGTAAAACGTTTGTTATGCACAGGCCATCCGGTGGGAAGGAAGGGGGTGTGGAGGATGTAAATCTCAGTGGGAGGACTCTGTAGTCCCGCAGTCCCAGGCTGCAAATATCAAGGAAGAGGAAGAGAAAGCTGCTTTTCCTACACACTGGTCAATTGCACACATTTGCAGTCCCAGGTAAACTTGGCATCCCTCTGACTTTGACACATATGGAGCATAGCTTTGCCAATATTCAGGGAGTGCAATGCCTTGAAGTCCTTGGTACGGCCGTGCCTATATCAAAGATACACATTCACTCAAGATTTTACTATTCAGAGTTTCCTCTGCTCACTGTGGATTGCAAATATTCAAAAACTCAATACTGAGTATGAATAAACCTTATTTTTCTTCTATTTTCCCTAAATAATTTAGCCATTAGTACATACCTATTTACCTAGTAGTTACCTCATATTAGATATGATAAATCATCCAGAGATCATTTCAATGTACATGAGCGGTAGTAGCAGATTCCCTACAAATAGTTCTGAAAAATTAAACACTTTAGTTAGACTCTGAGCTGAAAGGGTGGCTTGAGTCTCATGTTTGACTCTACACTTGAATAGATGATATAGGTGAACTCTAATTGCCACAATTGTCCCCAAATAGATTTACCTGAGGAATCTAAAAGCTGAACATGTGTATTCGTGGGTTTGAGCCTTTATTAAGGCATCAAAGCTTTGATAAATGTGAGTCTGGGTCTATAATACATGTTGACCATCGTCAAATGATATTTCAGTATTCTAACTGAAGTCAAGAATTTACTGAAACACTGCATGTCAATAGAAAGATAAACTTCTAAGTCTACTATTTAAAACATGTATGTGCATGTAAGTTTTGTTTGTTTGAATTATTAAATGTTAAATACAGACTATATGGCCTGAACTAATCTACCCATTCCCCCCTCCCATTCTGCCAAAATCTAGGCTTCAAATTATAAAAGGCCAACAATGAAGAGAAAGTTTTAATAGTTTTTCTCTTTTCCTCAGCCTGACAGATGAGGGACACTGTATCAAATTATCTAAAATGCCATTTAGATGTTTGAACAATTTTAATGCTAAGAGACCAACATTCAATCTTTTGTGGTTTATGGGAATGGAAAAACAAACACCAAATAAGTCCTGGTATTTGGACCACAGCAGGAGGGACATTTAGAAAATTCTCCCAAGGAGGAGGTTTGGCAAGGACTAAAGAGCAAGGAGGTTAGTCTGGGCACCCCGATATCTTTGGGGGAAGAGAGTCACATCAGAAAGGCTTTGCTCTCATCACGGAATTCAATGCACGTAGCCCCTCCCCAAATGAAAGGCTATATTTGTAGACAAATGGCACATTTCAGAGGAATTACATCTACTACAGCTATGCAAGAGTTTCAATCTAACTCACCTAAGAAATCATGAATTTTAGTACTTTTTTTCACACAATCAATAAAAATTGTGGGAAGTGGAACTTGGGACTGCATATTAATCTTGCATCCAGCTCCTTGCTAGCTTTCAGCAGCCACTATTCATCCTGCTGAGCCTAGAGAGGCAATTTGTTTCATCTGTACACTCCATGCACAGCTAAATATAAAATCAACTCTATTTAACAAAGTGGACGAACAGCATGGAGCCTACCAGGGTCGCCTGGAACCTTGGTGGAACATTGCAAATGCCTGCCACATGTTGACACCCAAGCCAAGGCACGAGAATGCTGCTTAATAAGAAACCTTTCTGATAGGCCAACTAATAGGAATGTTTTGTCCTAAGTTGCTAACAGACCTAGTGGTGGTTACTTTCCCAAGAACACTAACAAGTATTCTGCAGTGTCTTGCAGATCTAAAATTACTTAATCCACTTACTGTAAATCAAGTTACAATTATCCATTAAGCAAATGGCTCATTCCTATTTGGCTAAACGGAGAGCATAGATGAACTTTACCTTTTAGGGAAAGTGAATGCCACTCTGAGAATGTATTTTAGAAGTCCCCATATGCCCTGTTGTTACTGCGGTTCATAAATGAAGGCGAGTACTAAGTAGGTAAAAAGCGTAGACGCGCCTGTCAAGATATCTTTTGTCACTTTCAGTCTTGAAATAACAATACAGAAGAAGAGGTCACTCTGTCCTTTCCAGGGAAACCCATCTGGACTTTCTAAATTAACCAAGTCTCATATTATCTAAATTGAAGCAGAGTCACTTTCTGCAACATGCACAAACATGTATGAAGCACTGGGTGAGTGTGTATGTGCCTGTATGTGTGCATTTGTGTGTGTGTATGTGTGTGTAGAACGTGTTCACACACACTATCAAAGTGGTACTGTAGGAACAATGAAAGCTGTTAAACATTAAGTAAAGACTTGGCATTTTGTAACAGGTTGGTCGACTCTGTAGAGATTACTTTAGGCGTCAGCTTTGTTAACAACTTTTTTACATCAAAGGCACCTAAGACCCAATGATGTACAGTTATCTTTTCCTTCTCACCATCATGGATTCACTAGGAAACTTTTGTGCCTAGATAAAATATCTCAAGGATCCGCCGAGCTGATCACTTGCCTGGCAGCTGGTATCCACTTACGTTATGGTATTCGGTTTTCACCCACACAGTTTCTTGTTCTCCAATGCCTGGAATAGTTTACATTTATAAAGGGTATGCAGAGTAAAAATCTAGAGAGTTAAAGACAAAAAAACTATGAGGATGCTCATGTTATAGGTGTTGGGGGTCTCACTATTAGTTCCATAACAAAACACCAAGGATCAGATAATTTATGAAGAATATAAATTTATTCCATAGAACTCTGAAGTAGGAAAAGGTCAAGAGCATGGTATCAACAATGATTTGGGTTCTGGCAGACTTTGTTGTTGCTTCATAACACAACAGAGGAAATGATACGACAAGACAGGACAGTCTTGGCAGAGGTAGTGCATTTTTATAATGAAATTAGCCCATGATAAAACTGGTTAATCCGTGAGTTCATTAATCCATGAGTAGATTAGCCCATTTTTGAGGATAGAGCCCCTATTACTCAAATGTCTCATGATTTCCTGACATTAAAATAGCATGAATATTGCTTTAATGTACATCTTCCACACAATAAATCTGAAGGCCCCCGTTCAAACCATAGCACTAAGCATACTGTCTGGCCTTGAAGTTTCATTTTGACACTTGGGACTGTATCCTAGCAATCAGAGCGGTCATAAAGCAAGTCCTGATTCAAGAGGCCAGGAAATGAATGCCACCCCATTGCCCATTGAGGGGCAGCAATATCATAGAATAAATGCATCAGAGTCTAGAAAAAAAATCAGTCTTGTCTATCTGTCTTAGTTGAGGATGAGCTAGCATACATATGACCATGGAGAAGCTATTAGATGATTTTGCAAAAATGAATGAATAAGAAAATCTTGGGCTTACCATGGTGATGACCTATTCATCTTTTGTTTTCTTAATTGTTAAAAATTGAAACAGAAAAGTCATATTTAATAGACCCAGATTCAACAAGTCCATAGTGAGTAGCCAGCAAATATCTGGCACCATCCTCTGTAGTTTCAAAATATTTTTATTAATTTTTTGAAAATTTCATGCATTGTACATTGTACATTCACTAATTACCAGCAGATCCACCTTCCTATGTCTTCCCACCCAAATTTGAAATTTCTTTTTTTTTCTCTTTCCCTGTAGTGTCCAGTTTATGTTGCCCAAATACCCTTGAGAATAGGGTCAGTACTGGGGTGTGGTCAATGCATCAGGACTCAGCTCCTTAATGAAAACTGACTCTGCCTGGCTCTGCAGCCCTGAAATGCTAATAGCTTTTTGGCTAGTGGGTAGCATTTCATTCCTACCTTCCCCCCTGTGCTTGGAATTTGTCCTGCTTGAACTTGTGCAGCTCTTGCGCTCACTGTCATAGTAACTATGAGTTCACATGTGTTTCTGCTACATTATATCTGAAAATTGTGGTTTGCTTGTCAACTGTCTCCGGCTCTTGCGGTCTTTCTGTCCCCTCTTCTGGAAAGATCCTAAGGCTTGGGGCTCTGGTGTGATATGAAAGTATGACTTAGGGCTGAATATACCCCAGTCTCTTATTCTCTGTGTCTTGATGAGTTGGGAATCTCTGTGGCAATTGACATTCACTGCAAGAAGAAGCTTCTCTGAAGAAGGTTAGAGGGATGATCTGATCACATTTGAAGCAAGAAGTCATTAGGAGGCATTTTTATGCTCTGCTCAGTTGGCAGACTAGTAAGTATTGGCTTCTCCCTAAAGGTCTATGACCTGTCTAAGTCCTCTGCATTTTTATGTTGATGATACTCCTTGTATTGGAGAGATCAATTTGTAATGACACTTAAGAGAGACATCAGAGCAGGAAAGTCTTTGGAGCCATTTTTCTAAAAACTCTTCGGTTTATTTGCCTTGGATTCAGAGTTGCCACCAACACACTAACAGTCTATAATTTGTCTTAATATCTAGAGATAATCTTTTGGTTTGGTTTTTGTTTTTAATTGTGGTGCTTGGGACTGAACTGTACTCAAGGCCTTGAATATAGTATGAATTGTAATTGGTCTTAATAATGAAAACCCTGAGTCAAATATAGGGATAAATGCTGAAAGATCAGAGAAGCAGAGCAGCCAGCCACTGGTTCTTACCTCTACTAAATCCTCAGAGAAAATGGGTTATCCTTATCCTGTTCCAGGAATCCTCAGACTGAATGCACTGAGCTCTTATCTTCTCCCACCTTATATTCCTCTCCCCCATCCAGTCATATCTTCTGTCTCCACCTCCGTAGTGCTGGGATTAAAGGTGTAAGACACTACCCCTTGGCTCTGTTTCACTTTTAGACTGGATCAATCTTGAATAATCCTAGGTGGCCTCAAACTCACAAAGATCCATCTGCCTGCCTCCCAAGTGCTAAGATTAAAGTTATGTGCCACCACTGCCTGGCCTCTATGGCTAACTAGTGGCTTGCTCAGGCAACTTTACTTATTATAGCACAAACAAAACATCACAACATTAAATATGCCAAGAAAGAACTCTACCTTTCAGTTATATCTTAGCCCCTCCAGGGGATATGTTGTAATTAGATTGCATTCATTTTATGTTAATATGTGATGATAGTAAATTTATCCAATGGTAGAATGCCATAATTTTATTCATATTGCTTTTTTATCTGAAAATAGACATCTAATTTCATAAGAATATTATATCATTTAGTTTGTTTAAATCCTGGAAGACAACCCAGTTATTAAATTTATATCATGCATGAAGATAGAGATTGACACTAGAAGATGCTAGGACCATCCCCATGCTCATGTATTGAAACATTTAATATTGTGACGACCACCATATTAAATACAATCTACAGATTCAGCAAAATCCCAGTCAGAATTCCAATGCTATTCTAATAGAAAAAATCTATAAATTTATATTAAATCACAAAAGATCCCATACCCCACATCAATCCTGACTGAAAAAATCCTGCTGCAAGTATCAGTATATCTAGTTTCAAGTTATGCTACAGAGCCATGGGAAAGAAAAAAACCCAGCATGGTGCCAGCATAAAAACAATTATAAAAACAATTATGTGGGACAAAAGAATAGACTAGATGATCCACAATCTACAGATGTATCTTCAAGAATATAGAAATAAAATTGTCTAAAGAAGGAACAATGGAGAGAGAAGAAATGGTAGGGTAGTACAGTATGAAGGAAGATAAGGTAAACATATTATATACAAAAAGCTCAAAGTTCAAGTTTGAGAAAACTTTAACAATAGACCAAAGTCTGGGAGAATTACCACTATTAACTTGGATCCAGGTTCAAAAGCAACATTTTGTGTTTCCACTGGTGAAGAAGATGAAAGTGAATGTTGTGAGGGGTAAAGAGCAAGCAGGGCACAAAGACACACCTTCTTAATAGATGATCTCCACAGAAAGGCATTCACGGAGGCTCTCAGTATGCTATCTGCTGAGGAATCTGACCAGAAAGAACTTTCTAGGGATAGAGTGCCTAAAAGACCCGTGACTTGCTCCATGAGTCTGCTTCTCAAGGCACCAGAAGAGAGACACAGCAAATATCACCATTCAGAGCAAAGGTGACTGATTGTTTAGTTACCCATCCAGACATGTTGAACTAAAAATGACAATTTATGTGTGCTCAACCCACTTCTGAAAGACCAGAGTCAGAATGATAATTTCCTAATCTTAGCCATTCATATTTCTTAGCATATTTTTCTGGGATTATTTCATCTCGATTGCTCTCATTATCTTCTGTGCTGCTGGGAGAAAGTACTGACTTTAAAATGAACTTGGGGGAAAGGGGGCTTAACTGAGGGAGGCTGAGGTAGGAACTCAGCAAGTGTTGGAAGCAGAAGTCATAAAAAGAGGAATGCTACCAACTGACTTTCTTTCTTACAGGACCCAGGGCAACCTTGGCCAACCCATCCCAATCATTAATCAAGCCAAAGTCATATAGACATGTCTGTAGGCGAATCTGATGGAGGCAATACCTCAACTGAGGTTCCCACTCTCCAGGTAACTTGAGTTTGTGTCATATTAATGAAAAACAACTGGCTCTATATGGTCAAAGTCATAAATGACATTTTTATAGAAAGAGGAGGTAGAGTTTACTTTAAAGTTGTGATATTATTTTCTAAAATTACATAAAGCTCTCAATTTTAAAGAAGGGTGCTGAGAACTCAGTCAAATGGACTGAATACTGCATTCAGGAGTAGCCTTGGCTTAGAAAGTGGTTCTCTGAAGGCTGTTGTGTTCCAATCTCTGCCTCCACCTTAGGTCTAGTGAGAAGTAATGGAACTGCTAAAAAGTAGAGCCAAATGCCAAGCTCCTGGAGTCCTGCTGAAGAAAGGGAGAAGGCATTATATGAGCCAGGGGGTCAAGATCCTAATGGAGGAACTCTCAGAGACACCTGAGCTCATGGGAGTTCATGGACTCTGACCAACAGTTAGGGAGCCTACATGGGACCAACCTAGGCCCTCTGCATGTGTGTGTGACAGTTATGTAGCTTGGTCTGTTTGTAAGGTTCTCAGCAAGGAGATCAGGACCTCTCATGGAGCTTAGCTGGCTTTTGATAAACTGTTTCTGATACTGGATTACCTAGCCCAGCCTTGATGCTGGGGAAGGAGCTCAGTCCTTCCTCAACTTCATGTGCTATGCTTTGTTCTCGTCCATGGGAGGTCCGCCCCTTTCTGAATGGAGGCGGCGGCGGAGGAAGAGTGGATTTGGAGGGCAACAGATGGGAGTGGGGGGAAAGGGGCGTAGGAGCAAGGAGAAACTGTGGTCAGTATGTACAATAAATGAAAAATGTTAATTAAATAAAATAAAAATAAACAAATCAGTAAGGCATATCCATAAGGGGATGGTAGATTCCCAGATCTACTTTCTCTCTGCCTTCCTCACTACACTGTCTCCTACTACATTTGTCTCCGCTCTACTCTGCTGCTGTCTATAATCTGTTGTCTCGCTGCTAGCCCTGATGTCATGACATCATGGGATGAAACTTTCCAAACTGGGAGCCAAGTCAACCTTTTCTCATTATAAGTTCATTAAATTGTTCAAATACTTGTTATCCTCACAAAACGCTGAGAGCATGGCAGAGATATTCATCCAGGACACAGAAAATCTAAGGCAGCCTATTCTATGCCCTGTATCTATCCTAGCCGTTAGCTATGCTAGAGCCTGGCACTTCTGCATAATATGACCCAAAGAGTACTACAATCAAAATAAATCAATATACATATATGAAATTTTCATATATATAGTAATTAAATATGTGTACAGCTAATATATAGTAGTAAAAATTAGAAGACAAAAATGCACAGCTCAAAAAATCATAAACTTACTTGACATAGCATTAGATCTTTACATGGATTTTTGCTTTTTGTTTGTTTGCTTGCTTGTTTTGGTAGCTGGATTTCATACTTTCCAAGTGTGAAATTTGTAGACAGTAATGTTGTGTCTCAGTGTCAAAAGTTTGCACAGCCCTAAGAGCTCTCTGTAGACTGTTCTTTGCCTTGGGCATTTGAGCTGCACATTTTCAGCTTTTTAATACATTCAGGTTTGTTGTTTTACTCGCAGAAAGTTCATAACTAGGTGATGAACTTATTGATATTTGTAAGAGAAGTCTGGAATAGCAAGGCTGTCAGAAGTCACTAACAGAACTCCTAAAGAGCAATTTTACATCTTGAAATCATGGAAAGTAGAGCACACAAGATAGGATCTGTTGACGAAAGTTTCTGCCCTGCCTGGATCCACAGCCTTCCAGTCCCCCAAACACACAGAGGTCTACATTAATTATAAGTTGGTTGGTCTATTAGCTCAGGCTTCTTATTAACTCTAATAACTTACATTAACTCATATTTCTTGTGTGTGTTAGCCACGTGGCTTGGTACCTTTTATCATTGAGGCATCTTCATCTTGCTTCCTCTGTATCTGGGTGATGACTATAGACTGAGCCTTTCCTCTTCCCAGAATTCTCCTATTCTGTTCACCCCACCTATACTTCCTGCCTGGCTAGTGGCTAATCAGCATTTTATTGAACAAGTACAAGAGACACATCTTTACAGGAACAAGATCATTGTCCCACAGCAAGGATCTATGTAGATTCCTGGAGCTAACAGAAAGTATAAAGGGAAGCCTTCCTCACATCAGAGACATTCTTCCTTTTAACTAAACCTGTCGCTAACCTTCCTGATGAAGCAAATCATTGTGTGTGCAGGCTGGGCTATAGACTAGGTGGGTGGTTGTGGGGAATGGTGAAGATGGTAGAATCTAGAAAAGCACAAAGGGGCTGTTACTACTCTGGCATGGGGGAAGGAGTCCCTGAGGCCCCAGGAAGATCTGTAAAAAGAATTAAATGGTGGGAGGGACTTAAATCTGAAATGGGGGAGATGTGAAGTTAATGTCTTCACGCTCTGTGCAATGCTCAGATTAACACTCCAAGGACTCCTTAGATGCCACCTTCTTTCAGACAGCATGTTATCCATGTGTCTTTGTCCTTGACCAAGAAAGACACTAAGGCTAACTGAGGTGATATGATTGGCCTGATGTCAAAGAGTTATTAACTTCAGTATCATCACTAAACCCTCATTCTCGCCCACCAATCATCTGTGGAAGGTTACCCTTGAAATGTCAGTTAGAAGAGAGAGTCCAGGAAGCTCTCTGCACAAAATGGAACACAGTAAAAACAACACTTAAGCAAAACACAGGGTGGCATACAGTTATTTATACTGAGCTGGTTTAGGTGAGGAAAAGAAAAACCAAAACCAGAGTAGAAACAAAGAAACTTTCTACACAGCTAACCAGAAGCAACTTCTTAAGTAGAACAGGCATTCTTCCCTTATCCCACACACATGATTGAAAGACTGCCCTGTAGGGGCACAGGCCTCTATAATTTGATGCTTTAGTGATAGCTTGTAATCTACTAGGGGAACTAGAAAGTAAATAAGTAAACAGAGAAAGCAAACAAAAACAGATGCTGGGGTCCTACTTGGAAACGAATACCGCAATATGATAGAAGTGTCTGAGAAGGTGACAATTGAACTGAATCCCCAGTCATGGCAACAACTGGGGGCAGGGGGGAGCTTTCTAGGCCAGAGAATGGATGAGCTGGTGAGCTGGGAAGTGACTGTTCACTTCCCAGCAGTAGAAGAAACAGAAGGAGCCAGAAAAATGAGTATGGTGAAATAAGCTAAGGCCCAGATAACGCAGAATCCTGCATTCGTGCAAAGCCATTAAAGGGGACTGAACAGAGATGTGGTTAGATCTTTTGCGTGTATCTTGTGCATGTTGTTCTCGATGTCTTGTGAATGGTGCACAGAGAAGAAACCAGTGTAGTTATTGATGAACCTACATGGTTGTGGCATTAGAATATAAATATCACTCTTAGTGTTGCATGATCTACAGACCTGGAAAATTTACAATGACATATGTCTTCCATTGCAGATAAATGCTCATTGGTCCCCTGCTCTGAAACCTTCCTTTGCTTTATCAGTGTAATGTTATTTTCTTATGCCTCTTTATTTAGCAAGATTTCTATTCTCAGCAGTCAATTACAATTATCTTATCTCTCCTTTCTGAAATCTGAAAATGTATATCTTAGATGCAAACTTCCAGTATCCCAGGGACTTCAGGTTTCCAACCTGATATTTCTCACCTCCTCTGCTGTTTCTTCCTTCTCATTATGAAAGGAGTGTGTGCTGAAAATGCAGTGGGATGCTGGGAAACAGAAAAGAGAAAGGAAAAAGAAGTCCTCTGCGAGCCAGGAAGGTGCTTTCCAGATACATGAACATGTATCTCGCTACATGGATCCTGCATATAGCCTTCCTGATGCAGCGGTTGGCAGCATTCCTTGGATCCTGGCCTCTTAGGACACTGGAAGAAAAGGAACCGGATGGAAAGACAAAGAAGGAGGAAAGGGGAGGAGAGAGAAAAGGTAGAGAGAAATGGGAGAGGGGAGAGCAGGGGAAAGAAAAGGGGAGAGAGAGGGAAGGGGAGAAAATAGGAGGTTAAGAAATGGGAGGAGACGAGGGGGGGAAAGGGAAGGAAATGGAAGGGGGAGGAAAGGAAGGGACAGTTAGGTTCCATGCAGCCATGTTTTTTGTCAAGCTGTTCGTTCATTTTGAAGTCCCCAAATATTGCTTAAACCTTGAACTTGACAAATCAGTTATAGCTCCCAGAAAAACAAAGTTGGAACAAAGAGGGAAAAAATTAGATAGCTCTTCTGGCCCTTTGAGGCAAGAGACTTGTTAAAACTGATGTCATGGCAGCTACACTAATGTTATAGGTCAGTGATTCTCAACTTCTGGGTCATGACTTCTTCAGGGGTCAAATGACCCTTTCATAGGTGTTACCTAAAGCCATCAAAAAACCCAATTATTTACATTACTATTCATAACAGTAGGAAAAATCACAGTTATGAAGTAGCAACAAAAGTTCTTTTATGGTTGAGGGGGTCATCACAACAGGAGGAACTGTAGTAAGGGATTGGGATTGAAACATTAGGAAGATTGAGAGCCACTGTTATAGGTGAACATGTCCCTGGGCTTCAACTACACAATTCCAAAACCCTCTCCATTTTATGTAATGGAACGACCACTGATTCTTTAATGTCAAAGGCGTTCTGCCACAGAGAAACCAAAGGGCTGTTTTTACACATGCTAACACTTACTATGGCTTCTTAAAGCTTGTGTTTGGTCTTGTAAAACGAATAGTAGTTGATTTATTTAAAATTTTTGTCCTGGGTGTTGTATTTGTTTATTTATTTTTAAAGAGCCAGAGAGACTATGATGTTGGATGGGTAGGGAGTTGGGGAGGATCTGGAAGGAGTTGTATGAGAGGAAAGAATATGATAAAATATATCATATGAAAAAATAGGTAAAGAGGCTTTCCCATCAGTAGTTAGAAAAGGGAAGAAAAGAACATATTCTCGTGACTTTTCTCCATCTTCTGTTCACATGAGTTGAAAGCAGCCTAAGCAAATAATCACATTTGCAAATTTCCATTTCTTCAGCAGAACGTGAGTGCACCTGGAGCTCTCTTTCAAGTTAATAGGGGCCCTAATGGAAGCTGGCTATGCGAAGCGCTAAGCAGGGCTGGCACATGATCACAGCCTTCTCTGTATGCGGCCTCTGGAAGGTATGGTGGGGAGGTACATGTGAAGGCTTCATGTTCAATTTCCTTCTTCTTTAGAAGAGTCAAGCAGCACCCACATGGTCTCACAAAACCCTTCATTCAAAACTCTCCGAGACTGAAACAGCAGGGTCCATCGCGACCTTATTCATGGAAAACCTATATGAAACCACTCACCTGTATTTTGGAAGGAAGGATAATGGGTGAAGAATGGCACCGTTAGCGTGTTTTCAATTGAATATATATACTCGTGTGCATGTGTGTGTGTATGAAAATATTCTTGAGTGTTTTATTGTCCCCCAAATTGCAAGAGCTCTTTGATGACTTTTGCTCCGAAAAAAACCTGACATAGTTGTCATGCATGCAGCAAGCTCCCCTAATGAATATATTGGCTCTGTCAACAATGGCCGTTACTTGCAGTGAACCCTCCAATTTCCTTGTGGATAGAATTTCTAATCTTTCAACTCCCAAGAGAGGTAGACATTGGACACACATCAATTTAGAAACATTCCACTGCTTTCAAACTGCAAGCCTGCAATTATTAGCATTGTTATTCTTTATTTCATGCATTTCATGGTGCATATATTAAGCACTCGTCATATGCTAAGCACCGAGCTGGTCAGTACATGATCAGTGAAAGAGATGCAAAAAATAGAAAAGCTACTGGAAACTTAGAAATGGGATGCATCAGAACAAAGAATGCAAGGACTCAGTCACAGAAATGGAAATATAAAATGATCCATATTATTACTATAGTGCCGCCATTCACCTTTGAGAACGCAGAAGCATGGACATGGATCAGAATTCATGAAATGCACCAGGAACTCATACATTTGGTCCATCAATGAATATCTGGTCATCCCTTCATTTTATGAACAAAATATTCACCATTGGTAATAAAGAAGTTTTTATCTCTACATGGAGAACAGTATCCTGAGTAGGGGAATGAAAGAAACAGTGTAGAAAGGAGAGTCACATAGAATGGGTGGGAACTGTAACCTGAACCAGTAAGCTGATCAGAGATCAGCAGAGGAGAATACCAGGTCAAAGTCAATGCAATTTACACAAAGAAGGAAAAGACAGGGCGAGAACAGTCTTTAAAGCAGGAAAGCAAACACGACATCATTTGGGAAATTGCCTAGTTCACTAAAAGATGAGAATTTATCTGTCAAATGATTTAGCAGACTTAAGGAGAGTTTTTACCTAACACAGAGTCTTTGGAATGATTTGATCAGTGTGCCCTAATGTATTATTTCTTTTGGACACACACACACACACACACACACACACACACACACACAGAGAGAGAGAGAGAGAGAGAGAGAGAGAGAGAGAGAGAGAGAGAGAACAGCAATAAAACAAAACAAAACAAAAACCCAAACCCAAATCAAACCAAACAAACAAAAACACAACTAAGCTATAACCATCTGGGTTTTTTTTTTTTGTTTGTTTTTTGGATTGTTTTGTTTTGTTTTAAATATTTCTTTCTCTTTTCTAGGAATGATGGTGTAACCAATGAACTACCTTGGTGAGAGAGATTAACTAGATTCCTCACTACAGAAATTAATCAAAGGAGAATGAGGGGCCTGGAGAGATGGCTCAGCAGTTAAAAGCACTTGTTTCCAGCACCCACGTGATCACACGCAGATACCTATATCTAGAGTTCCAGAGGATCCTGTAGCCTCTGGTCTCCAAGAGCACAGCCAGGCATATGGTATACATCAATCCACAGAGGCATACACATACAAGAGCGAAAACAATAAAAACACTTAAGGGAGGGATGAGCCTAAAGACAGATAAAGCCAATCAAAACACACATACCCAGAAGCAGCAGTCATAAAGCAAAGGATTTGAGTCAGATTCTAATAAGAAAGATAGAAAAAAAAATTCAAAGATTTGGGAGATTCCTTTATTGAAATCTTGCCAAAACTCTGGCCAGATTCCCACCCTTGCTAGTAAAACTATATTTGGCTTGTGTTCCTTGATTTGGATCTAGGAAAGGTGTGTGGGATTTGGTCACTGATGAATTTGAAAGCTTGGGTATGTGTTCCAAGTTTCCTACCTGAGTCTTCTGTACAGACCCTCCTGAATTTACTTGACTTTTGTGCTTTCTTGTTTCAACCATATTGACATGAAGAGTCCCACCAAGACACAGGAGGCTGATGGAGTCCTGGAAGGAAGAAAACACTTTTTAAGGCCCCTTATGATCTAGATTCCACGTTTCTGGATCAGTCCAACACTAAGAACTACCTATGGAAGGGGTGAGATTTCTCAACTGTGTACAACAAGGTTTAACTTCTAGAAAACTGTTTAGATGTGGACCTCAGTGTCTTTCCTGGAAAAAAAAAAACATGCCATGCTCAATGGACAACTTACAGAGTAATAAAGGAAGAAAAGTGAAAGAAAGTGAAAAAATGGGAAGTATGCAGGTCACTAAAGCACAGATAACAGTAAAATCCCACACAATGACTAGGAAAGTAATTTGCCTGCGACTGAAAGCTTACTCTGGCTTTCGTAGGCGCTGCATTTTCTTCTTATCAACAGATACGACATTGCTTTGCTCGAGTGCTTCCCACAGAGCAGAAAGAAGCCACACAAACTGTGACCACAGTCAGCTGTTCAAACACGTGACAGCCATTTGGTGATGAATGGTTGATATAATTAGGATCCATTTCTGGTTATTGGCATGCCAAGCCAGGGGCGCAGGGTGCTTTTCCAAGTAGGGAAAGGAAAAGCCAAAGGCAACTATTAGAAGAAGCTATTATACAATTTTGAGCTAACATATGGAATCAATAGGCAACGCGAGCAGCTGCGCCGGGCTGTGGAAAGGGCTAAAATAGTGTACTCATGCTGTAACCAATAAAACGAATTATTGACTAAAGGAGAAAGCATGTGTGTGGAGAAAGGTTGTGCACCAGCAGGGTTGAGAGACGCATTTCATCTCAGGGAATAGAGTCCTAGGAAACAGAGTATTTCCTAGCTTTCTTGATTGACAGCAGGAACAAGAAAAAGTGAGCATCAGAGGAAAGGGTCTGGAAGCAAAGATGTGTGGTTAATTTCCATCTCCAAGTTCACTAGCAGTACAGACACATTCTCTGCCAGAAGACAGACATATAAGCATGGGAGGCTCTTGCTAGTATACAGTGCAGCCCACATGCATCCAAATGAACATGCTAGTACACCTCAAAACACCCCAAAGTTACAAATATAGAAGAAAGAAGACCCATGATAAAGAAAGGGCCTGTGCTACCTACAAACAGGATGACCTGTTTCTAATGAACTATAATTTGCCTACTAAGTCATTTATCAAAATGAAAATGAATTTATTGATGCTGACAAAAGAAAATATTAGTACCCTGTCTTCTATTTATTTACATGGGCCTTCACTGGGGAAGCGAGTAGCTTGGATTATATTTCCTATGTGTGCCGTGACTTCTGAATTATAGCATTATGCAAAAACACTCAAACCCTCCACTTAGCCATCTATAAAGCAGAAATAACACTACCCCCAAATACCCAGGCAAATTTACTGGGGCAGCAACTACAAATATAGAGAGGTATGTAAAGAATTTCAAATTTCTTCAAAGGAAACTAAATACATGTTTTAAGCTGTGTATGTATTATTGCTGGGAGTGATTGTGTCGACATCAGTCTTCTACAGTAAATAACTATTGTTTTCTTTTTGAAATGGCACTTTTATCTTCTTTATAGTGTTGAGAATAATTCACATTTTTAAAGCTTTAAAGTCACCCCTGGATAAAGCAATAGACAAAGCATTTGCATGATTAACCCCCTTTTGTCTACTGCTGAGTGGGCTGTATTGTGTCCTAACAGTCATTCTCTGTGCCTTTTGCACAAAACACATGACTATATCAAGCTGAAGACTCTCATTTAAATGAGAGCCACATTAAAAAAAAAAAACAACAATAGGGTACTTTCTATGCTCAAGCAAGCAGAGAGCCCTGCACCTGTGTTTAGAAAGTATAAAACCTGGAGGTTGTAATCACACTATGGAACAAGAGAATATTGCCCATGTACCGGGCATCTTTGAGTCTCTTCATCAACTTTCTGTGCTTTCTTGCCCGAAGCCATCATTGAGGAGCCTCATAATCCCCCCAAATACTAACACCAGAGAGCTGGTAAACAAGTTGTTAAAAAATAATTGAAACTCTCATTTCCACTGCCCATTCGGCAACTTTCTTTGCATCTAATTTCTCCTCATTGTGGAGTTGTACATTGTGGACAGAATACAGAATCTCAGCATAATGTCATAGCGAATAAATCAAGGTCGCCAAACTCTTAAGTTATTTATAGAAGTGTTGTGTAGTAGTTTCCTCCAAGATTAAAACTTTCCATCTTGAAGGGAAATGCCTTAAGACAGGGTGTGGAAAAGAAAGTGAACCAGAAAGATACGTTAAAACAGGATGTTTACAGGGAGAGAAAACCCATGTTTTACATGTTTTTCATGTGAGGTGAAGACTTCTATCATGCACTCTTCAGCTCAGGAGGCAAACAACTCAAAATTGTTTTAGGAAGTTCCTGAAACTGACCAGATTCACTAAGTTCCTCCCTCCCGAAGCATATGTAAGCTGTAAAGACAGGCTACTCACTCACAACTCAAATTGTCTAGAAGACTCTCAGACAACAAAACTGTTTGGAAGAAAAGGAGACCAGCCAATCGGCCTGGAAGAAATAGAGACCATCTGAGCAGCCAGGAAGAAACGAGCAACTTAATTGCTTAGAAGAAGCAAAGACCAGCTAGGCTAATTAGAAGAAGATATACCAGTTGAACCACCTCGAAAGGACAGTCTTCAACCTGTTGAACTGCCTACAGGCTGGGAGTCTCCTTCAGGTTTCCAAGATATCTGAGATAACACACATCTGAGGGTGGGTTTTGCTGATGTAATTGTCTTTGAGTCCTTCCTGCTCCTGTAACTAAACTTTCACCACATTCCTCTATATAACCACAATAAGACTCACTTGTTCACCAGTGATATCCTTTTTTTGGCCATTGGCCTCCTATGTGGAATGAGAATTTCTTTACCTCCCCCCAGGAATTGTGTCACACAAGAAGGGGTTATGAGAATTATTGTCACAGCTAGTATCGACAGTTTCAGATTCTAACTTTTGTCCTTTAGATCCATCATCACATGTTGTTATAGGACATTCACAGAACGTCAAACAAGTTTCTCCTTTGCTGTGAGAAATAGGATACTGTTATGGTTTGAATAGGAATACTCTTATAGACTTATGTATTTGAATGCTTGGCCATAGAGAGTGGTGCTATTAGGAGATGTGGCCTTGTTAAAATAGATGTGTACTTTGTTGGAGGAAGTGTTTTCCTGTGGAGGTATGCTTTGAGGTCTCATATATGCTCAAGCCATGCCCAGTGTGATGGTCTTTACTCTGCTGTCTGTGGATCAATATGTAGAACTCTCAGCTCCTTCTCCAGAATCATGTCTGCCTGCATGATGACGTGCCCCACCATGATGATAATGGAGTGAACCTCTGAAACTGTAAGCCAGCCCCAAATTAAATGTTTTCCTTTGTAAGAGTTGCTATTGTCAAGGTGTCTTTTCACAGCAATAAAACCATAGCTAAGCAGATTCATTTGCTATCTTAAAAGATATTTGGTTGTTTTATAAAATATATGTATGTTATGCCCACCCATAAGGGTAAAGATATTTAAAGAAATAAAGGTAAAACTCAACTGGAAGTTTTTGGCATTCAGAAATGCTGAATAAACCATCCCAATTATTTGTTCTGGATTCAGTAATATTGCAAAAGGTGCACACCATGTAATTTAGCTCTTTTTGCTGAAAAATTCGCTTATGAAAGAAATACTTTAGTATGTATTTACACTGAATGAGAAACTGCAGAATTGAATTTGCAAGACTCCTAACATCAGAATAGTTCCCTGTCTATTCCATGCCTCCTCTATCAATCCTCAGCCCATCCTGGATCCTCAAAGGGAGCGATAAATCATATAAAATGTCCTTGCATTCCTCCAGATGCCTCTTAGTATACACAAGGCTTCATTGGTTCATGGAAGACTTTCAAAGAGGTGACCAAATCATAATCATTGTTCTATTCAATATGCTGATGAAACAAGAACAAACAGTGAGAAATACAGACAGCAGTCTTGCCTCCTAGGCATTTATGCTCCAGCTGGGCTTGATCAGTCTGAGATGACAATGTCTAAATCATATATGACTAATTTGTTTTGTTTTGTGTTTCTGCCACATAGTGAAATACTTTTTAATGTACTTTTTAGTCAGTTAAAGTGCTAGGGTAATGTTTATTTTGTGTGCATGCTTTTCTTTTCTTTTTTTTTTTTTTACAAAGGGTAAAACTTTGAATGCCTGGTACATATAGACCTCACCTAATTTTGCTTTTCTTTATGTGGAGGTCCAAGGTACTTCAGTTGCTTAAGTGACTATTACCTTTCTGGTCTCTCCTGTGTTTTCCCAACCTGTTCCACATTCAGACATTATCTCAGGATCTGACTTGAATCATATTTTAAAGGACATCCTGTTGGTGTTTCTATTTATATTGCAAGTCTTTAGAAGTCAGTCCCTTATTCACAGATTCAACAGTGGTCAGTATTGAGAACTAACTCTGGTCTGCCCATTGCAGTGGCAGGGACAGAATGACAGGTGAGCCAGCTTCTAAGCCCATCAAGTTCCTATGGCATCAATGTCTTTTTTCTTTTTTTTTTCTTGTTTTTGGTCCAATGTACCATTTAGAATTCAATAATAATTTAACAAACTGGGTTGTGGTTAGGACAAGTCCTTCTTAGTCCCAGACCCCTGATGAAAGACAAGGAGGAAAAGCGGTCACAATGCTATCAGGTTTCACCCAGGACTGAACTTGGAGAAAGGCTTCAGTAACTGATAGTTAACTACGCAGAGGGCTTTACCTCACTCTCACAAATCTCAAGAGTTCTAACACAAGAGATACTCTCATTTACACCAAGGAGGTTTATGCCCTTGTATTTCTTAACCATTATAAGAAGACACAAAATATAAGACTCATACAGAGCACCCAAAAAGATAACAGCCCAGGGAATTCTCCATCCCCATGTATTTCATAGAATAGATGAGATGGAAGGGGAAAGTAGTGCACAAAAGAACGAAATATCCAGTAGTTAATAGAACGAATTTTCAGATTTAAAAATAAAGGTACTTAGCATCAAAGAACTAGAGTAGTAAAAATTGTGTAAATTGCCATGAAATTGGGGTAAAATAAAATACCAGAATTCTCCAGAGAAGAAATACCTGAAGCTGTACGGGGAGAATCAGAAGTCATTGTGGGCTTGGATTTCTCTTGGCAGCATTACTGAAAGTAGAAAGCAGTGAGATCAAGCACCTCCAAATTCTAAAGGAAGCTAATTTCTAGCTTAGACTTCTCTCACTGGGAAAACCCTGCGCAAACTGTAGAACAAATCAAAATTATCTGCATGCATAGAAGTCTCAATAACCTGCCTCATTCTTAAGAAACTACTAGAACTTACATTCTGCTTCACGGGAAGGATTGCATCAACCCGGAGGAGTCACTGTGTTGAAGGAACAGAATCGGGTAGGAGAGCCAGTATGCTGAGTGCATATTCTTGGACCAATTGCTTTCCCTCCAGAAACATGGTCTTTTGCTTCTGTGAATCACGACAATGAGGGAAAGCACAACACGGTCTCTGGGAAGATGACATGAGATGGTACACGTCATTCCAAATATTGTGATCATACTGGTAACTCTATCACATTCCTCCTCATAAGCCTCCCCTTAATTCTCTCTCAGTGTTTTCATTGAAAATTACTTTAAATGACCATCCCTGTACCTGTGACACATGTCAAACCTCTTTTGAAGCTGAAAAGATGGCTCAACTTGGTAAGTGCTTGCTGTGCAATCGTGAATGCTTGAGTTTAGATCCTCCAGCATGCCCATACAAATGCAGGCACAGCAAAGAGCTGTAACCGGAGCATGGGAGGTGTGGAGAGAGTGTATACCTGAATTTGCTGGATGAATGCTCTGGCTAAAATTGTGATTTCCAAGTTTGGTGAATCAGTAAAATCTGGGGACTGGCAAAATGGCTTGAGATAAAGGTGCCTGCCAAGAATAATGACCTGAGTTCAATCCTCAGAACCCATATGATGAAAGAAGAAAAACAACTCCCCCAAACTGTCATTTTCACCTCTATACACACATACCCCTTGACAGGAATCACACACACACACACACACAAATGTAATAAAAAAAAAATTTAAAGCACAAAATCAGCAGCAAGTGATGAAGATACCTGAAGTCAACTTCTGGTTTCAAGTTGCAATTGAGCCTCAACTTGTCATCCAGGTGGTATATAGAAGTGCCAGTACTTAAGAGGTCAACTTGACACCACCAGAGTCATCTGAGAAGAGGGAACATTAATTAAGAAAATGCCTCTAAGAGAGACATTATTGGGCTGTAAGCAGACAAGCCTCTAGGGTGTTTTCTTAATTCGTGATTGATTTAAGAGGCCTCAGTGCATTGTGAATGGGGCCATTATTGGGTTGCTGTTGCTAGGTTCTGTAAGAAAGCAGGCTGAGCAAACCATGATGAGCAAGCCAGTAAGGAGCACCCCTCCATGGCCTCTGCATCAGCTCCTGCCTCCCGTTTCCTGTCCTGTTTCATATCCTGCATGACTTCCTTCACTGATGGTCTACAATGTAAAAATATAAGCGAAATAAACCCTTTCCTCCACTGTTTGCTTTGAGTCGTGGTATTTCATCACAGCAATAGTAACCCTAATTAGGACAGTTACCTGGAAAGCCTGTATCTTGTATTAGAAGAACCACTTATATTCTTTAAGTGTATATTGTGCCTTATATTTAAGACATTTCTAGTAGAGATCTCTCTTGCTCTCCAAGATGAAAAGTCCTGTATATGTCACATCACAAACACTCATACCAGCTTATTTACTGAAAATATGGTAAAATAGCACTATGCTCAGAGCTGATTATCTATCTGTGTTACCCTTCCTTCCTTTTTAATTTTTTTTCTGGAGCATACCTCAGGATATTGGAAATGAAAGAGTAATAAAAATATACCAAAGCTAATGTGTTGTTCTAAGAAATTTAATCTATCTGTTCTTATTCATTTCCATTTAGATCATCACTGTTGCCTTATAGAAACCACGTTAAACACAAGAAGATTCCTGTGCCATTTAAGATGTATCTTATTTTTCTTAAAAAGCTCACTCTCTGTTGCCTTATTGTAAACATATTTTACAATTGGGGGCAAATAACATCCTTCTGTCCATCTGGGTTGTTTTCAGGTTGAGCCAAACTTCCTTTAGTTGACAGTTTCTTCTCACTTTAACACAGTTTCTCTTTCAGACGTGAGGCTGAATAGTGGCCTCCCTCTGCCCCTGTTTTGCCAGGAAGCTGATCATAGGCACACCCATCACTCTCAGCTGAGCAGGGTCCCCCACTCTCTCACCTGCAGAGGTTGCTAGTGAGGTAAATGATTCTGAAGTTCCTGCAGAGCTGAAGCCATTGTGATTGTGCAAGAGCCTACCTTCATTTTTGGGTGTGAACCTCAGAAGGGCCTTTTCTCAGCATCCTCACATTCCCCCACCATCCCAGGAATTCTCCATAGAGACAGGGTTATCCCAATTTAATTACAGCAAAGCAGAAGTGAGAATGATTGTATTCCAGTGGTCCACAGGATGGTAGAATTTTAAACACAAGTTAAATCAGCTATTGGAAGTCAAAGCACTGAAAACGAGTTCTTTGGCTTGACAGTAGTGCAATCATTTCCCTTCAAGTAAAACTCCCCATTCTCCTGCGTTACGGTCTTTGTCTCATTTGAATAATTAATTTATAAAAAAATTTAAAAAGTTGTATACTATTTTGTCAGAACAAAGCCTGAGAATGGAGTCCTTGGATGAGAATTCTGAGGGCTTGCAAGAAAACACAAGAGCCCTATGACCTCAGTTTCTCAGTTTCAACAATACAGAGCTGTTCTTGGATCATGCTTTCATGCCTCTCCCAGTTAGAGTGGGTAGAAATGAGTTGACGTCAGATTATTCATTATAACTGGCTGTTGTTTTTTGTTTATATGCTTCTATGGAAAAACATGGTTTTGCCTCCTATGGCTTGTCTGCCTTGTGCAGCTTGCCCTTGTTATTGGACGCTATGACTCCTCTTAACACTCAGAGTATAAATTGTCTGATGCTCTGAATAAAGTTGGCTATTGCAGGAGAGTTTAATCTGCCTCATTTAGCAATTCCACTCCCACAGGTCCCACTGCCTCTAGAATGGTAAATACTACTTCTCCTGCTTGATTTAAAAAAGAAACTTTTGAAGTTATTGCTAATTTGGAAGAACCTGAAGGACATTCTTCTGTGAACGTGATCCATTTGGGTTTTATCTACTGAGTATCTATGAATTTATACTTATGAATGTCCAGAGAACAATGGTAATCCAAAACTACTAATATTTTCTGCATCACACAATTATTACACAATATTTGGCCCAATATACACTGAATAGAGCTTTCCATATTTTTCCTCTGAGTATTGGAAGTATTGCAGCACTTACAGTAACCGCCTTTTCAAATATATTAAGAATTAAGCAAATCTTTCTCTTTCTGCTTCAGTGGTGTTGACTTAGTGATACTGATTTTAGGGATGAGTGCTGATTCTTGGGAAGTACTCAGCATATCCCAGGCATTGTACTTAACAGGTCACATGTCTCATGTCATGTGATCTTCCCAGGATGTTGTGAATAAGCTACAGGCTTTTACTTTCACAAATGTTAAGACCAAAGAACCTATGAGCAGTTAAACCACAGTATGACTACCCTCACCACTCCACCTTCAATCAGTAGTGTGTTTTCCAGAATATTGGCTTCTGACTCAGTCAAGGACTTGTTTGGCATTGGGAAAGGTGGGCTTGAAAGATGTTAGATGGTAAAACTTGTTCTTTTTCAGACCCATGCAAGTGTTCCCGTTTCCCATGAGGTTGCCATGCATGCTTGGAGACATCACCTGCTCTGCACGCTGCACACAGGAACTGTTCCATAGATTTGTAGGCAAAGAAGTAGAGGTGTGTGTCCTAACTCACTTGTCCACAAAGCTGTAAGGCAGAGCCAGCCATGTGTGCTTCCAAAGCTCACACATCGATGCACTTTCCTTCGCTCTTCTCAGATGGTATATCCATGGGCTAACAAGCCTTTGAAATCACGAGCCTCTTTAAAATACAGACAGAGGGTAGTAGTCTCCTAATCCAGTTTTATTTTTCCACTCGACTGGGGCCCGGAAGTATCCAATAGAAAATTCCAGAAATAATTTGTAAGTTTCCAAAAACTTTTGTGGTGTCAATTATCACATCTTTTTGCTACGGTTTAGATCTTGAGCATCCTCCCAAAGTTTATGGTCCCCAGCCCTTTGTGGAAATGGAAGAAAAAAAAACCATAGAAAGTAAGGCTGCGTTGAAGTAGGACCAAAGGGGCTGCACTTGCGAGAAGCTGGGTGACTTTTAGCATCCCATGTGACAGTCTTTGCCTCTCAAATATCCTGAGGTGAGCAGGCCTCCTCACCCTGCCCTCCTGCCGTGATGTGCTGTGCTGTTATAAACCTGAAGCAACAAGAACAAAGGAGCGAGCTATACATGTACACACATTTGCATATAGACACACACACAGAGGATTGAACTCCCATCATTAGGCTTGAACAGGCTTGTGCCTGAGTTTAATCCTCAGAACCCACATGAAGGTGGGCAGAAAGAACTCACTTCATAAAATTGCCACAGTGTGTCCATGTGAGCGTACACACGGTGTCTAAAATTAAGTTCATAAATAAGGGTTCTTACGGTGGAATTTAGTCTCACTATATTTTGCATGCAAAGCATTAACTTAAGGTTTTGTTCCGAGCGTTCACCTGTAAAATTACTATTGTGATGTAGTACAGATCCCTAAAATTAGCAGCCAAGGCTTCCCTCCTCTCAATAGAATTTTCTGAGTTTTGTTGCAATGCTGGAAAACTCAGGTTTCCGTTTTATTACTAACTCCGGTTGTTACTAAAATAAATGTTAACCTTGGTCATAGATACATAGGTGTAGGAAGGAGCAATGTTCATTCTAGGATAATAGTGTCCGAGGTTTCAGGCATCCACTGGAGGTCTTGGCTGAGGGGAGACTCGTGTGTAAAGAAGTTGAGCTGAAATTGACCTTTTTAAAAATTAATGTTATGATCAACCTCGGCTTTTTCTTCAGTAAAGTGTTGCTATGACTAGCACATAGCATAAAGAGCTGTCTAGAAATGCATTTCAGATCGTGCAAAACTAGTTGAAATCCTCATGAATACGGCAATCTCTACTGCACAAACGTAATTTAACTCAGCAAATTCACGGTGGCTCTAAGTGCCGTGTAGCTCCGTCTTGATGTTCCTGACAGGTGCAACGGAATGAATGAAGCCGGCCTCATTTTACATCCCAGGGTTAGAATTATAAACGGGCTGCTGTCCGTCAGAAACCAAGGAGAAAGCCTAGCATGAATTTCTCCTTGTCTTCTGTCTATCCAGAGACTCCATCGTCTCCCTTGGCAGTCTTATCTGTGCTGGGAGCAGCCCATTAAAGAACAGCTAGTGCATCTGAAAGTTCTATTACTCAATCAATGGGCTTGTTGCCATGGCAGGCTAACACGAGGTGCCATTGACGATGACTCGATTTCCTCTCGCATCTGAACTGGAAAGGGAGAAGAGAGACTAAATGAAATCCCATCCATCTTAATGAAATACAATTATATTCTCCTTATTAATCATTTAAGAATCAATATGTCTCTTCTTGGTGAACCTCACGAGAATTTGTCATTCCATGCCAGGCCTCAATACATCTTGTCTTGTAGTGATTTTTATAAGTTCAGTCACCTGTGTCCCAGGGTAAATAACAGTGTTTTCTCATACTGCAGAGCAAGGAGCAGCAGTGATGGCTTGGACTAGGGAAAGCCTCTTGGAATGTTAAGCAGCAAGCTGGATCTTGCTTCCTCACGCATAATTTAAAATGCACCCTGTTTTAGTTTCAAATAGCATGAAGGAAAAATGGATTACCTTAGAAAGAGGATTATTCTAGTGCCATTAAGTGGGAAAAGCTCCTGAGGATTCTTACCTACTGAATGCTATAATCTTGCACAGCTTATCAACATGTATGTGTATTTTACATATGCATAGGTATACACGCTAACACAGAGAGGGGAGAGACATTCCTTGAAACGTAATTTATAATCTCTCTTGCTACACTTGGTATATAATCCAACCACTGAATATTTTATAATAATTCACTTGTTAAAAATGATGATTGTTCTTGATTTCTTCTTAATATTTGGACTGCAAAACTGCAATTGGTTTTCATGGCTTTTGCAGCTGCCATAGAGATACTGTTTAATTAAAGAGAACAAAGAAAAAGATGAATATGAAGAAAAAGATAGGAATTCAAGCCTGTGTGGGCAGTAATGAGGTGAAGAAAATACACTGCGTTAAATGCTAAATTGGGTTTTAAGAGTGAAAATACGTAATTGCGTAGTTTCCATCTCTCTGGGGGATTTTTAGTTATTTCTGTTGATTTTGGCTATTTCCTGAGCCCCTACTAATGAGGAACTGCATCACCTGAACAAATCTAAGAGCGGTGCTAACATGCCCTGATGTGACCCCTCATTTTTACCATACAGACTAAATCAATTTCTTCCTTGCTCCATCTTTGCCTGGCTGTGTCTGTGACAGCCGGCACAGCAGAGAATTAGTTCCTTTCGTAATCACAAAAAAGTGGCAAGGGTGGAATCTTTCCTCCTGTCTTCCAACCTGGGGTGTCCATGAGGAAAGGGAAGAACTGAAATGAAAGAACACAGACCCCTCAGCCATCCTTTTGTGTGGTGGGTGGATGGGAAGATCGGCCTCCATGGGCGACATAAACACAGTCACTGACACATGACTCCAGTGCACCCTGGAGTCAATAAACTCCAAGGTCAGTGCTTTTAAAGAGTAGCTGGAAAATCCGGAAGGATCGGTGCAGTTAGTTCAGTTGCAACCATTGCTCTGAGTAGCTGACTTTTATTGGTCCCACACCAGTGACTGTTAGGGTCTGGGGGACGTCCCCTCCCTCTTCCTCCTACTCTGCTGCTGTTCTCTCTGGTGTTGCCCGCACTGCTGTCTGCACGATGTCATAAAATGGAGAACAGGACCTTCAGTAAGGATGAGTTAATTCAATCATGGGACTGGTCAACAGCAGCTTGCAAGAAAAAAAAAATAATGCATGATCAAACAACAAAGGATGCCTTTGACCTTCCAGTCACCCAGAAGGCCTTGCCCCATCCTCTCAAGAGAACAGGCAGTTTCAGTGTCCTTTTTCTCCTATTCCACATCACAGTTCTTAGTCCCAATGGTTCTCCGAAATCTCTACCAGGAACAGAATGTATAGAGCCATATCAGCAAAGAAGGAAAAGGGAAAAAATGATGCACCGGGGACAGGTCATCGAAATGGCCTTCCAGTGTCTTTGTGATTTTGCACATTTTTTATTGATACTCAACCTCTCCTTCAGAGTGAGGAAGAAATGTCTTGGAAGTTATTAATCCCAGGAACATAGCAAGTCTGGAATCAAACCTCGAGAGTGCTGTGCTCACAATGCAAGACCTGCGACTCCTTATGGTAAGCAAGACTCCACAGGTAGAGTTAAAATGCGCAGCCATCAATAAATGAAGGAAAGTGACGCCAAGTTTAACTTTGGGGAAAGAAGCCATGCTCCTTATTCTGGTCTCTCTCATTCCTTTTTCTGTGTGTACCTCCTTAGAAACATTGCTTGAGCAGAGCAACACTTCCCACCCACTCTCCCTCCTGGCGCACCTCTCTATTGCTTTTCTGCTAGTGATTTTCCTTTCTTTGATTAGCCTCAGAAGTAAAACCCTGAGATTTTTTCCTCCTCTGTCCTCCACGTGCGTACATCATTACCTGTCTAAGAGCAGATGCTTTTGAGTGAGCACAAATGTCTACATAACAGGTTTCTGCATGAAAAGGCTTTAGCATATGCAATGTTTATGTGTGTATGTTATGTGTGGTGTACAGGCGTGTGCGTGTGTGTGTGTATGCATGTTCAAATGCATGTGTGCCTCTGTGTGGAGGCAATGCATGCTTTATGGAAATTTGGGTGTGAAGGCCTGGGATTGGCGTCAGGTGTATTCCATGAGAGCAATCAGCTTTCTTTGCTGAGGTAAAGTCTCTCTGTGACCTCAGAGCTTGTTGATTTGCTACTCTACTGAGCTTGCTTGTCTCTCCTGTTCCCCACACTTGACACCAAGCTGGAGTCATGTAAGAGGAGGGAAACTCAATTGAGGAAATGTCCCCATAAGTTCAGACTGTAGGCAAGCCTGCATGGCATTTTCTTTTCTTTCTCTTTTCCTCATTCTTCTTTTATACAATACATCCCAATGCCAGTTTTGCTTCCCTGCACTCCTCCCAGAGTCTCCCCTCTCACCCCCCCCACTTACTCTTTTCCTCGAACCCTCCAGATCCACTCCTTTTCTCTTTCCTTTCAGAAAAGAGCAGGACTTCCAGGGATCAACCAAACACAGCATAACAAGTTACATTATATAACAAAACTTATTATATTAGGCACAAACCCTCATATCAGAGTCGGGGAGAACTTTTTAAATTAATGATTGATGTTGGAGGGCCCAGCCCATCGCCAGTGGTGCCTGCCTCCCTTGCTCCTGGTCCTGCTTCCTATAAAAAGTGGGCTGACCAACCCCCAGGAAGTAAAACTTTCTCCATTGTCCTCTGCATTAGCTCTAGACCCCAGGTTCCTGACTTGCTTGAGTTCCTGTCCTGACTTTCCTTAGTAATGCATCAATGCATGGAAGTGTCAGCCAAATAAACCCTTTCCTCCCCAACGTGGTTTAGACCATGGTGCTTCATCACAGCAATATATAGTAACCCTAACGAAGACAGCAATCATGTCCATCCAGTCTTTTATTTTTAATGTGGGCTCTCAGGATCTGAACTTAAGATATACACAATAAGCACTATATTCTTTGAGCCATCTCCCTGTACCTTTTGTACTGTATACAATGGTCACGTTACACTCAGCAGTGTTCCAGGGTGACCTATCTTATGCATTGCTTCTAGCTTTTGTATAGACACAGAACTAATCACACAGTATGAACCCGGTCCTCAGTATTCCCACACTGTAATATCTGCAAACTTATCCTTTGTCATAGTCCCAAACTTTAAATTACTTCGTATATACTTTAATACGGATTTTGGCTCAGTTTGATTTCTACAGGGTACCTGTCTTAATGCTCGTTTGATTTTTCTCAGATCGTTCTAGAGAATAGAGGAGGTTTGCAGTCACAAATAGTCTGAAACAGCGCCGATTTTTCTGGATTCCCCTTGTTCTTATGGTACATTTCATTTCTAAGTCTCCTTAATCCATGGTTTCCAGACCAAGATTGCTGAAAAGAAAAGCCAGCTGCTTAAGGTCAAAAGATGTTTCCTAATGCCAGAGAACGAGAGTAGGAGAATCCTGCTTTGATGTTAATACCGTGTCTTTGGTTGCTTTCCATTTGTTTTCATCTTCCACAGTCAACAGGGCACTACGTTTTATAGGCAGCTTAACACGGAGCAGATGCTGATTAAAAGAAATGTGGTTTTGAGTGTGACATTAAAAATATCATTCTCTCTTGTCTACATGTTACATCCTCAACCGGTTTAATTTTATTAACATACATATATGAATAATAAGCACATATTTTTTTCTTAGCTGAGTCATAAGCAGCTCAATAGCTGGGCCATGAATAAGGCATGAAAAGCTCACTTTTTAGTACATTTCAAAGAAGATACATTTTCTGCTCTGTGCCAATACCATGTGTTTCCAGGCTGCACCTCTTAACATTTGTGTTTATTTTATATTTTATAATAGATAGAAGTGGTTTATAAATAGAAATAGTTTAATCATGGTAAAATACATAACACTGCTGCATCCTTTAGAACCCATCTCTAAATATACTCTTTTTATTTAAGATCGAGACTCATTCTGTCTCCCAGGCTGGCTTAAAACTTGCAGTTCTCTTACTTCACTATATAGGATGCTGGGGTCCCAGGGATGTGTCATCACACCTATCTTGAAATAGACTTTTAACCAGGGTATTTCTTTTCATTAATATATACATGTTAGCATCAGCATTAGGACCAATAAGTTTAGTATAAGTAGAACAAAGATAGAAAGAGCTGAGACCTTTGAAGAGGAAAAAAAGGAAATATCTCAAAATAGTTCCAACAACTTTATAGACACCTCTCTGGAAGAATCGGAAGGCCATCTAGCAGATGACCACTTGGATGCTAGAGACATTTTACAACTGACTGAGTCAAGGAAACAATACATGTCTCCTTTTGTTGATACAAGCATAAATGTTGTCATGTGTCACTGAGGCAGGATAGCCCCTCCAACAGTAAATGACAAAAAAAAATAAATAAATATGAATATGGGAGGCAAATTTTGGATAACCGGAACTGGAAATATAGCAGACACCAACATAATAAGTATATAGAACATACTAATCTATATATAGTTTCTACCATGAAGCCAATGGCTGCTTCCTTAGAAATGCTCTTTTGAAGACATAACGAAGAGGGACCTGCACAGTATCATTTATTGTTGTTGAGTGAGGTCATAGAGATGCCTGAAGCACAAGCTTAGAGTTCCCTTCAGTGACCTTGTAGAGGTCACCAAAGACTAATGTTCACCATCTGTGTGTGACCCACATGGGCTTCAGGAGTTTCCTCCCAACAGTTAATGCAGTCCCAGTGTTGCAATGATGAAGGCAAATCTTAGAGTTGATTTAAGAATTCCATTCTACCAGTGGTGCTGGGAATACAGAAAGAGTGACTAGAAAGTTCTCCCTATAAAAGTTCCTTTATGTTTGCTTTGACTATACTACAACTATTTACTTAAAAACAGAGAGTGGGAACTAGAACATGTAATTTTCAGGCGCAAACTATAAACCTTAACTGATGATATTCTCACAACACAAACTCACATTTTTAGGAGGACTTGGAAGGCTCTAGACCCTTCAAAAGAGACTGGTGGTGACGGACAGGGTAGACACATTTCAAAGGGCTCTGGACATTCCATAAATACATTGATGCACATATGCAAATGAACACACACATACCACGTTTTTTGTTTCTTTGTCAAGGAAGAAAAGAAATTGTCTTTTTAAATTACATTGTGAAATACTCTTCATATAATTCTTTTTTCCTCTGAAATACTTTAAAAATAATTAGAAAAAAAATTTTTTTTTTGGTTTTTTGAGACAGGGTTTCTCTGTAGCCTTGGTGCCTGTCCCAGAATAGCTCTTGTAGACCAGGCTGGCCTCGAACTCCCAGAGATCCACCTGCCTCTGCCGCTCAAGTGCTGGGATTAAAGGCGTGCGCCAACACCGCCCGGCTAATAATTAGAAATTATATTTTTTATTAATTTATAAAAATAAATGTCCTTTGAAAGGTATTGCCAAAAGACCAAGATAAAGCACAAATGTTTCTATACCATAAATTCTACCAAGAAAAGCAAGAGCAACAGTCCAATGTTCCAAGACCTTAAGACTAGCATCTCTAACCCATTGGAGGGATCAGGAAAGAGAATGGCTTACCCACACACAGGAAGAACAAATCCATAAGCAATATATCTGAGAAAAATAAACTTCATACACAAAGGATTCTTAAAATTCAGTAAGAAAGCAAACAGCTCAGTTTTTGAAAAAGCTAAACACCTCAACTGAACACTCATCTCATCGTGAAGGTGGACATACAATCAGACGGCAAGTCAGGCAACGAAAAGCACCTCATCATGACCCAGGTCCTTACAGGAAAACAGAATCCTACAACTCACCATGAGAAATGACAAAGCTGTCATGAGCTTTTCCCAAGCACTGATGGAAAGGCCCAAATCCTAAACCCTGAAAACAACTAATCTGGAGAGGAGAGGGCAAAGAGAAAACTCATCCCCTAACAGGAAAGCAGAATGAGGTAGCTGCTTTGGAAGACATCAGCAGCTGTACACACAAACACAACACACAGATACATGCATGCACGTGGGCACACACACAGACACACATGAATGCACGCACATATACACTGCTGCATACACACATACACTCACTTGCATGGACGCATGCATGCATGCATGCACATATACACATACACGCACATGCAAGCACACACATGCACACACAGCCTATATGATGCAATAATACTCCTTGGCATCTCCCCAAATGACCTAAAAACACAGTTTCACAAGTATGTTTACAGATGCTTTAGTTGTATTTGCTTAAGCTTTGGCGCAGTCCAGGTGCTCAGTATATGGATGGATAAATAAACTATGTTTACACAATGGAAAGAGTTGGCAGAATATTAGCAGTGTTGCAAGAACCAGCTAGCAGAGCATGAAAAGATAAAGGAAACGTCAAGGTGCATTACTAAATGAAGCAATCTGAAAGGATACATTCGTATCTTTTCTCAGGGATGTTGTGGTTTTGTCTTTTCATATAGTGAAACACTGCATACACATTACAGTGATCGGATGAAAGGAGAGGAAGATGAAGAATAAGTAGAACACAGAGGATGAAGGGCAGTGACACTTCTCTGAATGTCCCTGTGATGGTGGGCACATGTCATTACACATTAGTGCAGCTCCCCCCCTTAACTTATAGCCTGTGAAATGCCAAGAGTGGACCCTAAATCTGGACCACAGAATTGGGCTATGATTTGCCAGTGTGGGTCTGATTGTGATAGATGTGTGTGTTGTGTAATGGGGGAAGTTTGTGCACCGTGGAAGTAGGGAGCACATGAGAACTTTCAGTGCTTTCAATTTGCTGTGAATATAAAACTGCTCTCAGAAATGAAGTGCAATTTTATTTGTCCTATTACATATAAAGTTGTGACACATTTGGCAGTGTGCATAGCTGATTTCCTGCACTTTTGACAGCTCGGGAAAATAGTTTTGCCCAGACCAACTGTTGCAAAACATTTTCATTGTTTATGACTTCTGTGGGTCAGCCTCAAACTTTGAACACAAACTACCTAGGAAAAAAATGATGTATTAGCTCACTGGCACCATCAGCGTGGAAACCAGGGCTGTGCCTTGTAATGTAAGAGGCTAGCAGAGCCTCTTTCATGTGTGATCTGGTGTCGTAACCAAACTTCAGAAAGAAAGAGTCAGTGCTGCTCTCATCAGCAGCTTCCAAAAGGAAGAGGTCTGAGCAGGAAGCACACAGTCCGGAGAGCCAGGAGGAAAAAGTCCCTAGGGGAGATGGTGCCACAGGCCTGCCTGCGTGGTCCTTTGTGGCATCGAGGATGCTGTGGACAATCCCAGAAGCTCTTGAAATGAGGAGAGACTTTCCTGTGGAGTATTTGGGTGGAAAGAAATCTCAGGGCTTTATTAGAAAACCACAGGAGGATTCATGATAACTGCAGATAGGAAATATTGCGATAGTAGACCAGATTCATCTCAGATGGGAGGAAATGCTGGTCACCCTGTGTGGGTAGGAGAGCTTGAGAAGCTGGCTGGCTTTTTTATGCAGCAAGGAACTCGTAACAAAGTTAAAGAAGAAAAAAAAATCCCTTAAGTATTCCAGATATAAACTTAGATAAGTTTATTTATTTTAACAAATGTAACATTGCCTAGGAAACATTTTCTGAGTCAGTGACTCCCTTTGGTATAAATATTAAATTCTCTGACACACAGCATTCGTTTCTCACTTTCAGACAACCTTCCGTCTGTAAACACTGAACTCTATGAATATAGTAAAGAGCTGTGTGCGTGGTGACATTAAAAAGGAGTTAGGCATTTGGCAGATGATAATCAGAATATATCCTCAAAGCAATCAGAAAAGAGACACATAATTTGCGGACTTCAGGGTGCAGTAAAATCACCTTGAGCATCTAGGAAGCAAGCGCACCCCAACACTTCAACTATTTAGTCTCATTTCGAGTCCATACATATAAAGAAAAAACTGAAATTTTAGTACTCATTGGGGGGACTCAGATGTGGAATAGACTGGATCAACTTTAAAGAACACTGCATTTAAGAGTGAGGGAAAAAAGGGGGAAGAAGGAAGGGCCAAGAACCGAGAGCAGCAGCTGCATGCTTCTTGTAAGTTGCAGGAAATTCTTAGCGAAGATGGTCCTAGTCCTCCTGGCTGCTTGCAGGTTGTCTTTGACCCTGTCCTACCCAGCTGCATTGCACCTCAAAATTCCAGCCTCAGTCACGGTTGATCATGCTCAAGACGTCACAAAGTTGCTATACAAGCAGGATTGTTGCTCCCAATATATTCATTTAAGCACTTTGATCAACACCCGATGAGTCAATTAAGACATACCAATGCTTTCTCGGGGAGACCTACTGGAATGCTTTCCCCTTTGAAAAAGCCCCACCCCTTCTCTCTCTCTCTCCCTCTCCCAAACTTTCCCAAATTTCTGCATCCTTGTGATTCTGGTTTTAGAGAGGAAATGAAATTTGTCACACTGCCATACATCATTCCCCTCGCAGTGCAGTGTCCCATCTGTGTGTCAAGTACAAAAGAAAAGCATTTTGTGAAAAATTGCTAAAGAAGTAATGATTTTTGTCCTCAACTCTTTGTTTTGCCTTTCAATAAAGAAGGCGACATGTGCCACAAATGATGTATTATTGTTTAGGTACAACCGCAGCAACACAGTGCATAACCAAAACCATGTTTCACAGCAGAGGAACCATAGTTTACTGCCCCTATGGCTCTGATGAGAATATAATGTTCTATGGCTTATAAATGCTTTGAGGTCAATACATGATTTGCTTCAGCTTGTTCATCCAATGAGCAGGGGATTCAAAAATATATCAAGCTATTAGACAGCCCCCTGGAAGCTGGGTTGAGGCAGTGGTGATGGAGAGGTTCCATGGAAACCCCTCTGTCAGCTGGAGAGGAGATAATTAGATCCAGGTAATGCATTGGAGCCCCAACAGGGAGCCGCCAAGCAAACATGTCATCTTTATGGGCCTTTCTTGTCCTACACAGCGGACTGGCCTAAGATAGTACAGCATCAAGGTATTCGCTGCTGCCCATCAATGCCCTGCTGTCACTCACCGAGCCTCTTTATCTAGATACCACCTACTGCACGAGGGAGTCTGGGGCGGCCCACAATCAGCAACGTCTCCTTTTATTTCCTCCATTTCTCACCAAGAGTTTTCTTTCTTCTGATTTATTTTCTTAACACTGTGTCATCAGTCAAGGACTCAGATTCACCTGGGACACTAAAAAGCTGTCTCTCTCTTCCAACGCTTATTTAAAAATCGCTCTAACCTTCAAAATACTCGTTAAACGGCAGGCAGGCAGTCTTCTGATTCGCCCCTTTGAGTAAGGGCAAGAGAGCCTCCTTGGCCACAATTAGTTATTTAGGGGCCTTGTCATTGACAGTGACTGATCCAAAGGTAAGCACCCTGGGCCATCCTCAGGTCAGGCTGGGAGAAAGACATCTGTCGACAATGCCATGAAGAGAAGAAATACACAGAACATGTCAAAGGGGGGGGCGGTATATCCCAAGCATTTTGTTGAAATTGTTTTCCAGTCAGTGATGTCAAATCCAAAGCTAAACCATTCATGAGTAGTGCTTAGTTATGGTGAACAAGGACCAAGGATGGAGTGGGTGAAGGTTTTTTTTAGTAGAAGTAAATACATCTAAGAGCAAAGCCTCAGGGGTACAAAAGGCAGTCACCACTGTGACGATTCAGACCTGCAGACCTTAATGTCCCCTGAAACCTTATATATGCTAAAGGCTTGGCCATCAGCTTGTGGTGCCATTAGGAGGTGGTGAGACCTCTAGGAAATGTGGTCCATTGCTTGGAACTTAGTGATTACTACATGTCTATGAAAGAGATGCTAAGACCCCAGACAGACCATACCATGCTCGCTCCTCATCTTCACTCATGTCCTGACTGACATGACCAGATCAGGTTTCATTTCATTCATATATATATATATATATATATATATATATATATATATATATATATGCCCTTCATGATACCCCAGGTTCAACGAGGGAACCACAGGTCTGAAATTGTGCACCAAAATAAATTTTTATCCTCTTGTTTATTTTTATGGCAATTTTGTCATAGTGAATAAACACTGATTGAACCACAGATAGTGTTATTAGGAATACAAGTGCTGTTCTAATTACAGTCACCATTCCCATCATCAAAGGCAATAACCATTATCATCAGTTACCACTGCCATCATCCCGGTCACTATCACCATCACTGCTACCCTGACCATCACTATTATCATCTTCATCATCACCACCACCCCGTCACTCTGTTCATCACCCATTACCATCATGAGTATCATTCTGGTCTCTAGTGTTCGGTATCATTTTGAACAGTAGTATTACAATTTCTCACTCAAGTATAAGAATGATGTGTGTTTTTATACCCAAGGTTTGTATTGGGCATCTTAGAAATGAAAGCCAATGGACATCTTCTAATCAATCAGATTCCAAAACCTAGGAGCTCATGACAGGTTTCTAACCATGATTCTATACAGGGATCCTTGCTTTAGTGTGTGCTTTTTACCTGAGAGGGGGAGGGACTCATCTGTAATCATCTCAGTTTAATGATTCAAAATGTATTGCTTTTTTAAAATCTGATCCTGGACACTGAGCTATACTATAAGGATGCAAAGCCTAGGAAAATATAGTCCCCAGCCTTGTAAAAGATGTCATCACCATGACAAAAATATGAAGTAGAAAATGGATAGAAGAATGCATTGCAAGGTCTTGAACATCCAAGGCAGGTTAAACCATGCCCAATGACCACAGTGTGGCAGCAGCAGCTGCTGGGTTGTTTTTAATCCTGAAATGGGCCCTGTTTCTTTCTTTATTAAACAAAGGAGGGTAGTGTGCAATAGAAGTCATATCTAAAGACATACTGCTCAGTACTATAATATCTAACTAAGAGCTGGGTACAGTTACCAAGCCGTAGACTAATAGTATTAGGAACAGGAGTAGAGATGAGTTGAGACCAAAAACAAACAAATTCCAAAAATGTCAATGACAGTCAACTGTTACTGTGGGATTATGGTGAAGAAAAAGCCTTGTTTTGCACAAGGAGTGAGGTTAAGACGAACCATGATGAAAAGCAAGGGCATGGAGGGCTGGATTGTGGACCTTTGAACTTGTCAATCTGTGGATGTGTGTAAGGTTTCCAAGACACTAAGCAGCAACGAAGCTTGTGAACATTGGTGAACGATCAATGGAAGAATTAGGTAGAACTTGGAGCTCTGGATTCCAGGAAAGTTGTCATTGCTGCACAGTTGACTACGTTCTAAAGATACAGTGGTTTCCCATTATACTGTCAGAGCAGAGTCAGATGAGAGGTTCATTTCTTGCTATAATATGTCTCACATAATAAAATCTGCTTTAAGATTCCATTAACATTGAAGATTGAAAAATAACAACGGAATGTATCTGTGCTGGCCTCACAGTGTCTGCCTTTTGAACCCTGAAGATAACTCACAGAATGGTCTAGAGTCCTAGTTGATCCGATCTTTAAAACTAATGTATCTATATTTAACCCAATTGTATGCTTCCTGTTGGTCTCAAGCCATGCAGACATTTGGAGTTATGTTTTTGTTTAAAATCAAAATATTCAGGTGTGACATTATAGACCTGTAATCCCAGAATTTGGGAGATGGATACAAGATGATTGGAAGACCTTGGTCATCCTGAGCTGCATAACCACACTCAAAGCCAGTCTAGCTTACTTAAGACTCTATAGCAATACAAAACAAAAAATAACAATTAAATACAAAACAAACAAATTAATTACTTTTAGAAAAACTGTTGTTAGCACTGCTACTATACTTAAGGTTCCTGTCGTTGACGCAGAGAAATGCTGTCTAGTGATTAGACTAGATTTCAATTAATTCATTCAGAACTGTGTATAAGCTCGGTGGACCCGAGTTTCTTATTCCAATAGTTGGGGTGGTTTTACACCCCTAATTAAAACTATAAATTAACAATGTGCCCAGGGAAACATACTATGAAATCCTCCTTGGTATACATGCAGCCAGTGTTCATGGTGATGGTCTCTTGCCACTTCTCTCTTCTGCCTACTGGGGACATCAGGTCATGGGTCTTAGAGTTCCCTGCTTAAAATAATCCTTGGAGGCCATCTTCTTTCCTATTCATCAGCCCCATTCCTCCAAAGGCTATTGCTGAGCATGCTTCACAGCAGCTGTGAAAGGGGAGATGCAGCCACTGCTATGGAAGGCAAAATGTCGCTGCTGCCATGGTTTTACCCCAGGAAACTGTTTTCTTTTTCTTTTTTTTAAAATTTATTTATTTATTAAAGATTTCTGCCTCCTCCCCGCCACCGCCTCCCATTTCCCTCCCCCTCCCCAATCAGCTCGAAGAGCAATCAGGGTTCCCTGACCTGTGGGAAGTCCAAGGACCACCCACCTCCATCCAGGTCTAGTAAGGTGAGCATCCAAACTGCCTAGGCTCCCCCAAAGCCAGTACGTGCAGTAGGATCAAAAACCCATTGCCATTGTTCTTGAGTTCTCAGTAGTCCTCACTGTCCACTATGTTCAGCAAGTCCGGTTTTATGCCATGCTTTTTCAGACCCAGGCCAGCTGGCCTTGTTGAGCTCCCGATAGATCATCCCCATTGTCTCAGTGTGTGGGTGCACCCCTCGCTGTCCTGAGTTCCTTGCTCGTGCTCTCTCTCCTTCTGCTCCTGATTTGGACCTTGAGATTTCAGTCCGGCTATAATTCGCGATCCTAGAGAAGCTAAATAAGAAGGAAACTGTTTTCTTGACCCAAGGAAAAGTTCTTGTCAGAAGAAAATCCTGAGCATATTGATTTTAGGTAAACAGTTTGTTTCCCTCCACCACTGACAATCTGGTGGCCCTGGCAAGAGTTTATTCTTGCAAGACTATACGCTTCCTGTCCCGTGTGCTTGACAGCCCCTGTCCATTGTGCAGCTCTAGATAGTCTCTGAGCGCCACTGCGGCTGTCTCAAAATAAATCGACAGAGGGGGAGATCTGGCAAGTTTATAAAACTGTGTATTTCTGAAAAAAAAGTTGCATTATAAAAAGGACAGGAGAGATGTGGAATAATTTATAAGGAAAACCCCGGGAGATAGTAAGCAAATTACAGAGTAAAGCCGGAGCCCAGCAATCTTCTATTCAAGTCTGTTCATTGTTATTCAAGTGAATTTCCCTCTCCCAAGTGGAAACTATTACACAAAACAAAAATATTAGAACTAGAACCCTAGGAATTTGGGCAGTAAAAGAAAATCTTGTTAAAACTGGAGAGTACAGTTGGCTCTGGGCAAAGTTGTCAACATTCTGTTTACCACTTTCCCCCTCTCTCTAGACCTTTCTTCATTTCAAATTCTCTTCTCTCCTACATGTTTCCTCCTTATTATTCTGAGATTCATGTGTCACTTACTGAGTCCTCCATTGTCCGAGCATTTAATACTTTGGATCCAGTGAGTACTAACTTTCCGTGAATAAGCAAAAGGAGATTCCTATTTCATTTTTCTGGATCTTAATCTCACATCTGTGATCAACTTCATTCACCAATGCTGAGAACCTGCACAGCGATATGTTCCAATGTACCTGAGTTGAAAGACACGGAATTGGCACAAAGGAGCCAAAATTGGACAGCTCATCAGTACAATTACATACTTGTTTGTATGTTTGTATGTTTTAGTTTATATTTTTGCTTTCTGGCTGAGGCTACAACCCGTCTTTTCCCTCACTGGCATTCAAAAACTAAGAAAGCACTGAGCTTCAATTAGAAAATTCATCCAGCCTAAAGAAGGAAGTCACTGTGCCAATAGTCACTTATCCTTTCAGCTGGAAGTATAAGAAAAAGGTCCTAAAACTGAGATTTGGGGTGGAAACATGGGTCAACAGTTAAAAGCAAATACTGCTCTTGTACAGGAAATCAGTTTGCTTCCTGGCACCCACAACCAGGGTCTCAGGACTGACTGCTGATTACTCCAGTTCCAGGGGGCTGACACCCACCCTCTTTTGGCTTGCACACATGTGCAGATATATACACATGCACACATGCATGTATGCACACGGACATGCACACACACAAAGATAAATTATTTTAAATAAATAATGTTTCATTTACCAGCGTGAGTAGTGCATAATGTGCAGCGTAACTGAAATCCCAGAGAATTTCAGGAAAATTCATGTTTATTTGCAACCAGATTAACAATGGTTGGCATTCTTGATATAAAAATAATTTGAAGAGGGCTGGCAAGATGGATCAGGGGGTAGTGCATCATCCACACAGGCTCATGACCTGGGTTTGATACCCAAGGGGAGAGAAGAGAACTGACTTTTACGGACTTGCCTTCTGACCTCCAGTGGGAGCCGTAGCGTACTCCTACTTGTACACACATGCTCACACACACAAACACACACGCAAATAATAAAACGTAGAAATTAGGAAGAAAATCCCTACTATTTCCAAAGGAAATCAACAGACCATATAAAAAGGTAATCCATAAATGATAAATGCAATCAGTGACCATGGTTTATTATTTATATTTATTAATAATAAGATAGACTTTTCAACTATGAAAACAACAAAGTGTTTTTGCAGTGTATTTTTACATGAAAATATCTTTTTTCCACTAAAATATGACAAACCAAAAGGATTAGGATAATACGAAATTATAGAACTTGTGAGAAATAATATATGTCAAGCCATGAAATACATAAAAATATGAATTATAATGTTTAAATGGATTGAATGAATTATTCCCATTTTTTCTATATGCTCCCTTATATTCTTTCTATTTTTGCTTCCTATGCCTAGAAGCTTCAATATGTACTTTGCCAAACAAACTTCAGCTTTTACACCATGATTTGAGCTGTGCCTTTCTGTCCTTAGATTGGTGCAGAAGAATTGAACTGTAAAGAAAAAAACAGGTTGTGCATTATTCCATATTATCATCACACCCCGGGCGGTGATTTTGGGCAGGCCTGTTGGAAGTTTTGGCGACAGTGTGAGCAACAGTTCACAGGTCAGCCACATCATTGAAAGAGTAGAATATAAGCGAAACGACCCATGTCAAGACTAGTCTGATCTAGAAAGGGAGTTAATTTGTAGAGAAATCCTGTTTCAAAGGAAAGTCAAACACACAAACACACACAAACACACACACAAACACACACACAAACACACACACAAACACACACACACAAACACACAAACACACACAAACACACACACAAACACACACACAAACACACACACACAAACACACAAACACACACAAACACACAAACACACACAAACACACACACAAACACACACACAAACACACACACACACACACATTCCTAAAAACAAAACAATGACACTAAAACAAAAATCCCCAACCAAGCAAACAAAGTCTCATAAAATAGGGCAGTGGTTAGAACTGAGGTGTCCCACCCTCTCCACAAAGCTCTAGAAACTCCACTGTCATGGCTCAGCTGCCCACAGTGTCTTCTCATAGGACACAAAGGACTCCAGCTGGACTCTGTGAATAGTCAAGTTTCCAAACCTCAAGAATAGAGTTGCCAGTCAAGATTAAGACTCCCCAGTTAAGTTTAATTTTTATGCTACAATCAAATATTTTACATAAAAGGTCTATGACCTGACACACAGTGATACTTTAACTAGCAGTCACAAATTTGACATTGAAACTGAAGTGTGCAGACTGTATTCCCAATGGCAAAATCGAATACAAGGCACAAGCCAAAAGCCCCATGATCAGAAACTTAAAAATATCAATGTGTTACACTTCGTTTCATCAAGAAGGCAATGCGACTTTTAAAAAGTTTTGAACTATGGAGTGACAGACTGAGGATGAATTGTCCATAATAAATTTTAAAGTTCTGATGTTCTGAGATAAAGGCTGTCAAAGGATGATGCGACCATCTTAAATTTTATTATTAGAAGCTGCTATGATTGCCTTACCTTTCAAAGTCACAGAGTCACGGTTAATATCCACTGACATTTTATCTGGAAAATAATTGAACTATATATGAAAAGTATTATGCATGAAATATACATATATATACATATATATATTTAGTATGTTAATCTCAGTACTCTTATTAGGTGTTTATAATCTATTTTGTATATATTTTATAAATGATGGAAACCAATCCACAGAGACAGTAGGATGAGACTTCCCATATTACCAGTTGAACTTTTGTCTCATGCTTCTTTATTTGGTCAGTTTTTGGTAGAAATGATTAGGACAAATTTATTTTACTAAAAAGCCGTCAAATTCAGCCATAGTATTACATAAAAATCATAATATTAATATATTCATCAGAAAAATTAATCAAAGAGCTAAATTTGATTTATTTACTGGGATATCCATCATACTACTTTTGAGGGAGAGAAGTTCTTAAGCCAGTAATAATAAATCAGTTTAAAAATGTGGACATCATGTACTAGAAAAACACTATGAAATCATTAACATGATAGAAAAGAAGATTAAATTCATCCAATTCAAGAATTAGTTTAATAAATAAATTTATGACCTTCATAAGGTCATTTTCATTTGCTTTATATTTTCTAAATTTCCTAAAATCTAAAATATACTGCTTTAATTAGAAAAACAAATACTTTTTGTAAAAAATATTTTCATATAGAAATTTACTTTGTTTTCATATAGAAATTTACTTAACAATATGGTTATGCTTGTGTCTTCTTAGATGAAGGAAGAGGGTGTGGAGCAGATAAGACTGTGTAGAAAGCCAGGTATCTGTCTGTAGTCATGGAAATCTGGAGACTGAGGTACCAAGAAGGCAGTAGGTCAGTCTAGAGTGGGCAGTGAGACCTGTCTCAAACAATAAACAGAATATTTGAACCGACGTCATACCTGAAATTTAGAAGCCAACTAGGCAATGGAGTGCAGAATAAATTCTTGTCCTTGGGCTAGAGACAAAAATCCGTGATAAATCTCTTTGTTGGCACATGCAAGAACCGGATTCTATCTCCCTCACTCCCATAAAAAAAAAAAGAAAAGAAGAAGAGAAGTATTAGCCATACATTCAAGTAGCTTTAATGGAGTATTTCTTCAGCTCTTATTACAATAACTGTAATCCTGGATGATGGATCTGTTTGGAGACTGATAGGTAAGGTCACACCTGATTTATAAGAAAAGAATTTGGGTGAAAATCAGGTGGAATAACTCACAGATATTATCAAAATCATGAAAGAAGTTTCTTTCGTTCAATAGCAGGCTTTGCAGCTTTATTATGTCAATGTCACATAGCTGCCAGGATGGTTTCTTGGTTTTTATGATATGACTCAAGCTAGTCTACCATTCTCCCGGCTGCAGCTCCACTGATCATGAATGTCTGTCATTCACTTTGTATTAGATTCTCGCCCGTGGTCCAGGTTCCTTGGCGTTTTGGAATAATAACTCATGTTGAATGTAGAGGCGATTTCCTGAAGTTATCTCTGGCATCCTTTAAATTTTTCTATTTGCAGATTTCTCAGGTGTTTATAAAATAGTAACTTTAAAAGTCAAAAATGAAAAGAGTGAAATAGAAGGCCGTTTTAGTGGCCTGCCTTTGCAAATCTGTTACCAAGATATGTATGAAAAATTAGTTCTACAATTGCAATGAAATTTCTCTGAAGATTCCCACACTTTGAAGTAAATTGTCAGGTCGATCAAATGACTTTTGCCAAAAGAAAAAGAAAAACAATATAAACCAATCAAACAAACTTACTTCCTTCATGGTAGAATTGAAATTGATTTATAATCCATATAAGAAAGAAATCACTCAAATATTACCTGTTTCTTTATTAAAAATGTCTTCCTAATACAGATAGTATAGCTATTGACAGCATATTTAATTATGAAAAGCCAATAATAGAGTAAAATAGCCATTTATCATTATTTGCCTCCTTTAATACTAACAACCCATGAGCATATGAAGTGAACTGTACCTGTAACTCGGGGTAAGTCTTCTAACCATATACAATTACCATGTAACACACACACACACACACACACACACACACGAAGTGAAACAATTTGAAAAAAAAAAGTAAACTGTATCAGGTCCAATTTCATCTTTATTTGAGAATAGGCTCTTCTGTTGTTCAATTTAAACTTTCTAAATTATACATACAAATCTGTTAAGTCAGATTTTGCAGGCTGAGTCATTATGGTTCTATTCCATGCAGCTTGACACCTAGGTTGGGAGAACTATTCTTTATGTGAGACCTGCTATTCCCATGGCAGCGACAGAGAAATGCAGAAAGAAGAACACATAATAGCTCAACAGGATTCTACCACTAATGTCACGTGGTCAACTGCATATTTGTCATTAGGAGAACAAATTTCACAAACAAGCCAATTTCATAAGCCACAGAATGCATAGTCTCTTAGCATAAAGATCTTCATGGTGGGTCCCTGCATGGGGGCACACTCTTTTACTGGAGGAGTAATGATGATTGAGAACAGTAGCAGTAGCTATAAGAGAGCCTGATTATATCATCTGCAGAGTATTTCCGGTCTGAGTAAAGTATATTGGGCATAATAAAGTTTAATTAAAGCAGACATGTTTATTTTCTTTTTTTAAAAAAAATATTTTATTTGCATATAATGTGAAATCTACTTAACCAGATAAGGACATGAAGACTTGCAAGCATTTAAAAATATTTCAAGACTTGTTGTCATCTTAGGAAACTTTAGTATGGAATAAAATACTTCTGAAGAGTATATTAACATAAACTACCTGAAAGAGCATGCCTGCAGAGGTCCTGGTGTGACTGGCATGCCCTCACACCATGAGATACAAAATATGATCTACTCTACATGGCACTTCCTGTTCTCAAAGTGCTCATACTCAGAAAATGAGCAAAAGTTATATGGCAGTGATAGAGAGATGGAGAACACACCAATATCTACCCAAGACAAGGAGGCATTCCCTTCACCACACAAAATAATCATGGTCCCTTGACTTCTGTCTTCTAGGAGATGCTACCATGTTTTCAAAAAATTTTTATTGATTTTATTGAGCTATACATCTGAGCAAATTGAGAGCATGGGTACCATGAGATGTCACCAATTTTAAGGAAACTGTTTACAGTCTGAAAGTGAAAAGGTATTCGATCACATCATTAAGAACCAGGACCACATGTGTGCAAGCACAAAACTACATCAGTTCAAGGAAACCATTTTTTTCACTTGAGAAATAAATTGGCACTTAGGATGGAATATGTAATAATTCCTAAATTAAACTCAGTCATTCTCATTGCTCTCTTCTAATAAGTGAGTCTAGCCTACAGGTGTCTCTGTGGAGTCTGCATCAAATTGATTGGAGACTAGAGAGATGGGTCAGAGGCTAAGAACACTTGTTGCTCTTGCAAAGGGCTTGGGTTTCATGCCCAAAATCCAGGTTTGGCTCCCAGCACCCACATGAAACAGTTTACCTATAAATAGTTTCTGGGTATATGATACCTTCTTCTGGCCTCATTGGGCACCTGCACACCTGTCGTACATCATACATGTACCTAGAGGCATAAATATACTTATAAAATAATAAATAAATCTTTAAATTGTTTTGAGAACTATCTCATCTGTATCGAAGATGTTGGTGCTTCTTAACACAGATTCACAACTGTTTCCATCATATTTGCATTGTTTTAGGAATAATGAGTAATCTGGAAATTATTGAATACACATGAAAATGAGCAATGATTATCAGCAGAGCCTTCATATAACGGACTCAAGCATCTTGGATACTCAAGGGATATCCTGGAAGAAGTGCTGTGTAGAAACTAAAGACAATTATATTTAGCTTTGTAGCAAAAATGAACTCTCCAGCTGATACATCTTAAACTGAAGCATGCCCTCTAAGAGAACAGATAGGCTAATGGTGAAATAACTCCATCCAAGTATTTCACAACATTAAGGCCAACCCTATCTGCTTCATGCTTATCAAAAAGTCAAAATGTCTCTTAGAATATCTACACAAAAATCCTATTCCTAAACACATCAATTGAAAGTACAGAGGTGTGTGGAAATCTCTTACATACTTATGGCTGACCGAATGTCTTGTCAATTGATCATTATTGTTAGGTTTGTCAGTCAACCCTTACACGATACTTGTGCAACTATTTTCAGCAATAAAAAAAGCACGTAATTCTAAGCTGTTAAATATGATTTCCTCTCAGACTCAGATGGCCAAGGGAAGGCATCAAGCATTGGAGAGTTCATGAAGTTTTATTTTCTATTTTGTGAACTGACCCAATAACAATGAAAACAAAACAAAACAAAACGAAAAGAACATATATTTATATAGCTTCAGCCACTAAGAGATTTTCCCAGGCGTGTGTCAACAGGCTCACTACTCCCTCCTTATTAACAGCTCTGTCCCTTTCCCTGCCTTGCTGTATTGAACATGGGGGTCACAATCTATGCTCCAAGTCAAGTCTGGCCACTTGTTCTGATTAAGCCAATAGAAAAAGGGAAATTAATAGTGGAAATAGAGAAAAGAGATTTATTTAATGTGGCTACACCACAGAGAGGGACAAAAAGATCCAAAAATACCCTTAAGTCTGTGTCCAGGGTCCTGGAGTGAGATCCAAATGTAAATAAAGGGCTAACGATATGTGTATCTGAAAGGCCCCATTAAGACATGGGTCTTCCCACTAGTAATCCATTATTATCTGGATTTTAGTCTCATCCAAGTGTGGCACACGAAGCCTGTCTGCACTCTATGTGCCACCATACAGTTCATGAACCCAACAAGGGGCTGGAGATTGAAACACACAAAGATTCACAGATACAGACCCAGGTCATCCTTGATGCCAAAATGCCCCAAGAATGCCGCCTTTATTGTGTTCAGGGGCAGCTTATATCGGGATAGCCATGCCCCAGCCAAACGTACCAGAAACCATTCTGCTGCCTTCAGGAACTCCTGAGGGTCTCGTGCTCAGAGCAGCTGTAGGCACTCAGATCAGGGGAAAACAAGTTGCTTGCAAGAAATTCAGGATCTGGGGATTCACTGCTCCCAACATCCAAGAAGATGATCTGACAAGTTGTAAGAATTGTTTAAAGTCCATTTCCAGAAGACAAATTGACTCTCGGGCTTTCTGGTTGGAGCCTCTTCTTCTCCCATCCCAAGATTCCTGGGAAAATCCCTATTTGTTGGGGTGAGGGAGTCCATTGTTTCAATAGTCTGGTTGAAAGACAAGAGTGTCCTTAGAATATCTTCATTTCTGCCAGATTCATTACAGTGCTGCTTAGGATGAGGTCACAAAACACACAGAATAAATAAGACAAGAAAGTCATGAAAAAGACTGAGTCCCCGAAGACCACTGTCTTGATGTAGTCAGGGGAAAATGAGGAGAGAGCCCATCACCAGAGGAATTTAATGCAAACAAGACCCAGGATCACCAAATACTACTTCTGGTTAAAATACTAAGTTCTGACCTACCTAGGGCAGTTGGCTTTAAATGAGTTGCTGCAGATGACTCTGTCACCCGTCATCCTCACTTGGCTTTCATTTCTGACCCTCTGTGACCTGACACCTCCAGTCACATGGCCACTACTGAAAAATGCTCGGGAGTGGGGAACCCTGAGGCAAAGCTTGTTTGCAGATTTCAGGAGTAACTTCCCCTTACAAGTTCACAGCAGACTCAACACTGACTTCTCTGAACAACAAAATAGAGCTATTCATGCTCAACCTACAGAATGCCTTGAAGTCTGACTACTGCTACCAGTCACAAAACATTATAAATATATACATATATATGATATACATATATATCATACATACAGTCACATATATATATATATATATATATATTTCCCAAGAGATTAAACTACCTGTTCTTCTCTACTTTCAGTGTTCCCCTTTCTGTTACCCCTTGATCTATGAAAGGATATGTGGCGTTCTTGTTGCCTTGCGTCGTGCCTGTTATCTTCTAAGTCATGCCCCTATTATATGTCTCAATATGTAAAAAGAGAAAGGAGAAAAAGAAAGAAAAACTAAAAGTGGGATGAAAAAAAATATCGGTTTCAAATAATGAGCATGTGAGCCTTTTTGCCTGAGGCCTTCATACACAATTTAGCCAGGAAGCCAGGGTAGATCATGATTTAGCTTTTGACATCTCCTGCCTTCGGGCCAGCAGAGACTAATACCGATTTCTGACTCTGAGCATGCCACAGGAAAAAAAGTGTGTGAGAGAGAGGCCTTTTATTGACTAAATGATAAAGAGGTTTGTAATGATAAATAACAGTCATTTTATTGTGGAATTCCCCAGAAAAGATGCATTCCACATTGTCTGAAGGAGCCTAAAAGCTGAGGTTCATTCCCTAAGGAGCCGAACCTGTTAAACTCCAATTTTTACAGCTAGGGATAGGGGTCACAAATTGCAAGCACCCCTGCCTATTAAAATGGCTCACCCACTAACCCTAGCTGGATTGGGAGCCCATCTTTTGGCTCAGGAAAAAAAAATATCAAAGGCTGGGCCCCAGGGTGGCTTGTGGAAGGTGTCTGTCTGTCTAGTATCTGTCTGTCTGTGTCACATCTCCCGCCTCTAAGGATGCAGGTTCTGATGTAATTCAGCAGCTTCTGAGCTCAGGCTATTGGAGGAATCACTGCCAGATTTGATCGATAGTTTAATTGTAAACTTTGGGAACAATAATGGATAATTTGGCTTGAACCGTCCATTATGAGCAGTGTTGTCTAGGAGAGAGACCTCAAAATTAAACAAGAGTTGGGCTGCATTATTGCATTTGTACAACTCACCCAGCGTTAAATAAATCCCCCTTCACAAATGCTGTCTTGGCATTCTGTGGGGTTCAATAAACGTGGACACGGCAGAGACATGAAGCAAAGAAAATAGCAAGCAGACCAAAGCCAGCACAGTTCACCTGCTGGTTTCATCTGGATATGAAATTATTGTCATGACTTGAACATAGCAATTCTTCAGACTGCTCAAATCATGAAGAAATCTAAATTAAGAGGATGTACTACTGCTTTTCTGTGGAAGATTTTTTTTATTATAGTTTGCTTCTAAAAAAAGAAATTGAATCCAGTGACAGACACAAAGAAACTCAGATTACAAGGTGGTAATAGGAAAAAGGGTCGAGCCTCAGCCATAACATTGATGAGTACTCTGAAAATGTCTAGCTGTACATGATCATTTAAGCACTGGTAGTTTCTGCATGAAGAAACTAAAAGAAGTAATAAGAACATGACATTTTAATACTTTTACTAAAATATTGTATCAGAGAGAGGAAAAAACAGACCAGCAGACTTTTCAAGCAGCAATCCCCGGAACATGTGTTCCCAACCTATACCAGTGGCCCACCTCCATCGGGTGAAAGCCGTGCTGCTCCTGGATGAGGTTTTTCCACTCAACCAGAGATTCAAGGACCTGGGTCGGGCTTCATAAGAGGGCAGGGTTCCTCAGCTCAGTGAGTGTTAAAGCCTGCTGTTCCACAGGAACTCCTCATGGGAGTCTGAAACTATTACCACACACGGTAATACGAGTGGAGAACAGAACGGCTCTGACGGTGCCTGGATCCAAGCGCCACCTTTTTCACTAACTGTGAAAGCTGCATAAGTGAGCCATGACTCAGTTTCCCCATGTTTAAAATAAGGATGTAATGATACTCATTTCACAGAGTTCTCTGAGGATTAAGTAAAATTAACGGTAGAAAAAAGCAGCTACTGCAGAAGGCTCGAAGAACAGTCATAATTCTTGTTATTCTGAAAAGCAAGTCAAAGTCATTAATTTTCAATAATTTTATATTATTTCTGATTCTAATTTTTGTGTATATGGCTCTGTGTGTGGTGTATCTGTTTGTCCAAGTGTCTATGTGTTTGTGTGTCCTTGTGTCTATGTGTTTGTGTGTGTAAATAGAGAACTTCCTATAGCAAAATGCCATCTTCCGGTTTGTATTTGAGGGCAAGCTTCTTTATTAAAGATGGCATTCTGCCTTGCTGGCATATGGGGAGCAAAAGGTGATTGAATGGCTTGTGGTGAAACAAAGGCCTTCATGATTTTCTATCCATCCAACAGGTCATCTCCACTAGAATGACAGTAAATTGCCTTGCAGGTCAACTACACAAATCTATGCTTTCCCAGGTCAGATCCTTACAGCCTATTCTCTTAGCTACTCCTAAGCCACTGAGTTCTTCCTTCTTTCTCAGGGCTTTCCTTGGTCCTTTGGGTTGATCTCAAAGCAAGGAAGCCATAGATTAAAAGCCCTAAGTTCCCTTATGATCAGTCCAGTCTAGGCTCAGTATCACCGCCGATGGTGTGTGACTACGGTCACACACTTACCTATTCCCAGCTCTAGTTTTCTCATCCATCAGATAGTAATAATAAACTTACCTGTTCCAAGACTTCAGAGATTAAAAACAGTCAAGTATTAGCAACATTTCTCATGAAGGACAAGAAGAGTATTTTCTCATGAACAACGTAAATGCTTTCTCTAGTCAGACTGAAGCAGATTCATGCCGGCACAACGACTTTGCATGACTCCTGGGTTCAAGTTTTCCAACTGCATGCTTTGTTTCTGCTAGGGGAGTGAGTATCTGTGTTCTGGATATCCTGACAGTCTATCCAGGTGCCCTGCTCTTTGAAACATAAATAAAGATCGGGACCACTGGTTCCTGAGTCTAACCGCTACATCCTGCCAACCTGTGCCATTTATAACCATAATAAGATGTGGGATGCGTTAAGACAGTTTTAGTACTTTGATAATAAAAGCAGGAATGTCTTTAACATTAAATATAACATTAAATAGTCAGAATTTACCCAAAGTAAAAATACCCTGGTATAAAAGAGATAACTGCAAAAAAAAGAACCATCTATGGAGAGCAGGTTGGAATCTGCACAGTATAGTGAGCCACTCAGATGCAAAGAGGGGGACAGTTTCTGAAGAAGATGACGGTTCTCTTGAAGAGCTACAAAAAAAAAAAACTGGTGGCCAGAGCCAACTCTAAGAGAAAGAATACTCCGGTAATATTTAATGCACTCACATTAGTGGGAAGAACTGTCCTGGAGAGAAGCGAGCATGGCCTTCCTGGAGACTCTGCTACCCCAGTGCCAGGTTGGCACAGAGAGTTTTATTTTGAGAAAAGGTGTGAGATTAGTTGCCCCTGCACGTCATTCTAACTCTCTGACTTTATGATCCAATCATGCTTCGGGGAATTAGCTCCTTGGAGGACTTCATTGAGTCTCAGAAGCTCAGACTGCCAAATGGATTTAACATCTAGGAGCAAGGAGCATGCAAATACTCCATCCGTTCCTCGCAGCCCCTGCTGAGGCTCAGGTGCACAAGTTTTCCTCCTGGCTGAGGTGAAGAGGCCAAAGCGGCAGCATCATGCATGAAGATACCAAGAGCCTCTGACTCGATGGCAAGCTTCTTCCACCCTGGCAGACAGCAGCACACAACCATGCTAGCTGTCATTTAAAAATAATCTCTATATTAACTGTCTGAATGCTACAATAAACACTAAACCACTCTGTAAACCATTTCAAGGAAGATCTCTACTGAGGAACATTAAAAACTATCTCCTTCACTCTGCTCAAGAAAATCTTGGGTCAAATTCTTATTTCTCTTCATTCTTTGAAGATCTCCCCTGTTATTTAAGAACATGAATCTTCCCATCGACGAGATATCAAATGCTGCCTAGAACCACTGTTCATCGTGGACTCTCTTCTTCCCTTTCTGTAGACATTTGACTCATCTTCACTCACACAGGGACTCGAGACGGATAAACTATTTTTTGCATTGTTATTGACAAATACTTACTTGTTAGTGCAATAGACTATGACAATAAGTTATTTGCTATTGACCAAATTTTGACAGTGCCATAAAATATTTTAACTCGAACTGACACAAAAGGAGAAGATCATACAGTCCTTCCTCCTAAATAGTTCCCCGGGGGTTGCCTTGAAATTCTTTTCCCAGAATAAAGAGCCCTCGGGGGACTGGAGAGGAAGTACCGTTGCTAACAAGCTGTAACTATTCGGGAAGATTTTCATTATTAAAAATGCATGTAAAATCAGAATGTTTGCAAACTCGCACCGCCACTCCCGATCCTTTCCAAAACAACAAATTAAGGTGCTCCCCCTAGGAAAGCTTGCTTAAAAATACTTCTCTTTGACCTCTTGATTTGGATGAATGACACATATGTGAATCTAGCAAATTGAATTTTGTGTTCAGAAGTCCTCAACCTACACGCAACCAAAAAAGAGGCTTGTTGAGCATCCCAAGGCAGCTGCGAACTGTGGCTTGGGACTGGACAAAAGATGACATCATTTATATCTTCTTAAAGTTGGAATTGTAACACTCTTTAATTTCTGCTAAAGTTGACAGTTCATTTAGAATTAATTTGTTTTATAATTAATAGGGTTTAATTAAGATGGGCTTCAGGGTTTTATTTTGTCTTATATTTCCTGTTTCAGTGTAACTTTAAACCTTATGACCGGTATCTCCCTGGCTATGAAACTTGCCTAGTCATTATAGGTTTCCAAGGATAGTAACAGGCAGGTTATAAAAATGGGCTCATGGTTTTGATGGTCAGTTTATTTAAAAGCTGTGGGATTTTGTCCCTGTCCTCAAAATAATTTCCCTAACTAGGAAAGCAGAACTTTATTGTTTTAATTTGGTGTCTTTTTCAGTGAAAAAGTTTCTCTGGAGATAACATTCCCATGTTTATTTTGATCAAAAGCAGGAATATCACAAATATTCTTACCTCTGTCTAGATCTATGCTATTTAGCCTCCTGTCCCTATAGCCAATGTCTAGGGTAATCAACTGAGGAAGAGAGAAATTTAATTGTGGGTCAGATTTTAGAAATGTCAGTTTATAACTGGGCAGAGACATCTTGGGGGCCCTCTGGGTACCTAGGAGCTAGTATAGGTTGCAACATCAGGGGGATCCATGAAAGAATGGATCTAAATGTTAATGAACAAATCAGTGAAGGAGGATGGCTACAAGGTAACATCAAGGGCATGTGTCCATTGATTTTCTCAAAATATCTTCTATATCCTAATAGAGGCACCCTGGGAAAGAAACGTTTAGAACATGGGTGTGGGATACTTAGGATCCAAATATATCAATATGCAATTAACATTATGACAGAGAAAATGTGCATGGGTCAGGACATTGTATTTCTGAGTATTGTATCCTTTTATACACTGTGTTAGCAACAAGGGGCAAGATTGCTGCCCTCAAGTATTATGTTTCTTAAGAGGAGCACAATACCATCCTGCATCTAATTTGCAAGCAGACAGCTTGATAAGCAAGATATGTCTGAGCCTGTGTTTCCTCCTTTCAATACATTTTACTCTTTCTGAGCATCTGCTTCCACCACAAATGCTTACCCTCTACTCTTATTCAGACATTTCACTCTTCTTAGTCTTTTCTTCTTTCCAAACATATAAGAACATCCCCAAAAGGCTATTGGTTCCTTGTCTTGAAAGTACACATATCCAGAAGCTTAATGAACAATTGGGGGAGTTTTTGTAGTCTTTTCAAGTCTTTGGCAGACAGCTGATAACTTAAGAACCTTTATTTTTAGCAGACAGACCAAAGTCAGCTCTGGCAGTAAGCTTCAAACACACTAGTCCCCAAGTTCAGCTGTCACGTAAAAGTCCATTTCAGAGATCTTAGGAGTAATATTCTAAGAGCTATGTGGAGAATCTTAGACTAAAGTATATTTTTTTCTTTTTTAAAAATGTATTGGATCCTTAAGGTTTCCTGGAGTCCAAAGGACTGACGTTTGACTTGATAAAAGATTAGGGGTGAGGACCAGTGAGATGACCCTGTGGGTAAGGGCATGTGTCAAGCCTCATTGCCTGTGTTGAATGCCCATAACCACGCGGTGGAAGGAGACTACTGAGCCCATTCAGCCACTTCAGAAACACAATGTGTCACGAACACAGGGAAGGAGGTAACTATGTTCAGACCAAGTACCTGCTTGCGTTAGGAGTGGAAAGGACTCCAGGGAGAACAAAGGGCCTGAGCAGACCAGGAAATATGTAAGCAACATAGAATCTCTAAAAGCAGCAGGCAATTTTAGAGTTTAAATGGTTTAATTTGAAAGAGATAGGCAAGAAGTCAGGGGAGACTTAGTGGCTTGAGTTTGTATTTCATCCTAGGAGTCTGCACTCCTGTTAAGTGACTGTGGAATCTGTTGTGGGACTTTAAGGAGAGAAACAGTGTGACTGAGTTGGTGATCTCAGGCCTGCTGTCCCTGGCTGTACAGTAGATTCATGTAAAGGAACCCACCTTGAAAGGAGGGAAAGAATGAAGGGCCCTCTGCAACACAGACAGCTCTTTGTAGGAAATGCACCTTTCGTGGTAGAAAAGAAAGGACTTGCTCCTACAGAAGGACATCCCTTTTTCTCTGCTTCCCTCCAGAGCTTCATTTGAAAACTCTGTCCCCAGTCTCATTTTCTTTAATTTTTGAACATTTTGACATCGCTAAACATCCCTGACAGGAGGAGCTTTGAAGTGCAATGTTCCGTGACTTAGTTAACGGCTTTCTCCCACGTATCCACAGAACTTCTCCGAGAAGTAGTAATTATAGGATTAGCCCCTACTTCAAACAGGAATTCTTCGAGCACTGCTTCAGCCTTGCTTTGTTTAGTTAATAATTATGTTTTAGAGACTTTGCTTGCTTTCTGAGTACTGGGTTCTGAGATTTGGCTGTTGTGTTCTCCATCAAATTTTAATGTTTCTTTTCCACCATCCTAGGAATCGTGGCTCCAAACCATGTGGTTTCTGCAGCCCATCAGCCTGTTTGATAAGGTAAATCTGTGAGAATGAAGGTAAAACCTAGTTTTCCTTCAGAGATGAGGAGGAGGAGGAGGAGTAAGGGGAGGGAAGAATGAGAACACACAAATTAGTATCTTCTCAAATCAGTGGAAATGTGGAGGAAGGAACTGTGCCATCGTTCCAGGTGCCGCTCCATCACTGTGCTAGGCGATGGGAGGGCCTGAGCACTGAGTCCCGGGTACAGCGGTGATGAACTGGCACTCCTCCAAAAGACTTGCCAGCATGTTAGACTTTCCTGATCCACTCAAGGGAGTAAGCCTGGGAGCCAGCGTGTCTATCACTCATCCCTTCCCGTCAATGCTCCTCAGGGAGCCATTCCATGTCACATCTAGTCAAGGTGCCACACTGTCCCCCTCCTCTTCCCTGTCTCCCTCTTTGGAATCAGAAAGCCTAGCTGGAAGCTTGTGCTTTGAAACTTCCCCCATTCTAAGAAAGATAGAACGTGAGACCCTGTTTCTGCCATATGGGCCCTGATTTCCTTTCTTTCAGAGTCTCTCTCAGGTGCTGGGATCCTGGTGCTCCCCAGAGCTCCCATCATGCTCTTGTCTGTCTGTCTGTCGATAGTGTTAATAACTTCTCTAATAATCACAATATTCCCCCATGTAATCGATCTCAGTGTTAATCCCAAACCTTTTAGCCCTATCCCAAACCTTAAAAATTACAGACTCATTCCAAATTAATCAGGGGTCAGCTAGACGGCTCTGCACTGAGCCTGAAAAACCAGGATCAGGTTTCAGTTCCCATAATGCACAGGGTGGAAGGAGGAAAGTGATTCCCTCAAGCTCTCCTCTGATCTCCACACACATGCCATGGCAGGCACACACACACACACACACACACAGAGAGAGAGAGAGAGAGAGAGAGAGAGAGAGAGAGAGAGAGAGAGAGAGAGCGCTACAACAATAACAATAATTGTTATGATTTATGGCGCGAGAGGGACTTTGGTGGGCCCCATGGCGAATGGGGACCAAAGCAGGCAAGGGACAGACAGTTAAGTCATGAAGAGGGAATTGAGGTATAGAGAGTTTATTTAGTAGGTATTTTGGGAGGGTATTGGAAAGTAGGGGAAGTATGGGGGGGAGGGAAAGAGAGAGAAATAAAGGGACAGAAAGAGAGAAACGAGAGAAGATGGGAAGGGGGAGAGAGACACAACGCTGCCTCTTCAGAAGAAAGACAGGCAGAGAGAGAGAGAGAAACGGGTCAAGGTGGGCTTGTCTCAGTGGGCAGAGGGAGGATGGGAGTGGGCAGAGCTTGTCTCTTAAAGGACAGGTACCCAGGTGACAAGGCAGGCCAGCATAAAAATCATAACAACAATAATAAATAAAAATTGCTTTACTACATTAATTACCTGAGAAATTAGCAGTCAGGCCAACAAAATGGTTCAGTGGCTAAAGTGCTTGTTAAATAAGCCTAAAAACCTGTGTTAAATTTCCAAGATCTATAATCTAGAGCAGTGGTTCTCAACCTGTGGGTTGCAACCCTCATAGGAAAAGCATATCACATATCCTACATATCAGATATCATCAGGATGGTTCATAACAGTAGAAAGCTTACAGTTATAAAATAGCGATGAAAATAATTTTATGGTTGGAGGTCACCACAACATGAGGAACTATATTAAAGGGTTGCAGCATTAGGAAGGTGGAAAATCACTGGTCTAGAGAGAGACCCTACAAGTTGTCTTCTCACACTGTGATACATGTATGCCTGTACTCACAAAAATAACACACACAAACCAACAATAATAATAAATTACTCAGCAAAGCCCTATTTATGGCTCTTCTGTTTTTCCAATGACATTATCTTAGATTAGTAGAGTACACTTACAGTACTGAATCCAGATTTACCTTGCTACATTCTATGCTGCTCCGTTACACCCTGACCCAGGTAGCTTCCATCACTACAGAGGTCTCCCTCGCCCAACCCTCACCCTCCTATGGATCCCCAAACACTGACAAAACGGATATTTGTCTACATAGTTTTATCATCTGAGTGCTTTGCAATATCTGGAATACTACAGAACGTGACCGTTGCAAGTTGCTTTTGTCATTCATTCCGTGCCACTGAGATATACTCAGGCTATCACCCTATCAACAGTTCATGCTTGCTTTTCTTTCCTGTTAAATGGGCTTCATTTTGCCGAGTAGTTTTGGGTTTACAGTCAAACTGAGCAAAAGGAACAGATTCTTGCCTCCTCACATACGCAGCCGCCCTCACTCTCAGCATCTTGTGACTGAATGGAAGACTTTTTGCAGCCAGTGTTCCTACATTGACCTATCTTGCCACACAAGTCCATATTTTACATTCGAGTTAAGCCTTAGTGCCATACAGTCTATGGGGTGAAAGAAATATCGACTTATACATTCCTGCAACCATCATATCATATATCATATAGTCTGTTAAAAAAGCCCCCATTTTCTACCATGGTCAGATTGGTAATGTGCATTTAGTAGACACCCCTGCAATTGCTCATGCATTGATAGCTATCATCACTTTAGCAATGAACACTGCTCCATTATATGGATAGACCACAGTTTATTACCTCTTCACCTAGTGATCAACATTCTGCTTCCTTTCAAGTTTCTACAATTATAAATCAAGCTTCTATAAACATCCCTGTCCAAGTTTCAGAATGAACATTATCTTCAGTCCATTGGAGCAAATTCCCAGGCGCCTGATTGCTAGATTGTATGTTAAGAGCTTGTTAAAGTTTGTAAGGAAGAGTCAAACTGTTTTCCAAGTTGATAGGATTATTTCACAATTCTACAAGCAACCAATGAATGCTCCTGTTGCTTCATGTCCTCTTTAGCGTTTAACACTATGGTATTTTAGATTTTCTAATAATGGTATCTCATGGTTAACTTAATTTGAATTTACATAACTACGGTGGTGAACATATCATAATCTTTGTCCTCTGTGTTTTATTATTGGATGAGATGTCTGTCCAGATCTTCTGTCCACTTTATAATCAAGTAATTTTTATTGTGATATTATACAAGAGTTCTTCATAAACATCTTAGTCACTTTTCAGGTCACATCATCAAAACACCTGACAAAAGTTACTTACACTTTCTTTGGCTCATGATTTTAAAGAGCTGCTACCCTTCATCACAGTGACAAGGCATAATGACCAGAGACACCATATACCAGAGCTTTTTTTTTACATGATGTGTACTAGATATGAACTAGAAGCAAAGATATTCTTTATAGCCATAATGACCAATTCCTACAAAATACATCCCATTTCATAATGTTTCCACAACCTCCCCCGAATAGAAACACCAATGTTCAATGCACTAGCCTGTGAAGGAAAATTTCACATTTAAACCACAAGAATATATTACAGAGGATGGACTTAGAACAAATAATTTCTTAGTCTATGGCTTGTATCTTATATTTAAGTTTCTAATCTCTTGTGGTTAAGTTTTCAAAGAGTATAGGTCATGGTCTAGGTTTACAATTTACACAGACATCAAATTACTCTAGTACTTTATCTTGAATTTGTTGACTTTATACTCTCTTTACTTCCTTGTTGAAGACCAGTTGACTGTGTTTTTATGGTTCCATGATATCTCTTTTATGTTCATTGTTATTATATGTTGGCGATAATCTTGGAGTTGTGTAGAATTGGCCTATCAAGAGAATTTCTTCCTATTTTCAACACTATGTTAGCTATTCTGAGACATGTTAAATTCTGCCACGTTCATTGCTGTTCTTTAGAAATATGATTGACTTTTGTATGTTAAGCTTTTGTTCTATGATTATCATTGTTTATTGATATTAAGGAAATTGTGAGGGGTTTTGGTCAAATCTACTGTATTTTCTATGTAGATAGCTATGTCTTCTTAATGGGAAAACTTTCTTTTCTCAATGGCTGCATACATTTTTATTTCCTTTTCATGTCTTATTGCATCAGCTAGACCTTCTTGTTTATGTTGAAATGATGGAAAGAAGCAATTGTGATTAGAGAGGAAAACGTTGCCTGTTGGTGATTTTAATCTGAAAGCGTTGAATGTCTCTCCATAAATACCTTGTTACCCATCCTATTTTATCTTTTCTTTTGTTTTATCTCTAATGTTGAATTTTGTCCAATGTCTTTTTTTCAGACTCTGTTAATAATCTTCTCTAGTCTGTTGATATAATAGATTATATAAACTGATCTTTTATGTTGGACCTTGCAAACACGGGATAAATCTTAGCTTGCAATAGTATTTTTCAAAAAGTTGAATTTGAACTGAAAGTATTATTATTTAAAAATGTTTTGAATATATATCCTGGAGAGGTGGAGAGATATTGTTCCTGGATAGATATTGTTCTGTGGTTGTGTTCTTGTAATATCTATTTTATTTTACTGTATATTAATACTGAGTTTCACAGAGTAAAATAGAAGGGATCCATCTGGTTCTGTCTTTTGAGAAATATTGTAGAGAACCAATATACTTTTTTCTTCAAACATATGAAAGAATTTAGCAGTGAACTCATGTAAGCCTGACACTTGCTGCCTTGAAAGCTACATTATGTACTTAGTTTCTTTGACAAGTACAAGCTCTTATTTATTTTTTTCCTGTGTCATTTTTGGCGGATTTTTTTTGCAAGTTGATAGTGTTATTGTGTTTGTGGTCACAGAGTTACACTTTGCATTGCTTATACCCTTTTAGTGTCCAAGTCGACTGCAGTGATTTGCTCCTCTTATTTATGATGTCAGTGCTGTGTGCCATTTCTCTTTTCTTTTCTGCCCTTTATCATCACTGTTAAGCAAAAACTCATGCTAATCACATTATGTGATGAGCCGGTTCCATAAAACAGTAATTCCAGTCATTACCTGTCAGGCAACTCCATAGGGTAATAATTAGATAGACCTGCCACTAGCATTAAACGCGTAAGCTTTGCTCAATAGGAAAAACCTGTCAGATTCATCTCTTAAAATATTTTTGCCCTATTTAATAATGTTTCAATAAAAGTAATAAGTAGGGCTTAAGCAGAGCAATTGTGCCATTGTGGCATGTTAGGAGCCATAACTAATAAACAACTGATGCCCCTTTCCCATGTCAGGCCAAGATGATAGACAAGCAGCTATTAGGATTAGGAAAACACTAAATTTTTAAAAAGCATGGCTAACTATTTAAGAATTACGTGAGGCTGCTTTGAACCAGGTATTCTTGTAGTTTCACAGCCTAGTAAATAAGATGTACATTAAGGGCCCATAGAACTTCACCTTCTTTGCCTTTATTTCTATAACAGATACAAAAGATATGAAATGTTATTGATTTGTCTTTCATTACTAAATATGTGTGATAATTTTCAGATAGTCTATAGAAAAGACCCTATGATAAATGACTGTACAGCAAACAAACAATGATGACAACAGTAACGACAAAACAGGGTGTCATCTAGTTCAGTCCGCCATACTCTTGTGATCATCCACTTCGCGCATGCTAGTATTCTAGATTCGTACCAGCACGCTCAGCTGGCTGTACCATTTTATACCATTACTGTGCTGGTTAGTTTGTCATTTCGACACAAATCTAGACATACCTGGAGGAGGGGTTCTTACTTCAACCGTCTCCATCAAATTGCCCTGGGCATACCTGGGGAACATTTTCTTGATTGCTAATTGATAAAAGTTAACCCAACCTACTGTGTGTCGTGTCACCCCTGAGTAAGTGGGTGTGGACTGTGTAAGAAAGGTATCTGAGGATGCCAGGGAAAGCAAGCCAATAACTAGAGTTCGGCCATGATTTCTCCATCGGGCCCCTGCCTTGAGCTGTTGGCTGGGCTTCTCTGGGTGATGGACTGTAAGCCACATAAATCATTTCCTCTCCAAGCTGCTTTTTGGTAACAGCAACAGAAAGCAAACAAAGACGATGTCCTTGCTAATTTACCTGTGTGTTAATACTCCATGCATGTTTGCAGAAACCATATAATACTTAATTTGTTCTGTCTTTGCTCCATCATGGAAACTTATAAACCGAATAGGAGCAAGACATCACATTCCCAGCAATGAGAAAGAATGCACACGCTTACTTACTCATCCTCTTAACTCAGATCTGCACAGAATCTAACCTGATCTAGCTTGAAACTGTGAAGGAAGTGTCTAAAAACAGGCCTTAAAATGAAAGACCTGCCAGAAAGCAGAAGAGGAAAGGAATGGAAAACCCAGGTGAAAAAAATCAGGAGAAAGTTAAAGAACAGCAGTGCGGTCCAGTCAGTCTGGAAAATACTTCTTGACTTTGAAAAATAATTAGACTGTGGTTGAGGGGAAAAAAAGATAAAAAGAATACCTACCTTTAAAGAAACAAATTGAATTAATAATAAAATGTGTTTAAACAAAGGGGAAATATAAAATGGAAAAATTACAGAAGAAAAATGTGAAATTTATGTGTCATGTGTGTTTTTTACATTTCCCCCCAATTCTCCATCTAATAATTTAAAGTGAAAAACTTCTTTAAAAGGCTGTTTAAAAATGAGTGGTTCTTTATACATTTTCACATGAGCCATGATGCTATTCCTGACTGCTCTTTCCTTTTTCTATATACATTTTAGCATATGTTTTTCTAGAGCAAACCCGAGTAAGAGAAAAAGGGAGCCATAAAACACAGAAGGACATTTGTCAATCTAACACCAACATTTTCCCCCAGATGTGCTATATGATATAAAAAATGTTTCTTTAAAACTCTTAAAAACTATTTCTTTTGTTATTTGAGACCCAAAGAAGGTGGAAGGTGACTTCAGTCTGTCCTCACTCATCAGATGTGATCAACTCTGGATGACTGGCTTCAATGGGTTTGAGAATTCTGAACAACAGTTAAAAGTTGTCAGAATCTGTAATGTAAGATAGAAGAAGACTAGACATATTATCTGTAGACTTAAAGTTGAAACTGTTTTGGTTAGTGAGAAGAGAGATTAGATTTACTCTGTAATGTGATGGAGCAAAAAGCAAGGACTCACAAACTGTAGAATTTTATGTATTGCCTCATTAGAAGGAAGAGCTGCCTATCTTTTCCATCACCATCTATGCAGGGGGAAAATGGGATAACCTCTGATGGCTGGCAAGAGGTTGCTCAACTATCTGGTAAGGCTAAAGTGAACGGTTATGATGTTTCTGCTGATGTCTGAAGCCCTGTGTGTGTAAAACAGTTGCATAAAACAGATGAATTGAGTATTCAAATATATGAAAGGTGCAATGTGCTTTAGAATGTCTTTAGTCTGCTGTGTTGTAAATTGATGAAGCCTTTATATATGTATATGCTTTATTATAGCAAGAAAGACAGATAGTCAATACATAGATGAAAAATAGACAGAAGGTTAGATGACTAATAAAGGACAGAAAGATAGATGACAGATATAGGATAGATAGATAGATAGATAGATAGATAGATAGATAGATAGATAGATAGATATTGAAAGATATTTAGACATATATAATCTTAGTTCATATATAATCTTTTATTGAAATAGTTATTCTGGCTAAGTGTCAAAAATCAATATTTTAATTTTTAATTTATATTACTTTAAATTCAAAAGTAATCTTATTATAGCATATACAAGACATAAAACTTAAAAATAAAATAGTTTCTAAATATCATTTAAAATTGGTATTTCCTTAATGGAAATTTTATTAGAAATAATCTCATTCCTTTATGACAAATTTCAGAGACACTAAAAGGATTTAGTGCAATTTTCTGTGAGCAGTCCATTCTGTTCCCTTTTAGACCTGTCTTGTTTTTAAATGTTCACATACCCAGTCTGTATTTCTTCCACCTCTATCTCTGGATAAAGGAATCTCTGAAAACACAACCACCTTGGGCTGATGTGAAGAAAATACAAAGCAGACACCACAAAGGCCACATTGTTTGGGCTTTAGAATTCCAACTTCTTAGCTCTTTAGTTCCCACCTTTATCAAGTTTGGATACAAACAATGCCCTGACTTGCCATTCTACAGATGGGCATTTTGAAACTGAGTAGAATGATGTGACAAGGACCATATTTAAAGAAAGAGAACTGAAAAACATGAATTACCCAGGCAACTCAAAAACCAAAGCATGCTGCGTGCACAAATGGGTGAGCACATGGCACATGAGAAGTGCAGGGAAAACACATGGGAGAAGGAGAAGTTGTTAGGGGCGCTGTCTGTGGTTGTTCTCCACTTGGGAGTGTGTAACGCTGCTGTTCTCACGTACAAAGTCCTGCCTCACCTATTGAATAAGCAGGAAAGGAGAATGACTATAGTGAAACCCAGCAAACATTATTTTCAGCTAAAGCATTTCTACCCTATGGGAAACCCCTTGAACATGTATGCCCTCTGAGACTGTATCTACTAAAGTCTCATGTGTTAAAGTCTTCATCACCCTTCTGCAGGCTTTTGGGATATGGCATAATCTTTAGGAGGTGGAGCCTACTGGGGCAAAGTCAAATCAATGTGTGTGTGTCGGGGAGTGTTTAAAGGAAATACTATGACCTCATCACTTCATTTTTCACCTCCTGGCTTTCCTGAAGTGAGCAGCATCTTCTGCCATGTAGTCCCACCCTGATGCTCTGCCTCAGCACAGGCCCAAAGCAACCAGGAACAAAGATGTAACACATGAGCCCAAATAAACATCCCCTTTTTAAGTTGAATTTCTCGTATAATCTCTCAAAATGATGGAGACTTGGGACTATATGAAATACAGTGATAGTAGTGATCAGCAGTGGTGATGATGATAAAGGAAAAAAAAAAGAAGCCGAAATATGTTCTTTGTAGGCAGAGTTTTTCTGTCAGCACCTGCTCCTAAATAAACACACAGAGGCTTATAGTAATTACAAATGCTCAGTCAATAGCTCGTGCTTATTACTAGCTCACTCTCATATTTAAATTGACCCATATTTCTTGTCTATGCTTTGCCATGTGGCTTGATACCTTTTCTTAGTTCAGGATGCTCATCTTGTTTCTCTCTGCATCTGCTTGTGACTCCACTGACCCTGCCCTTCTTCCTCCCAGCATTCTGAGTTTGGTTTCCCACCTACCCTTATCCTGTTCAGCTATTGGCCAGCCAGCTTGTTTATCAAATCAATCATAGTGACATATATTTACACAGTGTAAAGGAATATTCCAAAGTCCTTGAGAAATTATATAGCTTATCTGATCATCTTCTATTTGGACACCACAGAAGATAAAAATGAAGGGCTGAGCCATTGGCTCGGCTAGTTCACTGCCTGCTGTGCAAGATTGGGGACCTGAGTTTTGATCCCTAACACCCATGTCAAAAACTGAGTGCAGTAGTGTGCGCCTGTAACCCTAGTGCTTAGATTGCAGAGTTGAGTTTCCTGCCACTTAATCTAGCCAATTCATAAACTCTAGATTCAGTGAGCTCAAAAAAATAAGTTGGTGAGAGATTACAGAAGATACCTTATGTCAACCTCCGACATCCGCATATATGTGCGCATATTGTCAACTATTTTGATTTCTCTGTAGAATTATTTTTTTAAAAAAAAAAAACAGGGTTTCTCTATGTAGCTTTAATGCCTGTCCTGGACCTCGCTCTTGTAGACCAGGCTGGCCTCGAACTCACAGAGGTCCACCTGCCTCTGCTGCCCGAGTGCTGGGATTAAAGGCATGTACCACCACTCCTCCAGCCTTCTGTGGAAATTTTCATGTTTTTAGTCAATAGCAAATATTCATTCCTGTCTCTTAGATAAACATCCTACAGATGTGTGGCTCATGAATCTATTTTCATGCTATGGACCTAGGCAACGTTCTAACCCTTACAGACAATGACGACTCTCTTCCCAGTTCAAGGCTTCTTGATGTCATGATGTTCTGGATTCTCCATAACTTCATCTATCTCCACTCTCTTTCATGCTCCACTCAAGCATTTTTAATTTCTTCAAGGTCATATGACAGGATGCTTGGCCTACGGTGTGGATACAGGATGTCTTGCCTAGATAAAAGGATGTTTTGATCTAGAGTATGGTAACTTGATGTTTTGAGTTGTGAGGAGGAAATTACTTAGTTCTCTGTGTCATGGTAAAGAGGTCTTTTGCCTTCCTTCACTCTTTGAATTGGAGTATATAAGAACTTTGGATAAGAAACTTGAGGCAGATCACAATATTGACCGGGTGCCCTCATGATTCTATCTAATATGTCTTGGCTTTTTCTTTCTCAATTCTCCCTCCTCCCTCAAAGTACAGACTACAAATGGATAAGTCTGCTGGACTGGACAATAACTAACTTCTCCATATTTGTTTCTGGGAAACAGAATGTTGAAGAAAATGAGGAACTTGAACTAATAGCAATCATAAAAAAAATGAAGAAGCCAATTTCCATGAAGTTGCATCTTTCTTACCTCTTTGGTCTTGTCTTTCCTTGTCTCTGGAGCTTGTGTGGGCAACTGTGACAAATGGAAAACTGTTTCTCCAGAACCTAATTCTAGGCTTAGTAGCTTATTACCATAGAAAGAACTGTGGAAAGCAAGACTAAATGAACTAAAGAGAAAACTGGAGCATCCATGTGATTGGTATGCATGCAGCTGAATGTGTTTACACAACCAACAAGTTTCCTCACTCACCTGCAACATATAATCTCTGTCCTATGGTTAAATCATAAGGAAGAGTCGTATGTGAAGAAGGGAAATGCAGCTAAAAGCCTCCTGCTTCTTCAAAGCCACACAGCCATTGCTGGTAGAGATGGGATGAGTTGGGGATTATGTCTCCTGGCATTTCTGTGCCTCCCATCAAACTGATTTCTCTCAAACACACCATCACCTTAAAAGCAAAACAAAACAAAACACCCAACACTAGGTTAAGTTCCAAAAAGATGGGGAAAGATATTAAATGGATCAATAGAGTAACAAGATACAAGAGTAGTTTCTCTAGAGGTTTCAGTTTCATTAACTAACTTAGGGAGGAAACATATTGGGCAAATAATCCACGGGTGTAAAATGATCCCGGTGTTTGGAAGAAACTTAGAAAAGGACTGAATTAGCCTACAGGCATTTCCAGATTAACCTATCTATACTGCCTTCCTCCAACAGAGCTACAGAACTGGGAAAAAAGACAATCCCCAAACTTGATTTGCAACCTCATGATAGTAAGCCTGGATCCTGGCACCTCATGTATTTGTGATAAAAACAAACTAGGTTGGCTTACCCATAACAGCTAATAGAAATCAGCTCCTCTTGTTTTAGCACACTGCATTGCTGATGTCAAAGGACCGATGCTGGTGTGAAATTAGAGCCAAGCACTCTGGCTAGCACAAACCACGCCTAGCATTTTACCCTAGCTTTACTAGACTGAGATGGAGCAGATAACATCAGCCCTGACAGGTTATGAGCTCCCCAGGACTTTGGATAGTCTTCCTTTTCTGCAACTGGTTACCTTTCTAATCTGGGGTTAAATACAGTCCGGAAACAGAGAAATGTAAGAATGCCACTTAGAATGCAATGGTCCCTCCAGGAAGAAAGGACCACTTAAACACTGAACTCCGGCGGCTCTGCAGAACGCTACTATGGCCTGAGCAATAAATCAAACGCACATGGCTCTGACCTGCTTTGTATACCCAAAGGCTCCCAGGTGAAAGATAAGAATCTACCTTTTAGTTTTATAGAAATGCAATCGGGGAAAGGGGGAGCCTTAAAGTTGCAGTCAGGAAAAGAAATAAACCATTTTCAAACATGCTTACCGTCATCTGTTACAAACTTGGGGTGATGTGCTTTGTCTATGCCCACCAGTCTATGGTAAATGAGACAGTCTCTTTGTAGAGCACATATTGAGGATGGGCTTCTGTGGCTTAACCTTGAGGTTGTTATGAAGTGAGTGCTTGCAATTACCTAGAAAGAGCATTTTTACAGTCTACTAGAAACTTCTGGCTGCAGTGTGGATGTGCAGCACAGCGCAGCAGCTTACCCCGACCTCCCGTCCTGCACCCCGACCTCCCATGCTTGCTTTTGTAATCTTTTTCTTCCTTTTCTTTTTTTAGACAGGGTTTCTCTGTAGCTTTGGAACCTGTCCTGGAGCTCACTCTGTATACCAGACTGGGCTCAAACTCACAGAGATGCTCCCATCTCTGCCTCCCAAGTGCTTTATAAATTTTCTTTATAATCTTCTCGACAGCGAGAGAGAGAGAGAGAGAGAGAGAGAGAGAGAGAGAGAGAGAGAGAGAAGAGAGAGAGATGCTTCACGGGCTTGTCTGTTCCTTTCATCATTGCTGGCCATAGCCTACTGTGGTCCACGAGCTGTGACGTCTCTATGATGCCAGTCAGTGTTCGTCAGACACCTGTGTTTCTTTCATGGCTGGTAACAGGCCTCTAAGAAACTCTCATTAGCCAAATGAACCTTAGTCTTCAAATGTCTGTTAAAAGAAACACACGACAGGCTTCCATGGACCTTCACAATTGGATCTCACTCACTTGCTGGTACCAGAACAGTCACAATCAAATCAGAGCAGCATCAAAAGTCAACAGTATAAAAAGGTGTGAAACTCACACTTCCAGTCCTCTGAGTTCCAACGGGCCCAGGAAACTGTACGTCTCCACCTTGGGGACCTGTCTGCATTGCCCTGAAATCTTCAGTATTCTGGGGACTCTACTGCCAACTGGACTGTACCCTCACCAGGCCTCTTCTGGCCTCTCAGAGTCAGCCTCAGCTTTTCTCCATTGCCTGTTGAGATCCTGCTGCTCTCACACTGCCAAAACATATGGGAAATTCTTACAGATTGCCAGAGTCAGCTCCCAGCCTCTAGACCACAGCTCTGGGTGCTGAGCATGAAGAAAAACTTCCCAGAAGATTTTACCTTAATGATGCTGCTCTCTGCCATCCCTGAACATTTCTCAGTACCTAACTCACCAGCCTCGATTGTCCTAGTTCTAAAGGGGTGATGAGTTCGCCTCAGTGATTCACTTCTGAATCGCAGCTGCTTTTGCAGCTCCAGCTGAGCAGAAACTACAGATCTCAATTCAAACCATCACACAATTGTCCTGATAGTATCTTGGCGGGACTCCCAAAATCCTTCTTACCCTTTAACAAATCTCCTTCATGAGCACTGCCCTAAGCGTTATCATCCATGTTCCCATGGAACAACCCATTTAGTGCTAAGCACTCAGTAGCTTTTTTGCCACAAAGCTCCAAACATTTTCATAATCCTCACCCAAACCATAGGGTGGTGTCTGTCACATCAATCCTGATAAATCTGTAACAAAGTTCTGCTCTTGTAAGTTATATTTCTATTGCCATAATTAACACCATGGCCAAAAATAACTCAGGGAGGAAAGAGTTTGTTTCATTTCACAGCTTACAGTTCATCATGAAGGAAGTCAGGGCAGGAACTCTAAGCAGGAACCTAGAGGCAGGAACTGAAGCAGAAACCATGGAGGAACACTGCTTACCAGCTTGCTCCCCACGGATTTGCTCAGTCTTCTTCTACAGCAGAAGCCCACCTGCCTAGGGTTGGCAGTACCCACAGTGGGCGGGGCGCTTTCACATTAATCATTAACCAAAAAAAAATGCAATACTATTTGTTCCAGTGCGATCTGATAGGGACATTTTCTCAATTGAGTTTCCTCTTCCTAGATAGGTTTAGCTTGCATCAAGTTAGAAAACAAGCAAACAACACAAACAAACAACAATGTTCTATCAAGAACAAGCTCTAATATTTAAGAGGAGGGGAGCTGCTGCCATCTCAAACGACAGCTAACTCTCCTTTAAATTGTCTTTTGTTGTTTCAGAAGAAACTATATGGAGAAAAAACACAAGGAATGAGCTAGAGGCCTGTGCTGGTTATTTCTGGTTAGCTTGTCACAAACTAGAATTAGCTGGGCGGAGAGAACCTCACTCTAGGAAATGCCTCCATCAGCTGGTAGACACGTCGGTGGGTCATTTTCTTGATCATGGATTAATGTAGGAGAGCCCATCCCACTGTGGGTGTAACCTTGCACAGGTGGCCTTGGGAGGTATAAAACGGGTTGCTGAACCTGAGACAGAAAGCAAGCCAGTTTCTCCACGGTTCCTGCCTTTGCGCCTGCTTCAGTTCCTAGCCTGACTTTCTCAATGATGGACGGTAATCCAGACAAGTAAGCCAACTAGACTCCTTCCTCCCCCACACTGTTTCCAATCCTAGTGTCTGCTGCAGCAGTAGAAGGCACACCAGGACAGAAGAGCCTCTAAGAAGCCATCTGTAAGCTGTGCTTTCTGCTGGCACACTGTGGTGTGACCCTCAGCTACAACTATGAACAGCTGTGTTTCTGCCAGGCAGAAACATTTCTTTTTGGTTGCTGCCTTTTGCTTTTGATGTCCCTCAACCCATGGGGCTAGGCCAGAGGTGATGCTGTTTCTATATGGGAATCTCCTGGTTTGACCACGTGACATTTCACTTGGATCATTCTCTATGCTGACTTTGCTTCTCTTGGGGCAAGTTGGAGCTTTTTCTGGAAGATACCTTCTACTAACAAGGCCGCTTCTCAGTCAATCCCAGAGGGCAGGATCTTGAATGCCCTACTAAACTCTAAGGATTCTTTAATAGGAATCTGTGGCATCGAATACGACTTGGAGAAGGCGGGCAGAGCACTTATTGCTATTACAGAAGAAAACCTGAAAAACAGTGGTTCAATGACACACAGAGAAAGTGCGGTCCACCTTTCAGTACAGCCATCCCTCTTCTGTCTCCAAGACAGGAACACTAGACACCCTCAATAGATAGCTACACGCAACCCGAACTGTCCTCCCAACCCAAGGACACTCGGGCATGTGCTTCTGTGCACTTATCTCCTTCCCAATTGTCACGCAGCTTTAGAAAACCAGCAGCCTCGATGTCTTTTAATCCCTTGCTATAATCTGGAGCCAGCTGATTAGACACAGGTGAGTGAGCAAGATGAAAACAAAGGGGGTCACTCACAGGTAAGACAAATGTTTGTTTTCACCAGCCCTCAAGCTTCAGTAACTGTGTGGCACCAGATACAATTGTGTATTGAAACTTGGTCCATGCACACTCATATATATATTCAATGGAGTTTATATTTAAGAACATACACAGAGAACAGTGACTTAGTTCCCAGGACAGAAGCCTTCCATCTTTTGGAAACAAGCACATTTTGAATACCCAGTGGTCATTTGCTCTGAGCACAGATATTTTCTCTTACCTGAACTGGCTTTTGTTTTGTCTGAGTAAATGAAATGTGCTTTTATTTCTGAAATACAGAATCTCCGAGAAATTTGCAGAAATTGGCATATTTAACATTAACGCTTCCACGACTTGTATCCTCTCACTCAAACCACGTGTGCGGATTTACTCGGTGCAGAATGTCTTATGAGGGATAAAGGGAGACAGTAAAGATGAGCAATGCCCAACCGAAGGACAGTTTCCTACAAGGACCACGCACGAACCTGTAAATTGGCTGTGTAAAGGAGCAGCGTCAAACCGAACTCTGCGGAGGAGATCTCCTAGGACGCTGTGCAGGTGACTCAAGCTTTCCACACTGTGTGATTCCACATAAAAAGAGGAAAGACACTGTTCTCCATCCTCTTTCCCCAGGGGCTGGGTAGAAAGGTCCATAAAGCATTAAAGTCATTGCTGTTATGGTATGTCTAAGCCCCTTGAATTAACTTGATCTGCATTCTGTTAACGCATTGTCAGTTTTTGGACAAATGCACACATGCATACACACACGCACACACACACACACACACACACACACACACACACACACACACACTGTCCCCTGCTGAGATGACATGCTCGCCCTTGACAGGAGAAACATTAGCGCACCTGACAGGTTTGTTTGTTTTTTTTTCACTCAGTGTGAATGAAGTGGATTTGCCTCGTCTATTCTCCTTTGGTGCTTTTTTTTCTTTCTTAACATGATGTCATCACACAAATGCAAGCATACATGCGTCCCCGCATGGAACACTTCAATTAAATTGTCTTACTGGCTAACGTCAGGGAAAATGCTTTTCTAGCTTCTATCTACCACTTACCACTCCATAAATTAGTACAGTCTGTGCACCAAACACAAATTACATGCTTTATTAGTATGTTCCATGGTAACTTCAAAACCACAAGTGTTTACATGTACTGCACGCATGCACTCTGGGGCTTTTTAATAGTGAGTTGACAAGAGATTAAAGGCAGAAATATGGCATTTTATTAAAGCAAACATATCAGTATGCCTACCATGATAAAATGATCTAGTTTTCTTCAGACACAAAAGTTTCCGTTGAGTGATACCTTTGAAATTCCTTGAGGGCACCCTATTATTCACTTCCCTCAACAGCGAGCAGCTGCAGAACGGTCTCCAATTTTCTAAGAGTATTGCCTGGTCATTCTTTACTGTCAAAATGAAGAAGAGCATAAAAGTTAAGTCAATAAAGTAATATGAAATGCTTAATATAAAAATTCAGGAATGAATGATTAACCATTAAAAAGTTACAGTAGCTATTTCATCCAGGAAAAAAAAATTAACATTTCCCCTGAAACCTATTAACACTCCTTGTAAACAATATTCTTTTTTGAAATATATGACCTTTCCTAATGCTCTCCACACACATGGCATTTTTCTTGTATCCACTTTACCTCTCCCGATATGAAGTTGAGTTCCTCGGGAGAGAGTTCTGAGCCCCTTGCCCGAGGAATATGTGGCCTTGGATATATCACACATGGATGCCGGTCCAGGTTGGCCAGGGCTGTGACCTACTGCTCTTGACCCAATTCCAAAATCAAAGTCCTGTGGACAAACAGGTTGAAAAGGATGCTGTCTACCTGGTAGCCCAAAACTTCTTCATCGGCCAGGATGGAGAAAGTGATCATTATAAAAATTGGCATAAATGCCTCTCTCTTCTTGGAACATAAGCAGAAAAGGCAGAAGTAAAATAAGTTTGTTATCTTTATTATATAAAATATTTGATTTTCATCTTTGAGAGTTTCGAATACATTTTGAACATATTTAGTCCTCTCCCACAACTCCTCTCAGATCTGCCCTCACCTCCATACCCATACAGCTTCATGTTCTCTATCTCTTTTAAGAGGCTAGTGATCCCAGTTTATGTTAACCAAATACTCTCAGGAATGAGACCTGTCCTGGATAATAATCAACCTACCAGGAGTCATACTTAAAGATTCTTCCTTTCCCAGCAAAAACTAAATGCCACTAGCTCCTCAGCAAGGGGTGGGACTTCATGTGCATCTCCCTCCTCCATGCCAGGATTTTTCCTTGCCTGAGCTTGACCAGGTCTTGTGTCTGCTGTCACAATTGTGTGGGTTCATATATGCAAACCCTTTCACTGTGGTTATCAACTGTTTCTAGCTGTTATATTTTCTCTCTCTCATGAAGCCTTGGGAGAATGGATATGACACACATGTCCTATTTAAGGCTGAGCTGGGTTCTCTGTGTTTTTTTTTAATCATATACTACAAAAAGAAGTTTACCTTATAAGGGTTGAGATATCCATTGATCTATAGGTATAGCCATGCCTATCATTAGGAATCTTTTTATTTATAAGTCTAGTAGCAGCCACAATAGTAATAGGTTCTTTCATAGGGCTTATGACCTATCTAGCTACAGGTTCTTGATGCCAGTAATGGTGCCCAGTATGGGTTCTATCTCATGGAGCAGACATTAGATCCTTTAAGAAAGTGGTTGGTTACTCCAATAACATTCATGTCACTTTTGTACCAGTACTCAACCCTTGCCAGGACCATCATTATCTTAACTCACACCTTTCACAGGTAGTTAAGAGTGATGATTCTTTTTTCCCTACAATAGCAGGCATAGCACCCTTCAACTATGAGATCTAACCAGTAAAGAAGAACCTTCCAGAACATTACAGATATGGTTCTAGAGATTAGGAACAACAAGTTAAACTTAGATTCTGATCACACAGAGAGCACAGTCTGACTCAGTAAACATCATAAGGACAAGTAAAACTCATGGACATAATTCCCAAGGACTGGTAATTGAGTTCATGCCTTGTGCTACTCTCTACAGTAAGTATGATGGGTATGTCTTACCTAATTTGATCCAAGAAGTGAGAAGGCTATAAACAGGGCATTTGAAACTTTCATATTAAAGAGTTAACATCACAAGAGTGATAATAAAGAATAGATACATGGAGCAGAAGGAGGGAGAACATAAGCAAGGAAGTCAGGACCATGAGGGGTGGGTGCACCCACCCACTGTGACAGTGGAACTGATCTATTGGGAGCTCACCAAGGCCAGCGGGACTGGGACTGAATAAGCATGGGATGAAACCGGATTTTCTGAACGTGGCGGACAATGAAGGCTGATGAGAAGCCAAGGACAATGGCACTAGGTTTCGACCCTAATACATGAACTGGCTTTGTGGCAGCCTAGCCTGTTTGGATGCTCACCTTCCTGGTCCTGGATAGAAGTGGGAGGACCTTGGACTTCACACAGGGCAGGGAATCTGGACTGCTCTTCATTCTCGAGAGGGAGGGGGAATGGAGTGGGGGGAGGGGAGGAGGGGAGTGAGGGGAGGGGGCGATGTGTGCGAGGAGGGGGAGGGAAATGGGAAATTTTTTTTGCAACAACTAAAAAAAATAAAATAAAATAAAAAAAGAAAATGATAAAAAGAATGGTAAAAAAAAGAATAGATACATGGGACAAATAAGAAATACTTATCATTACACAACCCCAAAATAAATAACAGGCTAAGAGTCATGGGGAAATTGAGGATTAACATACTAACCTCTTTTGACCTTTGAGAAAGGAGTATTGGGGGCTTTCAGTTAATCACAGACAGTTAAATGTGAATGTGCATCTTTGCTATCTTACAACACTGTATTCAAAGAAAGACATTAAAGAAAGATTAAAAAGAGAAACACACCATAGACTTAAAACATTGGGAAAAACATGATAGAAGATGAAAGAGCACCCAGGAAAAGAAGTTGATAGAGATGTGACAATGAATTTAAGAATTTGTTCCCTCCACTCACCAAGGGCCAAATGGGAAGCAAGTTGATTTCTACCAATTTTAGAACATCTCATAGACCAGAGCAAGAGGGCAGCTTATAAAGCCAATGACAAGAGATGGCTCAAGAAATAGGACACTGACTGAACTAAACTGTGCAATTACAAAGCAGAGCATCCCTAGGCTCGGACTGGGTTGAGCATGAAGTATCTAGAAATATCAAGACAATAGCAAACTGAAAAGGAACCTGAGATAGAAGTACTAAATTCAAAACCCCCGTCAAAGAGATAAAACTCAGCCAAAGGAAGACTAAATAACTTCTTCCTGAGTCTTTTTAGGCTCGACATCAAGGAGGTGCAGTCAGAAAAGGGCACTGCAGGGTTTTACAGATTGACAGCTCTTTAGAGCCACTGCAAGGACAGCTACCAGCTATCAGTTGCATCTGTTTGCTAAGAATGCTGGTGGTGCAACAGGGGTCAAAGGGTCTTGTCAGAAGGCGATTGGGTGCTGGCCCTGGAAGCTGGGGAGATGACTAACAACATAGCTGCGAGGGTTCCTGTGCCTGGTTCCAGACGAACATAAGATGAATATGTGCATGGGCAGTGATCTGAAGCTCAGTACAAAATTTCAGACATGGAGGGGCTGAACACATAACCCAATAAGCTCTGTGCTAAGTGTCCTTCTGCCTCCCATTTGCCCCCAGCCACGCCCTGTTGGCACTCAGAATCCTATCAGACAGGTGTTCCTACTCCACTGCACCAGGCTTACTCTGCTCTCGCAGGTGTGTGACTTGAGGTTTACTTGGGGCAATTCCTGTCTTATTCAGTATTAGAAGGTCCCCAGCCAAAAGTGCCCAGGCCCCTCAGAATTATCTAGTTTCTACCTCCTTACCCAGTAAGGGTGTATCAATGAGCAGAAAGCCAGACTCTTAAAGCATCTTTCAAAACATCTGACCGGAAAGGCAAAGGGGCTATAATTAAGACTGCATGATCATGACGAAGAATTTGTTGTAAAATTGTCCATATGCAACATATGGGGAGTTTAAACAAGAAAACGATTTTTTGTCTATGATAAAAATTAAATAAACAAGGAAAATAGTCAATGTGGAAAGAAAGAGGGGCAGAATATCCATTCTGTGTATCTTGAGGGCAGGGCTAGGTATTCACAGATTTCTCTCTTGTACTCCAGCCAAGAATCAGTTGTCTAAGACACATCTTTAAAAACTTTTGAATCTAGGAATGAATGAATGAACAAGTAAATCAATGAGACTTTTTTTTAATTTGGCAAGAAAGCTCATTTCATTGTGTCCTCGATAGCCATATGCAATAGCAATATTGAGGAAAAAGATTTCATCTGGTCTTTAAGATAATGGAAGAAATTATACTGAGAGAAAGTTCTGTGGGAGGCTGTGAGGTGTGTGCATATGAAGTCCTGATAGGACGAGAACAGAGAGTTGTGTGTGCAGCAGCAACAGGTTTGGGAAGGGCTTGTAGAGTGAGTTTTTCCTTGTCACAGGTTTCATAGGATGACTGCAACACAGGGGAGTGAGGAAAAGATAAAATTAAACTTATTAGTTAGATTATCCATTAAAAGTAAATGGTTGAATTATTTTCAGAATATCTTTAAAATTCAAATACCCAATTATCTTACAACCGTTACTCTTACTCAGACTCGAATGCAAACATCAAAGACCTTGGCAACAGCCTTGGCCCATGACTGTGAGAAGTCAAAGATGTTAGTTTTGAAAGTGCACATTGGGTTGGAGCAAATTATTTAGGCTTTTTTTTTTCATAATGACAGACTTACTTTATTGGAAGAAATCAGAAGGTAAAGGATCATGAAATTCAAATCACATGCTTTTCTTCTTTCACCTCAAGTGTTGATAATTGAATATTCGTTTTGAATTGAACTTCAGCACTTCAGAATGTCTGCCTTCTCATCCATGAAATCAAGACGCCCCCTGTGAGTGATCATCTCGAATCATACTAGAAATGGACAGCTTCAAAAGGATCTCCTCCAATTTTCTAAAATATAATAAGGATATCTTTGATCCTTTCAAATTTACAGGTGAAGAAAATGTCTCACAGAAGCTTAAGGCATGTGATTTACGTGGGAATAAAAGCTGGGGTGATTAAAGGAGCCTGATAAGATTTGTCCATAGCTGAATATTGTAACTTTCCTGTCTTTATCATGTAATATAACATCAACTGAGAGACTATGAATGGTTAAGGGATTGAAGCCTCTATTACTATATGTAAGTTATGGAACACTAAAAGTCTAATCATCCCTTAAGGGAATTTTATACCTATTCTGTAAGAAAAAAAATAAAATATAATAATAATTATATGATGATGATAATGATGATGACACATTTGCAGTTGTACATGGAACAGTTGTATCATGTTAGTTTGAATTATGACCTTTTTAATATTGATGTTTTTGTTTAGAAATTATGAATGATTATAATGAGAAGTAATTGGTCGTCACATTGACAGAGTGGACTTGTGACGGCTGATCTAGTATGTTAACTTGATTGGCTATGGAGTCAACTAAAAGACGAGCCACTGGGAATGCTCATGACAGATATGCTCAACTTATATGAAGTGGGGAGACATACTCTAAATGTGGCGGTCTCAGCGGGTGACAGCACAGATTAAAGGAGGCAGAAGAAGGAAGGAAGCCTTCTTGGTTTCACTCTTACTGGCTAGTTCATCTGCTGTCTGACTGTCGCTGCTGCTGTTGCTATATTCCTTCACTAAAACCAGAAACAAGCTTCTTTGGACTTGCAGCATGGACTGAAGACTGGGAGCTCTTCAGCAATCCTCCAAGCATCCATTTCCAGCCTCGTGAACTTAAAACTACTAATAACTAATCAAGAACTAATAAGTTCTTGCTATCTCCAGTATGGGACCGCCATTATTGGACTATTTAGATCATCTGGTGTAAGCCAATCTAATCAATTTCCTTTAAATATATATTGATTCTATCGGTTTTGTTCTACTAGGAAACGCTGACTAGACAAACCACAGAAAATATGCAGAATAATGTTGAATCATTGAAGACATAAAAGAGAAAAAAATTAAAAATCTCTAGAAGTAAATGTAAATGAAGCTACACGGTACAAACTTGATGGTGGAGGATGGTCATAAAGGAAGTTCTAAGAGGCAAACTAATATCTCTAAGTGCCTACATGAAAAAAAAATATTACAGAGAACTCACATAACTTAATGGTTTACCTTAAAGCCCGGGATAAACAAGAAGACACCAAACAAAAACAGTACAAAGGAGAAATAATTAGACCATAGCAGAAATGAATGGAATAGAAATAAAAACAAAGAACCAATTAAATGAATGCTTGGATCTTTGGGAAAATAAACAAGAAAGACAAGTCCTTAGACGAATTAACCAAAAGAATGACCCAGCTTAATAGAATTAGAGATGAAAAAGGAGAGAGTACAACAGATACCAACGAAATTCATGGAATTTATTTTAGAAAAGAAATAGTTAAATTTCTAGACTTCACCAGAAAGAGAAAAACTTTAGGGCTAATAAACACTTTCAGCAAAGTGAGACAGAATGCAAACAAAAAATCTGTAGCTTTTCTATATACTAACGACAAGCACACTGAAAAAGAGACAAAGGAAATCACCCAGTTAATAATATAGAAGCAATATTTAATACAATATTTGTGAGTATGCCTTATCAGAGAAAGAGCAGGTCTCTATGACACAATCTTTAAGACACTGAAGAAAGAAGTTAAAGAAAATACTAAAAGATGGAAAAACCTTCCGTGCTCCTGGAGTACGAGAAATGATATTGTGATAAACAGCCACTTCACCCAAAGCAATCTAAACATTCAGTGTCCTGCCAATAGAAATTCCCAGGGCCATTCTTTACAGATCCCAAAAAGAACCTTAAAATGTACATGGAAACACAAAAGAACAAGAATAGCCTAAACAACACTAAATTAAAAAAAAAATGCTGTGGAGATGTATCACCATTGCAGGTTTTAATGTACAGAACTTTAGAAGAAAAAAAAAAACAAAAACAAAAACAAAAAAAACATGGTACTGACCCAAAAATAGAAAGATCAGCAGAGTAAATGAAGGGACCCAGATGCAGTCCATGCAGCTATGGCTATGTGATAAATAGAAATGACATAAATAACATACTAGAAAAAGACAGCCTTCTCAACACATGGTGCTAAGAAAGCAGGATGTCAACAAGGAGAGAATCAGATCCTTAACTCTCACTGTGCACATCACTCAACTCTGAATGGATTAGGTATCTGAACATAAGACCTAAAATTCTCAAACTCCTCTACGAAAAGTAGTAAGTGTACATCACCACACAGGCAAGGACTTTCTGAAAATAGTTTACCAGCAGAAGAAGCGGGAATAACGATTGCTAACTGGGATCCTATCAAATTAAAGTGCTTCTCTACTGCAAGGGAAAACACGGCCTGAGTGAAGAAGAAGCCCACAGAACGAAAGAAAAATCTGCCCAGCTCTAAGCTAGACTGCTCAGGGGACCAGAGAAGCAAAACATCAAGTGACACACAGCTTAGTTGGAAAAAAAATCAAGCCATGGGTCTGAATGGAAAATTCTCAAAAGAATGAATATGAATGGCCGCTGAACATTTTTAAAAAGGGTTTATCAAAATTAGTTATCGAGGAAGTGCAAATTAAAGCTACTTTGGAATTTCATTGCATCCCAGTCAGCGTTGGTAACCTCCAGAAACCAAAATACAAATATTTAGGCTTATATCAGTGGATTAATGCTTCTCTCATCCTGAATTAGAGAGGCTTCTCTGCAGAGAACAGTGGTGAAGACAGAGACATATGGTTGCTCAAGATGCTGAACATAAATTATCACTGGATTTTAATCTGTAAACAGGCTTTTACACCAGCCCCTCTAAATCTTGAAGAACATGGAGAAAATAATAGTGGGAAGAATGTAAGAGGAAGAAGACAGGAAGAAGGGCTGTGAACTGCTGTCTCCTGGGCCTGACACAGCCAATGAAGTCACAGCCCCAGAGGAGCTGTGGTTGACAGCGATGGACATACTTAAGACGGGTCTATCAACAGTTCATCATTTGGTGGACAGGGGCCACTAGTTACCTACCTAGCCTTTCCTGTATAACCACTGGCTATGGCTGAATTCTATGAGAGTGAAGTTGTCATTAGCTGTGCATCCACTGAGAAGCCCAAAAGGCTTCAGTGTAGCCTTAAAACAAAGGGGAAAGACATGGTTGTGAGAAGATGACTTGTAGAAAGGGGGGTGTAGGAGTTGAAGTCAAAGGAGGTGGAGGGCAGGTAGTGTGTACGGTGATCAAATGCACTGTGTGTATAAATTGGTAAATACATTTAATGTTAAAATCATGTCCTGAGTTTCAGTTTTGCTTATTAAATACTGTAATTTATCCTGCTTAAGAATATATCATGTTTTCTTATACAAATGTTTAGTGGATGTTTATCATAGCTGGGAAAATTACTATTCCATTACTTTCCATAGATACCCTTTTTTCTTAATTTCAATTTCATGGAATATACATAATAAACTGTAGAAGCTAAAGGCCAAATGATAAGGTATCTCCCATATAAAATGTAAATAACACAAAGGGGGGACAGGAATAAAGGTAGTACAGATTGTTGAGACTAGAAAGACAGTGCATAACAAATTCAGAAAATGGTGTGTTTATTTTACAATCAGACTAAACATATATTTGAAGCATGACATAATGATAAAAATCAATGGAAGCTGGGGCCACACCAAGTACTTATGTAATGGTGCATGTCACAGAGTATTTGACCTTAAAGAAGGTTTTGAGCACTTACCAAAAGCATAAACAAGCCTTGAAAGTCACATGATGTTCATGTGTGTAACAATAGCACACTGTAATATAACTGGAAATGAATTTTAAACCATTAGCAAGGTGATGGGTCACACACAAATGCTCTCATCTGCTAAAGTTTAGAAAGATTTAGACTCTTCTCTCCATGGTAGATACAGATCATAGATTCCATCTTGGACTTGCCTGTCTCCTGGGTACTCTGTAGACACTGCTGCTTTTCTGATAGATAGAGAAAATGAGGCTACGAAATTGCTATACCATCACTTACTCTTAGATGGAACAGGTAAAAAAATCCCAGGGGAAATCATGCTGATAGGCTCTAGGTTTTCCAGACTTTAGCTATATGCTCGGAGAAAGAGTTTGAATGCAAACTTTAGATTTGAGCAACAGCCTGGTTCCATTTCTTGTAATAGCATTGTGGGTTGGTGAGATATTTTTAAATGTAGGAAAGCAGAGCCACAAAATACATCTTTTTAAAATAAATGTGCTCAGTGAAAAGCAATTTAGTTTGTTCAAAATATACACATTTGTGAATATGAGTGTCATAAGAGGTGGATATCAGTACATAATATAGCTATTTTTATTCAAGCTCTGCTGAAGGATAGGCATGAAGAGGTTTTGGTGGTCAAGAAAATAATGATTGGAAGGGTAGCAGTTTGTTTAAGTCTCAGAGAAAGTTAAGTATGTCTCATATCCTATAAGCAATTTAGTATGTGAAGTAGAAAGTTAAATCTGTTGAGCAACAGCATAGCAATAATCAGTTACCTGGGGAATAACAAGGGTTTACGGTTTGTCTAAGATGCTCTCCCCAAACTTCTTATTCACATTTATTTACTACATTGACAGAAAGGGGACAAAGACCAGGCGCTTGTCGTCTGTCCAGCGCAAAAATTCATGTTTTTAGGGTGTAGCAAACTTTAAATTTTCTATTCAGAAACACGGTGCTTTGGTGTTCTTTCCACATACCAGCCTTCTTTTCTGAAATCACACGTGCTTTTATACACTTAATGTCCCTGACTGAGTCATTCTGCAAATATTCTATACCAGCAAACCCTTGAGTGTAGAACTCTCTTTTGCATCAAGTTTGCAAACAAAGCTGCCTTCCAAACTCCCTCAGCTAAAGACACACAATGAAATGCCTCGTTAAGAAACTTAATTTAATGCAGTACACATTCTGCATGTCAGAGGTGATAATCGCCTTCTTTAATGAGCTTGACTTCTTCCTGTGTTGAGTAAGTCTCCCTCTGCCTTGTTTATAGTAACTGCATTTATTCCTGCCTTTCTTCATTTGCTCTTACTAAAATAATAATAATAATAACAACATTGTGTCTGTGGGTCAAATCTTCCTAGTCTATACTGAAACCATGAGATATTTATATGCTGCTGAAACCAATTACGCATCTAGTGGGGGTCAGGGACAAGCAGGAGCCTATGAAAGTCACACAGCCTAGCATCCTCGCCAGCCTGAAAAGGGTCTACCTTCCGATTTTAAATAATTTCCATATGAAATCTATGTATAAGCAAAATATCCTAGCAAGTCTAAGCAATAAAGCTGAGAGGCTCTTGAACAAATTGATTTTACAGCTATCTATTATAGTTATGTGAAGTTTCTATATTTTTGCAGGCTGTGGGCTTGGAGCGGTTATGTCCAAGCACATGAGAAATGATCTGTCATCTTGATTTTACTGTAGTCTGAAGTTCACTTTTTCGGAGTCTCTTCAATGTTATATGATCACCTTTCTATTTTAGCAGATAGCTATAATATTCTTCCGTCAATTCAGTATCTCAAACAAGACAAGTAAGCTTTTGTATTTGCTTCTTTAGAGTACACATTTTTTCTGACTATTGTTAGCAAACAAATCAGAGACCCTAAATGGCTCACCTAATACCACATAATATGCAAATGGCAGAAGAAGAATGGGAACTTGCATATTCAGTATTTGGTATGTCTGTCTAGAAATGTCTGATCCATTAAATCTGCCTTTTGTTTGTGTGAAACAAGAGTCAATTATTCTCTGGAGAATTTTGGTGAGAGACATATAGTCATTACAGATTAACCTTAAAGAGAGGTTTTATGATTTTTCTAATTTGAAACTAAAAGTCAGGGTCACTGGTGCTTACTAATCCTCTCTGTGTTAGCCAGCTTTCTGTCATATGTCTAACATTTGGTAAAGTTTGTTTATAAAGGCAAATGGTTTACTTTTCCTTACCATTTCCTCAGTCCTTGTCTGTGAATGGATATACTTACTGCTTTTAGACCCACGGGGAGATAGTGCATGAAGATCTAGAAGCATAAAACCACTTACCTCATGGCCAGGAAGCAAAATATTGCGTGAAAGAATGCAGTGGCAGTATTCTAAAATCCCTTTCATATGCATGCACCCTAACTTCCTCCCACTAGGCCACTTGTTTAGTCACCTCTTGGTAACAGCACCTTGGGGACCAAGCCTTGAACACATGGACCTTCAAGATTCTAATGCTCAACTCTCTAACTTTCACATGATCCTCTTACCCAGTTAGGTTCAGAATCCCAGGGATTTGGAGAGGGCAGCACACCAGAAATATTGTGATAAGGCACAGTGAGAGTTAGTTGACTATCTTCCATGGAGTTTAATGGGAACAGAGTTAAAGAACCAAGGTACAACTGTGCCTATCTCGAATGCATGACCTAATGCTGTAGGATAATGGTCTTTTACTCTATTGCTTGTATTTTAATAAAATGCTAATTGGCCAGTAGCCAGGAAGGAAGTAGAAGAGGTGGAGCAAGGAGAATTCTGGGAACAGGAAAGCTCAGTCTGCAGTCTTCACCCAAAGAGGAAGCAAGATAAGAATGCCTCACTGATATAAGGTACCAAATCACAGTGGCTAACACAGACGAGAATAATGGGTTAATGTAAGATGTAAAAAATATTTAATAAGACACCTGAGCTACTAGGGCCAAGAAGTTTATGATTAATATAGACCTCTGTGTGTTTCTTTGGAACTGAACTACTGTGGGACTGGGCAGGACAGAAACTTCTGTCAACAATCAAAGATTAAATAAATACTGAAGGTACATATGCATAGACAAATACACATGAGATTAAAGTAGAATGGCTATGGAGTAAGGGAAAGAAGTCTAAAGGGAGGGGACAGAGAAAACAACATGGTCATGATGAAATACCATGTATCATCCTTTCACACACACATACATGTGCACATACATCATATGACAGAAAAAGCACAGCAGATGATTTTGAGAAAGAAAAGAGTCAGTAAAAAGCAGAAACCAAAGATGTGATCAAACCCATTATTTGTAGACTAATTAAAAATTAATAGAAAGATAGTTATTTATATATAATTAAAAGATTAATCACCCCACAAAATTCACCACTTTTCTCATTTTTTATGTTTTTTTTTCTAATATTGCTAGCTAATGGAGGAATGAGTAGGCAACATGAAACAAGACCTGAACTTGACACAACCCTTTGTAAAAGTCAGTTTTATTGCATCTAACTAGTTTATGATACCAAACTTCTCTAGGCCTTGGTTTATTCAACTATAAACTGGAAATATATGTGCAATCTATAAGACTGCTGTGAAAAACAAGAAAGGTGATGCGAAATATCAAAAAAAAAAAAAAACACTGAGCAGATAGTAGGAAGAGCTTTTGAAAGACATAAAGACATTCCCCAAGGTTAACTAAGGGAGGAGGGTGGTGATATGTGTAATCTCAACAGTTGGGATAGTCTCTATGTTCTTCCAGCAAAAAGCATCAAAACTCATACTGTATCTTTTTCTCTGCACTGATTTTTGGAGATAGTAGAGCTAAGCCATTTCAAAAGCTATATTTTTTGTATAACTTTTGAGAATTACTGTCTGGCATGGTAATTAACTAGATTGTCCCCATTTTGTAAAGTAGATTCAACCTAAAGAATTCATACAAGCAGTGAAATTCAACTGTAACCATTTGGTTGGGATGACTCTGCCTTGAGCCTTTGGAATGTTGCCTCACTACACCTGGCCTTGCTCAACAGACTCTCTGTTCAGTATCACCCAAAGGCATCAAATCAGTCACAAGTGGCCAGTCACTAGAGACTCTGCATCTTGAGGCATGGTAAAAAAAAAAAATAATAGTAGTAACAATAAAAAGTTGGTCATCGGTGTCTAACGGTATTCCCTGATGTTTGTAAAATGTATTAGTCTTGATAACCAGCAATGACAGCTTCAATTAGAACACAGTAAGAGAAGATCTCAATATTCATTAATAGAAGAAATTCATTTTCAAATTCTTCTGCTCAAGATCTGACAAGGGATAGAGATCACAGTTCTTAGGGAAGTACTTCATAAATTGTTCATCCCTTTTGACAGCTAACTACCATAACATTAGTAAGAGTCAGTAATGATTTTGCCTTAACATACTATCTTAGTTGGAGCTTCTGGCTTGTACAGAAGGAACATAGTATATCAAATCAGGATGTCTATTCTCCTGAGTCAATCCATATATACAGAGTAAAGCACATTTGATTTTCCTAGAACCTAATGTCTCTGTGAATGTTCATATGAGGTCGAAGGGTTATGAGCAGTTAAGCCTATCCTGAAAACAAAAGTGGTGAAAACATTTTCGTATCGATGTGAGATGCTGGTTGGGGAAGTGAATTAGAAGGAAAGTGCCCCATAACTGTGCCATGCTTTCCATGTAGGCCCAAGAAAACAGCAGAGGATCAGAACAAGGAATTCAGTATTTTCATAAAATGAATCACATCCCATTCTGATAATCCAAAAAGTCTTGTAAGTCTACAGGACAAATCCATCAGGCACTTTCTCTGTTCTCTAGCTATAAGTGGATTGAAAATCCAAACCATAGTTACCCCCACAAACTCATAGTAACAGTGTAGAAAGAATACAAAGAAGTAAGAAGTTACTTGTAGCCGGTTCACCAAAAGTCATGAATTGCGCATCCACTTCACATAGGTGGTGATTAAAAAAAACACACACACACATAAAAATGTTCCCTGCATTTTTGGCTGTGTTTGTAGAATAATTTCAGGAAATGGATAGTCTAGGTTCCATCCTGATGCTAACACTTCTGAGATCAGTGTACATGGTCTAGTTTCTGAGTTCCCTATGCTGTATTGTCTTCATGAGAAAATCAACCTTACATTTGTGAGGATTGCATAAACCGATGCCTAGAAAGCACCAGAGAGGACTTCCAGATGTAAATCTTTGCTGTTACTTCTATTAATTACATTAATTTAGCATCTACTTCTTAAAACCAGTATTTTTTCTCATTTTTCATAACAGGGAGCAGATGTCTTTGAACCTTCAAAACTCCATTATTCTTCCTTACACTAGGTCATTTGTAAAGTAGGGAACTTGAAATCTTCAGACTTCCCAGCTGTAGAAAACTTGCTTGGATTGAAGTTTAAGCAGAAGCAGATATCAGGGTCCAGAAAAAAATCCTCACCTTTCAGAAGACAGCATGGCATGTTTAATCAGTATCAGCTCACCCAGATTTCAAGGATAAATAGAAAGAAGCAGGAGTAAAGAAAGCCAGATGGACCAACACTCAAGCCTAAGTACTGTGGGATGAGGCAATAATTCTGGGGTGTAGAGAAAGAATGCTTACTGTGATACATAGTAGACACAATAGTCCCTTTACTTAATTCAAAATATGACATGGTTTCTAAAACATTCCAAAGATATACACTTGATTCATATTTTAGAAAATGTGCAACTCATTAGGGGCAATTTGGTGACCTTAACTTTTTGTGCAAATATTTGTATTAATTCTTTCAGAATTTTATATGACAGGCTTTATTCACTCCCTTCCCCCCAACTCTTCCCAAATCTACTCTTCTTCTCATTCATCCAACTTTGTGTTCTATTTTTAACTCATGAAAGCCAGTTTTGATTTCCAAACGTTTTGGGATATGTTGCCTTCCACTGAAGAGTGGTCAGCTTACTAGAGTCCACGCTCTTAGAGACCACTGTCCTCTCTGAGCTGTGAATACCTACCAAGCACGTCTCACATAAGAATGAGACTTTGATGTCCACTCCGCCTCTTCATGCTGGTGGTTTTAGGATTGCACATGTACTGTGCATGATGTTGTAATCACCGAGAGTTCAGACATGCATGCAACTACTCTACTGTATCTGAAGACACTCTTCTCTTGTAGTCATCCTGTCTAAAGCTCATCCACTCTTCCTGTTCCCTCTTCCATGAGGATTCCTGCACACTGGCAGGAGGTGTAGTATCTATGTTCCATTCAGGGATGAGCGCTCTATCGTCTCTCACTCTCGGCACCTTGGCCAGCTATGGGTCTCTGTGTTAACCACCATCCACTGAAAATAGAAGCTTCTCTAATGAGGGCTGGCACATGCACTGGTCTGTGGGCTTAATGATAAATCAATAGGATTCAGTTATTAGTACCATGTCCATTTGACAGAAAATTAGTATTGTGTTCTCTCCTAAGTTTTAAGACCTGTCTTACTAGAGGTTCTTGAGCCCAAAATGTTGATTCATCCGGGGAAGTAAAACATCAGATCCCATCAGAATGAAACTGGTCACTTGGGCCTGAACTTCTTTTCATAACAATTGCAAAAGTAAATATTCAAAATATATTATATTGGCACATAAAGTCAAAACCAAAACTGTGTCAGATGGCATTGTTTCCTCTTGCTTTAGACAAATAAATGTACACAATTTATAAAGGATATTTGCTGCAATTTTCATACATATATATGTATATATGACCATTTTTATTTTATTTTTATTGCTAAAATTATCAATTGTCCTTTTATGTGTTCATCACATAAGTTAGAGTTCTAAATTTTTAACCAAATATATGTGGAAAGTCGTGTAAGTATATTTCACTACTCAGGCTATCAGATTTTGGTAATATATAAATATAAAGTTATCACAATGAAACTCATTTGTAAGTATACAATCCAAATTAATTTTTTAAAAAAGCCTTCTTTGATATCATATTGTTTCCTCCACAATCCAGTATATATTACTCATTTATTGTTTTATGCTAAAACCACGTGACTTTTTGGCTATTGTTTTTTATTGTATCCTGATTTCTCTAGAACATTTTTTCCTAGTACTAAGTTAAATATATTCCTGACTATTCCTCTGCTTTGTTGACTTTTTTATAATTGATTTATAAAATTCTATAAAGTATATTTTGGGGATTTAGATCAGCATGTCTTCAAACTTACAGATTTATCTGCAAAAATGAAACCTTTTCAATATCCCAGGATATGCTGTAAGAAGAAAAGAAAGAGTAGATTAGGAAAAAAATATACCTTCCTCGAATATTGAATGTCAAAAGAGACAATTTTCTAAAGATAAATAAGCGAAGGTACTCATTTTTATTGCGAAATTGGAAAGTAAGAATAAAGTATAAGAATAAAGGCACAAACGGCCTAACACATTTCAGTGTCACTGATTTGATTTTTAAGGTGACTCTCTTTTTCCCTGTCTGAACTGAAACTTTCTCCTCTGTTAAATAGGAAACCTGAGCAGAGTGAGGTCTGAGGCCACTCCAACTCTACGGTCCAGCCACTCTTTCTCTCAGCAGGAAAATTGTGAGCCCATCAAGGTCCAGCAGAGGAGAACACGGGAACTTTGTGATTGGCTGCGCTCATGTCTGACTTGGCGCCTTCTATACAAGTGTGGATTGGTTGCCAATGTGAGGAAATTTATTATTAATCTGGATACGCATGAGCATCAACCATAACTTCTAGAAGTCATCACATTTGTACTACAAAGGTGATCCCCAGGTTCCTTTTCTTTCCACCAACTAAAGCAATACTCAGGACTTCATAAAAGAAGTGTCGGATAAATGGGTAGATTGAAGCCTAAGAGTTAAGTAATTTAAGGGGATTACATCTCAACTATGTGTCTCCTCATCCCAAAGTAGTAAAATAAACATTTGCTGGTGGGAGGGGGGCATGTTAAGAATAGACCCTGCTTTAGAATTAACTTTTTTGCTCATGATCATAACTAGCAATCACAGAAATTACCTTCAGGAAGCAGCAACTTAAGACCGGTTTAAATTGAACTCAAGTTTCCAAAGATAAAAACAGCCGAAGTTGTTGTGAACTCTATTATATCAGAGAAATCAACCAACAAAAGAGTATAATCAGTGTCTTCCACTTTCCTAATTGCCATCTAGTCTACCTCTACCACCTCTTGGGATCCACTCTTCCCAAGAAAGGTACCTTTTGGAGAATTAAAACTGTAACATCAATGCGTGGATACAGAACTATGTTAATAACAAGGATCAATATTTGCTATGAATGCAGCTGCGTTGGATGCTGTTTTAAAGTTCTAATAGATTCAAACACACAAGGAAGTGTTAAAAATATTTATAATATTATATAAAGAAAATGAACCGATGCACAGAGAGTACAGTGAAAGAGCTCTCCTCCCTCTGTCACACCGAGAAAAACCACACTGTGTGCAGTGACATAGGAAGAGCATGTGCCAAAAACTTAGGTCTCTACTTGGTGTTTCACCAGATAAAGATATTAGGTATTGGGGTCCTAAAAAAATAGAAAAAGCAGAAGAGAATAGAAATGGTCATTAGAAGTATAGTTCATGGCAAGTGCTGAGCACTCTCTGAAGTTCTTTGTGTTCAACTACTCATTTCTTTGCATCTGTATATTGTTGGGCAAAGAAATTAAAATAGCGGAAACATGTCCAAGATACAATGATAACTTCACATCCATCCATCCATATATATATATATTTGGGTGTATATGCATATAATATGGATATATATATATAATCACATGCCAGTGTATGATTATGTTAGAGGAGGAACCATGTAGTTTTTCAAAAGGAAATCAATGTGCAAAGGTGCAAGAGTACAAATCAGATGTCATTACACTGTGTTTACTAAGTGTGGCACTCATGGTAGTACTGGACTTGTGATTTTGACACTTACACATAAATTATGTAATAAAGCAATTCCTACTCATGGTGCCATTATTGAGAAACATAACTTTTCACTATGAGGAGATGATACAATATCAAATGAAAGAAGTTGGTTATGTGGAGACCAGTACAAGGCTCAGAAAAATCAGTAAGGATTGATTCACTATGCATTTTACTTTCATTATCCACTGAAAATATTATGAAAGTGATGCCTGAACAATAAGAAGAAACATGATTGGCATGTGGATGACTGTCTAAATTCTATTGTGCACTAGAATAAATCAGTTCTTTTTGGAGAAATGAGTGATTTCATACCTGGTAGGAAGGCTGAAATTGAAGTAATGTGTACGCTAACAGCAAGAATGTTCTCAAACAAAATTAAAAATTTTTGAGAATATTTCAGAGCTTCCTTGAAGAGACTACAGCATTGACTGATGACTTGTGACTGGGAAATTCATCGGTATCAGTCAGTATCCCTCAGTATCAGAGGTTGAACCACAAATGGTTAATTCAATGAGCTGCTTATCTAGTCAGTGAGTGCAGGATAGCTGGAGTGATCAACTGGGAGACTTGGCCCAGGAATCAAATCATTGCTTCTAAAGCTAGTCAATAAAGAAGAAGAAGAACTGAACATCTATTTGATGCTACTATAAAAAGTACATTCTTTAGTTTTAAAATAAGTCATGTGAAAAGAGCAAAATCTATTTTAAGCAGATTGATTGGGTTCAGTGAGACGACAAGAATGAACTAAAATTTGAATTTACCACACAAAGCTATTACACCTTGTAATTTGTACTCTTTCTGTTTTTTTTTTTCTTGAAAGGAAGTACCTCAGATTTTATTTTGTCTGTGTCTGTGTAGGATGACTCCCATATCTTCATTAATTTAAGCTAAATGTGGTAGTTGGTAGCACAGGAAGCATTAAAATCCCAACACAAGTTCTGATGACCCCTGATCCTTAGGAACTTCCTCTCAAAATTTAAATATTCACCCCTTCCCCACCTCCACCATGCTCATGTATGAGTTTATGTACCTGGTCTTCTCCAAATTTACTTGCATGTTGAGCAGAGTTCTATCAGGGGAAGTAATACAATTGTATGTAAATCTGATGTCCATAGTATTCAAGTTCAGCACTAGCCACAAGAGTTATTTAGCATTTAATAAATATAAGATTTCTTTTTCAAGCACAGCGCTTAGAATTGATATCACAAGTGATGCAATGTTTTAGTATAAATATACTAAATGTACAATGTACTGAAACATTGCATCACTGTTTTGTATTTTTTTTGGGGGGGGGATTCAGATTACTATAAACAAAGCACTCCTTGCTGTATCTCAGTCCTACTGACCGGCCACCAGAAGTGTGTTCCTAAGTCTGGACAATTACTTTCAGTGTCACAAGGAAGACAATAAGATACTAGTTACCTTACCAATTCTAGTAGAGATGTTCCTTTCCTTGTGGTGGTGGTGGCGAGTAAACTCATTGTAAACCAAAAATATCAGAAGTAAAAACACATTTCATGAACCTAACCTGGAAAACACGCTAGACGGACCACACAGCACACTTGGCCATCAGTTCTTTTACCCTGTGATCTCAGGGTTGATTGGGGCTTCAGCTTGCTACCTTATAGAAAAAAATCCAAATTCAAAATTTGAGGTACGTAATATCGTTGAAAACTTCTCAGTGGAGTTGTATCTGCTTGAACAGTTTTTATATATGACGGTGTCTAAAATACAGTTCTTGTGACACACAGCAAACTTGAATTGAATCAACCCTCCTCAATCAATGACCAATTCATAGGAAGTTCAGGGACCAGATCTGCTAAATGTTCACAGAATGCAAGCTGTAAAATCAATTGGGTGAGGAACCCCATACGATGAGTGTCACAAAGCTTCCCGAGGACAAACTGATGAAATAAAGGAGAGACTCAGGAGATGTATTGAAAGAGCTACAGAGCCAAACTAATGCCATGACAGGCTTCTAATAACCCTGCCAGGAACCAGGCCTCAGTTTCAGTTTACTGGAATTGAACAAGCAGTTCTTGGAAATACTGAAACTTGGGAGCAAGCTCAAGATAGCTAAAGATAGCTTCTCCTACTCTGCTTCTAGAAAATCCCTAACCACTAAGCCACCAACCAATCCTATAGTAACTGGTAAACTTCATGTTTAAACTGATCAATCATCCCCCCAGACTAACCTCCTCTCTCTGGAATTCCCCTAATCTTTCTTAAAAGGAGCTTGTGAGCTTCTCTCGGGGCTGCCATTTTGCCAATCCTGTATTCAGGTATTCTGCTCTCAAATTAAATCCTCTTGCTGATTGTACTTGTGACTGGTGGTTTTTGTGGAACTTCTCATGGACCTTAATAGTATCAACTAAAGACAAAGTGTAATTCCATTTGAGTCCTGATTCAACACTCTTATAAGAATTACCAGAAGCAATAGAGAACATTTGAACACTAGATATTCAACAGTATTTGAACACTGTTACACATGATAGTGTTGTTTTGATTACATAAACTTGAGTCTTTTCATGACACAAAATTTGAGTATTTTTTATGTGAGATTTCTTCCAAAATAATCGGACAGGGAGGCGGCACGAAAGTATCAATGGGAGTGATTGATCATGAAATGATGACAGTTGCGGCTGCATGAGTGGGCCCATCATTCCATTCTCCCTGCCGGTCTGTGGACACATGAATCTTTCCAAGCATAAATATTGAAAACATTACAGAGATCACAAAGCTGATAAGAGGTCTGCAAGCAATACAAATTGATTTTCTTTGGTGGGAACGCAAGTCAAATACAGGAAAGAGAATAAAGATTAGAAGAAGAATCCAGAGTGATTAGGGTGAATGAAGACAGAACACAATGGAGGAGGGACTGGCCTCGCACACACCACACCGAGAAAGGATACTTGTGCCTTGAAATGGGAGCAGGAAGGATGACTCCCTAACAATGTGGGCCCTTCTTGAATGAGAAGTCAGGCCACCTGAGAAGCCACGAAGGAGTCATTTAACTATTTTGACTCTGAGAAATGAAGGGAGGAGAGTGGGCCCCGGGGAAAGAGCACTTGCCCAGTGTGCAGGAGACTTAAAGCTCGGGTTTGGATCCACAGAAGAGCAACCACCATGACAAAAATAAAATACAAGAAAACAGAAAGATGGCTCAGTGATTGAGAATACATGCTGCTCTTGCAGAGGAATAGAGGTTAGCTCCTAACTTTTGTATCGGTCAGCTGACTACCCTCTGCGACTGCAGCTCCAAGGGATCTGATGGCCTTTTGTGGCCTCTGCAGGCATTTGCACTTAGATACACGTACACATGTACAGGAACACACACACACATACACACAAACACAAACACACACACACATGCACACACGCACACACACATTAGCTTTATTTTAAACTATAACAAAATTTAAAAAGAAATGAAGAGATAAAGAACTTTTCCTTCAAATCTGTCATGTTCTCCGAAGTCAGGGACTAAAAACAGAGCCCATGCTTGGTGAATCGTTAGACGTTCGTTAAGAAAGAATCAGAAGACTGGCATTAATGGCTGCCTTTTCTTAGTTCTCACGAAAGTTTGCAGACATGGACTTCAAGAATCACTCTTTGAGCTCGAGAGTCCCTTGGTTGACCAATTGATGGTTTTTGTGTTTTATCAAATAGAGATTAGAAGTTATCACTCTACTTGAAGAGTTGATAAAACCAGGGTTCACACATGGCGACACGTGAAACAGAGGGTTGTTCTGGCAATAAATTCCGGCAAACTCTGATGGATCGTTTCTTAGGAGTGGTGGAAGCTGGTCAGGTTGGTTATGTGGCAGAGGGTTCAGCCTTCAGACATGGGCTGTTAGCTGTGAACATTTGAGAACACATGAAATATCGCTCTTGTGCAGCAATATTCAGGGTGCCTGAGGCAAGGCTGGCCGAGAGATGGTCTGGCTGGCTTGAGAATTCGGAATTCATTGTTTTCCATCCACCACAGCCCTAGGAAGTGCAAGAAAGGCAACTGGATCTGTTGCTGCACCAGAAATGCATTTTGTAGCACAGCACCTCAGAATTGGGGAAAGCAGTGCTTATAGAGCCTGACAGGTCACTCACAAGGGCAGGAACATCACGCTGCTACATGCCTCCTCAATTGGACAGGCAAAGGAAATCAGGAAGCGGTGTCCTCATTCCATAAACCAAATGCTTTGGAGACAGCTCAGAACTCTGCAAGTCAAAAAAAAAGGGGGGGGGGGATGCGTTATTACAGCTGCTTCATGTTAAACACTGTCAAAGAACGTCCAGCTCTCCTTGATCTGAATGAATTCTCCCTGTGTTACTTTGTGATTTTTAGCACATCTCTCTTTGACCTCTGTCCTTTGCTCTTTTATTTTATTTTTGCTACAAATACCACTTCCTCGTTTCTGCAATGCACACACATATATGCGTGCACATGCATTTTCCCTTTGAAAGAGATCTGATATGTAGTTGGTTTTATTTCATGAATGAGTAAGAGAGAGTAAGGATTTTAGTAATATGGGGGGGGGGGTCGAAACACAAGAAGCTAAATAATCTCCCAAGAAATAAAAATTCAATGCCTTACGCTGCTTTAAGTAGCCTCTCCCTCCGATGATTTATGTTTTATGAAAGACAAATCACACAAAGCTTGCATCTAGTGACATTTTTATATTTTTTCCCAGAGAGTAAAAATTATAATTGCGAAGGCTCTGAAGATAAGGGACCATAAAATCTAGGACAAAGCAAGAACAGATGATGATAATGAAGGCTGTGCTCTGTGGGAAGGCGAACTAGAAAAGTTACCATTGGAAGAAAACTATAATCACTCAAACAAGGCAGATTCTAGAGTTTCATCTCCAGGAAAGGAAATGAAAGAGAAAATTAATTGTTCACATTACCATATGTCGATTCTATGATAAATTTATTTTAGTAAGTCATGAAGGTGACAAACTTAACTACAGTGCTGTGGTTGCATATTCTAATGTAAATACTCAATAGAGCAGAAACTGGAGCGTCATCTAGAACCAAGGTCTCTTGTGTTCACTGATAATTATAATGAATATTTTCATCCCTCCTTTCATATTGCCTACTAAAATCAAAGTATTTTCTTTTGGTAAACTTTATTTATTACATATGTGTGTACATTTTTAGGCAAATATGTTTATGCATACTTACAGAGGTGAAGGACAACTTACAGAAGTCAGTTTTCTTCTCCAACCATGTGGATTGTGGAACTCAAGCACCGGCCATCAGAATTTGTAGCAAGGACCTTTGCCTGCTGAGCCATCACACCGACCTAAGCCAAAGCATCTTTGGGTAGGACTTGGCTCTCTGCTACATATGTGGGCAACCTCCTTACTTTCCCAGACACTGTGCCATGGGGACACTCATCTCCTCAAGTCCAACACGCACTGTATTCTTGCTGGAAGTGGCACACACAGGCCCCTGTATTTGATATATAAAGTGCATTTTGCAAAATCAGTCAGGAATATTTTCAATCAATCTCAATTAAACCATAAAGCAAATTATCTTCCCTATCTTTAGTCTTATTTACTTTCCAACAGCCTCAAATGCAGAGTGACTTTACTGTATAGGGTATTGGTTTATTCTTGGGATACTTTACAATGTTTAATTAGTTAATGATTATGAATCACTTCTTAACCCTTAGATGAAAGCAGTTGCAGCATGCTAAATTATTGCCATTATGAAATTATAAAAAAACATTGCATTAATTATGGTTTTACATGAACTATAATTATACTTCACTTAACTTTAGCAATTATATCCAGTGCTGGCAGGCCTCTTGATTGGTAAAATTATGCAAAACTGTTTTGCCAGGCTACGGATTTTTATCAAGCCATGATGTCCTTGATTTGGTAAAAGTAATCCATATATTATTTGAAATCAAGGCCAGGTTTTGATAAACAATACATTATCCAGCATGCTTTTCCAAAAAAATTCTTATCTGGATCACTCAAAGTGGTTTGTGGTGGGAAATATCTCACAGATTAATTAATTCATACTCATTGACGTCATACTACTTGTTTCCCACAGATTTTGTAATTTATGAAGTCAATGTTATCTGTTCATGAGTAACTGAGAACTAATCTTTATTATCGTCCTACAGAAATATTTGTTGAAAAGATACACATATCTCATTCTAAGTTATTCTTTCTGTTTGCTTGCTTGGTTTTTTTTGTTTGTTTGGTGGTTTTGTTTATTTTTTTTGAGACAGGGTCTCACTATGCAGCTGTGGTTGGCCTATAACTCAGAGATTCACCTGCCTCTGCCCTCCCCCAGTGATGCACCTCTACACCCAGCCTTCCATTCTAATAGAATGAAGCATTTGCATACAGGAACTTCTCTCCTCAGGAGCAGAACCATCTTCAACTTCTGATACTTGTGCACAGTGCCACATTCCCATCCCACATAATTATATGTGCACACACACACATACACACATACACATACACACACATCACATTACATCACATCACATTACATCACATCATATTCACATACCCATAAACACTGTGCTTCAGGAACATGGGGAGCTTCATGTTCCCAAGATTACCCACAAACTTCCTTCCTCCTCTGTACCCATATCAAAGTATGTTTATGCTCTTCAAACTCAATTCTTTTATAAAAACATTTTCTACATCCCAGGGAACAAATCAACTCATTTTTCTGGCTCTGAGCAAGTCAGTTTCCTGTTAGTATAACTAATACCTAAGATAAGCAATTTATAAAAATAAAAGGCTGATTTGAGCTCTGTCTATGATCAATTGGTCCAGTTTCATGTTGCTGGTGGGCAACATGGCACATCATAGGATGGGAGGGTGGGTAGTGAGGATGGTTAGAGGTTCACATTCTGTCCAGAAAGTGAAAGGAACAGAACAAAAAAAGCACAGTTCCTCTTCAGGAGTGTGCCTCCAGTCACTGGAAGACCTTCCTACCAAAACAACAACAACAACAACAACAAAACGTATTTTTACAGCATTTTTGAGAAAATTCACTATTCTGCTTTTTTTTTTTTAATTTCCTCACAGATCTACTCCAACCCCCTCCCAACCCTTCAAGTCCTATGTTTTTATGGTCTACTGTTTCTAATTTCACACATTTATGTTGGGAAGAGGCATCCACATGAATGTAGTTGACCTATCAGGAGATATACTCTTAAAGGAAACTGATTTTCCTTATCCCAAAAGCTTTCAACAGTCAATAGTTCCTCACTTCAGGGTGAGGCTTCTGAGCTCTTCTGTGCTAAAATTCTATCCCATGATGTGATGGCTATTCTTGGTTATCATCTTTACTGTATCTGGAATGAACTACAACCCAGAAATGGAGGACACACTGTAATCCGGATCTTGAGGCAGGAAGATACACCTTTAGTCCAGGCTACATCTTCTTCTGGAAACCTATTTAAGGATAAAGAAGACGGAAAGTATTTTCTTTACCCGCTTGCCCTATTCTTGCTAATGCATCCATTTCTTCACTGGCATTAGAGCCTAATTGTCTGAGACTCCAGCATACACTGAAGATCAACTGAGACACCCAGCCTTGTGGGACTGAGCAACTACTAGATTCTTGAACTTTCCATTTACGGCTTGCCGTTGTTGGACTGCAACCTGTAAGTCATTCCAATAAATTCAGTCTAAACTCCAAATCCTTTGCCTAATGTTTGAGAAAAATCAATGAATATGTAGATATATAAAACTCATCAGCCATGAATTTTGTCATGTTATTGTGAAAGAGACAGAAAACTCCAGATACCTAGTAAAACTCCATATTCATTTTCATTATCCAAGCTCCACCTTTTACTGACCTGCAGCTGGAACCAAGTAACAGGATTGCGCTGTCACTCATCTCCAGGAAACCAACCCTTCCAATCCACCATTATGATGTACTTATCATTATCCAAGTCCCTGCTATTTAGGTAACCATCTTCTCAATTTTCTTTACTTCAAACTACATGTTTTACTTGTGTTCACAAATTTATAGATGCTTTGGAGTATGTAAATCATGATTATTTTGTACCATCCCTGTCCACCTCTTACTGCCTGAAAGATCTTGACTAGACTACATAATATCTCTGTGTCCTTTTACTCACATGTAAAATGAAATTTGTAGTACATACTTCAGAACAAAGTTAGAAAAGTTCTAGGGATAGATGTATGATAATTGATCTAATATAGTCGCTGAGATAAACTAAACCTTGCTCACAGTAACTCTAAGAATACTCCTTGACTATCACTAATATTAAGACCATGAGGTGCTGCTGTCTTTCCCTGTTTCCTAACTCAACACCTTCAATGCTAGGTCATGTGTAGCCCCTACAGAGCAGGCTCTGTAAAAGACGAGGACATAGGTACACAAGTAAGCCTAACCAGTTCATAGTTGACTCATTCATAGTTGACTCATTTCCTTCCAAAACCTTGGCAAATCTCTCTCTCTCTCTCTCTCTCTCTCTCTCTCTCTCTCTCTCTCTCTCTCTCTCTCTCTTTCTCTATCTCTCTCTCTCTCTCTCTCTCTCTCTCTCTCTCTCTAATTCTTTTTGTGATTGGCACCTTTAACTTACAGGAAGAAGGGATAGTTTCAATGGAGAACCTTCCAAACAAAGCAGCACCATACCACCTGTTCCCAGGGGAGCGCTAGTATCCTTCTGAGAATTCATTTCTGGATCTTGCCTATAAAAATGAAGAATGTTAACACTTCTTTCCCAATGCAAATAACCTGAAGTTCAGTATCCACTTCCTCACTCCCAAACATCTCAAACTCCAGCTTCTGCATGCTTGCCTCTTTATGCATTCAAATCGACAAATGCCCTTGTACATCATTCTTAACCTGTCCATATCTAATGCACCAGGATCTTGTTATGAAACCTTTGATTTCATTGCTTGCAATGCTAGTATCAGCAGCCCAGAATTGCCAAAGCACTAAACAGCCCAATTTTTCTCTAATTTCTCAGAAAATTGACAGTTTTATGAACTGTCTCTTTACCTATGCCCCATAAACATGTCAGACTTTGGAAAGTCATTCTAATTAAATCCCAGGGGGGACGACAATGGGAGATTATAGCTTCTTGGCAGGTTATTAAAAAACAGTTGTTCACATATCCAGAAGTATATGTAGCAGAGCCCCATCTCTGACACAACAATCAAGGAATTAACCCCACCAGCAGCTTCAGCTCCTCCTGGCTGCAGAGAATGAAAAAGTGAATGGCAGAAGATTGATCCATAAAACCTTTTTGTATGCCCTCCGTCTCTTTCTACAGACCACCAAGTAGTTTAAAAGCTCTCAGAGGCCATCACACATATGATAAAGTTTTTATAGCCCTGCTAGACATGAGGTAGACAAGGCCCGTATTTCCAGCAAGTAATTCCTGATACTGGCTTCCCTTGGAGTCCATGAGATGAACCTGGTGGAACAAGTAAAACAGAAATTTACTTTTTCCTTGTTCAAGCTCAGATCAGAAACACGGGACACCTGAAGTTGACTTTAAGGAAAGTAAACATATATCATGTACTTACAATTATTTTCTAATACCATTTTTAGTCTTGCCATGTTATCTGATTCTCTGAAAGACATAAACAAAGGTTTCAGCAAGATTGGAAACAGTCACTCCTCACACAGTCAATCAGGTGCCAATCAGGATGATGAGAAATATTGTCTCTAGGGTGTTCTATTCATAGAAAATGAGTATTAGGGGACAGGGAGATTCCTAAGCATGTAAAGTGCTCAGAGAACAGGCATAAGGCCATACGGACACATGGCCAGCACCCATGTCAAGCAGGGTGTAATCACACACATCTATAACCCCAGGGTCTAGATGCTGAGATGAGCAGATTCTGTTTGCTGGCGAAATACTCTACAAAATCCACAAGTTCCATGCTTAGTGGGAGATCTTCTGCTGTAGGAAGTCCTACAGCCAGTATTTACCCATCCACTGGGGCGTGGCCTCTTATACTATTTATACCAAGAGAGAGCATGCGTCCGGCTTCTTTTCCGGCTTCAGGATTCAGTTTCTGATCTCCATTCCAGTACAGAATTCTGATTTGTGAGTCAACTCCTAAATAAATAACCACCTATTTCTCAGTTCTCAGCTAGCATGGTATTTCTTTTAAGCGTCCTTCTTCAAACTTCCCTCAAAACAATAATGTGAAATGTCATAGAGGAAGACACTGGATGCCAACTTTGGTCTACATGTATTCATCACACACAGGCAAGAACATCCATACCCTCACATGTGCATGTACCACACACACATCAATAAAGATAGAGAACATGAATACACCATTTAATTCATTAGTTTAATTGCAAACTTTACACCAAATATAGACCAACTGCTGGGTGATATCTGCAAGAGCTTTTAAAACGTTCCACTTCTTCACCACCAATGCTACCCCATGCCTGAAGTGGGAGGGAGAGTAGGCCCTGATGTCATAAGAGCGGGAAAAATGTTCCTGCCCCTCACCAGCTGCAGAACTCAGGAGAGCAGGCCCTGCGCCTCACCTAGGCAGCAGGGTAGAGTTGACCCTCTTGGTGGAGGTGTGGGTAAGCCAGCACCAACGTCGTGAGGGTGGGAGAGCTGTCCCCACGACTCATCCGTCATACAGAGACATGGGCAGGGGATAACTGTCCCTCTTTACTCCTTGACCCTCACTGCCGCTGGTGACAGATGAAGGAGCTGGTCCTCCTCCTTACCAGCTGCAGCACTCAGGACAGTAGGCCCTGCTCCACACATGGGCAATAGAGCAGAGCTGACCCTATTGGCAATAGCAAGGGTGAGCAAAAGCTTCCTGCTAGTACCCATAACCTAAAGCTCTCACCACAGCCTAATAATGCCAAGCTAGGGAAAAAGAGTTTAACACCCAACCCTTTGATGGACGTGCCAGATGCAAACCATAGCCCTGCCTCCTATGCAGCCTTGTGAAATGCCTCACTAAACTGCTGAGTTTTGCCAATTTTAGTTTCTTACCTGTTCAATTAGCACACTTCGGTTGCTTAACAATTTTCTCAAAACTGAACTACTCCTTCCTAGAAGGAGGAATGAGGCTCATGAGACCCAAGAAGTTTTTGGAAGTTCTACACTTATACAAACTGGAATTGAGATTCAGAAGATCATCCCCAAGGTTACATATAAGAGAATCACAGACTAAACCAGGTACCTGCAAGTCATACAACTTTCCCAAGCCAGCGCTTGGGAGTGGAGGGAGCTTTTCAGGGAGGCAGTAACCTGAGTCCCCCATGCTCCCAAACGTGACCCCGCACCTGTACCCCATAACTTCAGTGAACTCACTGGTTCCTCAAGTTGGACTTCTATGGGATGGTTACCTTGGTCTGTCGTTGTTGCCCTATGTAGCTGAGTAGATGATTACTTATGTATCACACAATATTTCCTCTCCATGAGGGTCGTAGCTGTAATCAGAAAGTGGTGCTGAGACAATGAAAATGTTTCACTCCTCTCCCTTGACCAGCTTCTGTCTCCACTCTAGAAAACGTTCCAGCTCTCTACTCTGTGTCCTGGGAATATTTTTTTACCTCTTACTTGCCTTGTCAATGCTACCTACTGACATCCTGGATTTGGCTTTTGGTCACTGCACATTCCTTGTTACTGGCTGCCTTCTGAGAAGCCATCTCAGATTCATCACCTACCGCATCTTACGTGGATGCTGGACCTTTTGATTTTATTCTATTTGTTCTGTTAACCAAGTATCCAAGTTCTTGCCAGCCCATCCTGCAAATATTCCATGTATACACATCCTTTCTTGGCTCAGTGAGTGCCCAATTACACATAAAATTAATCTCCCCCCCCCGTTTCCTTTTCTATTCATCTTTCAGCTAAGTACTGCTCCATCCTGGAGAATAATTCAACCCATTCTGTCATTATCAGGCCATCTTACTTCCTCCTAGCTCTAAATTTCCTTCAGCATCCCACCATGGTCCTTCATCTTGGGACTGCTTAGGAGTACCGCGAATTCTAATTGGTCTTAATAATAAAAACCCAGAGTCAGAAATTGGGGTAACTGCTGAAAGATTAGAGAGACAAAGGAGCATGCCAACAGACAACACTTACTTCACCAGCTTCTCAGCTGAAAAGGGGGCTGAGCCCCTGTCTCCTCCCATTGTATATATTTCTCTCTCCATCCAGCCATAACACTTCCTGTTTCCACCTCCCTAGTTCTGGATTAAAAGAGATCCCAAAGTCTGGGATCAAAGGTGTGAGCTGTTTCCCTTTTAAACTGGTTATATCTCATTGTAGCCCAGTGTGGCTTTGAACTTTTGATCTTTATGCTTCTACCTTCTAAGTGCTAGGATCAAAGGTGTGTGCCACCACTGCCTGGCCTCTATGGTTAACTAGACACTAGTGCCATCCTCTGTTCCTCAGGCAAGCTTTATTTGTTAGAGAACAAACAAAATATCATCACACTTAGGAATACAGCTTGATGTGGTTTGTCCTAGGGAATCCTAATACATGATCATCTTATTTTAAATTTTTGAGGTACCAACAATCTATTTCACAGCAGCTGCACCACTTTTACCTCCACATATTACCTAATTTCTCTGTATCATGAACACTTCTTGTTTTCAAGTATTTTGATGCTGACCATTCCAATGATTATGAGTTGGTATATGAATGTGGTTTTGATTTGCATTTGCCTACAATTAATGATGTTGAGAATTTTTTTATGTAGCATTTATATCTCTGGATAGATGTCTGTTTCAGGATTTTGCTTAGTTTGAACTGATTCATTTGTCTTTTGTTGTGAATTAGAAGAGTTCTTTCTATATTGTTCACAAGGGACCATTATCCTTAAATAGTGGAAATTATCTCTGATCATCCTGTTAGTTGTTTCAGAATGTCATTTGACATATAACAGGTTGTAACTTCCGCAAAGTCCAATTTACATATCAAATTTTGTTGTTTATATTTTTGGTATCATAACTCTGTAATAGTATCCAGAAATTGGCAGTATTACTCAGTAGTAAAATATATGTTCAGCATACATGGCCTTGAGATTATTTTCTAGACCCATCTTTAAAAAAATAATAAGCATTGCTACACTCAAGATAATGAAGATGCTTCCGATGCTTTAAGATATTTAAAATTTTATAAAATAAGCTTATGAAAAATTTACAGGTATATACATGTTTCTGTGTCAGAGTATGTTCATGTGAGTATAGATGTCTGCAAAAGTGAGGAGATTCCCTGGAGCTGGAGTTACAAACAGTAGTGAGCTCCCTGTGCCTGAAACTGAACTCAAACCAGCTGCAAGTGCAGGGTAGCCTCTTAACCACTGAGCCATCTTCCCATCAGACCAGCTGCATCTGTGGTGTAGTACCCTCTTAACCACAGAGCCACCTTTCCAGATCCTCAGGTTTTATTTTTAATCCATTTATCTATTTTCAATGAATTTCAGTGGGTGATACAAGAGAAGGACTAAATTTATTTTTAGCATGTGGACACCCATTTTGGAAGGAGAATATTCTTTCTTAGTGAATGACCGCAACCTCTTTATCAAAATCCACATGCCTGTGGATGTACCATTGTCCCCACCCCACACCGTTTAGATCTCTGCAGCCCACAGTAAGAGTCTACTGAACTTGAGCAGACACTGTCCACTCCTTACTCTCTGAGTATGAATTAGATATATGCTTTCATTATTGCTGCCAATAACATATAGAAAGTCCCTTTCTCTCTTTCTGCACACAGCTGAGGGTTTTTTTTTTTTTGAACATGAAATAGCCTCCTCAATGGGATGGCTGGGGGTTTATCTTGTTTTACCTTCTTTTCCTTCACTCTGTTTCTATGGGACGTTATATTAATTGGTGCTCATATGCTGGCGCGTTTGATCGTGTGGTAGAATCATTTCAATATGCTGTGTGAACCAGGTTGTTAGTATGCTGTCAAAGATGTTTGCATCTCTGTTCACAGCAGACGTTGATCACTACCTTCTCCTATAGTATCTTCCATGGCATTTGGTATCAGGACACTGCTGGCTTCACAGAATGAGGTAGATGTATTTCCTCTTTTTTCTGATATTTGATGGGGGCTAGAATCTGGGAAGGATTGCCATTGATTCTTTAAGCACTTGCAGAATTCAGAAATTGGATCATGTGTATCTTTTTGCTGGGCCTGGGATCCCAACATAAACTGTGCATCATACCAGACATGGAGGAAAGAAAAGTGAATCAGTGGATACATTTATAACCACCTAAGAAAAAACAGTTTTTAAAGTAAGTGCATCAACTGAGTAAATATGTTCATCTGAGTCATCCCAACCAGGCCTTGAAGTGAAATTTCAGGTCAGCTTGTCCGAGGTGGCAGAGGCATGTAGCTAGGAACAGAAAACCAGAAACGAGCCCTACTAAGAGTGTTGAGTGGTAGCCTTGAAAGCAATGTCCTTCCCAGCCAAGGAGAAACTATGCAGCAATCTCTGAGAGGATTAAGGAGCAGACTGTGTCTGAGGAAAAACCGATTAGCTCTGCCAGAGCTGAGAGCCTGAAAATACACCCGAAAGTAGCCAAGGATAGAAGATGGAAATTATCTGCTGGAGAAAATTCACAATTCCAACAGCAGAGACTACCAGACTAATTTAATAATTGTAGGATCCTTAATGTAAGGAAGAAGCAGGATAGGTTTGAGTCTTTTTCAGAATTTAATTAAAACCAACATAGCACTTACTCCCCCACGGCTCCACGATTTAGTGGCTTTGCGGGTGTCTGGGCACACAGGCCCCAGCCTGAGCTATGGCCCACTCCCTTTAAAGATGGGGGTCTAAGAACCAGAGCAGCACAATGGATAATTACAAGGATACAGTTCCGCATGCCAATTCCAAATCTGTGCTTCCCTGTCTCTGCCCTGCATGCTTCTGTGGGTTCTGTGCCCTGAGATGGGCCTGGCTCCTGCCCACCTCACAGGGAGCCCCTGGCAAAGTCGAAGTCACCTGGGCCTTTGCTTCTGCCTGGGAAAACAAGCATTTCTTTTCCATGCCCAGAAGGGAAACGCATAAGATCTCCCTGAGATTTAAATAGAAGCCAAGATTCTAATGCGTAATTTAGGTCTGCTTGCTATCTGCTGATATAAACCCCACTGTTCCATGCCTCTCTCTTTTACTACTTACTGGAAAGAAACAGGACCTCATGCTAATCGCCAAATCCCCTCTTGAACATCCCCACGTTCGCATGCTGCTCCTACCATTTGTCCTTAGCAGGCATCCGTCAAAATTTGCTAGACTTACTGTTGGCTTGAAAACAATTTGAAAAAGCTAACCTTGACTTTGAAAGTCATTTTACACCGCTGAGAGAGGGGAGAGAGCTACAAGGTCACTAGCAAAAGAAGGAAGGGCTTGCCATCCTGAAGCCAATCTGTGTGGCAAACGGTACCAAGCAAAGAACCATGATGGTTCCTAGCCTTTATTCCTTCCTGCAGGCAGCCAAGGGTCCTCTGAGCAGGAGGTCAAGGGTCCTCTGGGCTCAACTCAGGAAGTAGAGGCAGATTTGAGAGCCCCAGTGGGGGAAAAAAGCCACAGGAGCACATTGGCATGCACACCCCTATACATCTTACAATATATACATTTAAATATATATACACAATTTTATATATATATAATAAAAGTTAAAATCGAGACTAGAAATTTCAAATTCTGTTCCACAAAATTAAAGTTACAAATAAAAATTGTTTTTTCAAGTTTTATTTTGATCTTTTCTTCCTACTTCCAGTGAGGAAGGGTTTTCTTTTCTGCCCCTTCAAATTCGCACAGTGAATGAAGATCAAAGGCTACATAGACTTTGAGTCAAAATTAAATCATTCAATATTTTTTCCTGGAGTGGAGAAAATGGCCAACAGGGATCAATGGAATTGTTCAAAGTTGGTTGATAACAGTCACTGACAAGATGACATAAAGTCTCAGAGCTTCACAGTTATTAAATATAATAATTTAAAAACTCCAAAACTTTTTGTAGGGTGTAAATTGCCCCCTTTCCAAAGTTTTGACGCTTTCACAGAGTAACTGATTAAGAATCACTAAGAATTCACGAGGTTAAACAGTTTAGGTTTTGCTCCTGGTAATTAAATATTTCTTCTCTGACAGTTTATTGTAACCTTTTATTGTTTGTTTTTCTTCACAATACCCCTAGGGTATACAACTTGCATGTAGATATAGGGTTTACTAATTGGCTCGCTGTGTGGGACTTGCCTGCACATTCAAGCAAGTTGGAAACAATCTGATCTATATGTGTGCATATCTACTACGAATATGTAATCTAAGCTCCATCATCTGCCTTCCAAGGTCACAGTCACTCCCAACTCATGGCAGGAGAATTTGGTCCTTGCTTACTGACTGACTGGGGATAGCTCATTAGGCATTTTCATATAGTGTGTGCTTTGAGCCCTGTGAGACACGTGGTACTCCTCATTCCATCAATGATGAAACCTATATGTGTACTTATAGAAATAATTAGCAGCCTACCTTAAAAACTGATGTACCCTCGTACACATATTCATATAATTCTCCGTTTATATTCATAATTGAACTGGTACTACCCAGAGGTGAAGAGCCAGATGTTAAGATTGTGTCATGACTGGTAGCCTGTCTTCCCCCCTCAACACCACCTCCTGTGATACCCTGGGTGGGTTTTTTCATCTCCAGATTAGGAATTTTGGGTTGAAGTATTTGAAAGCTATTTTTCAACTTGTTGTGAAGTGCTTTCCACATAAAGTTACTTCTGGTCCAAAGTCCAAATGCCAAGACCCAAGGTTGAAGTATCTGCCTGAGCGGTAAGCATCCCATTACCTCCTTAGTGTGTTGCTGAGACCCACACATCTGATTCCACTTTTTTCATTCTCCATCAATGATGCAGAACACCTTCCCCTGAGATCCCATTCTTATCTACTCCTAAGTCTAAAGCTGAGTTCATTCTCCCGAACAGCTGGTCTTAAAGAAGTCACCTCCGTTTTCCTTGAAGCCCAGTGCCACTGCCTACTTTGAATGCAGCATCTTCAAGAGGCTCAAGTGTGGTGGCCGAGAATACACAGAAGCCGAACACCCACAGCTTCCTGCAGCTTCTTATTACTTCTTGGAGATTGGTTAAAACTAACTTCAGCTCACCAGTTCTACAAAAGGAGACAAAACCAGAGTCAATCCTTGATAATCCCTACTTATTAGTAATACCTGTGTTCAAAACAGAAAATGGTAATGGTTCTTCTCACATGTTTATTAGAGGATGCGATGGGTCCATTCTTGAATCGAGACTTTGTTGAACTCTGTCTTAGCTGGCAAAGTTATAACAAAATACCATGAACTGTGGCCTATAGTAATAAACATTTTATTGGGCCTGCTTTAGAGGCTGGTATCTGGATTTCCAAAAACATACTGCCAAGAAAGTTGATATCAGAGTTCTGTGCATAGGTGGTACCTTCTCTTTATGACTACATGTGGTAGAAAAGCAAGAAATCTTGGAGAATCTCTATTATAAGGGCACTAGACCTATTCACTGTATTCAAGCCTTATGATCTAATCATCTTCCAAAAGCATCACCACAGAGGACCACTCTCTTGGGGGTTCAGAGTTTAACAAAAATTTTGAAAAACCCTCAAGCATTTGCACCCCTATAGACACTGACCTGCCTCTGAAGTTTTCCAAACCATTTTTCAGTATATTTCTAAGACTTCATTTTGGCCATCCATCACTAAAGCAAATAACAAATTAAAAAAAAAACCTTCACAATTTTTACTTTCCAATGTGTCATCTTAAACTCACTTGGCCTTGTGTTATAGTCTAAATATAAACGTGCTCCCACTCTGGCTTATTGTCAGCCACACTATTTTCTGATCCTGTGGAACATTTGGCTCACGGGACCTAGCTAGCAGAAGTGACAGTCACACCTTAAAGGTAAAATCTACATCAAAGTCCAGGTCAGAGCTCTTTGCTTCCTGGATCTACCAAAATGAAAATAAACTAGTCTACAAACTTCCATTGTCATGACCGGAACTGTCCAGTGACCATGCCTTCATCACCAAGATAGACTGTACCCTCTGAAACTGTGAGCCAAATAACTCTGGTCACCATCTAGCTTCTGATAGTATGCTGACATTTAAATCCGCTCAGCAATTTTTCTCTTGGCCAGAGCTCTATCTCAGTGCGTCTGACAGCTGGGGCATGGTTGGAAGTGAGTACTGAGGAGTAACTAAATATGCAGGATGGCTTTCTGGGGTACTTGTAGGGTAGGTGCTAGGATTACGAAGAAAAGCTGGCAACCAGAGTAACCATACTTTTTCAGTGAGTTTTGTCTAAAGTAGTCCTAAATTTAGATATCGACTTAAGATGATTGAGACGAGAAGAGAGAAACTCTCAGGAAACTCCCATCTCTGGCGTTCTTTCACCAGATCACATGTTTACAATAGCTAGAGTGGCGTGCTAAGTAAGAATCATCTTCTCCTCTTCAGTGGACATTGAAACAGAGCCTCAATTCAAATGGAGAGTGAGCCATGCCTCGGTCAGTCATCCGCACTATGCACACGCCTCTGTTTACAAAGTGGAAGATCTGGTAAAACTTCTCTGCCCTTTTCTCAGAAGTGGATCCCTGCTCCTTCTCCAAACAACCTCTTTTAGGCTGCTGGAACACTAAAGCAGCAAGTGATATGTACCCTATGATTTAGATATAATCAGTTCATGGGCAGTGTTCTGTGTTCTTTCTTGGCATTAAAGAATAGCCCCATGTGCTGCAAAGAAAGGATGGGAAGAATCAAGCATTCAGATTCAAATCCCAGCTTCAGATTGTGATCTTCCTTGGAGTCAAGACAGAAGAAAAGCTACATATTACTAAGTACGTGCAGCAATTGTGAAATCCCTATCCCCTGTAATCAATCCACGTCAGTTGCTTCTTTGCATACCTAATAACGTTGTCTTTGCTCTAAATGTATTGACAGCCAAATTAACAGTCAAATTCCTTGTGTTTCCCCATCCCATGATATCACAAGAAATGATCAAATTAAAAGATGTATGTTGATGAATGAGCCTACAGTGGTAGCCCATGGGGACACGTCCCTGTGGTTGCATTTATCCAGCATAAAGGGACAGCTGAAGGGACAACTGCTTTCTCCTGCACACTGTTTGACTGTGCATCCAGGTAACGTTTCCAAAGTCGTAAAGATAGAAAGTCTCTGAAAATGTGTAAAATAGAAATATCCTTGAAGTCCAGCTGGCGGCACGTGTGTACAGCACGACTGTATTATGCCTCCCTAATGAATGAGCCTAGCTCTGCGAGTTGATCTACCCCGTTTTCTGTAATCGGTTTCTCTTCCATCCATGAAGCCCATCAATCAGCTTCAATCAATATCTTCCAAACAAAGGCAGTGGGACTGCAGCTCCTGGCTGAATTAACATGGGGGTATTTAATCTCTGCATTGGTTTTCTCTTTGGGGTCTAGGTTCCCTCCTAAGTGGCTTAAAATTTGATTGATTCTTCTGTTATCGGTTGTCTGAAGATGTCAAACTTTTTCTTTAGTGAGTTATCTCACGCATATCAGCAAAGTGTACTTAATTAATTATTACAATGTATACCAAGGATTGAAGCATTTTTCATTCCCGTACTGTCACAGTAAAATAACATGAATAAGTAATTTGTTTATCAGTATGACAAATACATATTGATTTAAATGTGTTATTGGTTCATGGGAGGGATGCTGGCATGAAAAGGATGTCTTAGAGAGACAATCCCGAACAAAAACTTTATAAGATGATTTTTAAGAAACTGATTCCGTAACTAGAATGACTTCAAGTGCCTGGACTTGAGACTTCCAAACAGGAGATTATATCATATTTTGAAATCTTCCTTAAAGTTAGTTTTAAAACAATATGTGTTTGAACCCCATAGTCATCCAAATTATAATTAAATTTACCAGATAACACACTTTAGCTAATTACAAAGAAGTCTTAGCACTATACACTCAGAAAGAAAGAGAGAGGGGGAAGAGGGAGAGAGAGAGAGAGAGAGAGAGAGAGAGAGAGAGAGAGAGAGAGAGAGAGAGAGATCTTGGTTAAAAATTTTGTTAGTTATACCATAATCTCCATTTCTAGCTGTGATAAATATATGCACTTCAGCAATTTCCTGCCTTGAACAACCAGGAAATTAAGCTCAAACACCAAGAGAACTACTAGGAAATGCTGGGCTGAGGTGCCGTGAAGAGGGGAGCCAGGGACACATAAACCTGCTTTTTGGACTCATTTTTCTGCGGGGACATTTTCTGGTCCTTGGCACTGGGTTAATTGTTAAAAATGAGAGTTCACGTCCTGAGCCAGGAGGCCAAAGAGGCTACCTGAGCTGCTGTCATCTCATAGCAATGGAGAAACAAAAATTGCACCAGGAGGTCTCTGGGGCCACCAAGGTCCCACAGAAAAGCAGACAAGTGAGCAGGGCCTTCGTAGATTTTCTGCTCCAGGCCTTTCCCGGCTCTTCAGCTGTGAGGAGAGAGGTTAAAAGCTAAATGTCAGAGTGGAGTTTCCCATCGCTTTGGGCAGCATAGGAAACCATATTTCAGAACCAAGAAATTGAGGACCTTGGTAAATAGCCCACTGTCTTGAAGACAGAGTAGACCTGGGTTAGAATCGCCAGGGAGAAACTGCAGTGCAACTTAGGGTATTTCAGAATAAATTTTAAAAATCCCATCTGCAAGTTTGTACGACTTAAATGTCTTATACTAATTATAGATGCTTGCATAATTGCTTTGTCTTTTCTATTTAATGCACACATAAAATAAAATATAGTTGTAGCTGTGGATGAGCTTACCTGGAATGCACAGAGCTTCAGGCTTCACTCCCAGCACAGCATAAACCAAGTGCGGTGGTCCATGTTTGTGATCCTACCACTTGAGTACCAGAGGGACGAGTAGCCGGGGATCAAGGTCATCCTCATCCTTGACATTACATGGAGCTTGACCCGAGCCTGAACTATGTAAGAACCTGTCTCTAAAAAGAGAGGATCATGAAATATTATTCATAATGTAAATATAAATTCATTGCATACAATTGAATATGGCAAAAACAGATAGAATAAAATATAGTTGCAATTACTTTTATAGGAATATTTGTAAATTAAAGTTAAAATATATCCTGTAAATAAGTATAAATAAATTATGCCATCCTATATTACCTAGTTACTGAATGCGGAAAAAATGCAAATATTAAATTATATTAAATTATAAAATATGTAATTGTATTTGAAATGCTGTCCAAAGAAAAGGCCAAATTTAAATAGATATTACGTTGAAAAACTAAAATGTATAACCAAATTCAATTCAAAGAAAGTCAAAAAATAATAACAAATAGAATAAACATAGTCTCAGTGCAAAAACAGATTTAAGATCTCAACAGACACACCCTAAGCAAAACACACCAAGAGTAGAGATGGTTGGATACATATCCTATAGAACAAACAATTTAAACATTAATTAACTAGATTCCTGTAAAAGGAACGAACAATTAAGAAACTACTATGCATCAACAAAGATTTTTAAGGTTACAGTATTTACTAGAGAAATTGTGGTTACTTCTGAAGTTTCACCCTCAGCAGGAAAAAAATCTGGGCTGAGAAGTCTTTGTCAGTCAGCCTTTTCTTGCATAAACCATCCAGACAGAAGAAAAAGAAACCAATCTGTTCAGTACTATCTACAGCACTATCTATTTCAGAAAAAAATAAAACACCGAGAGGCAGGAGCCCCCCAAAGACTTGGCCCATCCATGACCAATGACAGGTGACCTCACTGTTGGTTTGTTCAAGGATGTTTTCTTAAAATGGCACTTAAGGGTAATGTAATTTGAAAAAACAATCACCACTAAGAGAAGTCAGGCCAAGAAACGAGGCTCGCATAGGAGGTTTATTGGAAGAGTAGAGAGAAGCAGGCAGAGAAAGGACCAAGAGTGGGTTAGAAACAGGTCTCTGGGGATAAAAGTGGTGGAAGAAAAAGCAGAGAGGGAGAAAAAGAGAGTGGAGAAAGAAAAGAGGAAAAGAGAGAAAGAGAGAGAGGAAAAGAAAGAGAAAGAGTTGGGAGGTGGGCAGGTCCATCTTTTAAAAGGGAAAGTAGCTAATGCACACAGGATGTGCCCTTAGTGGCTGTAGCTGAGGACCCATCCTGTCAGGACCCCAAGGGCAGGCCAGTGCAGATGCCTGAATACCAACAAAGGGTGCTAAAGATGCAAGGATGTATCACTATTTCATTACAGATAATGTGTTTTAAAATCATTTCCCATTTATTTATTAATAGGGAGTTGTCTCAGTCTGTGTTCTATTCCTATAAAGAGACACCATAGGCACAGCAACTCTTATAAATAAAAGACATCTCATTGGAGCTTGCTTAAATGTTTCAGAAGTTTAGGCCATTTTCATCATGGCGGGGAGCATGGCTGTACACATGCAGACATGGTGCTGGAGAAGTAGTTGACAGTTCTACATACAGATACACAGACAACAGGAAGAGGGTGACACTGGAACTGGCTTGCTCTTTTGAAACCCTACAGCCCAATTCCAACTACACACTTCCTTTATCAAAGCCACACCCACTCCAACAAGGTCACAGCTGCTAATCCTTCGCAAGTAGTGCTAATGACCAAGCATTCCAATATATGAGCCTATGGGGACCATTCTCATTCAGACCACCACAGAAGTCATGCCTTGACATGAGTATGAAAATAGGAGACAACTTGCAGGAATCCACTATCTCCTTCCAGCATATGTATTCTGTATATCAGACTCAGGTGATTGGAGTTGGCCACAAGCACCTTTACCCAGAGAGTCCTCTCACTAGCCCTGATGTTTGTTTGTTTTTTAATAGATACTTGCAGTCCTATGTCCTCATGACCCAATCATAATCTCAGTCTAAGACGTGAAGACACCCAGGCCAAGCATATTGATGGCCGGTGCAATCTCTCATCACATGGATTTCAATTCTCCTCATCAAAGAGCACAGTGATTTCCACCAAGTATGCCCAACAAACTTTCATTAAGTTACTGTGAAAATAAAAACAGAATGCAATTAGAATGTGCTATACTGAAATCAATGTCTCTTTCTATGCTTATGTTTAAAAAAAATTCCAAATGTTTAGGTCACATCCCTTTAGCCTCACAGATACAGTCACACCCTGCTGCAGTTTTTCTTGTCTTTTCAAAGCGTATAGCTATTCCCCTCATCTTTCAACCATCCCTGGATCTGGCATTTCCAGACAACAAACCCAAAACAGAGAAGGGATGCACACATAACTGTCTCATTCCTTAGCAACTGGGCACATCATCCTTATGGCCTTTCAAAAATACCTGCCTTAGCCAGAGATACAAGAAAGAAGAAGGTGTGTGTCTAGGTAGGCTGCATCAACTGACCTCACGCTCATTTCCTCAGGGCCCAAGACCTTCATCCTCCCACCTGTCACACAGGACTTTATCAGAAGTCTGTTCTAGATTAATGAGTTTATCCCATGACTTTGTCCTGCTCTCTAATAAATTCTTTGCCTGAAGGCTGATATCTCTCTCTCTCTCTCTCTCTCTCTCTCTCTCTCTCTCTCTCTCTCTCTCTCTCTCTCTCTCTCTCAAAATCAGCACCTCTCCAAACCCTGAAGGACATGGCTGGCCCACATCACTACCCACTGCTCAATTCTTCCATTATATCTGAGGGCCACCAGAGGAGGAAATGTTGATTATAAAAGACCCACAAATTGCAGAAACTGACTGCTCTGTTACGAGACATCAGTTTTGAAATCTTCCCTTTGAAAAGTTCAGCCTAGTCAGTGTTTTGATTTTGATTTGCAGTCTCTAGTCATTAGGGAAAAAAATGTCTAAGGAAATCAGCAAATTGACTGACTCCACAGCACTCACCTGCTTAGCCCCTATTCGGAGGCTAAGTTATCCATCAGAGTTTCTCAGAGGGCTGGGTAGGAGGATTCTGACAGCTTTACTGCAGTTTGAATTAACTATTGTCCACTTGCTAAAGGTTTAGTTCCCAGTTATTTGGAAGCATCACAAATCCTAAGAGATGGGGTCACTGGGGTCATGACCTGGAAGGAGACTATGCATACCTAGTCCCCTCCCCTTTCTTGCATCTTGGCCTCGAGTTGAGCAGCTTTGCTAAACCAGGTTCTCTGCTCCACAATATGCCGCCACAGACATAGAGCAAGGGCCTGGCCATCCACGAACCGAAGTCTCCCCGCAAAACGAACCCCAACAAGCCTTTCCTTATTGCAAGTTATCTCCAGCATTTTATGACAGCAATGGAAATATGTCGGGCACAGTCCATCTGTGGTAAAACAAATCAAAACAAAAACAAGTTTTGAGTTCCCAGTTGGCAGGGTACTTCCCTATCCAGGCAGCCTAGGCTAAAATGTCTTGTGCCAGGGCAGAAAATGTCTAAAGAATGAAGACAACAACACCAGGAAGTGAGGGAGGGTATAGATTGTATCACTGTTTCCCAATTTTTCATGATCATTTTAATAGTTCATAATCAATACTACACAATAAACCATCTAAAGGTGACAAATGTACACTTTTATGCGCATTGGCTCATTTTGATTCATCCCTAAACTGCAGGACACATACATCACTATGAAATCCTCTAATAAAAGTGACAGGCAAATTAAAATAAATGGCCCAATGTTTTTTAGCAAAACAGATTTTTATTTTCACTTTACTTTTAATGAGACAATGAAAAGTTCTGTTCTCCCCTGAAGTTAAATCCAATGTGGTGGAGTAGCAAATGTTTGGTACCTTTGTCTGCCGCTGAAAATGTAATTTGAGCTAATTCATGAAATGCACTTTGTCCAAAGATCTTTATTGCCTGAGAGATAAATAGTCAAAATATATCAGATTTATTGATGTCCAAGGAAAATGACATTATGTTGTTTAAAGTGAACCTGTGATTATTAAGTGAAGTGCGAGCAGTCTCTGGGCCCCAAGTAAAACAAGGAACAAAAAGCAAAGGGAAGCTGTGTATGGCACAGAAGTACAGATCTAAGAATAGGCAATTCAGGGACCTTTGCTATAAATACAGACATAATGGCCCAAACATAAATACTCAGGACATTTGTGTTATTTCCATCATCTTATTTATTAGAAAGGAGAAAAAAAAAACAGTATCCAAAGCACTTGAGTAGTAAGCTCTCAAGCATATTTTCATTGCATTAAAAGATGAAAGAAGAGAGAATGCCTCGGTCTTGGGGAAATCAGGGAAAATAGATCACCTTGGAAATAGAAAATTTATTAAGAGCTAGAAGCTGGACCCAGGCAGTGTCTCCTGCATTCAAAGACCTGTCAGTGAGCTAGACTCTCCAGGCCATTTGCTTTTGTTTTAACTACTATGCTCACATTCTTTATGCCTGTGATGGCATTGATTTTTCTCTTGCCCTTGTTGGACTTGCTACATTGGAAATACTTATCTACTTCCTACAGTCAGGTCAGAAACTTTAGTTGTCATTCTTAATTCTAGGGTATCTTTTGTAGGTGCATAAAAGCTTTGTGGCTCTTTAAAATACTTACTATGAAGAGATAACTTGACCATGGGAACTCTTATAAAAGAAAGCGTTTAGATGGGCTGTCTTAAAGGTTCAGAGGTTTAGTCCATCGTCATCATTACAGAAAGTGTGGACGGAAGCATAGCAGCACATGGTGCTAGAGAAGGAGCTGAGAGTTCTGCATCTGGATCAACAGGCAAGAGTGACACTGGGTGTGGCTTGAGTTGCTATAGCCTCAAAGTACCCTCCCTTTCCATGACACACTTCTTCCAATAAGGGCTCACCTCTTGTCTTAGAGTTTCTGCTGTGAAGAGACACCATGACTCTGGAAATGCTTATAATAAAGGAAAACATTGAATTGGGGTGGCTTACAGTTTTAGAGATTTGATCCATTGTCTTCATGGTCCAGCATGGTGGCATACAGGAAGACACGGTGCAGCACAAGTATCCAAGGATTATATATCTAATCTCACAGGCAACAGGAAGGGGTCTGAGATACTGGACATGGCTAGAACATATATGTCACCTCAAAGCCCACCTCCATGGTAATGTACTTCCTCCAACAGTGCCACATCCCCTCGACTAAAGCCACATATCCTAACAGTGCACCTTCCTTTGGAGATCATTTTCTCTCAGACCATCACATTTGAGTCCCTGTCCTGTAAATGCTTATAACCATATCATAATGCAAAATGTACCCAGTCCAACTTCAAAAGTTCCTATAGTCTATCATGGTCTCAAAAATGTCTAAAGGTCCAAAGTTCAAAGTCTCTTCTGTGGTTCAAGTAATCTCTTAACTGCAATCCCCTATAAAATCGAAATCTAAAAACAGATTCCATACTTCCAATATATAATGCCACAGGATCTACATTACCATTCCAAAATATAGTAAGTGGAGCAGAGTGAGAAAATACCGGGCCAAAGGAAGACCAAATACCACCTGGACAAACTCTAAACTCTACATCTCGTGTCTGATGTCAAAATGCTCTTCAAGTCTTCAATTCCTTTCAGCTTTGTTGAAAAAAAGACACGTTGTTGAAGAAAAGACACTCAGAGAAGCACAAATACTATAATCCTGGATGAGGAACATGTTGGGAATGGGGCAGCTACGATGTTGAGGGTTGTTTTGTGACAGAGACTGGGAACAGAGAGAGGAGAACAGACCTTTGCATTGCCTTGATTTTCGTTTTCAAGACATGAATCAGCATTCCTTTCCTTCACTTCATATTGTCAGTCTGGGTTCACTGAGACTTTTTTCATTAAAGCAGATAATGAGTTTCCTCTTCAGTGGTTGTTTTTTTTTTTTTTTGGTGTTTTGTTCTCTTTTTTCTTCTTCAAGACCACGACTAAAATTGGTCCGCAGATCAAAGACCATAGCAAAAATTTCCTGACACTAGAAACTGCCTTCATAGGCATCCATGTGCCTCTGCCTCTTCCGCACTTCCATATACAGAGACTGCCTCATTTTCCACCTGGCAACTCTTAAACCACTTTATTCTTCTTCATTAAAACCACCACCACCCCTTAATTTAACTCTTGTCTTAGTATCTCATTCAGCAAGGTCATAAAAACTTTTATTTTTGTTACTGTTGCCTCCTTTTGCCTTAGGGAGAGAAGCAAGTTAAAGAATATACGGTCAACCCTTTCTTTAAAGACACAGCTAGATTTCTAAAGGAATGAAAACATATGACACTGGTGGGAAATCCTCCAGCACAACGTTCTGGGGATGTGTTTGACACTCCCTCCTATCTACCTCTTGAGTCTGCCAGTAAATATTAATTCTGGGTAATTGACAGTTCTGTCCTTCCAATGGGAACTGCAGAACCAATGCTCAGATTTGTGTTTTTTGCCTGTATGCCTTTGAGGAAACCTGGTCTGTCTGTCTATAAAACAGTGTGCTTTATTTTTTTTATTTTTTGTTCTCAAAGGAAAACAAGTCTCCACACAGGATTAAAATGTGAATAAACAAACATGAAAAGCTCTTCTTCTTTTTCTCCCCTCTTGCTCTCTTTGCTTTTAAGAGAATCACGAAACATTCTGGCCAATTGGTCTATACAGCAAATGTATTTTACATTCCACAAGAGGTTCCTCTGACATGAATGTCTTTATTGAACAAACTGCAAATGGCTTAACTACTTAAAAACCCCCTAATTAGGAAAAGATAGTGGCCATGCCAAATGCTGCAAGAGGTTTTAACCTGCCGCCTGCTGGTCCTTTCTGATCAATCTTCCCTATTCGCTATAAATCTAACTATCCAGTGATAGGGGGCTTACATAAAATCATTGTCTCAGCTTGTATTAGGAATTCTTTCATAGGATACAAACATAAGCGTATATGCATATTTGTTTGTGTTTACTGTGTGCAGAGAGATACGTGAACATAAAATATATGTATACTGTGTGTGCATATTATGCACCCATTATTACATGTGTTCTATGTAAGGTACTTTCAGAATCTCTCAAGCACATAAATTAGATTTAACTTTAGAACAGGGAAAAAAACTATAGAATGTATTTCAGGTACAACTTTTAGTAAATCAATAGTTTCATAGGTAGGACAACTGAATCCTTTTGTTAAAGAATCAAATTACATTAACTTTCAGAACCTTACCTGTTTTCTCAGATGTGTTTAACCTGTGTTTGCTATTCTGATCACTAAGTGCATGTATACCTAGGATGATGGTAAACAAATTTTCTCTGGGTATCAATTATGCAATACTAGTCACCATCATGGATTACTTTTCTAAAGGATGACTTTTTGCCTACTTGACACAAAGTAGACTCACATAAGGAAGGGACCTCAGTTGAGGAATTCTATATATCAGACTAGTCTGTCTCTAAGGTATTTTTCTTGACACATGATTAATATGGGAGGATCCAACACATTCAAGGTGGCAGCCACCCTTTGACAGGTGGTCTTGGGCTGTAGGATAAAGCAACCTGAGCAAGCCATGCAAACCAGACAGTAAGCGGCCTTCCTGTTTCATCTCTGTTTCTGTTCCTGCCTCTAGGTTCTTGCTTTGGATTTCTACTTTGGCTTCCTTTAATGTTGGTCTGTAACCTATAAGCCAAATAAACCCTTCCTTCCTCAAGTTGGTTGTGATCAGCGTGTAATCACAACAACCGATATCAAATTAGGAAAGAAATGTGTACAGAAGATGAAGAAGATGTTGCAGTGATGGGCATGGCCATGTTGGTTTTTTAGAGAGGATTATAGAAAGATTTTTGAGATCTGGATTTGAAAAATGTATTGACCTCTCAGAGCTTAATGAGCTGTTTTGGGAACTTGAATGATAGAAATATTGAAAGAGGTTCAGCTTCAGTTGCTGTGGAACTCACAAGATTGAATGAATCATGAAGAAAGCTAAAGCTTGGCATCATGTAGCAAAGTTAGAATCACTGAAGAAAAACCAGGAGCCATACACTGGCAGACTCAATTTCAGTGGATAACCCAGGATACTGAAAATGGTAGGATAATGGGTTGACTCCAGATAAGAACAGCAATTGGAAGCAGAGCCAGCTATGCCTAAGAGACAGCTATGTGTGCTACAGATGGCAAAGGAGAAGGTAGAACTGCCCATATCCTTTGCAGGCCAAAGATTACCAGTGAATCCCAGATTCCAAGCATTGAACTGCCAGATATGATTCACAGTTCTGGATGTTGGTTTTGCTTTGTTTTGGCTGTGACTTTGCCATGATTCTTCCTCTTAAAATAAGAAGTTCATAACTTACTTGTGATTTCTAGGAACCCACAGTAGATGACTTGGAATGGTCAAAGATTCTTCAGATTTTTAGACTCTTAAAGCATATGGAATTTTTAAAGCTTGTGGGACTTTTAAGAATATACTACACTTTACATTGTAATACTAATATGAGTTCTTGGGGATAAAGAAAAAGGAAATGTTATAGTTTAATGAAAAAGGGGTCAGTTATACTGGGTAGTTTTGTCAGAGGGACATAAAATACAGTCACTTGGAAAGAGAGAAAATCAACTGAAGAATTTTATCTATCAGACTACAATCATGTCTGTGGGACATTTTCTACATTAATTATTGGTGTGGAAGTGGCTAGCCCACTGTGAGTATCATCACCCCTAAGCAGTTGATCCTAGCTTGTATAAGAAGACTAGATGAGAAAGCTATGGAAATCAAGCCAGTCAGCAGCCTTCCTCCATCACCTCTGCTTCAAATCCTGCCACCAGGCTCTTGCCTTGAGTTCTAGCCTTGGCTTTCCTAGATGATGGACTTCATGCTATCAGTAAAATAAACCCTTTTGCCCCAAGTTTTTTGTGGATCATGTTTTATCACAGCAACAGAAATCAAACTATGACATAGGATGACCATTTCAAACAGTGATCGTGCTTATAAAAATTTTAAGTAGTAAAAAAAAAAAATAAAAATAAATAAAAATTTTAAGTAATTTTATTTGTCTCCCAAATTCAGAGATAAGGAAATTGAAGCACCATGGTGCTCATTTGACAAGAGCTACAGTTCTGTTAGTGGTAAAACCAGTTGAGAAGTGAGTTCCAGTCACATTTAGTTGTATGAAGGCCAGTTTTGCTCCAGGGCAGAATATGTCTGCCTTTCAGATATCAAAGCCAGACCACCTACATGAAGAGATTTTGCGTGAGAAAAATGTTGACAAGAGGTCAATCAACACTGAATTTCAGTGTGGTTTCCAGCCTAACCCCGAACTAGCATTTAACTTTGGACAAGTCACTTCACTTCAGGTTCTGAATTCTCCTTGTACACAAGTAGCTATTAGATATTCTCCAAAACCCATTTCAATTCCAAACTTTACTGCTATATGATGTATGAATGAAATATCATATTGGCTCTATGAATTGAGAGTGTGTTGGGAAAATTAATATTAAAACAATTCTCCAATGGTTGCATCTGCTTTCTAAGTAGAAACTTGACCAAAATTTCTTCAGATCAACAGAAAAATATTCTTGTTTCAGAAGTATGCATCTGAAACATTTACCTTTACCAGGAGAGATGTGATCACCCATTCAGTTTAAAACAATACAGTTCAAATGATGTGTCTGGCCCAAAAGACAAAAATAACCTCTTCTCTCATGAAATTTATATCTGCATCTTGGTATTGGTACATATTATAAATTATAATAAATTCCACAGGAAAGTAAGAAAGATAACTGTGACCCAGAATAAGGATTTGTAGCTGGTGTAAGGAGGTCCTTCTTTCTATGTGCTGCTTGTATTAGTTAATGAATAAAGAAACTGCCTTGGCCTGATAGGGCAGAACTTAGGTAGCTGGGGAAGACAGAACTGAATTCTGGGAGGATGAAAGCAGAGTCAGAGAGACGCCATGGGTGCGCTGGAAACAAGTGCTGAGAATTTTACCCAGTAAGCCACTGCCACGTGGCAATACACAGATTAATAGAAATGGGTCAAATTAAGATGTAAGAATTAACCAATAAGAAACTAGAGCTAATGGGCCAAACAGTGATTTAATTAATATAGTTTCTGTGTGGTTATTTTGGGGTTAAGCTAGCTGGGCAGCAGGGACAAACAAGCGGGCCCTCCTCCAACATATAGCACTTCTGTAAAAGCAAGATACATACATGAATACATATGTAAATATATAAATATATTAATATAGTTGTGACTATTTGTTCACTAATCCGGTTAAAATAAAAGGATAGCTATGAACCTTTTAATTTCATAAGATGTACAAACATAAAATGTTTGAAACATGTTTGTAAAGCTCAGTTACATAACTGTTTGAGGTACCCTCAGTCATATTATCTGGTTACCTGTGAAAATACAGCTACTAACAACCCCATCTCTTGAAGTTATTAGAAAAACTAAAGTAGATGACAAGTGAGCTATTAATTATTATATATTAGTGACCTATCCTCCAATAATTAAATTATTAGCAATAATTATTTTAGGCTTATCTGAAGATTTTATATTTATAGGGACGATTGTTCTTTCCTTGGCTTAAAAAAACATAAACCACTTCGTAGAGTGAGTTTTTAGAATTCTGCTGAATCCCTGTTTAATTTAGTCAGTGGAGAGACTTCCACAGTTCATTGTGTTCTGTAACAGTTTCTCAGAATTGAATGTGTATCATAATCACCTAGAAGGCTTGGTAAAATATGAATCTGGGGCCAGCTCCTAGATTTTATATTCAATAGCTGTGTGGGGTTGAGAATTCGACGGAGTTTTCAGGTGAAGCCCATGCTATAGGTCTGAGGTCTAGAGTCAATTAACATAGCAATTACATTTGACTATGTATGAATCATAACATATGTAATATACTTAATTCCCCCAAATAACCCTTTAAGGTAGGCATTAGTAAATCCACTTATGACAGGAAAAGTGAAATGTAGAGATAATAAGGAACTGGACTGAGAACACGTTTCCCAAGAAGCAGAGCTGGTTGAGAGCCTGGTTTGTCAACAGTCCATTATGGTCCATCCTGTGTGCAGAAGTTTCCAGTCCTACACTCACTGACAAACTGATGACCTAAACAGATACCACCCCAGTGTAATCTCTATGTTGTTTGAATGATACTTCAGTTTGTAAATGCATGCATGAAAAAAATTAAGTATCGATGGCCTCTCTGTCATGACTGAATGTTACCTAACACCCAAATTTTAAAATAAAAAAAGGGCATGAACAATCTAAAGCCTATTGGGTTACTGTTCCATTTACTTTGTGAAACTTGTACAAAGTCTTACCTGGGTTTTGAAAATATATTTTCCCATAGAAAGAAACAAATCATTTCGACATTAAATCCACTCTAATCTTAGTTTTGTTATGAAATTTGTTATTTTATTTTACTATTTTTCATCTACAGTTTTTGAAAATTTCACATATGAATAATGTATTTATAAAATGTTCACCCCTTTCTCTTCCCCTCTAACTCCACCTGTGTCCCCCACGCTCCAATTTCTGGCTTCCTCTTTAATTATTACTATTATTACACATAGGCATGTATATGTATACATAATCTCTTCCTGAAGAGTGCACTTAGTGTTGCTTGTATATAGTATGTATATGTGTTTAGGGCTGACCACTTAGAACTCAGTAACCTACCAAAGGAACCATTTCTAAAGAAGAACTGTTTCTCCTTCTCTTATCAGCCATTAATTACCTGGATATCTTCATCTAGAAGTTGCAATAATCTCTGGAAATGTATTAGAGGAAACAAATTGGCAGAGGTATAGCCGAGTTTTGATACTGTGTAAATGTAGACTGTCTAGTCCATCCTTCAACATGAGGAAGAAGGAATGGACTACATCTCCATAGAAATTCCTGATGTGACTGGAAATGTAAGATTCACCTTCTCACCTCGTCTAACAACGAAAGAGGGATGCTTTGATACTAATACCAAAAAGCCGAGAAGACAACAGAAGCATCTTTTTCTTCAGGCACAGCCCTGAAACGTAGCTGCACACACTCTTAGCATCTCACAAAGCAGGAACCACGGTCCTCAAAGAAGGCCCTCCCTAGAGATGACTCCTTATTTGCACGTATCATTTACAGCTTTGCCATGTGGGTTCCGATGAAAATGGAACTCAGTGGGGAGGCATAATTAATTGAATCAATTCAAGTCCTTTGACGAAAAACAGGCAAGTGAAAACTACCAGAGGTTTGCAAGCTCCTTGCGTTGATTCCTCTTGTGAGAGAGATGTGCTGCTCTCCTAAAAATGCATGAACCCATTCATATGAAGAAACAGGCATCTTAGACCCTGACGTATATTTAATAGCTTTTAAAAAATGGGCTTGATTACTTGAGGTTCTCTCATCAGGCTAATGATTGCCCCCCCCCCTTTCAAAACGTTAAGGTCAAAATGCTGAAGGTAGTTTTTGTTTGTTTGTTTGTAATTTTGTTTCTCATTTTTAAGTTTTATTTGTGTTTTAGAAATCCTGAACTGGCTTTTCTGTCCTGGTGAACTATTGTACCAGCCTGCTCTGTCATTTATCTTCCACAATATTTCTCAATTGCAGCCAGTTCTGTCTAGCTCACACCAAACATTAGCTTCCCATTAAATGGAAGATACATAATAAGATATAGGAGCCCTGCTTAGAAAACAGGGAACCAGGTACCCTTTCTTGGGAGATGAACCCAATAAAAGAAAATAACAGGAATAGTTAAACTCCAAAGTTTACTTTTAGGGACCATCAAACAGCTACCAACAATTTGAAGTCTCAGAGTGTGTTCTGAGCTGAAGATGGAGGACAGGGGACATTGCTGCATCAGCTGGAGCCTCCTCATTACACAGGCATCCTGAGAATGACAAATAAAGAGGCAGTTGTTCATCTTGCCTGTAGTTGGTGGGCATTGTGAGAATAATGGAGATATGGAATAGCCTGAATGAATTCAAATCTAGTGGCAGGCACCTATACACCTACATGTAAATCATTTTTAATTATTACAATATTAGTATATTTAAAGGTAAATCTGTTACACTACAAAAGTTTTTGTATATTCTCTCAGTTACACAAGTCATTAACAACCTCCACTTATGGACAAACAACAAACAAAACAAACATATTCTGAATGGGTCCAACTCACATGTCAGACTACCTAACTGTAACAATAGTACAAAGGTGATGCATATTCAGTATTATTCATATTTCTGTCTTTGATTGGTCCCTTTCCAGGCTAGCATTACGTGTTCCTTGTCTCTCTGTGAATGCTGGGAACAACTGTGACCCCCAAACACACCAGGACCAGAAAGCAGATAGCTCAAGCCGCCGTGTCTATGCTTCCAACCTCAGTTGTTCTACAGATTAGTTGTGCTACAGGATTTTTCAATTATAACATGATCACATAATGGTGAAGTTATTGGGGATAACATCATGATAAGTAGAACAATACCTTGTAGTTGGACTTGAATTTTCTTCTTCTTGTGAGAATGAAGTAGGGAGATATACAAGAAAGTTCCTACATGTGAAAGTTATGTCATGGTGGGTCTTAGAGTAGGGTCTGTCTTCAATCCAAAGGAGCACAGGAAACACACACACAACAACACACACACACCACATTTCACATGTACAATACATATACACATACCATACACACATGCACACATACCAGACAGGTACACATACACATATATTCTGACTTGTAAACACTGTGAATTATGGTATTGAGGGCAAGAGAAGAGTCTAGAAAATCTGAATGAGGAAAAAATAAGAAAACTATTGCACTTTAAATACTGTAGTGAAATATTGGATTTTATACAGTAGGCTGAGTTGAGGAGGAAGAAAATGTTAAAAGAGTCAAAACTTATGTCGCCTTCACATAATCCCCCAACCCCCATCCTTAACTAGAGAACCCAGATGGTGTTCGACGAATAACAGCTAAGCTACATGCAAGAGACTCTTCATCTTTCGTTAACAGGAATGGAATGAACTTGTAGGGTTAGTCATAGAAACTGGTATGATTTATTCAGTGACCCTTCCTCTCAAGTTCCAAGAACTTTAAACATAATATCTATTTTCTTTGTTTTATACAGTAATCCAATAAAGTCGTTATTATCTACATTTAATACATGAGGAATCTGAGTTTTTGGTGGCCACACAACTTCTTAAGGGAAAAAGTCAATGCATCACAGAGCCCAGCTTCAAATGTTAGCAAGTCTGTCTTTTCTATATAGTTTTTCCAGGTGTACAGATGGATTTGGATAAACCTATTCAAAATATTTGACTCCCCTCTGACTCAGTCTGCCAGCCTTTTCCCTTTTACAATTGAAAAAGCCACGTGCAAAACGGCAGTTTTCGTTGCGGATGAAATATACAATATTGAGCTCCAAGAAGGTAATTGACCCCTATGGGAATCAGGACTAAAACTAGGTTCTTTTGGAACAGTGGACACAGATGAACTAAGTAGCTGCTGAGCCCTGAAGGGAATGAAGGAGAGTTGAGACAGAGAAATCGCTGTTGATAGCCACGTGAGGTAATGTTCACAGGACTCCAGGTGACTCAAACACATCACATCAATGTGCAGGTGATCCTTGAGTTTTCAAAGGAAGTGTGCCTCTGGGTGCTGTTTACTACCCGGGAGGAACGGGAAATCTGTGAGAGAGGGTGTGATGGAAATTTAAGAGGAAACAGGACTAAACAGGAAGTACAGAAAAAAGACTCAAGGTAAAACTCCGAAAGTGTGTGTGTGTGTGTGTGTGTGTGTGTGTGTGTGTGTGTGTGTGTGTGTGTGTGTGTTGGGCATAGTGTTTGCCACAGTCCTTCCAAACCAAACCATCAGCAACCTAGTATGTGAAACTCTTTAAACCTTTTCATGGGGACCTCCACCAAGAAACAACAAGAAACAGGAGAGGTCTCTGTCAGCTAATACCAAGGAATTCTTGAGAGAATGAAAAAGATTACTGTGAGAATTCTCAGTTTCATGGTAAAAGAAGCAAAAAGGTTTAGGATGGATCACTGATACAAAAATAAAGATGTATTTTAGAGTGTAGCACTGTATAAAATACTACTATATTTATTAGGAGAGCTAGGGAAGCCTTTTATGCAGATGGTTATCAATACGCCTTTTTCCTAGCACGGAAAGCCTAGGAGAACAAACCTAACACAAGAAGGAGAACAAAGCTCTCTAGAAGCAGCTAAAGGAGGAAATGTGAGCAAACTGTCCGGCCTCAGTGCTAATTTTGACAGATAACATGTTCTGAAGGGGCATTACCTTCATTAAAAACTTCATTAATACCATTAACCTTCTCTGTTTTTTTCTGCCAGAGTGTTGTCTTGAAGATGCTTTTGAAAACAAGTCCACAAAATAAGCAAAAGAAAGGCCTGTGAAAACATACTTCCTGACCTAAACTCTTTGACTACCACTGTGGCACTCAGAGAGATGTTATTTGTTTAATCAGTAGGTATCACTACTTTCTTCTTTTTTCCCAAATAATGTATACTGTGTTCCATTTATAAGGAGTGACTTTCCTGAAAATAGTGTCCATTAAAATCCTAGGGTTTCTTTTTTTGCAAATATTATAGATATTGTATTTGCAGAGAGATTAAAAGGCATCTCATCCACTTTTGGATTTTTACTGATGAAAAAAACAAAACCAGTCTAGAGAGGCAATGATTTATATGCTGCCACTTGGACTGCTAGTGACAGAGAGGACATTGAAATGTGTTAAGATCCCTTCGGCTATAGTGAAGCCAGCATTTCCTAACAGTCTTGAACTTTAGAGAAACTTCACTCAGTAAAGAATGTTCCTTCTTCCCCTAAAGTAGACCATAGACCTAGTATCAGCCACTTCAGGGTGGAAAACAAGAATTCAGCCTCCAAACACATGCATGACATCTAAAATATCAAGCAGAATATCCAAAACAGTGAATGAGTGAAGATTCTAACTATAGAAATGTTGCTCATGAAGTATGTCAGTTTTTAAAGATTGCAGGCTTTAAGTTATTTGTTCTTTCCCATAGTACATCTGAGCACAACTGTAGTCAGAAACCTTTTCTTTTCAGTTTCAAGAATTGAGCCTATAGCTTTGCACATATGAAGCAAAGCCCCACCCCAGCCATACCCCAGCTCCTTCTAGTACCCTGACCATGAATTCACAGCTTTAATAGCTGGGTTTTGAGATTCTGATTTTGAAACCGAAATTAATGCAGGTAGAAGCCTTGTTCAGTCCTCTTAGAAATCCTAAAAACTGAAACCAAAGTTTCCTTATCCATATACCACCGTTAGGATTTTAGAAGGGAAAATAGTCAAGAATTCAAACTTTGTTCCCACAAAAGCTGAGATCTTGTGTGGAGGAAATCATTCAGGACCTGCCAGCAGTGCTCACCCTGAGGCCTTTATCTATCCTTTATGTATTTTTAAATACAGGGGACTAAACTGCCCATCCTTTATGTATTTTTAAAAACAATTTGCATTTTCATTTGTGTGTGTGCAGATATGCCCACTCATGCATGTTTGTGCCATGTGGTGAAGAGCGCAGGTGGACTTCCAGTGTATTGCTCAGTCATTTACCCATTAGTTTTTGATACAGGGACTCTCATTAAATGTGTAGCTTACTATTTGGGATGAAATGACTAGTCAGTAAGATCTTGGGGTTCACCTATCCCTATCCCCGAGTAATGAGGTCCTAGATGGAAGCCATCACCCTTATTGCCTGCCTGAATGCTGAAGACCCTAACTCAAATTTTAGTACTCCTGCCTGCAGCTTTTGCCCACACAACCATCTTAATATCCCTTACTTCTCTTGTATTACCAGTTCCCTGGCCAGCAGTTAACATTCTCAGGGAACATTGAAGTACTGCCCGGCCATTCAGCAAGCAACCATTCTGTTTGTTTTAAATTAAAGAAAAATTTCCTTGACTCATTCCTTGTGAACATAAGAGCAGAGAGTATTGAAACTGAGTAATTTCTTTGACTTTGAAAGGTCACTGAAATAAAGACAAGGGATCTTTATCTTTAGTTGATGTTATAAACTGATTTGAAACAAGCCAATTGCTTTTATTATAAGTGTTAATAGTTGGGTCTGCTCTTCTCTTAAATTAGAACAATTCAACATGTCTCCCTACTTCTAATAGACTCAGAGCCTTCTATATCAGATAGTTCTCTAAAGAATGAATTGATTCTATAGGATCAGTAATCCTCAAACTCTTGGGTGAATGCTGAGAGTAAGCAAAAGTTAGCCTGTTGGATAGTTAAATAAATTAGAAATAAATAAGAAAAACTTAGGTCGTAAATACAAATATAACACCTTCTCATGGACCCCAGAAGTATTCTTCAGAAATTATTCCTCAAAATACACCTACATTTATTTTATTTTATGTTATTTGGTTTTTTGAAGCAAGATTTCTCTGTGTAACAGTTGTACCTGTCTTGGAACTACCTTTGTAGACCAGGTTGGCCTCAAACTTACAGAGATCCACCTGTCTCTGCCTCCTGGGTGCTGGTATTAAAGGTGTGAACTACTACTGCCCTGCATACAGCTACATTATTTTATATGATAGATTTTCAAATATTTGAAGTCAAGACTCATCCTGTAGCTAAATCTCATCTCACAATATTTGTCATTCTAGGTCACCTACATTCTCAGGTGCCTTCACTAACACAGTACTTTATGCAGCGCTAGCAATGACTTATGAAATATTTTATTTTTCATGCTGTTATGAACAAATATCTAACAAGAAGGAACTTAAGAATGCCAGAGTTGTTTAACTCAGGTGGAGGCTGAAGTCCATCATCACAAGGAAGCCGTAGTGAGTGTGAAGTCGATAGTCACGTTGTGTCTGCAGTCAGGAAGCAGAGGGAGACGCAAGCTTGTACTCAGCTCATTTTCCCCGTTTTATTCAATCTAGGGCCCCATCAAATGGAGAGACGTCACCTACCTTTACAGTGGGACTTTCATCCTCAATTAACCCAATGTAGAAACTCCTTTCTAGACACCCCAGAGGTCTGTCTCAAAGGGGATTCCAGATCCTGTCAAACTGGCCATCAATGTTAACCATAAAAATGCAGACATGTAACTCAGTTCTCTGACAGCAAGTGCTTTAATCTTTTAATCCCTGTACGAGTATTTAAGACTTCTGATACTCCATAGTCACTCAGTGTTACTTTGGGGATTCAGCAGTTTGGAATTGGGTGCTATTTTAGGAGCTGGAGACACAGCACTGGGTGAACAAGATGGATAAAAACCCGAGCTCCTGTTCATTCTTTGCTTTACCGAAACCTTAGCTCAAGAAAATACTGACCAAAATACTGGCTTTCCCTGGATCTCAAGCCTGACTGTCTTCAAGCTGGCTCTAAGCCATCAAGTTTATACGCCTAATTTGCTGACTGCAGATCCTGGGATTGCACATCCTCTAAGTAGGTTGTGTGCCGATCTTTGATAGTAGATCTTTTGCCATGTTTATACACATTCTGTTGGTTTTCTTTTTTGGGGGATTCAAAAAAGAATGTATGTAGAATAATCTATTGAATAGTGCTGGAAGTTAAGCCAGGATTTAGCTGAGTATGAGACTACCTTCCATAAACTTGGTATCCTTTGCTCTTCCTATCTTCTTGATTAGCAGTTGGATGGCAAGCAAGTGCTAAGCCACAAGTCCCTGTCCATATTGGAAATTGAATCAATATCTTGCATAATGTGTAAGCCATTATCTGTCTCTGATATTTTGTTTAAACAGATTTAAATCTCAACTCTCTTAGTGTTTTCAAAGCCACTGCTTCCTCCTTATGCAGTTTCAAAGGCAGAGGCAAAACCTAGACAGTACAGATAGGGCATTTTAAGGGAAACACCTTCACACATACATCTGCTTTGCTTCAAGACCATGAACGAAAAATTCTTGAATGCTTTTGCCAGAACAGACTTCCCAAAGCTTGGGAATGTGTATCGTATCCATCAACAGAAAAAAAAGAAGGAAATCCCAGACTAGTTTAGGATCAAAACAGACGGATTCTACATTAGCACATAGGACATCCATGGCTCTTTCCACTGAGGTGACAGTTTCACAAGCTTTGATGCAAAAGTAACATAAACTTATGTCTACTAGACTGATCCAAGGATGTCCAAATATCTGCTCAAATATTACTCAGACTTTTCCTCTGAGAGTACCTCCAGAGGGTTCTCATTTGAACCAGTAGACCAAGAAAAGCCTATTGTTCAGTAAGTAGATGTACTGGGTAAAACAAAAAAGGTGACCTCACATCCACCCTCCTTTTCAGTCAGAGGGAATTCTTCATGGATGACTGCTTTGAGTAAGATGGCCAGTGTCCACCTGCCCTCAGATGCAACCAAAATACTGGCTTTCCCTGGATCTCAAGCCTGACTGTCTTCAAGCTGGCTCTAAGCCATCAAGTTTATATGCCTAATTTGCTGACTGCAGATCCTGGGATTGCACATCCTCTAAGTAGGTTGTGTGCCGATCTTTGATAGTAGATCTTTTGCCATGTTTATACACATTCTGTTGGTTTTCTTTTTTGGGGGATTCAAATACAACCCATGTCAGCAATCTCAACTTAACCTTTTTAGTCTTTAGTTTCCTCATTCATAAGAAAGAGAAATTTGATTAATTCTGCAATTCTTTTAATCATAACATTCTATAGCTGTCTGGCTTTACAATTACCAACTGGAAAGATGGTTTTCATGCCTACCTCTATTTGCTGCCTATCACATGCCCAAAACTACTCTGGTAGGAGCTAGGAGTGCAGTTTTATGTTGAAACTCTCTAAATGCTGGTTTTCATTTCTCAAAGAAGTATGCAGAGATATGTAGCAATTTGATAAAGTCACAGAAGAAGAAGAAAGTGTTTTATTTATGCTAATAAAGTAACAGATGAATAATTTTAGGGAATATAGAAATATAAAACGTGATGCATCTAAAAAATAGCATCCTGATTCTTGATCACGTCATGGTTGTCAACTTCTCTCTTAGCACACATCCACCCAGGTTAACGTTGAGGTCCCATTCAAGCAACTTTGTTAAAAAGAAAAAAAAATAGATTGCCAGGGGCACTCTTTGGTTGATTTGTTTTTCTGAAGCCGAGTCTTGCTATGTATCCCAGGCTGGCCTCCAACTCCCTTTGAATTCCAGGCTGCTTTCAACACCTGTCATTCCTCCTGCCTCAGCTCCCTGTGTGCTGGGATTACAGGACTATGCTACACAACCAGACAGTGATTAGTTTCTTCATCCCACACTTCCTACTTTTACAGGCTCTGACCGCTGGGCTCACCTATTAAAATATCTACCAAATACGAGGAAAATATAGATATCACTTATGACCATAATTATTCTCTTACCTTCATTTTTCCCTTCATTCCGGAAGTGTTGTCTCTCACCAGTTAACCAAAGAACTAGTTGATCTAGTCGTTGAACTAGTTATATCAAATATATGCTCATATTCAAATACTTAACATATCTGCATATATAACATTCTCTTTTCTCACTTCAAACTTATTTATGAAAACACCACTCAAGAAAATCTCAAATTTCTCTTCACTTAATATTGCAGCCATCACATTTTGAACAGGAAATTTGCTTGTTTGGTTTTTCTTGATCTAGGATAATTGAGTATTTACCATTTATGAAAATGAAAGAGAGAGAGCTAATGTTTCAAACTATGCCTAATGTCATGGATAATATCTACTGCACATCTGGACAGATTGGCTAGTACTCTACACCAGGCTCCATGGGAAAAAAATGACATTATTCCCATCACACAGTTGGGGAAACTGGAGCTCAACATGACTGAGTAATGGGTATTTTATCATACAAACACTGAGATTTAACTCTACTGGAAGACATACAAAATTAAGTATAGTTTTCACGGAATAAAAAGCATAACAATGATTAAAGTCAGGAACATGAATGAGGTACACTATCCAAATCCTGATATTACTGTATGAACTGCAGGGCACTGTCAGATTATTTAATTAGATCACTCTCCTCTTTCATAATTCAAACATTTAACAAGTCAACTAGTTTATAAGTCTCCTGCCTAAACAAAGTAGTCTTATCTGATGCTCTGTACTGATTGAAGCAACTACAGATTCCAGATCCTTCAACTACACTAAGAGCATAAAGCCAAGAAGCAAAACCCAGCTTTAAGACTCCAACATGCTTCATGATTTCTCAAAGGTTCTAAGTAGAAACCACCACTCGAGAGGCTACTGGAAGGGGGTTCTGTCAAATCCAGTGAGCATTTCTCTCGCAGTTTAATTCATATTTCAGTTTGGAAATCCCCTCTCTCCCTGCCTCTGATATTTAAGGGTTTGGGAGAGGGAGGATTAAGTTTTATCCTCCAGCTGCATCCATACTTGGATATATCAAAGCTTCGTGTGTTAGGTCTAAACAGCGTGAATTTCTGAGAAAGGTGAAGGGGAGGGCTGTTGGTTTCGCCAGGGAGGTGTACAGACTTGCCAAGACCGTTGAGTGGCAGTTGGCTTGGCTTGGTGACAATAAATTGTGCACACATACTTCCCACCTTGCTTCTGAGCAGGGCAACAGCCCCACTTCAAACAAAGCCCTTGCGCAGCCTCACCTGAAAGCTGCCAGCGCCTTCCAGGGTGGGATCTTGGCTTCCAGACAAAACTCTGCCTGCAAACTCAATTCAGTGCTTCCAAGTTAAAAAAAAAGAAAAGAAAAGAAAAAAAAAGAAAAAAGAAAAAGAAAAAAAGGCACTTTTTTTTTTTAAACTGGGCTAATTTCAAGAAAATCACTGCCAAGGCTTAAATTCCCCATCTCACACTGCCATCTACTGTCAGAGGCCCAGTGTTCTGAGAAATCAGGAGATCAGTACACAGAGCCCACTTGGAGGCCTAGACATTTTTCATGGACTTACTTTTCAGCATCTAACTGGCAATGTGGTCCAATTGCTTTCCTGTTCATGGACAGGTGGCTTTTTTTTCCCACTGTGCAGAGTCATATAAAATGATGTAGAAACTTCTTGCAAAAGAATTATGATTGCTTCCCCTTAAAGAAAATAGGATTACCAACTATCACTCAAAGAATACAAAATGAAAAGATCTTGTCTGAGAATCATTATCTCTCTGTTTTAACTGTAGGAAAACAGAAAGAAGAGCTGTATTGAAGGAGGTGGGCACAGTCGGTGTTGATGTAGTCCGTATCCTCTAAGCATAGGACCTTAGCAGCTAACCAGAATCTCAACAAATGTTCAAGTTTAACCACCTTCAGGTTGACTGTTCAAGACCAAGGGTATATTCATCCATTCAGCATCTTCATCTGCTGTGGATCTCCCCACATCTATTTCCTCCCTTCCTTGTTGAGTACCTTTCTCCCATGAACAATGTCTTGCCAGTTGAGATTGGATGCCTCATTCCCTCCTCCATAGAGTGAATTCCCAACAATCCCTACCAAACTCACAAATGCATCCCACACCACATTTTAGTTGTTGTGTTAGGCTCTTTGTTTGTCTAGTAAGGGCATGAAAATCCTAGTATGAATTCTACATGAGGATCCCAAAGAACTGGTCTTTGGCATGGTTTTGTCAACTAAAGAGGACTTCATGTCTTAGAGGAAGTAGTTGGTAACTGCAAGACTCAGCCCCACCCTCATGTTTAATGAGGGAAATAAAGTTTTTTTTCCTTTCCCACATCATATAGATTGGATGGATAGGATTTAAACATGCTCTACAGTTTGAAACTTGTCTAATGCCCCTGCCCGACCCCGCACTCCACCTTCACCCTGTACTCCGCCCCCACCCCCCCACACACACAGGAGAGAAAATTAAAAAGTGCAAATGAAGGAAGCAGACAGTGGCATCTGCAGTGACAAGCAAATGAATTAGCATCATTCTTGCAAGAGCACCACAGTGAACATGAAGAACCGTCACACTGCGTGCTTCAAATATCTCAGCTTTTACATTTTCAAATGCATCATAGTAAAACAACAACAAATAAACAAAAACAAAGAAGTTCCCAAACAACATGCTACCCTATTACCATTTCTGCTTCTGCATGGGAGTCTGGAACTGTATTTCCATGAAGTGGACACTTTTAAATCATTTGGTGAGTGATACACTGACATATCAATGCCTCTGAGATCTTCTGGAAAACATCAACCATCTACACAGGAGCATTTATGTTCTCAATGGAGTAGCTGTATTAATTTTCAACTTTAGATAACAGCCAAGTTGTGAGCAAGGAGCTCACAAAAGTGTTGCACCAGGTGGTTTTAATGAAGCTCCCCCTCCATGGTACTTCTAGTACTATTAAAACTTTAAAGGAGCAGTTTAACTGATATCAAATGTGATTTTGAGAAGATATTCAGAAGAGAATACTTCAATGCAAAGTATTTATTTGTTTGGAGTTGGAAGACAGCAAGCCTACCCCTCTAGAAAAACAAGCAATAAAGGAAAAGTCAGAACTTCTCCAGTTGGAAGCTAAGACTTTGAGTCTACCTAACACAAAGCAAACAACTTTTTACACTTTTAAAAGAAAGCTACGTAGTTGCAAGTGTGAATACCTACAAGCATGCTGGATGTTCCAGAAAGAACCTATGTTGATTTATTCCCAAGTTGATTGTTGTTGAATGTTTCGAAACATCTATACTAATGATATTTACAGTCAATAACAATGGAATTAAGTAGGTAGAGAAATGATCTCGACTGTGTACAAATTCATGCCCTTGGCTTGTCATCCACTTGTTTCTTGGTAAAAATATCTAATACTAATTTATTCTTAATTCCTGGTGTCTCTCTATAAATTAGTGGATTCTCCTCTCCTCATCACTAGGTGGGAATAAATTCACCTGACTAGGTCTACCTATAAGGGACATCGAAACGAATCATGGGAACCAGAACAGGGCTCCAGAACTCTGGGAGTTAGACTTATCCTAGAAGGCAGCTAAAGTATGCTATTCAAACTGCACCAGACCAGATCCCAGCCTTTAGGAACTACTGCTAAATCAGATTTGACTGCAGATTGAGATGTATCTACCTAGGGAAGACATATGCACAGGGGAATATTGTGGAAACACCTATACCTATGGTCTCTGGCATGAGTGTGGCCCTCAGAATTCTGGAGGCAGGTTCCTGAACATTCTCAGGGTCTCTGGCTAGTAGGTGTCTTAGTTAGGGTTCCCATTGCTATAATAATAAAACACCATGACCAAAGGCAAGTTGGAGAAAAAAGGGCTAATCAGGCTCACACTTCCACATCATTATTCATAATCAAAGGAAATCAGGACAAGAACTCAAACAGGACAGAAACCTGGAGATGGGAACTGATGCAGCAACCATAAAGAGGGATTCCTTACTGGTTTTCTCATCATGGCTTGCACAGTTTGCTTTCTTAAAGAACTCAAGACCAGCATCCCAGGGATAGTACCACCCACACTGGGATGGATGCTCAACAATCACCTACCAATAAAGAAAATGCCCTATAGGCTTACCCACAGCCTGATCTTATGGAGGCATTTTCTCAATGGAGGTTTTCTCCTCTCAAATAACTTTAGTTTGTGTCAAGTTGACATAAAACCATCCAGCATAGTGAGTCTGAGGAGGGATGTAGGATTTACACTTCTAAAAATTTTCCAGGTACCTGTCCTTAGGGCCTGCTTTGCTACTTTGAGAACTCCAGACCTGAATTAGATTATGTCACTAAACATTTCTTTCAAGTGTCTCAGTATGATATTCATCCTTTTCCTGCTTCAATTAGATGTAGTTGTGAGTTGTTGTCGTTTATTTCTGAACTACATTGAAAGCAATAAAAAATTCAATATCTATGGAAACCTGAAAAGGTAAATGAGAAGTTTGGGCTAGTAAGTTAAAATTTATATTAACTCCCTTAATAATCCTAATAGGTCTATTGATTTGTTGATTTTTAGCAGATCTGTTTGCTTTCTTTAAAAAAAAGCATTCTAAAATCCTATAACTGTCCTAAGACCTACCAGTCCACACCAAGAGATCAAACTATGTTTGTGAAAGAACTACACACTTAAATAAAGTTGAATGAACAAAAAAATGAAGAAAGTTGTCAACTAAATGTTTAATAGGAAAAAATAGTGAGAAATGTGTCCTGGAGGAAGTTCCAAGCCTTTCCCCCCATTATTTTCTTATATTAAATACAATACTAGAGAGCTAGGTGTGTAAGGTTGGAAAAATAGAAGCTGTGAGGGTCTTCACTTAACTGCAGATAAGTACAGAAGAAATCTGTTAAAGATACAATGCTCAGCGTCCAAATAAATCATTCATCTAAACAGAGGCATGTGATGGCACAGGCAATCTCTGCTCCTGGGGTACAGGTAATCTCTGAGATCTGACACTGAATAGAGATTATCCAGATATGTAAAAACATGAACGCAAAAATAAAAATCCATGTTAAGTCATGTAGCTAGTAGATCTTGACCCCAGAGCAAGAAAACCATCTATTTTTCCAAATATTCGCAGGGTGATACCTACTGACAGTGTATAGGAACACTGAATTTTTGTTGATTTGCAGTGAAATTAAAACATTGAGGAGAAATTAAATCCATAACAGTAAAAGGAGCAGTAAGATGGTTGCTGTAGAGGTATTTATTGTCTTAAATCATATTAAAGCACGGATTACTCAAATACGGTAATTATATGTTTGGAACGCTATTCATCTCTTGCTAAGAGTATTATGGTAAAAATAAAAGCATAATGAGTTGAATTCTATCATCACTTTAGCTCTTGCTGGTACAACTTAAAAGTTTACTTAAAGCCAAGCTAATGCTACTTTCACTGAAGAGTTCTGGCAGGGAAAAGAGCTGCATGAAAAATAATAGTGTGATAATCAGCCACAAAAAGAACATAACATTTATAAAATAGAAATTTTGGGTTTCTGTTGCCATACTAAATTCATCTGATTCAAACAAATATATTTTCTGCACAGCTAGCTGTTTCACTGTTTCTGGATAAGAATTACTAAGTGGTGGGTAACTTTAAACTCGTTTTAAAGATGAAAGACATAAAATCTGAATCATAAAGTTAGCATACATTACCATTTCTGCCTATGTATCTCCTCATAGTTTCATCAGTATATTTATATGGTACTTTGCAAAGTTAACCTAAAATACTTTTACTTTTCTTTGGAATTACATGAACAAAAATACATTTCTGACTCTATGTGAGCCAGCATTCATTGAACGCCTGTTAGAATGAAGCATGTGGCTAACCATAGGATCTGGAGGAAATATTTAAAGTACTGGAAAGAGCATGCAGACTTATGAAGTGAGAAACAGCATGATGGACTCAAGGAACTGCTGTGGTTCCCAAACAGGCTGGTACAAAGCAAAAGTGTCTGTTGACTGAAGAAAATTAACCTGGAGAAGGAAATAAAGTCCAGATTGCAGGCATGTATCCTGTCCATTTGTCCCCATGAGGGGACCCTGAGACAAGGTCTTGAGTATTGGTATGGGTATTTTATCTAAGTTGGTTTCATCATACACGTGGAAAGAAGAGGAAAAAGTGAGATGTGAGCATCCAAAAATATTCAGTTAATGAATATTCCTGATGGTAGGTAACAGGCCTTAAACTTACATAGTATTTCTTTACTATTCTTGTTGGAATGTTGTCCTCCAGTGGTATGTAGGGTATAAAAATTCCAGTGAAGACTGGGGAAGTTTTATAGTGTGGATCTAGTGAAGTGAGAAAGACTCGGGTATTTATCTATGGATATTATAGTCTGGTTTTCAACAGTGCTCCCAGGGTACAATGAGTACTATAAAGCTTCTATCAGAGAATGGGGAGTAAAGAGGGCAAGCAGAAGAAGGAGGTGAAAATAAAGAAAGAAGAGGAGAGGAGAGAGAACAGGAGAAGATCAAAAAGGGATAGTAAATCATATACTTAATATGAAAAACTTTTAACTTACCAGATACTGTTGTAGGCAGAGACTGCTTGTTTGTTGCCTGGATTCCCAGAACCAAATAATCACACAGAAACTATATTAATTAAAACACTGTTTGGCCAATGACTCCAGTGTAATCCTAGCTAGCTCTTACATCTTAAATTGACCCATTTCTGTTAAGCTGTGTATCTCCATGAGGCTGTGGCCTACCAGGAAGATTCCAGGGCATTGTCTCCTTCAGCGGCTTCATGGAATCTCTTCAATTTCACCTATTCTATCTATCTATCTATCTATCTATCTATCTATCTATCTATCTATCTATCTATCTATCTGTTCTTATTTTCTGCCTGACTTTACTCTGCTAATCCATTAGACCAAAAAATTTATTCATCAAACAATAAAAGCAACACATATGCAGGAGGACATTCCACATCATCTTCCCTTTTCTGTCTAAATAAAAAAGGTTTTAACTTTAACATAGTAAAATTACGTATACAAAAGCAGGTATCAGGCAAGAATTATAGTTACAATATTTAGTCCATTTACATTTGGCAAATTAAGGAAAATATCATCTATCCTATCTTTATGAAACTGTTTGTCTTCAACTCTTCAATGACTCCAGAAGGATATAAGATTATCAAGTAAATAGGAAGTTCATTGTAAGCAACTTTCAAAACTCTAGAATTGGCAGAGACATCCTGTTGCCTGGAACATCACCCAAAGTTCTTCTGTAACATTGGGGCATCCATCTCCAGCCTACAGGTCTATAGTATATGGCAGACTTTTCAATACAGCAGGAAATTTGAGAGACTGCTTTGCCTATATTAGCAGTTTGTTTTTTGTATCCTATAGAATATCTGGCAGTTTCTTCTGTGAAGCAGGAACCCTGAAGGACTATCCTGTCTTTTGGAAAGGTTATCAGTCACCTTTCTGTGGGTCCTGCATGTCCAGTTCCTACAGCATTCTGTCAAACAGTCCAGGCAATATAAATTTCTTTCCCAAATAGCTTGCCTTGTCACACTGAATTCCATAATTAGTCATAATTAATTTCTTCAATGTCCATCAACCTCTCTTAAGTAGTTGATGCTGCCAGAAGCAGACATGTCTCCTTGTCAAGAAAAGCCTAAGTTCCTAAAACATTTTAAATGCCAGGTCTTTGGAGTGTTAAAGATTATCTATATAACTGAAATATATCTACATATATCAAGAAAACCTAACTAACAGGACTACTAATTTGACTATTAAAAATGACCTATCAATCTGCCATTTTAATTATACATTACACTTTTAAATGAGTTGTCTAAACATAATATCTTAAACAAGAATAGAAATACATATAACAAAATTGGCCTTAAATTTGTATCAATAGACGAAGATCCATACCAATGCAAAGTATTTATCTCTATATCATATTTCCCTTATTTTTTAAAAAAGAGATTGACTGTGACCATTAACAATTTATACCCAACCCCTTTTAAATGAAAATAAATTAATAAACAATCATTTTAGAAATTTGAACTGCTTCCTGCTTTTTGTTGGGCAAAGTATTTTTAGGGGGTCATAGAGACCTTTCAAGGGGTCTTGTTCCATCTAACCATATTAGACTGTAAGTAACCCATAGGTTCTCATTTTTTGTGGAAACAAAAGCAGAACCTCTTTTCCAAAGCAACATACTTTAGACCCAAATTTTGAAGTCAAGATACCTTTATGTTGGTTTAACTTAGCAGCCCCCAGAATCAAATGTCTTTCTGTAGTCAAAAAATTCAAAGAAAATACAATATACATAACCCAGACTCTCTGTGTATTTTCCATCTTTATGTGGCTTGTTTTTCTTTACTCCTTTAATCTATGACTATCTGTACTCTTTTACTGTACACTTTTATATTACTTTTACTGCTTCTTTAAAAGCTTTGGTTCTTTTTATAATTGTCTATACTCTTGTTCCTCTCTCTTTAAAGCCTATGTATGTTATTTCAACACACTACAACCCATTCATATGTTTATTTCTGTCTGAATCTGTCTTTATTGTATAGCTGTAATCATTTTCTGACCAGGAATGCCTTTTTTAAATGCTATGTGGGCATGGCTAGGACCTACTCTGCAACCCTGCCTGTTTGCTCTGAAAAGTCCAAAATGGTAGAGGCATGTTCACCTCCAGCTCTGTGAGTCATGATCACTGCCCCAGCTCCAGGGACACAGTCATGCTCACTACTCCAGCTCCAGGAATGCAGCAGGTGTATATGTTCATTAAGCAATTTGTAACATGTTGCTCACATACCCCTTTTAAGTGCAGGACCTCCCAGAAAAGCTAGAGTTCAGTCTACCAGCACAAACCGGGAAGCCAGATCTTAAAGAAGAGATGCAATTTTTTTGCCATTAACATTGAACCTGGAAGACTTTGCTTAAAGGACCTGTGCGTCTGCTTACTGCCAGCAAAGAGTCTATCTGAAAAAAATGAGGCTACCAAGAAGCTGTGCTTAATTCTATTCTTTTGTGTCTAGAATTCCTTCCCAAACTCTTTCAATTTTTATGTGGATGTAGGTGCCCCATGCTGGCACCATTTGGTAAATAAATATGACAATTTCAGATATGAATAAATAAAACAAGAAGATAGAGATGGGTTGAGCTCTTTGTAAAGAGCTTTCCTCTCTGCAGAGGTGACATCTGATCCAATATCCAAATGAGAAAAGATGATGAACAGCAAGAGCTAGGAGTCAAGGATTCCAAGTAAAGAAAAGAAAAGGTGTACAGATCAAAAGGACAACAGAAGGAAAGCCACTGAGCTCAGGAGCAAGTAAGAGTGGAGTGATTTATGACGTACAAATACTAGAGAATATGAGAAGGACAGATTAATTTCCAGCATATGAAAAATTGAAATCAAAGGCAGACTTTAGTATAAGTCAAACTGATTAAACCGAGAGAAAACAGAGATAGACTGAAGGCCAATCCAAGGAGGTCACTTCCCAAACACCTACCTTGGTCCTCACTTATGTGTATTACACTTGACCAACTCATGGACAGCTTATTAAGCTGAAAAATGCATGTAAAATAGTTATTGAATAATTGTTATCCAGAATTCTCAGAGAATTTTGGTTTAATGATTTGAACGTATTCATTGTTTGGGAAATGATTCGAATCTCGAGTTATTTGGGGGATTTTGAAATTTTTGCATACACATAATGAAGTATCACGGGGATGAGACCATGTGTGAACAAGAAATCCGTTTGTGTTTATATGTACTTTATATACATAGCCAGAAGGTAGTATTATGAAATATATTAAGTGCACCTGTGTTTGGCTGTGACCCCTCACCTGGAGTCAGCTGTGTAATTTTCCACTCACGGTGTTTATGAAGTTTCGGATGTAAGGGATTTGGGGCTGGGGAATTTTCAGATTAGGAATGCCCAATTATATTTAGAGAAAAGAGGACACACTTAAAACTTTTACTGAAGCATTTTCAGCTTTAACTATGCATTTCACAATCTGGTAAGTGGAGAAGACAGTAAAATAATGTGAATACAGTTTCTATTCATAAGCAAATGGTGTGGTGAAGGCAATGGGAATGCAGAAGAGTGAGATCAAGTTCCCCAATACATATATTTCTCTTAATAAATGGTTCTTGCAGAGGAGAGAGCCCATGATTTATAGTCTTTACCAAATTCTATATGGTTCTTCACAAAACAAGTTGGCTGCAGGATTTAACTTGCTCTTTAGTACCACGCAGCTGTCAACCCTGATCCTCATCCTGGCTTCTTTATTGTCAGGTTTCCCTAGACAACGGCGTTGCATCCTTTCTTTGGCCTGCAGCTACCTAACACAACAGTTCCTCCAGTCCACTTCTTCTAGGACTGGCTCTGAGATTTCCCAGTGAAATGGAAGCAAGGACAATGACAGCTGGCACATCACCCACTGCTCATACCTGTTTCTACATCCTTTCCTTTTCCTCCTGTAGCCACAGGTGAACATCAGTGTATAGAACAGCGCCTTCCACTTGCATGCTGAGGCCACTTGAGGTCAGTGGTCTAGTGCTTTACCCCATCTCTTCCTGCACCACTGTCTCTAGCTCCACTAACTCATCAGCGAACATGTAAAACATCTTATTTTAATCATCAGCATCAGTGCCTGAGATCTCTCCTCTTAAGCAGTTTTCAAATGAAAAAGAAACTTACTGTTGACTATGAGCACAACATTAAACCATGTAAATATCTGAATAACTGGGATTTATAACCATTTATTGATGATTCCCCATTTGGCATAACTGACCATCATCCTGCCCTTAAGGTTGGCTATTTCATATATTTTACAAAAGTGCAATCTTGGGACAGTATTGTAGCAGTTTGAATGAGAAATGTCCCCCACAGTCTCACATATTAAACATATGGTCACTTACTGATGGCATTGTTTGGGAGAGGTTATAGAGTCCTTTGGAAGTATAGCCTTGTTAGAGAAGTATGTCACTTTAACAAAGTCACTTCAAGTCACTCTGACCAAGTCCACTTTAGGTGGGATGACAGTTTATAGCCTCACCCCACTTGCAGTTCCCTCTCTGGTTTGTGTTTTTGTTGAAAATGTGATTTCTCAGCTTACTCCTGGGGCTGCCTGCTGCTATGCCTCCTTTGCCATGATGGACTCAACATCTGGAACCATAAACCAAAATAAACTATTTCCTCCATAAGTCATTTTGGGTTGTGGTGTTTTGTTACAGCAACAGAAGGGCAAACTAGCACAATTAAAAGCTGTAACTGGCTTCAGGATACTGTCCTCATGCCGCTCATCTGGTCACGAAAGAGTACCACCTGCCTCGGTGATTAACCTTAGTAATTCAAATGCCATCTCGGCGTCGTACACACAAATAGTTTGATAGATTGTGTAGCTTCTTATCAATAATTTTAATGACCCTATTGGAACATAAAATGTATAAGTGCAATAATTTTATAATTTTTATCAAAATTCTATTATATGGAAAACATAAGTCAATAACAGAAAGCTCCTGAGAGGTTGTTCCTTTTCTATACAAATAGAGTAGGGACATAATAAAGGCTCCATGTCTAATAAACTAATCAGTGCATATGTTTTATATCCCACACTAACAGAGGAAAGAAACACCACATCTCTCAATCTTGCATCTTCCACCCTAATTATCCCCTATGCAACCTCAGAAAATGTGTTCTCACATATGTTTTAGAGTAGCTAGACAGACAGAAACAATATATGAAAATGCAGATGTTAAAATGAAGTGTCAAGATCTCACCTTAATTTATTTATTAAAAATTAACTAAAATGTTCAGATCAAATAGCAGGAGTCGGGATAGCAACAGCACAGATGACAAAAACAACCATTTATCAACTATCTGCAAAGCAATGTAGTGCTTTGAAACAAAACATAAAATTAAGTGTCACTAAAAATCTAAACAAGATAGCCCTTTGGGTGCACTCCCCTCTGTAAACTCAGTTTTACAATATATTAGTTGTACAAGAAATATTCAATAAACGCAAGTTAAGGCTTCAAGTTTTATCTAGAAAACTAGGCTTCATCACCATTCTTGGGACCATTACAAACATAAATACAAGATAACCTAATATATCCTAAATACAATATAAATGGTTAACTATTTTTGGCACCAAATGATGATGAAATTGGCACAAAACCTTAGTTGCTTCTCTAATTTTTTGGACTTTTTTTTAACCTTGACCAAAGCAACTTATAAAAATAATAGTTATTTTGGCTCAGGTTTTCAGCATGGCAGCAGGCAGTTGTAGCAAGGACCTGAGAGATCACCTCGACAATTGCATGTAGAACAAATTGGAAGTGTAGTGAGGTTATGAACTTCCAGAACCCACCTTCAGTACATACTTCCCCTAGCAAGGCTGGACTACCTTCCCAAACCGGCTACTACCTGGAGACAAAGTATTCAAGTATGTGAGTTTATCTATGAGAGACATTTCTATTTGAAACATCCATACTAGGTTACCCCAAGATTTAGGGATGATGAAAAGAGATATAGGTATATGTTATCTTAGGGCTTCTATTGCTATGAGAAACACCATGACTAAAGGAACTTGGAGAGGAGAGGGTTTATTTGGCTTATATTTCCACATCACAGTATGTCATTGAAGGAAGTCAGCACAAGAACTCAACAGGGAAGAAACCTGGAGGCAGGAGTTGATGCAAAGGCCATGGAGGAATGCTGTTTTTTTGGCTTGGTCCTAGCGGTTTGCTCAGCCTCCTTTTTTAAAAAAGAATTCAGGACCACCAGACCAAGGATAGTACCAAGAACACAGAGCTGGGCCCTCCTCCATCAGTCACTAATTAAGAAAATTCCCTACAGGCTTGTCTACAGCCCAACTTTATGGAAGCATTTCCTCACTTGAGGGGCCCTCCTCTCTCTATTGACTCTAGCTTGTGTCAAATTGGCATAAAACTAGCGAGCCCACAAGCCAAGAGTTCTGCAGATCAAGAAGCAAATGTAGCCTGACGTGGTATTTCTGAAACGCAGTTGCATGATTTAATGTTAAGAAACAAGACTTAGTTGACTTCCCAGGGGAGGCCATAACTTTTCTGAGGAGCAGATGGGGGTGGGGTCAGGGGATGGGGAAGGAGCGTGAGGAGAGGAGAAAGGGGGACCTGGGATTGGTATATAAAAAATTAAATTAATTAATTAACTAATTAATTAAAAAACAAAAACAATGATTTAAAACAAGAAAGTAAGTGATAGAGAAAGCCCTCCCTAGCATATTCCCGATGGGCATGGGAATGTGCTTCTGGTACATTGCTTATCTGATGCAGTTAGCTTAAGCCTGCTCCAGGGTAAAGGTCTCAGTTTAAACTCAAGACCACAGCTCTCTAGAAACAGAGCACCAGTACAGCAATATAAACCGTCATGCCTGCTGATGTCCCATAGGACTTCACTGCCTATCAGCACCCCTACATGCCTGCAGCGCTCAGCTGCTGTGCTTTAGGGATAGTTGATGCTAGAATCATCTTCAGGACTTCTCTGCCTTTTCAGAAGAGCAGAAGTAGACACAGGGATGCGCATCACCGTACCATCGTCTCTTTGGGTTTTCTCCCATGGACATGTGAAGACTTAGAAACTTCTTGGTGAAACAATCTTGACTTGCATATTAGAAAGAAAACACATTGAGGTTCACACAGCAAACTTACCCACAAAGACCCCAGTCAAATAACAAGAATTCAGGTCCTCTGAGACTGTGAAGCCAGAATTTCTCATGAAGGCAGGATGTCTCCTTGTAAGTTTGCAATAGCCATTAATGTTTAAAGACTGGGTCCTTTTTATTCAAAAGCTGAGTATCAGTGAAAAGTTTCTTTCATGGCATACTCTTCTTTTCATCAGGATTACTCAGTCTATTCTTTTTGTTTCCTTCTTTTAAAACTAAGACTGATTTTACTCCCCTCCGTCATTTTCCCCTGCAATCAAAGGCACATTCTCCACTTTACTCCATGTTCACCATTGCTGCTTGAGAAGGTGCTCCTGAGCTCACCAGTTTGTGAAATTAGACTTCAAGGCAACAGAAGAACGTTTTCTCAATCCTTCACCGTTTCCCTACACGTTGTAAGTGTGACAAGAAGGCACACATTCTACACATTGCATAAATGTACCACATTTTCTTTATCTTATCTTTGGTTGAGGGGCATCTAGGTTCTTTCCAGGTTCTGGCTACTACAAATAATGCTGCTATGAACATAGTTGAGCACATGCCCTTGTGGTATGACAGAGCATCCTTTGGATATATACCCAACAGCATGATTGCTGGGTCTTGAGGTAGATTTTTTTCCTAATTTTTCTGAGAAATCATCATACTGATTTCCAAAGTGGCTGCACAAGTTTGTACTCCCACCAGCAATGGCAGAGCATCCCCCTTACACCACATCCTCTCCAACATAAGCTGTCATCAGTGTTTTTGATCCTGGCCATTCTGATAGGTGTAAGATGGATTCTCAGAGTTGTTTTGATTATAATGACATCTTGAAATTTACATGCAAATGGGTGAATCTAGAAAAAACATACTGAGTAAGGTAACCCAGAAAGAAAAAGCACTATGTACTCCCTCATAAGTGGCTTCTAGACATAAAGCAAAGAAAAAAAAAACCAACCTACAATTCACAATCCCAGAGAACCTAGACAACAAAGAGGACCCCAAGAGAGACATACATAGAAAGGGGAAGAAAGTCAAGATCTCCTGAGTAAATTGGGAGCGTGGGGGCCACGGGAGAGGGAAGAAGGGGAGGGGAGAAAAGGAGGGGAGCAGAGAAAAATGTATAATTCAATAAAAACAATAAAAATAAAGAAAATACTTAAGATTTTAGAGGGAAAAAAGAGAAAATAATAGACATCTAAAAAATGACAATAATAGACCTAGACCCTCTAAAGGCTGCTTCAAAAGCCGTCCCCACACAGTTCCCATTCAGACATGTTTCAGAACTAACAAAAGTGATATTTAGTGAGGATTTTTCCAGCTGTATTTTTTTTTTGAAATAGTGAAATAGTGGTGTTTAGTTGGTTTCTTTTACTTGATCACATGTTTGCAAGTTAAAAAAAAAAAACTAAAGTACAAAAGGGGAAAGTGTGTATTCCAAACCCCACAGACAGAGCCAGGCGTGGAACAGTCTTAGTTTTACTCCAGGGCCTAGGCTCTCATCTACCACCGTTTCCTTAAGAATGAGAGTAACATTTCGTGAATGTTTTGGGAGCTTCCTCTTTTGCGTTAAGATTATTGTTACTAATCTCGAACACCTACATGTGGGCTTCTTTTTTTTTTTTTTTTTTTTTTTTTGAAATAAGGTAAACTCTGCCACTTGGCACGCCTTCTTTTCTTTTCGAGTTCACAGTTTGAAACACTGAAAGCACCAGAGGAAGAAAAACGGCAACGACTTTTGCCCTGACCTCATCATATCTTCCCTCTCTTCCTTTGACGTATACCTTCTGTATTAATTGGTTCTTAATTAATCCTTGTGCTCCGGGATTTGAGACAGCTTCAGAGAGTCGGTAGCCAGCTTCACTCTGGCTCATTTTTCTCTACCAATGTTGATTGAAAATTAATTCAACGGAGAAGAAAAGGATGGTGTGCTGCGTAGCGACGTGGCCTGTGGGTGCTCAATTTAAAAATCCTGTCAATTAGGGTCATCATTTCAGCTAAAGTTTGCATGTAGATGCTGAAAAGCATCGTGCTAGAGCCCGAAGGCACACAGGCCACGCGTGGAAAAATCCATCTGTCAGTTCATGAACATATCACTATTTATTTAGAAAGAAGACAAAAATATTTGTTTCTGGTTTTGAATTTGTACTTAAACAATATGAGATTATTAAGTATAATTGTAGCTTGCATGAAGTCCTTAAGACCTGGATTTTACAAAAACAATGACAACAAAACAGAAATCAACCAACCAACCAAACAACAACAGAAATCTTTTTAAATGCTCCTGCAAAAGCAGCCCCTGGCCACAGAGATCTGAGCAGCATTTGATTAAGATTGAAATCTCACTGTGCTTCTACTAACCAACTGGGAGTCATTTCGCGTTTTTTTTTTTATCTGTTAGGAGTAAACAATTTCTAGAAAACTGTATTCTAATTGCCCATAACAATCAGGTGATTGTTATTTTCTTCATCCTCAAAAATTCGTATTTATCCATTGTCTGTTTATTCTCTCCTATAAATCCAAATATGTTGCATGATGGATAAATGTGGAATAATTGAATTGCTGTGACAATGGCCAAAAACCAATGGAAAAATATATTCTCTGCTTATTTTATGCAAGCCACACGCACATACACAAAGCCTTTTAATGTTTTCCTAATTCCTAATATTAAAACATCATGCTGCCACATTGAATGCAAGGGAATCATTAAGAACTAGGAGACAGCGTTATCTTTGTCAAACGTCAAATTAGAACAAATGGGAGCCAGATAAGATTTGAAACGTATGCTTATATCTCCCTCCAAACTATGCTCATAGTCTATATGCTATTAACAGAATATGGCCCAGTTGGTATACATGCCTGGTCTTAAGTAAAATAAAGACATCAGTAACATCCCTATTGTCAGAAATGCTAACTACCCATCCAATGGCCATCTTCCCATCATCCTTCAGTGATCTAGGACCTCTGTGCCCCACTGTATTCTTTCAGCCACATGTGTGTGAATGCCTAATCCCTGGCCTGTTCCCAGATTACTGATAGGTCTTGGGGCATTGAGAGTGCTGAGAAAAGGGGCAAAGATTCAGACAGAAGGCAGCTTTGTTTGGAGTTTTTGATTTGGGTTTGCTTTGCTTTGCCCCGTTTTTCCCTCCAGGTGCTTTCAGAGTAGATGCGATTGTTGAATCTCCAGCAATCACTTAGGACTGCAAGGCATTGCTGAAAATGGAAACCACATACAGTAAGATGAAAGAGACAGGAGTGTCTGGGCTTCAGAGAGAGTGTTCACCCTAATTGAATTTTGTGAGAGGAATACCAAATCCTTACACTTTCTAATCTTTTGCATTTTTAAGTTGTTTTAGTACACAATGGACTCCTCACTGTAAAACCAAACTTGCATAGAATTATGTCATTTTAAAGTGGCTATAGTACCCTGTGACTAAAGAAGCAATATTTAGAGAGCATTTGTAAATGAACGCGTTGTAAGGAATAGTTCTGCTCAGGCAGTGCCTTCTCTTTCCACTTCTCTGTTGTTTCACCAACCACAGCTACAAAACCTTAAAGGGAAACTTCCATGTTGAAAGAGGAAGAGGGAGAATTCATACAACTTTTATTTCAATATGTTGTTACAATTGTTTTAGCTTATGTTAGATTTTGATATTAATCTCTTACTATGCCTAGTATATAAATTAAGTCTTGTAGGTGTATTTGTAGGTATACATATATGGAATATGATATCATGTATGGAGGGTTAGATATTATCCAGTGTTTCAGGGATCTGCTAGGGGTCTATAATATATCCTTGATGAATCATGGGATAGCTATGTATTGATCTGATTTCATTCTCTTCTCTCATCTTCTAGCAATCTGTCACTGGATTGTTTACACAGCACTGACCATGTTTCTTAACAAGGCCTCCTAATTTCCCATCCTTGACCTGCCAATATTTCACAAGGCTAGAAAAAGATCCAAGGGTATGTTGATCAGACAACTCTTAGAGCAGCCATAGAACCAAATTGAAAGGGATGTAGCGACAGGACCCAACAGAGAAATGCAGTCACTTGTCTGATCTGCTGATGCTGACATTTGCTTGTTGGTCTGGGAGCCTTTAGACTATCCCTCTCCTCAATTGTTTCTAAAACTGCAGTCCACAGACACTTGGGAGTCTATTGATGTTTTTGGTAACAATCTTGAAATGAATGTTTGTAGTTTTGGAAGATGAAGTTTCTGTTTTGCAATGACATTGCTCAATTTCAGGCATCCTCAGAAAGCCTTTCTTTCTGAGCTTGAATCGCTCCCAGGGAAAGACCTAAGACAAAGGTTCGCTTGCGATGGGACTGTGACCTCAGGGAGAGGAAAGAAGTCAATCAAGCATATTTTGTCTGCTTGAAAATGTGGAGGTGACTCGTGGATATCTCCCAGAATTTTCTTAAAGGACATCTTAAAAATCTAGGAAACAAGCAAAGATGTTTCAGGGGGATCCTCGCAGGTGACAGCATCTGCTGTTCTGGATTGTTTGTATAAGCATAAATCAAGTTCTTAAAATATGCCCTGCCAAGACATCAGAGACAATCAGAACAGAAGAGAGGGGAATTGGGGGTGCAATCTGGAGAACTGGTTGACTTTTAGGTCCACTACAGCCTAGTTGGAAGAAGATAGAACGCTAGGAGAATTTGGGGGCTTAAGCACACTCCAGCATCTCCCACTCAGATTCATTCACAACACTGTTACGTCAATCCTTTTTACAGTACTGGTGCCAGCCCAGCACAATCTCTACAAGGATTAGCCACACACAGCTAGATGCCCCTGTAATACTCCATCCTGATAGTAATTTTAGCCCTCTTCTACGACTCTTCTATATTTTCCTCAACAGAAGCAGAGCTTGGACTCTTCTAGGTTACTTTCTGGGACGTTTCTTAATTCCTGTGACCCTTACTATTGTCATTTCTTGAATCATAGATGATGCAGTCATTGCTTCGTCATTTTGCAAACACTGAAGTGTTAAGAGGTATAATATGTTTTCACACATGTTCTCCTGTCTCCATGATAGAATACCAGTTCCAGTTCTTCATGGTATTTGAAATAAAGTACTCTTATCAGTTTACTAAACCTTTCTATGCATTCTCTCCATGAGAAACTTGATGTATAAGGGTGTAATCATAACTTCCAAACCAATGGAATCATTGCCAACCATTGTCCCTCAAGTAAGTCTTTCTTCCACTTTGCCCCTACTCTTTCTAACCAGGACCTCCAGCAGGTTAGGACAGCAGGTCATGGTGCTAAGAGACATACATACTAGAAGAAGGTCATTGAGCAAGATAAGAAACAGGGACCAGGCCTATTTCAGCCTCGTGGTTTCTGGGCCCATTGAGTATAGTGATGGATCTACAGCACCATGTATCAACCAGCCTTTGGATTAAAATGCATAGTTGTATATAGATCTAGGAAAACACAAGGAAATTACCCTGGGTTTGTGCCTTCACTGAGACGGCGTAGGATAAGGTTATTCCAGAAGATCCCATGATTATTTGTCCATTGTCATATCCCTTGGGCAGTAAAAAGGACGTATGAGGAGGGACAATTCAAGGTATCTTATTCTAATGCATCAGGTCTCATGAGAGGTCACAGGCAGTGAATCTAAGAGAGGAACAGTGGGATGAGAAAACAAACATATCAAGAGGTCATAGCATGCAAAAGGAAGAAAAAACTCGCCATCACCTTTCTTCTCAGCCAGAAGGGATTGGGAGTCTGAAAAATTGGCCCCATGGGTAAGAGGACTTGCTTCTCTTTCAGAACCATGACTGGTATCTCATAACCACCTCTATCTTCTGTACCAGGGGACCTGATACACTCTTTTGAGATCTATAGGAGCCCATAAACACATGCAAATACACACACACAAATACACAATAAAATAAACCTTTTTAAAAAAGGATTTTTAGTAATCAAATCCACAACAAACCCACTAATATCTGAATCCTATTTCATAAAGCTAGTGGGAGCTCACTGACTCTGCAGTGACCGTGAGGGAATCTCCATCGACCCAAACTAGGCCCCCTGAATGTGGGTGACAGTTGTGACTGTGGGGCAACTGGCAGTGGTCCCAGGATTTATCCCTAGTATGTGAACTGGCTTTTTGGGTCCCATTCTCTTTGGAGTGCTACCTTGCTAAGCCTAGGGGCAAGGCCTTGGTCCTGTCTCAAAATAATGTGCCATACTTTGTTGAGTCCCCATGGGACTCTCTGAGAAGTGGATGGGGAGTGAGGTGGAATTGGGGAGAGCAGGAGGAAGGAAAAGAGAGGAAACTGGGATTAGTATGTAAAATGAAAAAAGAAAAGATTCTTTTTAAAAGTAAGTAAAAAAATTCAGTGTCAGTCTCTTATGCTGTTGGAGGGATGTATATGATGACAACAGAGCCTTGTGTGTGAGAGAGAGTTTTTAATGTGTTCACATGGAACATTCACCTTTACAGTTATAGTCCAGTGCAGAGGAGAGGCTGTTGACCATCCCCAGGACCCGTCTGTATGGTGCCATTACAGAAACTCCCCTGTGGTAAACACATTTTTCTAGGTCCAGTGAGAGACCATGCCTAACACTTAAATTGCTTTGGCTTCTGTCTCCTCTCCTCCTGCGTTTTCGCTTTGGCCGTTCTGTGCTTCTTATGCTCAGGCCGGAAACACTGCCCTCTCCTAGTCAAACTTTTCCCAACTCTCACCTACAAGAATTGTTGTTCCCTGTCCTGGACCCCCTGCCTCAGTTTCCCTTTTAGTTCTGTATACTCCTGGTGGTATTTAATCTTCAACAACAGGATCTGCAACTGCCCAGTAGATGCAACCTGACTGTGGAGGTGTTTCCAGGAAGGATTAGCTAGAGGAGAAATCTGCGCTGAGTGGGAGGTGCATTGTAATGGGGGGCTCAGGGGTCCCCGGATCAAGCAGTGTTGTCTGTTGGCTTCCACCTGTGGCTAGACGAGTTCACCCGGGTGCTGCTATTCCCGTTGCTGCTGCAATCCCAACTGCTCATGGTGGCATCACCCTCGACTGAGAGCAAGCTACAGCTCCTAAGGCCTTCAGTGGGGACTGAATACCAGAGCCTCTCCAAGACTCCCCTTGGCCTTTTGTGCCAGACCGAGGCTCTGAGACACCCAACTTCACAAGTTGAGTAACTCTCAGTTTCTCAGTCCTTCTAGACTACAGATAGTCATCGCTGAGTTACCCATTTATATTATCTAAGCCTATCTAATAACTCCTCTCTGTCTCTCTCTCTCTCCTTCTTTCGTCCCTTCTCCCTTCCTCCTTCTCGGTTTTCCTCTAGACTATTCTACCAAATATACCTACCAAACTAAGATTAACTTTCTTGGACCATGTTTTGTCATAATACTTTCTTGCCCAAAACCTTCAATTTCTTCCCATAGAAACTTCTGATGAAATCTTTGGCCTGTAATTCCAGGCCTCAGCTGATCTGGCTCCTTCCTGCTTTGCCCTTTAACATGCCTTGATGAAAAAGACCTCTCCAGATGGCCTCTTCCCACCTACTCTGAGCCTTAATCCACAATGTGTTCTTCATTACAGATGCTTCCTCAAGAGAACTGTGATGCCCATGTCCTACAGGTGTTGACAAAGTTTCTCTTCTCAGGAATTCCGAGTGTAGTGCTAATATTCCCAGCACTGTTATTTATACATTTATTTGCAGGACACCATGGGTTGAATCTGAAACTAACTCCTCTTATGTTTTAAGAGTTTGATCCCGCACTGGTAGTAGGATATAGAAGACTATAGAAAACTATAGAGCCTTTAAGAGGTGGGACTCAGTAGAGAAAACTGACTACTATGAAAGGGTATTTCAAAATTATAGTCATGGTTAATGGTGGTCCTGCTCTCTGTTTCCTTCTTGGCTACAATGTGAACAATATTCTATGCATACTGTACTATACTTTCAGCCTTCCCTCCAGGATGAACAGAAACCTGTAGACAGAAGTTTCTGTCAGGCCCGGTCCCAAAGCTATTCAGTCCCAAATAAACATACAGAGGTTTATATTAATTGTAAACTAGTTGGCTTTTTGCTCAAGCTTATTACTTACTAACTCTTATGACTTACATTCACCCATAATTCTTTTTTTTTTTTTTTTGGTTTTTCGAGACAGGGTTTCTCTGTGGCTTTGGAGCCTGTCCTGGAACTAGCTCTGTAGACCAGGCTGGTCTCGAACTCACAGAGATCCGCCTGCCTCTGCCTCCCGAGTGCTGGGATTAAAGGCGTGCGCCACCACCGCCCGGCTCACCCATAATTCTTGTCTATGTTTAGCCACGTGGCTACTTACTAACTGTTATGACTTAAATTCATCCATAATTCTTGTCTATGTTTAGCCACGTGGCTACTTACTAACTGTTATGACTTAAATTCATCCATAATTCTTGTCTATATTTGGCCACGTGACTTGGTACCTTTTCAGGGAGGCATTCTCATCTTGTTTCCTCTGTGTCTGGCTGTTTACTGACACTTTACCTTTTTTCTCCCAGAATTCTCCTAGTCTGGTTGCTCTGCCTATACTTCCTGCCTGGATACTGGCCAATCAGTGTTTTATTAAACTAATACTAGTGACAAATCTCTACAGTGTACATAGAGAATTATCCCACAACAAAAACCTCTCTGAAACAGTGAGCCAAAGGAAGCCTTCTTTCCCTTAAGTTATTTCTGTGATTTCTTGTGGTTCCAGCAACATAAAATTAAACCATTCACTTGCTTTCTTCTTCTTGATGGATGACATGCTTTACAAATCAGTGTGTCATGATAGTTACCATCATGTGACATAAAATGTCTAACAAAGGATAGGGTAGATGTAAATAACTATTTGTTTGATGATGGGTTGATATGTTCACCTTTAGAAATAAAAGTTAATCTTGAAATTTTTTAAATAATCCCCTAAATTGAAATTTTATTTTTTTTCTTTTTTTTGTTGTTTTTTTGTTTTGTTTTTGTTTTTTAAATTTATTTATTTATTAAATATTTCTGTCTCTTCCCCGCCACCGCCTCCCATTTCCCTCCCCCTCCCCCAATTAAGTCCCCCCCCTCAGCCCAAAAAGCAATCAGGGTTCCCTGTCCTGTGGGAAGTCCAAGGAACCCCCACCTCCATCCAGGTCTAGTAAGTTGAGCATCCAAACTGCCTAGGCTCCCACAAAGCCAGTGCGTGCAGTAGGATCAGAAACCCATTGCCATTGTTCTTGAGTTCTCAGTAGTCCTCATTGTCCACTATGTTCAGAGAGTCTGGTTTTATCCCAGGCTTTTGCAGACCCAGGCCAGCTGGTCTTGGTGAGTTCCCAGTAGAACATCCCCATTGTCTCAGTGTGTGGGTGCACCCCTCGCGGTCCTGAGTTCCTTGCTCGTGCTCTCTCTCCTTCTGCTCCTGATTTGGACCTTGTGATTTCAGTCCTGTGCTCCAATGTGGGTCTCTGTCTCTGTCTCCTTTCATCGCTTGCTGAAGCCCAAGAGAGGCCTTATCATACAACAAAAGTATATGCTCTACGATGTTCATAGCAGCATTGTTTGTGATAGCCAGAACCTGGAAACAACCTAGATGCCCTTCAATGGAAGAATGGATGAAGAAAGTATGGAATTTATACATATTAGAGTACTACTCAGCAATAAAAAACAAGGACTTCTTGAATTTTGCATGCAAATGGATGGAAATAGAAAACACTATCCTGAGTGAGGTAAGCTAGACCCAAAAAGAGGAACATGGGATGTACTCACTCATATTTGGTTTCTAGCCATAAACCAAGGACATTGAGCCTATAATTAGTGATCCTAGAGAGGCTAAATAAGGAGAACCCAAAGAAAAACATATAGGCATCCTCCTGAATATTAACCTTCAGTAAATTGAAATTTTAAAAATTACATTTATTTATTTACTTTGTGTGTGTTTGTGTGCACATGTGCACACATGTGTGCACACGCACAACTAGAGGCTCATGCATGTAGGTGAACACATGCTATGAAACATGTATTAGCATGAGAGAACAACTTGAGGAAGTCAGTTTTCTCCTCCTACTGTGTGCAAACCCTGTATAGGACTCTGACCATCAGGCTTGGGAGCAAGACTCTTTACAGACTGAACCATTACAATTCTCTAATCTATGTTACCATTTTAACTTGTTCACATTTATCATCTATTTTAACTAAAAGTATTTTAATGCAATATATTTTGATCATATTCTTTTCTCTTCTCCAGTTCTCCCCAAACCCTCCCCCACCTCCCTGCTCACCCAATTTCATTTTCCCCTTTCTCTCAAAATGAAAATCAAAACAATAACAACAGAAGACAAGACAAAAAAATACCAAAACAAAAGACAAAAACCCATGGAGTCCTGGACAAGGGGCCTTCCCTGGACTAGTTGATAGACCCAGTGACACTCTATTGGAGAGAACATATTTTCCCTGCCCCACCAGGCATCACTTGGAAAAATCATCTGTGCTGGCATTTTGTCTGCTCTGAGCACATGCAAATCTTATCACACTTTAGGGATAAGATAGATATGGGAAAAAAATCTAAAGGCTGAGTTTTAAGTTCATCTTCCCTGAGCCAATTGTCTGTCTTTCATGGTGGTTTTGTTCATATGTGTTAATCATTTTCAGTCCTTTGGTGGCCAAGTTCTGAAAAGAATATTCGTGTTTGTAGAGAATTTTGCAATCCGCTTGCAACAAAACAAATTTAGTCAATAAAATGGGGTGAAAAAAGAATTATGAAAACAATATCCTTGAAATGACTCTTTCCCCCTCCCCCTGTTTTCTATTTTGGACACCATCTTGGAGGTCGGTGGATGGCTTTGTGTCCCTGTGTGAAAAGAAAACCAAAACATTCTTTTGTCTGAAATTATGTAAAATGAATTATAAAACTCTTTTTGACAGTCATTTAAGCAGTCTGCCAGCCTGGTGAGTACTGTACATAAGGCAAAAAGGAAAGAAAAATTTTCAAAATCATAAAGACAGACTATAGTCCCAAACTTCACTTCAAGTTTTCTTCTTACACCCATAAGTGTTTAAATATCTTTAAAAGGCATCAGTTTCTTCTCTGCACTTAAAGAATCTGCATTCCAGTTATTTCCACTAGACATTGTTAGCCTAAAGTGAGTTATTTCTCTCTGTACAAAGGCTCCATTTTAAGAAAATCCAATCCACAGTGACACCCACTTACATAACACTTGAACTGAAACGCCTTCGCTACAGCATGTTTTCAAAGGATTGTTTCCTGGTTGCCTTTAAAATATATTTAATTTGTGGCTTCACAGAAGTACATTGGCTAGGGAGAATGAGGCTCCCAAACACATTGAAAGTGATGTTACATATAATCTGTGTAAAATAAAATTGATACAAACATTGTAAAGCTACTCTATGATCCCTGCAACTAGAGTGTACGCTTGGAGTCAGAGCCTACTAGGTAAGTGGGAGAGCAGGAGGGACTAATACTTCATGAGAATTGACTGTACTTGGTCTTAAGGTTGCTAACAGACTATTTCTTGCTGTGCCAGAGAGCTGGGAGCTGTATGCGTTTAAAACCAGCAGCAGTTTTTGCCAAGGCCCCTTTACACAGTTTTAAAAGGTTCAATTTCATCTAATTGTAAAAGCAAGAGAAAGACTTTGAAAAATGTTTGATTTTTCCGAAAATCTTTTCTTTTACTGATGAAATTTTAATGCAAATAAATTAATGTAATAAGGACAAAGGATCATTTTTCCAGGTGTAGACTGTTGAACCACCTGTTTAATTGTTATGTATAGACCTGAGAATGAACACAACCAACTATCCACAGTATCTGCTGTGTTCCCTCCCCTTCTCCTCAGAAACTGTGACACTGTATCTGCTGGTGGCATCGATTTCTGAACAGGCAGCCAAGTTGAGGTGTGATTAGTTATAAAGACACACTCACTACACTCCCTTATATCAGAAACATCCCTGGAGGCCCTTCCTATTTCTCAATGTCATAGGCCCTAATCTTTATGGAACAGAAGTGTAAAATTAGAAAGCACTTAGTATCATGATTACCTACAATATGAAATATTTACACGTTTAAGTAAAACCCATTTTCTGTACACAAACGTGTGTTATAGAAAACTCTATAAAGGTGATCAACCACCTTCCAACAGATGTGAGAAGAAGATTTAATTTTTCATGTCAGCTTCAGAAGCCACATTGTTGCTTTGTAACTAATATTAGCACAGCTATGGTTTGCTTTCACTTACTTATTATTTATCAAACTTCCTGTACTTCTTTGACACACTTGAGGCTCCCAAGGGCCCAGAAACCTCACATGGATTTTGTGACTTTCATTATATATACCATTCTCACTCACAATGGGTAGGAGTCATCACCAGGCTGGTTCCCCTAACAGGGGACAAGGTATAACCCATCTGGTACTCAATCTACTAGGCTTTGCTACCCTGTCAGCCTGTGAAAGGACTCAAACAAGCCAATAATTTCATCCCAAGAACCAGGGACTGTCTGACTTCAAGAAAACTCCTTTTCCACACCTCAGTTGTTTGTTCTGTTCCTGAGCTTGACCTGGTAAGTCTGGCATGGCCTCCACTCCATCTCGTAAACTCTGAGAACATTTGACTAATGAGATGATGCTAATCTCATCTGTCTGGAATTGGATGTGCTATGCTTGGTCACCTTGCAACATTGGGTCAGGGAATGTTCCTCCTTCATCAGTGTAAACAGAGATGCTCAAATATTCTTCCATTTTTTTAAATCCAGTTAGTAGAATGGACAGATACAATCATTCAGCCAAGTAGAGGGTTTCATGTTTTGTAGCTCTGACCAAGGTAGGCCTCCAGATGAAGAAGACAGCAATGGTGTGAGACAGACTAATTCTTCATGCATTTTTATTAGCAGAGTGCTCAGGTCCCAGAAATGAGAACTAGGGTAAAGCAGACAGAGGAACATGAACATCCTCTACCAACTGAACTATTTGGGCGAGTGATTTTTCCCCCTCATCAAAATTACAGAGGGCCTAGTCTATATGGAAAATATTTATAAAAATAACATGAAATCTTCATGAACTTTTTAGATGTCTCTCTTGCTATTTTAACTTGGGTTGCCCCTACTTCCTCAGTACATGCATGCCCAAAGTCTAAAGATGGTGGTTGAAGAAGCATTTTATATAGGTGAGGAAATGGATTGAGGTGTTGGGTTGGCAGGACTTAGAGTATGCTTTGTTACTGGAGATGTTTGGAGCATAATCCCCAAAGGGACTCTGACAATGTGCCACATGCTCCTCAGAGTTGTCTCATTCAAGGAGGAGGATCATACCATCTATACAGGAAATGCATTTTTTCCAATCATCTGTTTCGCCTATAAGAATGGAAGATCCAGAAGACTGAAGGCTTCATTTTGTTCATTTGCTTATCTTATCAAAGATGACACCAAGGAGGCATTCAATAAAGCTTGTTTGTTCCTCTCAATGGATGTTAATGAAGTTGTCAAGCATTTTAGAGAACCAAGGACTGGTCTGTTTTATATTTTAAAAACATTATGATAGAAGACATCATATCTACTTAGGCACGGTCTTCAAAGAGAAGAACAATGAGTGGATGTCACCAAGCATTCAGTTTGGAGTGGCTGTCTTAACAGGGGCATGTATAAATGGAATCATGGCCCAAGGAGACTATGGTGGGAAGGATCAGTGTGCCTTGCCAGAAAGTATGCAAGTATGGAAACGGGGTACGAGATTAGGACGGGAAACAAAAGCGGTAGAACGGAGAGTGGTTTTTCAAAGATTTGAGGGATCTATTTTGGAAAAGAGTGAAAGGCAGATTTAGGGTTTACCAATAGATGGAAATATGAGCTCAAATAAGGAATTGCATCTCATTAAATACAAAAGCCCCGCCCTCTACTGAAATGGCTATAGAATGGATCAGTTTAGTCATCTTGATGTCCTCTCATGTGAGCAGCACTCCTTGTCTCACGCTGCTGTTCCATGTGCCTGGACACCACCCATCATTCTTAGAGAGCAGTTAAATGCTACTCAGAATTATTCTCTCTCCAGAGACTAGGCCTTTTCTCTGATTCCTATATAAATACATACATGTTGGTGGAGATGGGGTGAAGGCAAGGAAACAATCTATGAGTCACTGCTGAGAAGAAGGCTGGAGGGTCAGGCTGCAGGAGCGGAATCATGGCAGAGAGGCTGTGCAACACTCTGCATATCATTCAGCTTCCCTCAGTCTGTCTCAAATGCAGTCAGTTTCACCAGACCCACAGTCCAGTCCTGCAGGCACTCAATTAAGCAGGTTGACTCAATGTAACAAGAATTATAGACAGTCATCTCCTGGTATTCATGGATGATTTATTTCAGGAGTCTCCAGGTCCCTTTCACAAAAATAGTACAGTATTTGCACAGAACATTTGCACCTTCACATGCTTAATTCTCATATTTACCTTATTCATAATGTTTACCACTACATAAATACAGTGTCTTTGGAGATAGTAGCAAGTTCTAAACATTTTGAGTATAAGCACATCTTCCAGAAATGTTTCCCACCTTAGGTTAACTGAATCAACCGAGCTGGCTGACAGAGAAATTAAGGGCATGTTTAGATAATTAATTTGTTGAATTGTAATAAATTAGCCATGATGAAGTTTCTGTCTATAATCCCTATTATTTTCTAAGAGGTTATATGTTTTCTTTGTAATCTATGTAATAACTCTGATATATTTATTTAATTTACACAGTCTGTGGCCTGCACTGGACTATGAATTGCATGAGAATAACTACCATGTGTGTTTTATATGCCTACTTCACATCACATACAATAGACTTTCAATATGCAACATACAAAAGATGGTCTCAGATAGATACTAGTCCCATGGTCAGTGACAAAGTTTTGTGCGATGCCCTTTGGTAGTGATAGTTCTTTAATCTCGCCACAGTCATACTTCCGCAGCTCAAAGGGAAATGGGCAAAGCCTTAAGTGGGGGCAGCTTCCAGCTGTGTGGCAGTGATGGCAGGTCAAGGAAGAGTAGCAGCTAGGACTAGTTAGCTGACAACCTCTGGCAGCCATGCCTTGGCATTCACTGGAGGCTCCACCCAAAGGCTAAATTCTCCACATGACTGCAGCCAGTGCTGACACAGCCCAGCTGCCACAGCTGGCTGTTTCTACACTAATGGAAAACCTGCCCCTAGGCTTCCATCACGCCAGCCTAGACTTCCTCGGACTATTGTGCAGTGAAGGTAGCACTCTGTCCATCCCTCTCTCCTTTTGCGTGAGTTAAAACCACAATGCTCTGTGTCCTTCACTTCTACTCTTGGCCCCTCTATCCTTCATTCCTTCTGAATATGTGAGGTCAAGATAGAATGTGTGATAAGAGTAAGTGCCTGTGTAACCATATATGAAATGCACTACCCATGAACAGATCACACACACACACACACACACACACACATGTGCACATGCACATATATGTGTATGTGTGTAGATGGAAGTTTCTGTCCCACTCGGTCCCAGAAACACACAGATGCTTGTATTAATTATAAACTGTTTGGCCTATTGCTGAGGCTTATTATTGACTAGCTCTTACAACCTAAATTAACCCATAATTCTTGTCTATGTTTGGCCACATGGCTTGGTACCTTTTCTCAGTAAAGAACTTTCATCTTGTTTCCTCTGTGTCTGGCTGGTGACAGACTCTCTGCCTTTCCTCTTCCCAGAATTCTCTTAGTCTGGTCACCCCCGCCTATACTTCCTGCCTGGCTACTGGCCAATCATCATTTTATTAAACTAATGCTAGTAACAAATATTTACAGGGTACAAGAGCATTATCCCACAGCACATATATATATATATATGTATATATGTGTGTGTATATACACATATATATTTTATATATATATACAGAGAGAGAGAGAGTAATTAGTGGGATTGTCTTCATGTATTCTCATATCCCACAATGCAATGCTTTCAAGTGTTGCTATAACTCTTCATAAATTTCTGTTTTCATAAAAATTTAGTAGAGAGAAGTTGAAAACACTAGAAAAATGTAATTTAAAATACAGGATTGTAAGATACTATGATTCCTACAATTAAGATTGTTCAAGGAAGAAAACAGCAGGGTACAATACTGTATGTGAATTCCATTTCCATTTATCTTCTATGGTCTGTCTGCCAAGGACTGAACTGCTATCATGCAGACTTCCTTTGAAAACGTGGGGAAGAAATAGTCTGTGTGATGTTGGAACTGTGCAATCAGAAGGATCCACATGAGCGTTGCCGACCACCTTTCATTGAAGAGTAAGAAGCCGTCGTTTAACAGTAGGTGTTGCAAAGTCATGGGTTTCATTTCCTGGAGAAACAGAATATGACTGCAGAAAAGTATAATGGAGTTTTCTGGCTGTCTGCTGAAAGAAATGACCCTTGTATGGGATGCCCACGTGTTTTAAAGAGCTTCCTGCATGGGAAGCCTGCAATGGGCTTTCTTTATTGCTCTCAAAGAGACAAGTTACTGGAAGATGAATATTATATCCAGCATTGTCACTCTCTGAGTTATTAACAGTGATTCTCTTGAACAAATATAGATTGTCTTCATCATGTGACTAGAAGCAAATTGAAGGATTTGAAAGATCAAGATGAATGGGTGTGTTTCCTTCTTTGACTCACTCAGAGAAGTCAGATTCTGCAATCTTGCATCTAGCCTTAATATTGCCTATTTTGTGAAGACTTGTCCCTTGGTGAATGTATCTCCACCCATTGTACGCTATCAAGAAAGGTGCCTGTTTTAGATTTGTTAATGCAGATCCTTATAAGACTACACTGGGGTTCCTTGGTTGAATTCAAAGAGAAGAGTTAATGAGAGACAAATCTCAGACTCAGTACCACCACCCTCTGACTTCTAAGCGTCCCTTCTCTAGGACCTGTGCTTGCTGCATTCACTGTGTGAAATAAGCACGTTACAGCATCCGATGAAGCAAGGGATTTTAAAGTTAGTGACTGTTTTTGCTGCATCTTTCTTTGCGAAGTTAATCTTCACTGAGTCTGTTCACTCTCTGCAAGATTTCCAAGATCTTCTGGATGGCTCCACTGTGTGTGGAGAAACCTGTTGGGGAAGAAGAACGAGACATTTCTCCAGCTGCTCAGAGCCTTTTCAATGCCATGTTCTAATTGAACCCATTCTCCTTGAGCAGCTAACCTCTCAGAAGACTCCCATGCAGCCTATGGAAGCCCACGGGTTATACTCTAGGTCAGATCTGACTCCCGAACATCCAGCCTGTTTTGTAATCAGTCACTTTGTAATCCCTGCTGGGCTTCCCATGAGTCCCTCAAACCCGTTAAGTGTGAGTCTGAGATCTTGTGCCTGTCTCGCTTCTCTCTAATCTTACTCTTTTGTCTGTCTTTCTTGTTCTCAGAAGTGTCTGCCCATGTTCACACAAATGAATTCTATCAGGAAATACTCTTAGCTCCTTCAGATGTCTCATTAACTTCTTTATACACAGTTAAACAGCGGATTCAGGCTTTACCAACTTGTGCCTCTCAACTCTTTCCATTTCTCTTCATACCCACTGAATTTTCCTACCTCAGAATGACATTACCTCTCACCTGAGTGGCTGCCAGGCTTCCAACTCGTCTTCCTAGCTTCAGGTTGCTCTTCCTTCTGACATAAAAACAGTTGCAAACTATCACATGTACTTGGAAGCCCGTGTCTTGAGGCTTATGCACAAATTGGGAGAATATGTCTACCAGTTCAGATCAGCCCACATTTTGAAAGTATCACAGGAATGAGTGATTGGATGAACACAATACCAGAGTGGGTTGTTGAGACTTTTTGAGTTCTGTATGTTTGTTAGGAGAAAAGTGTGTGTGTGTGAGTGTGTGTGTGTGTGTGTGTGTGTGTGTGTGTGAGAGAGAGAGAGAGAGAGAGAGAGAGAGAGAGAGAGAGAGGTATGAATCATGTGTGTGAATAGGTATGTGCATATATCTGTAAGTAATTGAATCTTTTTGATGAAAAAGACGTGTTCTTTAGCAAGGAAAAGTGTTTTCCCCAAGTGAAGTGGTTCACACGGAGTGTGCCTCTGGCAGCATCATCTCCTATGTTTCCATCCCTGAAAACTAAAAGATCTCACTTCAGCTGTGGACCATGTGATGTTTCGTTTAGAATCAAGACTCTATTAGATGACCTTCTCATAACCTCGTAGTACTGCAGAAGGTGAGAGTGGGCAGACTATCTAGGGAACTGTGGGTAGAACGCTCCGTGTGCCAAAAGACTATGTTTCCTGGCAGAAGAACTGAGGGAGCAGTAGTGAGATGAGACCAGCCTTGAGAACTCTTGATGACAAGGTCAGGAGCACCACTGTGGTACCCTAGGGGCCTGTGAGAAGGCCAGGAGCTTGGAAAATAAGAACAGCATTGTTAACCCGAGTCAATATCATCTTTACCCAAGATCACACAGTTGAGAAATGTGATCTTGCTTTCATGAGTGTCTTCTAATTTGTAATTCCATCAAAACCAAATCAAAGAAAACAACTGTACTCTGGTAGTGTAGTCTTCATCTGCCGTATGAGCAGGAGACAGTGTGGCTTCTTTAAATCCAACCTTACCTAAAATAAACTGACTGTATTACGAGACTGGTTACTAAATCATAAAGCCTCCATTATACATAAAACAATGAGGCTTTGGTTTCATAGAGAGATTTCACACTGGAAGCATGATTTTGTTGGGGGCTGGAAAAAGCACGCACCGTAGGCATTGTGTAATGTGTTTATTACTGATAGTCGTGAGGAGCTAGAGTCACAGAGCGCGCTGGCTTTCGAGGGTATTGTGGCATCTGTTCTCTCTAACTCTATCCTCAGCACAACCTTGTGCCAAGGAAGACAAGGGTATTAAGCAATTTGCTTAATGGCAGATCTGGGAATAAGATCCAGATCCTCTTGGGTGTGTTCAATAATTACTTGTTTATGAAGTGACCTCTTGGGGTTTCTCTGAGAGGAAGAAATAGGCGGTGACTGGTAGTCCAGCTTGCAGGCTCCCTTATGCTGGTCTAAATTAAAACAAAGTTACCCACTTAAAACCTTTTTTGATTATGTGGTAATTTGATTCAAGAAATATCAATCCTAGTAGCCAACTTAAGTTGAAATTTTCAAGTTCACCCGTCAAAATCTCAAAGTTTGAATGTTTTACAATAATTTGTTCCACTGATAGCTTTGCTATAAAGTATTTAAAACATGAGCATAAAGCATAGTAAGTAGAACATGAAAAGGAAAATATGAATTAAGCAGAGAGTATAAAAAGTCATTTTATCTTTCAAGTTACAGAAGAAATAGGTAGAAGGACACCTGATAAACTTGAAAATATGTACACTAGAATTTTCAATACTAATTATTCAATCTAGAAGTGAAAATAAGAGGGAGCTTACGTCATGCACAGGGGAAATACAATCATTAAGGAAGTCCACTGAAGACCTTTAGAGCAGGAAAGGCAGTTTCTAAGCAAGAGTAATGAGGAAATCTTAGAAAACCAATATACCTGGCTTATGGATGAATTTTATAAGTGATGCTTTAGAAATTAATAACTAGGGCAATGTTTCAGCAGAAATACAATTGAGCCCAAAGTTCACATAGTACAGATAGTATCACTCAAATCTGTACAGAGCTTCAAATCATACAATCTTTTTTAAAGATTTATTTCATTTTTAATTTGTGTATATGAGCATGTCTCTGTGTAGGCTTGTGTAGATGAGTGGAGGTAGCCATGAATGCCAGAAAAGGCTTAGGATATATACCCTGGAGCTGGAGTTGCAGGCAGCTATGATGTGCCCAAAAATCAAACTCAAGTCCTCTGTGAGAGTAGCACATGCTTTCAACTGCTAAGAACATCTTTCCAGACTCTGAAGAATATTTTCTCACTTCTTCATTTGAGGAAACTGAGGCCCAGATCGCCTCACTGATATGTTAGGTTTTATCCAAGTTCACAAGAGGCCTGCTATAACACTTGTAGAGCTCAGCAAGCAGGACAAGGGCAGACAAATGTCACACCTGATGTCACACATCCACGGGAGAACGTTAACCCCATTATGCTATTGTGCTCCCTTATAATCACATACTTCTGAATGGTCAGCTCCAGATGGGCCTGGGGCAGAAGGCCCAGCAGGACCTGGAAGCAGGCTCCAACTCTTTGAACTAAAGCTCCCGGGTGCTCCTATCACCAGCATAAGGAGGAATTTGGACTGTGGTGAGCATGTCTCCTCTATCTCAGAGACTGTCCACAGTGCTGTGGGGTGAAAGGGGATGACAGAACAGACAGTCCAGACTTTTTGAAAAAAATTTTTCTCTGCTTAACTGGTACCTTTCCCTTTTCAGGACTATGAGTAGAACTTTCTATAAAATTTATATAGAATTTGGGGTGATGAAGGACGCTTAAAGGAAATCCCACACTAGCTCAGAATTGAGAATAATAGATGATTATTTATTTAGGGGTAGACTCACAAATCAGAATCCTCTGCTGGAACAGAGAACAGCAACCGAATCCTGCAGCCAGAAAAGAAGCCGGATGCATGCTTTACATTGGCAGAAATAGTGTAAGAGGCCACGCCGCAGCAGACAGGTATCTTAAAGGCTACTGGCTGTAGGATTTTTCTATAGCATTGGGGGGGTCTTTAAAGCAGTTCCACATACATAAGTTCACTTGATCATCCTAAGATGCTCCTAAGAAAGAAATCACAAGTTTCATCAAGCACAAGAGGAATCCAAAGAAAGGAACTCAGCATCCCAAAGTGAGGATGAAGGGGGCCACGAGTTTCATTCCACTCTGTATACCTTTGCACACTCAGTTAACTACACACTGCTTCATAATTTACGGCACAGCGGACATCACACGGCAGCATGCTCCAAACACAAGAACTGGGCTAGTGATCTTATCAAGATACGTGGCCTGGAGACTTCAGAAACATCTGAGGCAAATGAAGTTAAGATTCCAAATGCCCTAGCAAAGATACTAATGATGAACACAGTCTGTTCAGGCTGCCTTGACAAAACACCTTAGACTGTCTTAAACAAAGGAAGTGGACTCATTCAAAGTTCCTTAGGCGTGATACTCAAGGTCAAGGTGCTTCCCATTCTGTCGCTGATGAGAGTCCAACACCTGGCTTTCAGGTGGAGGTCTCCTTCTTAGGGTCTCTTATAACCATTCCAAGGTGTTTGCTTAAGGTTTGAGCACCCGCTTCAGTGTGTTTTTTTCTCTTCTTAGAAACAAATTGATTGATTGATTAATAGTCCAGGCTATCTTTGAGCATGCAGTATAACCCAGCTGCCTTTGAATTTGTGGTAACCCTCCACCTTAGCCTCCCGAATTCTGTGATTACAGGTATGAACGACCAGGCTCAGCTTCTTAACTGACATGAAAACTTTAAAAATACACACATTAATGGAACATTTGACACATATATATACATGTATACATGGTATAATATCTAAGCTATCTAAGTTAAACCATCGCATCTCTTCAAACATTCACCAACCCTTTATGACAAAATCCTTCCAAATCCTTTCTTTTATCTCTGGACAGCATCCAACTCACTAGTCTCCCTACAGTAACTCTACCATCTTGTACCACATCCAAACCTCTTGCTTATGGCATACTGTAGCCCAATAGCCATTGTCGTCCTCCCTGCTAGTCTCTCCAGCATCTGGTAATTACCCTTCTACTTTCAAGTTCCAGATCAAGGGTTTTAAATTCAATACAGGTAAGATCATCAACTACTTATCCTTTTATGCCAAGTCTAATTTAACATTATAGTCTCCAATTCAACTCATTTCGTTAGTAGCAATACTGTTCTTTCTTCGCTCACTGAGTAACATTCCATAGTGAATATGTACCACTTATTTTTATCTATTCATTAGTTTACACACACCAGCTATCTCCATATCTAACTATTATGAGTAATATTACAATGAGCATTATACAAATATATATATATATATATACACATACATGAGTATATATATATATATATATTATACAAAATTTATTGTTTTGAACTATACTCTTCCTCTTTTCATGTGGACATCAACTTGAACAGATTACGCCATCTCTCCCTATGTTTTCATTTCAATTTGGTTTAATGACACCACAGGGAGTAGCACTATTAGGAGGTAAGGATTTGGTGAAATATGTGTGGCCTTGCTAGAAGAAATGTGTCAGAGTTGGAATAGGCTTTGAGGTCTCCTATGCTCAAGCTATGTTTCATGTGGCACACAGTTCACTTCCTGGTGCCTGAGGGTCAGGATGTCAAATTCTCATCTCCTTCTACAGCACATGTCTCTCATGATGGTAATGGGTTGAAATTGTAAGCTATCTCCAATTAATTTTTTTCTTTATACAAGTTGCCATGGTGCCTATTCACAGCAATAGAATCTCTACCTAAGACACCATGTCTCCATGGGGATATAAAATTCAATATTTCATGTTGAAAGTACACAACCATCAAACTCCAACATTCATCCAAGATCACAAGTCTATTGCACATACAGGTTAGATACATCGTCATTTTGTTTGATGATTTCATAATTCATGGAAACATTCTGATCAACAGGAGCTAATATACCTTAAACACACAATGAGGAAGATGTTTTGTAAAAGAAAGATGTCATGGCTAGATGGACCAATATTGAGACAGGACTGTAGCTGACTTATCATTTTCTTCAGCATCAAGGATCTTATTAGGGATGATTAAATACAGAAATACTCATAGCCCACAAATGTCCAATTACACATGAAAAGCTTTACATTTTGGATTCAACTACATAAAACTACAAAAACCGTGTTGTGACAATAGATAAGCACAGCATTTTGCAAAGACTGAATACAATTGCTGTTGTTGTGTACAGAATTAGCTCTGAGAGCAGTAGGCATCTTATTCAATGATCAGTCAAACCCACAAAGTTAAAGGTTTCTGATTAAGGGAATAGAAATATTTTTTCCTAGAAGTTTTCTTCACATGTTTTCAAAATTCACTCTTGACTATCACCTCATTTCAGCGACATCAATATCTGCTGGTTCTGAGAAAGAACTGAAAGCTAGTTAGTGCTTCTCCACTCCAATAACAGCACATTCACAGAGTTACACAGTTGTGACCAGAAACACTATTATTTGAGAAAACAAATTAGTATAGAGTTAATCACAGATTCAGCAAACGAGGCCAGAATCATTAACACATTCAATCCATTGCAAAACCCAAGCCCTTTAGGATGCCCCAAGAGAAAAAAAAAATGTCACAATGCCCTTCAGGGAAGTAGTGAGTTGCGCCAACTTTTGCCATAAGAGAAACTTGGCAGTATTTGGAGTCGCACCAGGAAAGTCTGTCATCATGATTAACTACTTCTCAACTACTAAAACATGCCCAGATGGAGAACCCGCAGCATTTATCTTTATACTACTTGAGAGGCACAGAGAAAAGAGGACAATACCATAAATAACTTTTTTTCCGTTCCACGCTGCATCTTTATTCTTGAACACTAGCAAAGGAACAATAGAAAAGGGTACCATGGGAATAAGGGATCATTTTCCATTAAACTTCATTCAATGTAATTGAAAACATACCATGGTACAGTGTCAGGGAACTATTGCCAAAAGATTATATTTTAAAAAAGAGAATTTCATATCTTAAAAAGAAAGTTCACTTTCAAGTATTGTTACTAAATCAGTTCATTAGGTAATATTTACAGGTCAGAGACTATGTAGACTCACACAGGGAGACAAATGTCAAAATAATGAATTGAAAGAGTAGCATTTTTCCTGGGAAGCGTTCCATGGATTTTTATGCCGATAACATGAATGACACAATAACCACCTTCCCAGAACTGCGCCAGATATAGAGCACGCTGCTTTGTAAATAGGGAGCAGGACAAGCATCTGCCCTGGGTTTAACTCATTGTTGCTCTAAAATGCGTATTAAGTATACATCAGTGGGTCAGCTCCTTTTATTCCTGACCTGTCATTTAATACCATAATTTTAATTCATTGTCTCAAAAATATTTTCTGAAAACTTGTTTTCTGCTAACCTTTGCCTCCTAATGTTTAAATGAAGCAAACTCAATTGTTTACTATCACAGATCATTTTTACTACTATCCCATTGTATACATTAACAAAGGCAAATTACCTGTAACATGTATTTTTCTCTCTTTCTCTCCTCCTTGCTTCCTTCCTTTCTTTCTTTTTTTTCGTTTTTTTTTTTTTTTTTTTTTGCAGAAGGCCCTAGAAATCCCATTTAAAGTCTTTTAACCTATTCTCTTCATGGTATTAGCAGAGGCAGAGCCTTCTGGGCTTCATAACGTAATAGTACCCTTTCATCACGCTGAATGGTTTATTAGACCCTGTTGGTACTGATGATTTAGTTTTACCACAGTAAGACCACCACTCCAGGGCTTCCCACTCTGTTTCGGGACTCCTCTGTCATTTTAATGTTTAGGGATTTGTTTATTTTCTTGTGAAATGGTCTTTCATTTAATTTTAGCATTATTTACATTATTTATTATTGAAAGACAAATTGAGGGTGAGAGAGTTGAGAGCAACGCACTGGAGTTCTGAATCATGGAAATCTGGAGCATTCCGGCCTACCCCGGGAATTCCCAGGCCCTCGGAAGTCATCATACACGGCTCCTGCTCAAATGAGTATGTCTGTTCTCAGTTACAGAAACAGAAGGAAGAGTGATGCTTGCTTACTCAGTTCTATTGGAAACCAGGACGTTGCAAACCCAGCTGCCCTTCCACACTTGATGGGTTTCCAGGCCTGCCCTTTGCCTTCATTGCTTTTCCAATTTCTAGTAACTGTGATGGTAAAGGCAGAAAATATGCCAGGCAGAGCTGGGGACTTAAGCATGCAAATTGGAATGAGGTGAGCCTCATGTTCCCTGTCTGTCAGTCTGTTTTTTGATCCCCTTTGAAATCTTGGACTCTCCTCTCCTTCCATTCTGATGAGATCTGGCTCATTCATGGTCCTATGGTCATTACCTTTCCCTCTATTCTGGAGTTTCTCTAGTTTTTCTTCTCTGCAATCCTATGGGGACCCAAGAGCTTCCAAGATGCCAGTGGACTCAGTCTCCACATGGTGTAACTCCGTATGAAGTAACTCCTCCATACGGTGTGACTCCTCCATATGATGTAACTTCTCCATATGGTGTAACTTTTCTATATGGTGTGACTCCTCCATATGGTGTAACTCCATAAGGTGTAACTCCCCCATATGGTGTAACTCCGCCATATGGTGCAACTCCTCCATATGGTGTGACTCCCCCATATGGTGTGACTCCCCCATATGGTGTAACTCCGCCATATGGTGCAACTCCTCCATATGGTGTGACTCCCCCATATGGTGTGACTCCCCCATATGGTGTAACTCCTCCATATGGTGTGACTCCGCCATATGGTGTAACTCCTCCATATGGTGTGACTCCATATGATGTAACTCCTCCATATGGTGTGACTCCCCCATATGGTGTAACTTCTCCATATGGTGTAACTCCTCCATATGGTGTGACTCCTCCATATGATGTAACTTCTCCATATGGTGTGACTCCTCCATATGATGTAACTTCTCCATATGGTGTGACTCCTCCATATGATGTAACTTCTCCATATGGTGTGACTCCTCCATATGATGTAATTTCTCCATATGGTGTAACTCCTCCATATGATGTAATTTCTCCATATGGTGTAACTCCTCCATATGGTGTAACTCCTCCATATGGTGTAACTCCTCCATATGGTGTGACTCCTCCATATGGTGTAACTCCCCCATATGGTGTAACTCCTCCATATGATGTAACTTCTCCATATGGTGTAACTCCTCCATATGGTGTAACTCCTCCATATGGTGTGACTCCTCCATATGGTGTAACTCCTCCATATGGTGTGACTCCTCCATATGGTGTAACTCCTCCATATGGTGTGACTCCATAAGGTGTAACTCCTCCATATGGTGTAACTCCTCCATATGGTGTGACTCCCCCATATGGTGTAACTCCTCCATATGGTGTGACTCCATTTGGTGTAACTCTCAGCTGGTTCATTTTGTGAAACTAGCAATTGGTTTGACTTGATTATGCTTGCTCCTTCTATCTCTCTAAAACGGATGTGAGTTGGGGGGTAATTCAGTGACAGAGGATGTGCTTAACAAAGTAGCCTAATCCCTACTATATACATGTAAGTTCTATATTAATAGTAAAAGAAATGAAAATGGCTTTGACTACAAACAAGTTTTCCTTTTTTACTCACAGTGATATCCAAAGTATAATAACAAAATAACAAATCTAGTGAAAGCAAGAAATTTTTCTAAAAAGCAGTGTAGAGAAAGCTCTGGGCTAGAGAGATATCTCAGTGGTTAAGGCATTTGCTGCTGAAGTATTCAGACGTGAGTTCAGATCCCCAGATCGTATGTAAATTCAGAGCTTGGTGTCACATGCCTATCACTCTGCTAATGGGGATCCAGAGACAAACCCCATGGGTGTCGCAGTCAGGCTAAGATAACCAAACTATGAGCACCAGAATCAGTGAAAGGCTCTCACAGAAAAAGTTAGATGGACATCCCAGTGTCAACTTCTATCTTCCAGGGGCAAGAACACCTGCATGTGTACAGACAGACAGACACACACACACACACACACACACACACACACACACATGAGTGCTCGTTCACATGGATATCTTAGGATTTTTTTTAGTCTACTACTGAAATCAAAAGAACATCACTTTTAAAAAAGATTTAAGGGGTCAGTCAGTATAACTAAAAAAAAAAACCATTGCTGTCATGTTTTTAAAGTTACCTATAAAATCCAAAGGTTAGATCACACCTGCCTCATTCTTAACATGGGCATTAAGGCAAGGGATTTAATTAGAGGTGACGGGAAACAATCACAAAGATGTAAAATATAAAATAAATTATACAGTGAAGAGTTAAAACCAAAAACATCCTCAGTACTTATTAGACAATCTAGTAACTTTGCTGTGGATTAAGTTTATCTGAACTTTGGGAATTTCAAAGCCCTTGGAATGTGGAATGCTTTTGAGAAAATATTTCTGGTTTTGATATTACATTCATATCATCTATTATTTACCTCTTCCCTTTGCAAACTTCAAACTTTGCCATGTACCTTCCCTTGTACCCTTTCAAATTCATGGCCTAATTTTTATTAATTGTTATTATAGTATACACACGCATACATACACATTCCTAAGCACAAAAGCACAGCCTGCTCAGTCTGTATAGTGTTATTTGTATGTATGTTTTCAGGGCTCACTGTTTAATATTGGATAACCTATTGGTGTGCTCTCCCCTGGGGAAGACTATTTCTCCCACCCCCAGCATTTCTTAGTTGTCTGCACTTATTTGTCTAGGGTTGGGATCTAGTGAGATGTTCCCCTTCCTTGTTAATGTGACTCTTGGTGTAATCTCTCTTTGGGTCTAGTTTAGGCAGCCATGTTGTTGAGACATAGTAGTGTCCCTGACATTTCTAGGAAATGTAATCTCATAGCAGATTTCCCATTACACTGGCCCTTACAATCTACCCCCGCTTCTGTGATGTTCCCAGAACTTTAGTTGTAGTAGTTGTGTTGTAGATGTAACTATCAGCTGGGACTGGGCACCAAAGGATCATTTGTTCTCTATATTTTGATTGCTTGAGATTTCCTGTAATGGTCTCTGTCTGTTACAAACAGAAGTTTCTTTCATGAGGGATGAGAGCCACACTTATCTGTGCATATAAGGATAAATATTTAAAATGCAGCTAAGAATTAAGCTGTTTTAGTAAAGTGGCAGTTGTTGGTCCTTCTCCAAGATCCATGAATTTAAAAACTACAGGTAGTTAACTAGGTAAAGTTATTGGTCTGGCTTTGCAGATCACCAAATCCCAAATTTGAGTATAAATCAATGAAAAGCAATGAAGCTGAATCCTTTGAAATTTAGGCAGCCTACAACTAAAGCCATTCCTGTGCTATAACCAAATGAACCCCATCCAAAACCAAACCTCTGCATTTATAAACTTATTCTATGACCAAAAGGAATGAAACAACAGTAAACAAATTCCATGACTACTTTCTTTCCACTGTGCAAATTTTTACTGGCAGGTTCTCTATAAAAAAAAAACAACAACAAAATCTTTCAATTTAGGGAAACTAGTGCAACAGTCAGAAGTTAATACCATTTATGTAATGAAATCTACAATCACTATTATTGTCTAACTGACTTCAGGAAGTAATCCATAATACGTCACAAATTTCTTGTTCATTCCTAGGAATCTTAGCATTCCATCTACAGATACAATAGCATTCATTTCCTCTTACTTGTCTTCAGTGTAGCTGGAATAAACTAATGGCACTGGAATTTAAAGTGTGCTGCAAATGAATTTTCTCCAAATATGGACTGATTACAGTGCAAAGTTTCATGCATTCTTTTAGTAGCTGAATTCCCTAATATAACAATAGGATAAACGGAATTCAAATACTTCACCCTCTAAAGACCAAGATCTCCTCATTCTAAGCCATAATCTCACCAAGCACAAACTATAATCAGTGCAAAAACTAAATAAGATGCTTAAATAGCTAGCATGCATCATTCAGCAAGCTTTACTTAAAACAAATACTCAAAGCAATTGCCCCCAAATGCAAAAGCATTTCTCACGGATAGTTGAAAATTCATCTTTGGTCTGAGCTTAAAGCTTTACAATGCAAACAACCAAAGAACTTGAGATTCTGATAGAATGCATCCTCCCAGATTTTATCATGCGGTGAGAGGTGAACCTATCACCAGAAACTGAGTAACACTGTAATGATGCATCAAAACACAATTCTTCATGCGATTTGGGTTTCGGCCTAAGGATAAGGACACTCTTCTGTGTGAAACAGCCCAGATGTCAATTCTAAACACCCGGGCGGCAGCAGGCATCAAGATGGCCTCCTGAAAGTCTTTGTTTATCGTCCTATTTACTTTCCTCCTCTGGCAGGAAGACTGGCTTGTATGCAGAAAGTACCTGGGAGACATCTGATACATGCATAAGCACACAACGCAGGTCACTGTGCAAACATTTTGGTTAGCCTTCTTCATCCTGAAGTGATGGGTGGCTTACTCAAATTCCATGTCCTTCAAACCATGTTCTCCCAGTGCACATCCATGTTGAATGTGAGAAGGGAAGTTGGTCGACCAAAGGCATGTAAGAAAGAAAGCATCTCATGCAGCAGACTGGGTCCAGACTTCTGAGGGTAAATTTTAGAATTTTACCAAGAAACAAACCTTTTGAAAACAGCATCAAGTCTCAAAAGCCAAGAGAAGGGATTTCAGTCTGTTAGTTCCCAGAGTAAATTCCTGTTACTGCTCCCCCAGGTCACAGAGCACCCACGGATTCGTCTGTACTACTTTCTCATGTTCTCCAGAGAAAAGGAAAAAAAAAAACATTCATTTTGGTCTTAAGAAGAAAACTGGTGTCAAAAACACAGAAATAGTAGCTATGATTTATAGCGGTGGGCATGGTAATGGATGTGGTGTAAATGATAGGTAAAGTGTTGATTTTAAAAGTCAAACCCACTTCATTTTACCCTGGTGACACTGCTCTGCCTTCCAGTGGTCTTGAACAACTCGCTCAATCTCTAGGTTTCAATTTATAAAGTGGGCATAGTGGCAAAACTATAAGGTTGGGCAATGTTAAATATCCAGGCTCCTAACAGTATACAATAATTCCCACATGCAGTGTGTGTGTGTATATGTGTACATGTGTGTGTGAGTGCATTGTGTGTGTGCATGCATGTGTGTGTGTGTGTGTGTGTGTGTGTGTGTGTGTGTGTGTGTGTGGCTAGCAGCAACTGGGAAACAATCATACTTGTTCTACTTCACGTGCACTCTTACTTAATATAGAATTTCAAAGCAAAGAAATGTGTAGAAAAAATAGGTGTACATGATAGTAAACCCAGACATCTGGCTAAATGTTAGGAGTATTTATAAAATATGTTTTTTAACTGTAGCATAACAAATGGAAATAGTTCAAATACACTGCATAGTCCTCTCACAGTATATTTCATATCCACCTAGCCTAACATGTTGTGATTAATTCTGAGTACCTATAATATAATCTTAAACTCTAATGTGACAAGTCAGAAAAATGAAGGACTTTTTTTTAAAACCTAGCCTTTCATAATTTAAAATGTAACCTTTTGGTTTACATGATGCCTGCAAGCAGTGACATAGCTGTTGACAACATTAATATCACTATTTCTGTCACTAAAATCTATAGCAAATACATTAGCAGCCACAAATGGAGGTAGTTTTTCAGAAAGCTTGCTAATTGCATGGCTGCTGTGAACCCAGTTCTACAGTGTTGATCCTTAAAAGCCTCAAGCTGAGGAGGGAACACAACCCTTGAAAAGGTGTGTAGACAGGTGGGTGGTACAAGAATTTGTTCTAGGATGACATATTGTGTTCTCATTATTGGTACCGTGGAGGGATTTGTCAAACACCCTAAATTCTAGTCAGAAATCAATCAAGTGTGAGCATGTCTGTCTTAGATGTGGAACCCAGAAAGAACTGGAATTCTGTTCTTTGTAAATTTGCTGCTACCTTCAAGCTACCAATTCTCTACAAGGCAAAGAAGTCTCTTTATTCACAGTGCTTATCCCTAGGTGGACCATGAGAATGGTCACAGGATGATCTGCCAGAAAAGAGAAGCTGGGATCCAGACCCCAGCAATATTCACCTCCAGAGTCCACACTTAGAACCACCATGCAACTCTAATATTTATTTAAACATCAGCTTCTCTACCTTGAAATGCAACTTTCAATTCAGAGTAATTAATTACAGGACAGCAGAGAGTGATCTGTCTGTCAGAAATAATAAATATGATTCCTTACCATGTTGCTACTTCTCAACTTTGATCGAAATTTTATTAACACCCTCAGAGGCTAAAAATCATTTCCCTTATCCTGCCTACGATGTATGGCACACAGCTCTATGGGACTAGAAAGAATATCTTCATTTCTTGCTTTATTTCTCATTTTCATATAGGAAAAGTACTTTGGGAAACAAGAAAAAAGAAGAGATTTCCTTCCAAAATCATGAGCTGGTTGGGGGACAGACCCCTGATCTCCCCAACCTCAGGTCATTCTACCCTGTCTCATCAACACCCCCAAGGATGTGCATTTCTTGAAGGTCAAGGCTTTTTACTCAGCTTGAGAAGCAACAAAGAAGGTATTCACTGGGTTCCATTGCCCTACCTATTGTCTAACTTGTGAAAGAATAAAGACACTTTGTGTAAGGCACATCATTGGGCAACACTTACAAATTCAACTTTCCTCCAAGAATTAATCTGAGAACAGAAAGAACAGGAACACTTCATAGCATTATCAGGCCACTGAAAGAAGAAATCTTCAAAATGAAACAAGTTATGGCAATAAAATGCGGGATTTCCCCATCAGTTTTAACATCAGTGACCATATCAGAAAGCCCCAACTGCCAATGTCAGGAAGACAAAGGACTTTTAAATGGAACATTGTCAGAATCTGCCTTCTCCAATAGGTCACTGCTTTTCCTTTTATGATCTGTTCACTGCAATTGCCTAAACAATAAAGCAAAATCTTGGTTTCATGTGTTTGACTTTGTGATTATCCTGATTGATGTGGAACTTAAAGGTAGGAATGTATTGCTTACCCTCCGATGTATCGTTCATGGTTCTTACAGTATTTAAGCAATACTGGATTGTCACATATTGTAATTTGCCCAAAAATGAAAACTGAAAAGTTCAAAAAGGCAGAAATGTGACATGGATAATTAGACATTTTACACTTAGGATGGAATACTATAGGCTGACACTGTTCTTCCAATGTTTTTAGTACTGTACTGAAAGCAAGTAAAATCAGTTTTCTAAGCACAGAACTTTGTTCCTCTAATATCTACATATGAGCAAGAGGAAAAAAATTGGAATCATTGTTTTGAAAAGGGAGTCACTTTAATTCTTAATTAGTCATATCTTAAATATAATCATGAAAACAAGAAATGACCAAAAAATTATGATATGTAGGTCTAAAGGTAATAATGGGATCCTTTGATAGCTTTAGATTTTCAGAAATATTTATTCGAACATTTTACTTATCTCATAGTTAGACTTGTACTTCAGTTAATGCATTTCTTCACAATTATAAACATCGAATTTTCTTTTATACTAGCTTGTATCATGAAGATTGTAAATTCTTGTGGAGAGAGAAGGCGATCACCAAACGTAATGGGAAAAGTGTATAATAACAGAATTCAATCTCCCAGACTCTCAGGGTTACATCTTAGACTAGTTTTTTTTATTCTGAGTCTTGACTTATTTTTCTGTTTAGTGTAGAACAAAAATATTCTATATTTTCAACAAAGGAATCTAAAATGGCTGAAAGACACTTAAGGAAATGCTCAACATCCTTATCCATCAGGGAAATGGATATCAAAACAACTCTGAGATTCCATCTTACACCTGTAAGAATGACCAAGATCAAAAACACTGATGACAACTTATGCTGGAGAGGTTGTGGGGTAAAGGGAACACTCCTGCGTTGCTCGTGGGAGTACAAACTAGTACATCCCCTTTGAATATCTGTATGATGATTTCTCAGAAAATTAGGAAACAACCTTCTTCAATCACCCAGCACTACCACTTCTGGGTATATATCCAAAGGATACTCAATCATACCACAAGGACATGTGCTCAACTGTATTCATAGCAGCACTGTCTGTCATAGCCAGAACCAAGAAACAACCTAAATGTCCCTCAATGGAAGAATGGATTTTTTTTAAGAAAAGTACGCAATGGAGTACTACACAGCAGAGAAAAATAATGACATCTTGAAATGTGCAGGAAAATGGATGGAGCTAGAAAACATCATATTGAGTGAGGTAACCCAGACCCAGAAAGACAGTTATCAATGTACTCACTCATAAATGGTTTTTAAACATAAAGCAAAAAAAACCACCCTCAAATCACAATCTGAGAGAAGCTAGACAATAATGAGGACCCTAAGAGGGACATATATGGATCTAATCTACATGGTAAGTAGAAAAAGACAAGATTTCCTGAGTAAATTTGGAGCATGGGGACCATGAGAGAGAGTTGAAGGGGAGAGAAAAGGCAGGGAGGGGAGCAGAGAAAAATGTATAGCTCAATAAAACCAATTAAAAAAGAAAAATACTATATTTTTTAGTATCATAGGTGGGTGGTTCTCTTGTTATAGGGTTGGTGTTCAACACTATAATTTTCATTTTTTCTAACAACCCTCTACACAAACACAAGATTTTGCTTTCAAAATGGAAAAATATAAGTGTTAGGGACAGAAATGAATGAGAAAATGTCACAAATGTTTAGGATGTGTCAGGTGACATGTCCCCACTGTAGAAGTTCCCTGGGCTTGGTTCAAAGGTGTTTAATGCCAAACATTGTATTTTAGGATAAAACTAGGCCTTTAACTACAAAAAATAAATTTATTCCCACTCTCTATATATGAGTATTCAGAAAACCAATAGTCTTTTATGAACATTGATCAGAATCCGTTATGGTTTGTACCCCAGACATTTATGTCCTATAATCTCTTTTTCCAAGCCAAACTGTATCATCTTTATTAAAGACATTTTCCATAAACAATCATGGTTTTCCAGGCAGGACTTGGGCAGACAATTATTAATAGTATACAAATGCCCTTCTTGTATCAACTACCAAAATCAGAAAGCCATTATACAACCTGATGAGTGGTGTGGGAAGTTCTTCTGTATATGAATTGCTTTTATTGGTTAATGAATAAAGCTGCTTTCAGCCAATGGTTTAACAGAATAAAGCCAGGCAGGAAATCCAAATAGAGATAGAGATAGAGATAGAGATAGAGATAGAGATAGAGATAGAGATAGAGATAGATAGATAGAGAGAGAGAGAGAGAGAGAGAGAGAGAGAGAGAGAGAGAGAAGGTGGAGTCAGAGAAAAGCCATGTAGCTGCTGCCTAAGGAGACATAAGCCCGGGAACTTTATCAATAAACCATGAGCGTGAGGTAAAATATAAAATAATGGAAATGGGTTAATTTAAGATATAAGAGCTAGCTAGCAATAGGCTTAAGCTATTGGCCAAGCAGTGTTTTAAATAATATAATTTCTGTGTAATTATTTCAGGTCTGGGCAGTCGGGAACGAACCTCCAGATGAGTCTTCACTTGATGCTCTGAAAAGGGGGAGAAGCTTAGAGTGGGGGCTGACATTTCACATTGAGGATGTTGTTCAACAGCTTTTCACAGGCCAGCCCTGACTTTCAGGAAATGGAATGAAAATGGCAGAATTATCAAGCAGAACAACCTTGCGGATTTTCTTCATCTTTCAGGAGATGGAGCATGGATGCTGAATGCGCAGATGCAGCAGTGTGTGAGTTGGGTCTGTCCAATGATTGTTCTTGCTGCTTATTCACACTTCTCTGTGCTGTAATCTTGGTCCCCCAGGGGGTAGTGATGGGGTGGTGATCTGGTAATTTTTAAGAAACAAGGCCTAGTGTAAGGTCCTTAGTTCAGTTGAGAAGATTACCTTGAAAGGAGTAGTGGAATCCTTGACTCTTTCAATGTTGTCTCCCTTTCCTATACTTGCTCTCACTGCATGCCATCTACTTGGGGCCATCATAAAAAGAACAAAATAGTAAGAATATTGATTATGGATGTACACTCCACATGATATTATGAAATAAACCTCCTGTATTTACAAAGCAGTGTGTTCAGATATTCATTAGACCAACGCAAACCAATACAACATCCATAGTCAATGTGATATAAAATTTATCAGCACATTCCTTTTGCTTATCTCATGTCATAACTACAGTCAGAAGCCTTCTGTCTTGCTTGTGGTGATATTTTGTTTGTGCTTTAACAAATAAAGCTTGTCTGAAGATCAGAATGTGGAGCTAGCCACTGAAGCCAGGCAGTGGTGGCACACACGTTTAATCCCAGCACTTGGGGGGCAGAGGCAGAGGGATCTCTGTGAGTTCAAGGCCAACCTGGTCTACATAAGATCGATCCAGTCTAAAAGAGAATGAGAGCGAAGCAGTGGTGGCTCACATCTTTAATCCTAGTATTTGGGAGTCACAGGCCTTTAATCCAGCACTAGGGAAGTCGAGACAGGAAGGAATATGACTAGGTGGAGTATAAGGCAGGAGGAGACAGGAGTTCATGGCATTCAGCCTGAAGACTTGCAGAGACAGGATACCCATTTGGTCTGAGTATTTCATAGTGGTAAGAACTAGTGGCTGGCTGCTCTGCTTCTCTGCTTTTAACCCCTGATAGCTGACTCCAGGTTTCTATTAGAATTCATGTTATACTTACTTGTTTCCTGTTGTTGTGATAAACTATACTGACAAAAGTACTTTCATGGAGAAAAGTTTTATTTTGTTCATAATTCCAAGTTGTAGTCCATAACTGTAGAGAGGTTAAGGCAGGACAAACTTAAAGCACCTACTCATAATATGTCCATAGGAGAGGGAGGGAGGGAGGGAGGGAGGGAGGGAGGGAGAGAGAGAGAGAGAGAGAGAGAGAGAGAGAGAGAGAGAGAGAATGAGAGGAGAAACAGAAAGAGAGAGAGAGAGAGAGAGAGAGAGAGAGAGAGAGAGAGAGAGAGAGAGAGAGAGAGAGAGAATTAATGTATGTTTGTGCTCAGCTCACTTTCTTCACCAATAAAGTTCAGGATCCTCTGCTTATTGAAACCAGAGACTGCATGTTGGTTTCTCAGCCACCCAGACCCAAATAATCACACAGAAACTATATTAATTACAACACTGCTTGACCAATGGCTCAGGTGTATTTCTAGCTAGCTCTTACATCTTATTTAAAGCATTTCTATTAATCTGTGTATCATCACAACACTGTGACCTACTGGTAAGGTTCTGGCATCTTTCTCCTTTGGCAGCTACATGGCATCTCTTTTACTCCACCTATTCTCTCTATACATCTCTGTTTGGATTTCCCGACTGGCTTTATTCTGCCCTACCATAGGCCAAAGCAGCTTTTTTATTAGCCAATGGTGAAAAACTACATTCATAGCATCCAGACAGGAATCCCACATCATCTTATAAAATGGTACCACCCATTATAGACAGGTCTTCTCACTTCGATTAGAGTAATAAAGATATCCCCTGCCGACATGCCAACATGTCAATCTGACCTAGACCCTCATTGAAACACTTTCCACTTTATTCTATTCTGTTTCATACTGACAATCAAAATTGGCCATCATATCTTCCAACCCCAAAATATATATCAACATTTAATATTGCAATGATGGGGAAAATGAATATGATAAAGGAGACAGAGAAGTGATCAAATAAATAATTTAATCATAGCTTCACTAAAAAGGACTCTTTGTTGATATAAGTATTCCATAATAGAATATCATAGTCTGAGTTGAATAAATACCAAAAATATAGTTCCCTGAGTTCGAGAAGTTGGGAAATCAAGACAAGTATGTCATAGTCCTAGGAATATTGGATGGATAGAGTCACACTGTCATCCACAGATGACTTTATCCTTGCTATGACTTCACAGGGTAGAGAAAGGAGTTCCATCTCATTCATGTGTCTTACAAGAATGCTAATTCTATTCATGGGGACTCATCCATCAACACCCAAAACATCACTCCAAAATACCATTGCGTTAGGTATTGAGTCTTCCAGAAGAAAGTCTGGGGAAGGCTTCCACGTACACAGACTATAGCAGACAAAGGGAAATATATCTGCCCTCCAAGTGGGCCCAGTTAGTAACATACTTGTTAACATAGACTCATCCAGGCTCCACTTCAGGTACTCCTCCTAAATCTCCTAGCTTCCCCATTTGTAGCCTTAGGGTAGAACTATGAGAACTTCTTTTTCTGTTCTCTACTGTCTTACTCTTCCCCGTCTATTTCCCACATAACTTCCATTCCTTTCTTGTAGCTCAGTTGGATAGCATCAGAACATACTAAATTTATTTCCACTAAGGTAAATGACACATTTGTCTATTTTTACCCCTTAGGCCATGTTTGCTTGGAGATTCAAATAAATATTTGATGGAACACCTTCCAGTCAATGAGGTATTTAAGGCATTATCTGGTGACCACTTTGAAAAAAAATGAAGCACAGTGAGTCCAAACATGCTAACTTCAGAAGCCAAACATTATTCCCAGGAAACCTGCCAACCTGAAACTAGATCCTAACCTTGTTCTCCCAGGAAGGCTGGTTTCTTTATTTACAAAGCTCCTATGGCTCATGGGATTTACTTTCTTTCAGTTCATTAAAGCTATTATTTATGGAATTAAAGAGAAAAAAATGTTCTCCCATCTTTCAATTCTCTGTTGGTAGCTCTTTCTGGAATCCACTTTCCCTAGTGAGTTATGCTCCTTGGACAAGGATTCCACAGTGATTTGCTTACTTATCTGCTATTAAAGCTCTCTTCTTGACAACTGGCCTGCACCCTGTTATGGGAGTTCCCCAACTCAGACCTAGCTTGCTTCATTGTTTCTAATTTGTATAGTGTATTTCTGGACAATTTAAGAAGTGTAATTAAATCTGTTCTATACCAAACAATTGTTTCACAAAATCCTATCCATTGAGTCGCTTTCTATTGAAGGAACACAAGTAATTGCTCTAATGATATATAATACTTAATATTCCTCGCATCCCTGAAGACACAGAGAAAACCATTGTGACACATGTGTAACTCCTTAAATTACTACAGTGATCACTGACTGAAAGTCAATGGCCAAAAAAAGGTTCTTCTTAAGAACTAAGACTTTTTTTGATTTTGGTTTTCGAGACAGGGTTCTTTGTATAGCAGTCTTAGCTGTCCTGGAACTAGCTCAGTAGACCAGGCTGGCCTTGAACTCACAGAGATCCACCTGTCTTTGCTTCCCAAGTTCTGGGATTAAAGGTGTGCACCACCATTGCCTAGAAAGAGCTAAGATATTTTAAGAGGATTTTTTTTTAAGAAAAAGGCTGCAAATATTTTTCTACCTTATTTTGGGAAATGTCTTCTTGACCTGTACTTGGGAAATGAAGACTACATCAATATCTGCATATTATAGCATTCAAATTCCACTTATATGAAGCATTGATAGTAGTCATATTCACGGAAACAGAGTGTAGAATGGTTACACATGGGTCTGCAAGGAGGAGAGGTACAGATAAAGACATAGGTCAAAGGTCATGAAGATTCAGTTGAGCAGGGAGAAAACTCAAGATATCCAGTGTACAATATAAAAACTATAGTTGATATATTATATACCTTAAAATGCTGAAGAGCATGGAATTTAAGTGTATTTATCACAAGAATATATTATGTGTGTGCACGTCAAATGTGCCAAATGACTTGATTCGGTCATTTGCCAAAGCTCTTACCCCAGCCAGTCAAAGGTCTTGATTATCTTGCAGGGAAAAGTCAAAGTTTTATAGTAAAGCTGTCATTAGTGCAGGTAAATGCCTTTCTGGAACGCTCTTAGGTCTAATATTAATGTGAGGTATTGTCACCCCACAAAGGGAAATGGTCATGTTTAATGCAGAAGTGACCAGTGAGATGACCACAGGCATGTATCTGTTTCAAGGGATAAATATTGCTTAAAGCTGTGCACTGCCTGGCATGTGTGAGCACAGGGACTCCCTTGGAAACTGAACTTTCAGTCAGTCCAAAACAGACCAGTTGGATAATGCTGGGAGAAGCAGCCAAATTTACCAGGCTTGTTTATGACTGCGAAACATCAAAGCAGCTTGCGGGATTTGATCCACATTGGGCTGATGTGGATTTGAAGGGAAATCTCTCAAGCTGCGTCTTTTTTGTTGCAAACTGCAGACCGAGATCAGAGGCAGCAGCAGGCTCAGAAAGAATTCTAAAGCTGTACTGGGCAAAGCATTGCACGGTCCAGTGTTTTGACAAAGTTGGCCACTCTGGACCTAGAATAAACATCTATTTTCATCTTTTGAAACAGCACACATAGTCTATATACATGCATATACTCTGCAGACAATATTTTAATCAAGAGTTAAATAAAGTAAGAAGAAAGAAAAAAATAAAAACCTATGTTTCTTCTTCTCCTAAAAGGGGGAGTTAAAAGCTCTAACTTCGTTACATACCTCAAGAACTACGTAGTATTTAGCATTTTCTTCACAAAGATTAAAATAGGGCTGCATATGGCTTGGTTGGTAAGGTGTTTATCTAGTTTATTCAAGACCCCAGGGCCATCCCTACCACTTCACAAATTATTCAATGTCATACTTGAGTGACCTTGAAGTCATCCTTGAGTGTGTTCAAACCCACTTCAAGCCCCATGACACCTTATGTCAAAAGGGAGAAAGGAAGGGAAAAAAGAGAGAAGAAGGGGGATATAAAAATAAAAACTGATAGAATGATATAAGAAACACTGCTGGATTTCTTCTTCTTCAGATGCATAGGAAGCCAGAAAAGCAACTTTGAACTCAGTGTGTCTTTCCCACTCACTGTTAAAGTCTCTGGATTTCATCTCTCATGTTTGGTCTTCTGAAATACCTTTGTTCCAGACACTGTAAATGTTAGAACAAATTCAATGTTTTCAGAAGTATAAATCAGGATTACTAAGGTAGAGCAATCATAATTCAAAAATGAAAGCCAAGTGTCTAAATTGATTGTTTATACTACAAAGCCTATCAGAAATAATCGAGACTAATAATCTATTATGTATTCTAAAAGCAAGTGTTTTCAAAAATAAAATGTAACTCTTAGATGTAATGTACAAAATCCTAAAATACAATGATTGCTCACCTATAAAAAAATTCCAAAGGGAAAAAAATGACCAGTACTATCTGAAGTATTAACTGAATTCATCCCACTGGAGTTCCATGATAATAGGGTCAGGACATTTCATTGACAAGCCTGTGTTTAGTGCCTTTCACAGTATCTAAAGGCAAGAAGAATACAAGAAGTACTCATTGATCTGGGTGCAGTAACACATACCTTTAATTCCTGCACTTGGGAAACAGGCAGGAAGTTTGTTTGAGGACAGCGTGGCATACAGAGTGAGTTCCAGGACAGACAGGGCAACATTTAGAAACCCTGTTTCCAAAACCAGAAGAAACTATAGGAATACTCATTGAGTGAATAAATTAGTAATTTAATGGTAACATTTCATTAATAAAAATATATAATTTGACTAAAACATATCTTATTGAGCTAGGAAAATCTATAACAGTAATCTACTTTTATGCTTCAGATTACTTCAAAATAACCTTAGTAACAGACGTAAATCAGTCCTAATTTAGTTATCTTTATAATTTTAAAGTTTTCTGTTGTGCCTGGTGTACAGTGTACTTATCTGACAAATGATGTAGTTAAGGGTAAAAAAAAAAAAACAAGCCAAGTGTCCATAGTAAATGAACAATAAAGAAGTACTGTTGATGTTAAGTGTATATGATGGAACACGATTCATTCAGCCTAAAAGCATGAGTTCCTCTCATTGACAACACTAGGTTCCAGTTAGAGAGGAAGAATAAATTCCGAAATCTACTGTACAGCATGGTGTCTCTAGGCAGTGAATATAAGCTGGCAAACTGTTGAGTGTAGCTGTTCAGTATGTTCCCCACAAAAAGAGTTAGCTATATTATGCTGTGTAACGCACATGTTAATTATGTTCATTTACCAACTTCACAACACTTACATCTGTGGAACCACTAGGTGATGTGTATCATAAGTATAAATAATTCTTATTTTTCCACTTTCAAAAGGATGGTAGCCATGGAAACCCAAAGCACGACGCATATGTGGCTGGAAAGGAGCCTCACGGATGCCATAGGAATGCATACCTCATCAAGCATCTGTCTCTTCTTTCTGGACACTAGGGTCACAGCTCAGCAGATCTGTCCCATAAAGCCACATCCAGGCTCTACTTCAATAAACGCAAACTTTGTAGTTGAGTGTGTGTCTGGATTCCCATTCACCTCTCTGTACACCCCTGAAAGATAATTCTCAACTCTTCTGAATGTGTCTCAAGAACAGGATCCACATTGGGCCAGAGAGAGATGAGCCAGTTATCTTCTACTAAACAGTTAGTTCATGAGTCAATTAGCTTAGTGGAGAAGAAAAATATTACAGAAGCATTGATGCCTCTAAAATGATGCCACTGAACTTAAAATAAAGGTAGCTGGTGCCAGTAGGGTCCAGAATGTTAAGAGATAGCAAAAAAAAAAAAATACACACAAAAGCCCAAAGAAAGTAAGGCACTAAAGAGAGCCTAGGATAGCAGAGAATTGTTAGAGAAGGAAACATACTTTTACTTTGACAGAACAAGGTAATTAATAAGGGATAAAGCTGGAGATGGTTTCCAGCAGGCCAGCTAGGAAAATGTAGCCATGGATGGTGATGTCACCAATAGTATCTATGGATGGCGATTTCACTAGTAGCAGTCATGGATGATAGTGTCACTAATAACAGGCAAGAATGGTGTCACCAATAACAGCCATGGATGATGGTGTCACTAATAACATTATGGATGGTGATGTCACTAACAACATCTGTGGATTGTCTTATTACTAATAGCAGCCATGGATAGTGATGTCACCAATAACAGCCCTGGACATTGGTGTCACTAATAACATCCATGGATGTCCATGTTATTAATAACAGTCCTAGATGGCACTAATAGCAGAAACAGCTTTAGAATATAAAGACACTATAAGCTAAAACAGTGGCTTCCTTTCCAGACATCTTCCTTTTATTAAGCTCATACCATATCTAATATGTGAAATCACACAAGCAGCAGGTGTTTGCCAAGTGTTTTAGCTGGATACCAGCTACAGGAAAGTGACCAGGGAAAGAAGAAATGAATTGACTTTATGGCTGAGTAGATCGTGGCAGAAGGATAAGTCACTCCTTTGTAAGTCATGCACTGCGTACCTGAGGACCTATTTTGGAATTCCAGTGAAACTGGATGAGGATCTTACTGTACTGACAAAGAGCAATATTGAGAGGTCAGCTATGAGCTAGTAGTGTAACTCAGTAGCAGAGCATTCATTGGGGGCTTGGGCTCAGTCAGTAACATGATCATAAATAAGCCAGTGGTGCTAGGATAACCATATGTACATTACCTTTCAAATATCTTAATTAGAAACTGCAGGAACCAAGATAGTGACGCTTGCTATATAAGAGGTGCCGTCAGTTGGATTAGGCTCTGAATGCCTCAGACTAGCATCCTCACACTTTCAAATCCCACAGGGATCCTGTTAGATGTGAACAACACTTTGCTCCTACAGAGAGCCTTTTAGGAGCCCTCTATCACATCCTTTTGGCACAAGAGTAGCGGTGATTATGGATCACGGAGACAGGCAGGCTAGAAGGTAGATCACCTTTGTCAAGACGCGAAATTTACAGAGTCCACGAACCATAACTCTTATCCTCTACAGTAAAAATGGCACTGGTGGTGATTTAAGGTCGGTGGATAGTGCGACTTATGCTGATAATTATAAAGGATGCCCTGCTGTGCAGTATTATTTCACATGTCTATAAATTTCCTGCCACAATTTTCATTTCATCTCATCTTACACATCAAAAACTTGTGCTGTCCATAAAAAGGACACATAGCAGTTCTATCAAAAAAGCATCTTTCATCTAAAGCCCCTTCAAGAATGTGCTGTCTGACCAGAAAGTATCGGTAGTTATATTAGCTTATCCCAGGACCAGTGCATCCCCACTCTGAGATTTAAAATCAGATTCTTGCATCTTTCACCAAGCTCTTGGAAACCGTCAGTATACTGGTTCTAAAGCAGGAAAATGACTGCTCAGGATTACAGCCCCTGAGGGTTTAATCTCACCTCCTGCAACACAGAAAAAAAAAAACAGACCTTCTTCTGTTAATGTCAACTTTTCAGATTTCACTTAGCACCAAAATGACACATTATCTCTCTCTCTCTCTCTCTCTCTCTCTCTCTCTCTCTCTCTCTCTCTCTCTCTCTCTCTCTCTCATTTATGTGAGTGGTCACATTGAATCCCCTTCTGAACTCCCTTGTTTGTTCCTTTGTCTCTAAGTCTTGGAGCCACCTATTTTGGGAACAAAATGCTGCGGAACCGCACCCGTGGGCAGGAAGTGGAAGCAGCCAACACGCAGGATGACATCTTCGCACTTTTTATTTCCAGTTTTCAATTCTCCAGTTTGAACTCTCTAATTCTTTGTTGTATTTTTTTCTGCTCTAATTTTTTTATTCCAATTCCCTCTAGCTTCTTTGCTCACCGAAGTTATATATACATACTTAGCAACAAACTTAATAAGAAGGTCACAGAAACTTCTTCAGGGTCACAATGCATTTCTTGAGTAAATGATAAAGAGCGAAGCCATTTACCATGGCAACACATAGGTGGGGGTGGGCAATTGTTCATATGTACTCTTTGCTCTATCCTGTCCTTTAACTCTTCCTCTTTCTTTCCCTTTTGTTTTTTAAGACGAGGTTTCTCTGTAGTAGCTTTGGAGCCTGTCCTGGAACTAGCTCTGGTGGACCAGGCTGGCCTTGAACTCACAGAGATACGCCTGCCTCTGCCTCCTGATTGCTGGGATTAAAGGCGTGTGTCACCACCACACAGCTCCTCTTACTTTCTTATCAAAAGCTGCAGAAGTACTCCAAGCCCCATCCATTGCATGTAGAGTTCCCAATGTTTATGGTCCAACACAGCCACTCTCTCCCTTGACTTCTCTAAGCTCTTTTCTTGCAATTCTCTCTTTGAATGTATAATGCATCCTGTCTTGTCTGGCAGCCCTGCGAGTCTCAGTCTCCTCTCATCAACTCTTTGAGGGCAGGAAAAGTGTCTCACTCTTGTATCCCCAAAAGCAACATCCCAATGCCTGATGCAGAACTGGGGTTCAATAAATGTCTGTTGTCTTGAAGTCTGGTTCAGTGGGCCTGGTCCTCTGGCAGTGCTATCTAAAAGACAGCTCTACCCTTCTGGGCTCTCTGCTCTTGTTTTATCTGTTATGATGTGTTTATACAGAGTCCCTGCTTTATGCCAGAAGCCAAACACTGTAGTGATACATTTGCAGTCAGGTTAACTGCTTGGCACTTTTTCACGTGGAAAGACCCAAACTGGATGTGTTAAGAGTTTTCTTTAGAAACCTTCTCATGAAAATAAATGGTATAAATAACTATATCCAATAAGGCACTACTTAGTCAATAAGTAAGGCGAGTTACCCAATATAGAAAGCTCTCGAGAAACACGGGTTGAATGAAATAGGGGACTCTTCTTCAAATCACTTTAGTTCATCATCTTTGTCTTGACTTTGCAGCAGAGTATAGTATATGATGAAGTATAATTTATGATGATATAGAAATTATTTTGTTTAAATTTTCAAACAGAAAAACCAAACAATGACTGATGGAGTGGCCTATCAAAGGAACTCTTATCAGAATAAATCTTTATCAACTTTGTCTAACACATACAAGAGAAAGGATCAGTAGTAATTTTTCAAATATTTTTCTAATATTACTGACAGCCAACTTTTTGACACTATGACAATATATGAGATAATTATTCACTTCTAAACTAACATTTTATTTGGGCTTGCAGTTCAGGTGGTGATTTGACTCTGGTGTGGGAAGTCATGTGGGATTTCCCTCTGTATGCTGTGAATATGTTTTAGTATCATTAGTTAATGAAGAAACTGCTCTGGCCTGTGGCAGGGCAGAATAGAGCTAGATGGGGAAATATAAACTGAATGCTGAAAGAAAGAAGGCAGAGTCAGGGAGTTGCCATGTAGCCGCCAAAGGAAACAGATGCTAGATGGAACCTCGCCAGTAAACCACGAGCCTTGTGGTAAAATATAAAATAATAGAAATGGGTAAATTTAAGATGTAAGAGTTAGTTAATCAGAAGCCTGAGCTAATAGGCCAAGGCAGCTCATTAACCAATAAAAGCAACACAATTACAGAAGGGCTTCCCATACCATGAGTCAATTGTTCTAAGCCTTTGGGGAAATGGGGCATCACTGTAGAAGGGAAGGACACTGCACGGCTGCTCACAGGAACTCAAGGAGAGAAAGAAGGAAGACTAGAATCTTCAATACCCCACAAGGACACCACTCACAGTGATGCAAAGATTACTCACTGGGCTTCACCTCCTAAAGTTTCATCAGTTCTGAATAGAGCCACCCTGGGGTAGGTGTTTTACTGCAAGTAGTTTTGGGGACAACATTCAGCCAATAGTTCAAAACATATGAGGATTTGATAAGAATTCTTTCAACCCCCTTTTGTCTATAAGCTTCTAGAAGGTTCTGCTCATCAAAGAAAGATCTGTTTTAAATCCTGAGAAACTGAGTCTAAAGCTGCTATGATCATAGTCTCTAGTAGCTCAGTTCACAAATGGTCAAGGTAAAACTTCTTTAATATTTTTATATTAGTATTTTCATATTTTTCTTACTGGAAAAAATCAACAACAGAAAACAGATTCAAAGAAGCTGTGAAGTAATTTTAAAACAATACTTTTAATCAAGTTATTTTAAATTCCTTATAAACCTAAAAGAATAGCTTTTGAGCTCCAAGCAAATGTTTTGGGCCAGTGAGACAGCTCAGCACATAAAGGCATAGATTGCCTGTTTATAGCCATAGATTGCCTGTTTATAGCCATAGATTGCCTGTTTTCCTGGCACATAAACTCATCAATGCACTTCCTGTTTACTTAGGTAATATCATACCCTTCTGGAGTGTTTGATAGAGTTGAAGAATTTATAGTTACAGTTATAGTTTTCTTTAGTTAATATAAAATATAAATAATATATAAATATTGTAACTAAAATTCTTTCTTGATACTTTTTATATCTAATTTTACTATGTTAAAGTTAAAACCTTCCTTTTTATTTAAACAGAAAAGAGTAGGTGATTTGTGAGTCCCCCTGTGTGCTGTGATTACCATTAATGAATAAAGAAAACTGCCTTGGCCTGTTGATAGGACAGAACTTAGGTAGGCAGTGAGGACTGGACTGAATGCTGGGAGAAAGAAAGGTGGAGTCAGAGGAGATGCCATGGTGCCACTGGAGATAGACTCACTGAAACTTTCCTGATAGGCCACGACTTCGTGGTGATGCACAAACTAATGGAAATGAGTTAAATTAAGATATAAGAGTTAGCCAATAAGAAGCTAGAGCTAATGGGCCAAGCAGTGATTTAATTAATACAAATACACACACACACACACACACAAACACACATTCAGCAAAAATGCAAGCATTTCTCAAAGAGCAGAGAGTAAATATCAGTGCCGTGGCTCAGATGTGCATTTTTCTAAAAGGATGGGAAGACTTTATAATCAGAAACAAAGGCAAAAAGGAAGTCTAACCATCATTATCAACTTGTGTGATAAAACTGAGTAAGTTTTATTCCTTGGAATTTTCACGAAATCACAAAAGATAAAGAAGAGTGCGCCTGCATCTAGCACAGACATAGCCATGAGCATCACTGAGTCTACAACCAGCTTAGCACAGACGTAGCCATGAGCATCACTGAGTCTACAACCAGCTTAGCACAGACGTAGCCATGAGCATCACTGAGTCTTCCAACCAGCTTAGAGAGGGTTTCTACAAGACCACAGCAACCCTTATAAGGAAAAGACATTTAAGAGAGGCGGCTTACATTTTCAAAGGATTAGGCCATTATCATCATGGTGGGATATGGTGGCATGCAGGCAGATTTGGTGGTGGAGAAGTAGCCTAGCGTCCTATATCTTGACTTGCAGGTAACTGGAAGTGGTCTGTCTCATGGGGCGCACCCTGAACATATATAAAACCTCAAAGCCCACCTCCACAGTGACACTTTCACCAAAAAGGCCACACCCACTCCAACAAAGACACACTTACTAATAGTGCCACTCCCATTGAGGGCCATTTTCTTTCAAGCCACCACACCAAGCATCACTTAGAACTAGGTTTGACCCATGTGGTCCATGAACCAAATGTGTTCCAATGCTTGGCATTTTATCTCCTACTAGTTGGACTGTTCATTTTCCTACTTTTATGAATTCTTTTTCAAGAAAGCAGTTGTGTGTGTGATATGCATATGTGTGTGTGTTGTGTATGTGAGAATGCCATAGCAGATACGTGAAGCTCAGGAGATAACTCTCGGGAGTCAGTTTTCTCTTTCCAGAGATGCAGCCAAGAATCAAACTCAAGCCATCAGACTTGTGCTGCAAATCCTTTTACCTGCTAAAGATCCCACAGCCCCGATCTCCTATTTTAAAATGCTGGAAGCATATCAAAAGAAGGGAAATCTTTCTTGGCAATTTTGTTAGCAATAAATAACGTTTTATTAGAACCTAGTAATATTTTTGTTCCCATATTTTCGTCAGCTGCTCCCATGTCACAAGGACAAGACTGAGTCACTTTGACAAAGATAGTAAGGCCCATATAGCCCAAACTGTTTACTGCCAAAGAAAAACATTCCCGAGACTCTGGAGCAGATCAAAGGCCTACATTTATATTGACTTGACAATCCTGAAGCCCTCAGTACAAGCCTGTACTTGTACTGTACAATGATAGACACAGTATCCCCCAATAGGACTAGGACTGTCTCACATAAGCATCCATTATATTAGCATTTTGCAACGCATGCTATTTGGAAATTAAGTTTGAGGAATGTTAAGGGCTGTCATGACTAGAGGAGGCTCTGTAGACAAATGATAACAGAGATTTTGGATGATATTTTAAGACATCAATGACCCTACAAGCGTTTCTCCAACATGTTATACACTAGCATTTTTCTGTTCTACCACACCTTCCAATCTTGAAGGACATAGGAAGATGTCATGCCTTGGGGGTGGGATAAGAAAATGAAGTAAGCCACCTTGAATGTGTTAAGATCATAATGACACATATGTATTAAACACTCACTAAAATATTGAGAAATTTAACCACAAAGGCATGCAGTATGAAATAGTTTTATGAAAATTTGGATTCTCAAAAAGCACATTCTGATTAAAATATTGCCAGTGCGAACTGTGAACATAGAACATTTCTGATGATAGCCTGAGAACATACTTTTGGCAGGGAAACTTGGCTTCTGATGGCAGGAAAGTATACTGGCACAGAGAGGCAACCAAAGGGGCTTAGTACAGCGGAAAGCCAAGGTACGCAGGTTATCAGCGAACACAGATTTCACCCAGAGCTCTAATCAGCAGGACCATTTGGAAACCCATAGCGCCTGCAAAGGATAGAAGCTGCTTGAAAGATAAGTTATGCAAAATGTACTCCCTTTGTATGACCACCAGAAGAGGCTGCATCGGCTCCCACAAGGGACAATCGTCACCTCTGATGGAATTATCTCCTTGATTCCTACAGTTTAGGAATAATCCTAAAACTTCCTTTTCATGAGGTTGTACCCTGGAGAGAAGAGATGATGATAGTAAAATATTTTGCCCACAATGGGCAGTGTCCCCAGTTTCTTGAATGGCCTGCTTGTTTGTTTGCTGAGACAGAGCCCTCTTTGATGATTGGGCTAACCTCGAACTTGGAGTAATATTCTTGCCTTTATCTCTTCAATGCTTGGGTTCCAGATAGGTGTATTTGGAAATTCAGAATATCTACACTTCAGTAGTTTTCTTAAAATCTGGCAGAACTGAGTGTAAATGAATCATCATGGATGCTGTCACTTCATACACTTTCATATAAAAATTATTAATTATTGGTTTCTAACACATTGCTAAGAATAATGAACTCCAAAAAATGTTTTAAAATAAATTTTTATAGTTATTTATTTATAGTTACTATAGTTATTATTAAGGGATATCATGCCACAGCTTTCATATAGAAGCTGGAGAATGACTTGGGGATGCAGTTCTCACCTCCTACCGTGTAGACTTGGAGATTCAAACTCAGGTTCTCAGGTTAGATGTCAAGTACCATTGCCCACTGAACCATCTCACCAGCTCAAGAGACTTCCCAAAGAAAACAAGAGCTTGCATGATACAGAGTGCCCACTGTGACCAATTAGAGATGCAATGTCTCAGGAAAGCCATGTGTTAAAAGCTTTGAGCCTGTTTCAGTGTTCACACATATGGTTTGGAGTGAAGGACTGGGACATGATTGCTGGGTCAACCCACTGAAGAATATTTCATTAGATGGTATTGGGGAGGTCAAAGAAACAATGAGGTGTGACCTAGTTAGAAAGAATAGTGCACTAGAAACTGGGACAGGTACTGAGAGACTTGTCCTCAGACCTCCTACCCTGTGTGCTTTCTGGCCACCATGAAGCAAGTCTCTTTCCTTTACTGTGTCCTTCCACTCTAATGTTTCTGCCTTGTTGTGGGTGAGAGAGCAACAGACCATGAACAAAAACATCTGAATCTATAAGCCATCAACACAACAGCCCACTGTTTCCTGACACATCCATCTGCTACAAAGGGATGAACCCATCCCAGTTGCATCTTGCCTAATAGAAATCAAAATGGCAAGCAAGTCAAGCTAATAAAGAACTCTAAGCTGTGCCTCTGGAAGCCCCTGTACCTCTTTGATGTTGACTTAACTGTAGCTAAGGCTTATTCTGAAGTTATCTTGACACTATGATGAAGTATAAGACTGAAGTCAAATCATGAAGAAGACAAAGCTGAAAGAAGGAGAATTACTAAGTGGTATCATCATTTGAAGAGCTGGATCGGCTCATGATTATATCTAATCTCAGTGTAAGCTCCACTGTGATATGAGTGTGGCAACATCTTCAGCAGCTTTCCTAGGAGACTGGTGAGGCACATCTCTGTATGGAACAGGGAGGGAAGGCATTTATGGAAAGGGTCAACTGAGGGAGAAGACCTGCCCCAAAGGCAAGTGATGTCTTACCATGGGCTGGGTGCCACATAAGAAAGCTGGAAAGGAGAAGTTAATCAACTTTCTTTTCTCTGTGTGTCTTCACTGACCTGACAATGAGCTGCTCCTCTGCCGTTTATTCCTGTTGGCTTGATGCTCTTCCCAAGAGCGTGAGCTAAGTGACCATAGCCTGGGGCTTCTGCAGCAGTGAACCAAAGTGAATCTTTAATCCTTTAAGCTGCTGATGCCAGGCGTTCTATCACAATGACAAGATGGATGGCGGCTAAGACAATAACCCAGATGATTGAGGTTTTTCCTAATCCACTGGGTAAATTACTAAGAAGAGTTTCAGCTAGGACAATCTTCAAAAAGTATCGAGCCTCATTGAAAGAGCTTCATTATTAGTGTTTTACTGATAAGACTGCAAAGTTTATCTCATCAGAAAGAAGTAAATAGACTACTAAGAATTTAAGAAAGAAAAAAAAAAGATCTGCCTTAACCCTGTCATTTAATTTTTCCTAAAAGGGCTCACCTGTCTGGCCTGTGGTTTGGTATTTTACATCTGTTTCTAGTCTTTTTTTTTTTTTTTGGTTTTTCGAGATTGGGTTTCTCTGTGGCTTTGGAGCCTGTCCTGGAACTAGCTCTTGTAGACCAGGCTGGTCTCGAACTCACAGAGATCCGCCTACCTCTGCCTCCCGAGTGCTGGGATTAAAGGCGTGCGCCACCATCGCCTGGCTGTTTCTAGTCTTTATGGTGGTGAAGTTTCCTGAACTTCTGGGATTTTCCTAGACTCTACCTAGATTATAACATTTAATATTAATTGGCGTTTTCCTTGTACAATAGTATTTCCCACACAAGGCTACCAAGAAGCTCAACGTTTTCTCTTGGTTTTCCATTTGAGGAAACACAGGCTCACCTGTGAAGGCAGTTGCCCCAGCTGTACTTGTATGTGCTTTGTTAGGTGCTCAATAAACATTAGTAGGAAGTTACGCATGGCAGGTACCGTAATTGATATTGGAGATGCAGACATAGACCAATAAATTGGCCTCCCTCCCTCGTGGAATTCATCTGCTACAGGAGGAAGACAGACAACAGGTAAGGTGAGCATATAAAATCTGCATTTGTTAGATGGTGAGAGAAGAGATGGAATTAGGTATGTGGTAGTGGGTTACAACTTTGCCTAAGAGCATGTTGAGGGAACTTCATCAAAAAGGTAATAAGGAGGATAAATGTTAAGAAGTTCAGAGAGGAGGTCATGATACTGGGAGATCCTGGCAACTGTAGTTCCTATGCTGCTAATGGTGAACTCTCAGGGCCTCAGGACAAAGGGCAAAGACAATTAGAAGTGAGATCAGAGAGTCGATGGTACCAGGATATAAGTGGCAGATGAAGGCCGAGGGTCTCTAAAGCTACACAAGATGTACACTCTCTTTCAAAGTGAGGAGTTCTAAGAAAAGTGGCAGAGGCTGTCAGTGTGAGGATAGATGTGAAGTCAGGAGGAGAAACAAGAGGACACAGCAAGAGACTGGAAATAATCTGAGTAGGTAATGAGAATCGTTTCCATCAGGTGACCTAAAATTCTTAAGGATTTGCTAGATTCTGACATAGCCAAAAGAGCAAAGTACGGATGCCAATACCCAGTACCCGGTAGAGCAAATTTCAATGCCCAAGGTCCTGTTTGTGCCTCAATTTTCATGATGTTACTCATCAGAACCTTCCAAGACCTGGATTCCTGTCTTATCTTCCTAGAGGATGTTGAACCTCAGTCTTAAGTTCTGCCTCCTTATACTATTTCCTCATTGTCCAGGCCTTTTCATAGCATCAGTCTTCTGGCTGATTGAAATTAGAGTATGTGTCCTGGTCAAGGTTATAACCTTGTTTTGAACATTCACTGTCATAAAATAAGCACGTACAAACCTGTGCTTAATAATTGAATAATGACATTTTGATTTCAGGATTGTTAATTTATTTAACCACTCCTTTTTATTTGTAAGATTCGGTCATAACTGTCTTACTGAATCTGGTGTTGCGAATATATGATTGACATGATGGATTCTGTCAGAATGAGGTGTGCAGGTGTAGCTATAACAGGCTGATTTTCATTTCAATCTGGAAGCATAGCCTTTTTCTGTGTGCTGACAGTCCTTGCCCTACAGAAAGCGATCAGTTCCATGTCATATTTAAAACACCTGTTTGCCTTTTGGAACATTTATTTTACCTTTTAGGACAGGAACCCAAGGATATTAATTGAATTTGGAGTTAGCAAGAAACAAGTCAAGCTTTTAGAAAAGTTTTGCTTACACAAACAAAAATTGTTCCGGGGATTCCCACAAAATGATCTTGGCTGCATCCTCATTCGGTGCCCATTCCTACCAACCTCCTTCGGGGTCTTAAGGAGGAACCAAACTTCTCAAAGTGGAGCTGGCTGCACCTCCTTGGAGGTTCTGGGCCAATGAAACAGAACAGTTGAAATGAAAGAGAACTCAACAATTTCCTCTTTTTATTTTTGACAGCTTAACATTTTGTCAATGTCTGCCTTCTACATGAAAGCCTTGCATAGAAACAGCGAGCTGAATGCTCGGTAGGAGCTGGACAGTAATCATATCTTTGGCTGAAAACAAATGACTTGGTGTTCTAGGTAGCCTAGGAAGTTGCTAGAACAAGTGGATTATCGTTTCCACCCCTCCAGATGGCTAGGAAACATGTCTGGTATTACCACCATGTTGCTGAAAAGGAATGGATGCTCTGAGAGGCTTTGTGGTCATTTTCCTAGGATGACACACACATCTGTAAGCAAAACTTGGAGCCTGACAACCACAAGACACCCAGTTCCTTCTAGTAATAACTGCTGTTTTCTCCTTTTGATTATCAACTCCCAAGTCTTACTTCAGATCACTTGACTAACTACTAGAAGAGTTTCTAGCAAGATCAAGAGGGAAGGGATGTTCTAGAAATTAGAAACAGCTTGCAGCCATCCTGGTTTATCATATAGACCCTTCCAGAATAACCTCCTACTTCCTCTCCTTCTTTTCCTCCTCTCCTCCTCCTCTTCATCTCCCCCATTCCACTTTGCTGTTTTTAAGGGATTTTTTTATTGAGACAAGATCTTATATAACCCAGGCTAGCTTCATTAGTTCCATAGCTCAGATTATCTTCCTGCTGTCACCTTCCAAATTCTAGGATTACAGGTGTCTGTCACTACAACTGTACAGTATTGCTTTTATTTCGCAAATAAAACTCTAATGACTTTTATAGTCTTGATATCACTGATCAAATACTGTTCATTCTTAAGATCTTCTCCTGCTTACATCCATGTGTCTTGTTTCTGCCACTGACTTATACCAGCCCATAGCATAAGGTTCTTCACTGAAATGATCCTATTCCACTGTCTACTAGTGGGTTTATCAATATTCCATTTCTGAAACATCTCTGCGGGTCTCATCTCCATTCTCCTCTCATTTCTTACCCAATAATCTGCCTTTCAAAATCTTTTTCTATTTAGACAATTAGTATGTTATTCAAAGTTGATGGCATCTTTTTAGATCACTGTGATCAAAAACAATGTCTCCTCTTTTCAGGATTCCAAAAAAGTGATTTTGCATCCTTTGTTTGATGCTATTCTCATGTTGTCTTGGGTCTGATCAGTATCTTTTATTAGATTTCAATCATCTTGCACATGAAGAATGGTATGAGTCAGGCTAGGTTAGGTATGGGTACAATAGAACCATCTTCGGTGAGCTGTGATGGCAAATGTGTATTCTACTTATTACCACATAGACTTGGTTCTTGTATGATGATCACCTGCTATCTAGAAAGTGATCAGATTCAACATCAAGAAGAATGAAAATACAAGTTGAAGGGTTTAGGACTTGTATCCAGAAATAGTGTATAGCACATCACCTGCCACTATTCTTCATGGTCCAAGCTAAATCACCAGTCAACGATAACTGCAAAGACAACGGAAACATTTCAAGCACCACTACTCTGAAAAGAGAAGGACCAGGATATTTGCAGAATTTTTTATGACTATCACTTGTTACCTTAGCAACCACTTGATTACTTATTATTTATTTTAGATCTGATTCCTCTAGACCCTCTCCTCAGCTAGGAGAGAGGAGGCAAACTTCTCTTTCTCTGGCTCCAGATGTCACCTTTCTATTAATAACTAAACCCAAAAAGGCCAGACAACCTTGCCAATTCAAATCAAATAGCCATATGGATCTGCTCCAGCAAAGCCCACACTGCTTTACTGAGAATTCAAAGGGAGGCTTTAGCTGATATGAGAAATCATGCTCTGCACTCCACAGTCAGAGCACTGGAGACACAGAGGAGCAAAAGTGAAGTGGGTTGCTAATGACTTTGGAAAGTTGGCCATCCTTCTTGAATGGATTACATACTGATTGAGGCAGAGAACAATCTTCCTAACCTTGAACTCATGACCCTTTCTCCCATTTCCCATTATCTGAATTATCAGAGGTGCCATCTCCTAAGCCCATCTAGTTGTTACATTTTTTCAATTAAAAAAAAAAACATGCTTGGAATTTTATCCCCACCTTATATTCTGTTTATGTTAAAGCAGACTTATAACCTTACAGGCAAGTTTGACTGTTAATAAATTTCTACTCTTAAATTTCTAGTTCTAGGGTAGAGGTTGGCATAGTTGTATAGCTAGACTTGTGGGCATTCGCAGGGGTGCAGCCTTTTCAATGCATCCATAGCTCAACCTAAGCTGGCTTGAGGCGCCTTTGAAAATGAATCATCAGATTTTCTATCTAGCAACTGATGGTTCATTTTCAAGTGACAGATGAAAAGCTCAGTTTCACACAAAAATGAACACGTATTTCTCATGCAGGCTCTAAGTTTCAGCTGTTCCATGTTGGGTTTGGGGCATGATGTTTTACCTAGCATGTGTCTTGACCTCTGGAACCAGCAACATGAGGTAGGCTCCTTCATGAATATAAAGTAGGAGACCAAACACACAAGTCCAACAGGGCAAGCACGGTTGATACCTCTGTTTGAATTATGTCTACTAACTTCTGCTTGATCAAAATAAAACTCATATCTAAGCCCTGGATCAAAGTAGGGTACAACACACTACTAGCAAGAGGCAAGTCGTAGTCAAGCAACACAGAAATATTCCCTCACGATCACCTATGAATGCATAAGAAAAAATGAACACTTGTGGAAGGCGATTTAACTATCAACCAATCATCAGGAAGAGGCCCCACAGACATGCACACAGGGGAATCTGATGGAAGCAATTCCTCAGTCGGGGTTCCCTTATCCCAAGTTACAAGCAACGCTAGCCATTGCGGGGGTCCAGAGAGATGGAGAAGAGGGAAAACACAGGAAATATTAAAAATCCACCAGACTAAAGAGTAGAGCTCAAAAAAGAGAAATGGTGAATGTATTTTTAAAAATAACACACTTAGAGAACTTACTTTGGCAGACTGTCCAAGAAAATGAAAGCATTTAATTTTTGGACACAGAATTTGCATCCGTGAAGAACTAGCCGTGTTGATCCACACTGGAGCTGGGAAACTGCAGTTTCTGTGTCTAATTCGGTTTGGAGAGTCTAAAATCAGATGCAGAGGTTTGTGGTATCAATCCCTCTATTTCATTAAGAATCATATAATTTGCCCCCAAATTGTGTACCTTGCACTAAGGTGACTGTCCACTCTCCTGTCTAAACAAAGAATTGCCAACATTCTGGTGTGAAGCATGGCGTATATTAAAAATGAATATGAGTTTTGGCCTTTAGACTGGATTGGCCTAAGATTTGGCAAACGTCTTCTTTCTTTGGCCTATGCAAGGCAGATGCAGAAATAACCAGGTGAGTAGTGATCTCCAGTGACTACGACTCAAGCCATGATAATGCTTTCCTTCCATCAGTGCTGTCAGAAAGATGGTCACTAGTCAGCCATGTCCACTGAGCGCCTGCCACATGGTTGGGGTAAGTAAAATACTCAGTCATCATTAATTGTATTTAATTTTAATTAATTGAAATAGCTTCATGTGGCAAATGACTGCCATATTCCTTAGCACAGTTCTCGAATCCTGCCATACTCCTTTAAGTACTCTAAAGCAGCTTCTGGGCCGGGCTCTGCAAATTCACACCCTCCTGCTAGCAACTGACTGCCAAGGAGCAAATGGTGGAATCTCAGCAACTCCTTCAGTTGTCAAAAAAAAAAAAAAAATAAGCCACCAGCTTCCAGGCAGACACCTGACTGTGCAACCATTGCAGAGAGACAATTTAGTTCAGAATGATGTGCCACCCTGACCGTACCTGGCAGGTGCCTTCTGTGCTGGCTTTTCTCTCTGAAAACTTGAGAAAGATGACAGGGTTTTAAATGACGAACTCCTATGGGCCACATTACTTAATTATACAGTACATCCAGGGATAGGCACATGGGTCTTTTATGGTAAATGATATGACGGTCTTAAAAACTCATTAATATGTCATTAACCAAGCAGACATTTACTAATTAAACAATTAGCCCCTCTGTTCTTTTCCTTTGTTCCTCCCAGAGATGCTTGGTTACCCAGGTCCCCAATTTAGCAGAAGGTCCTCTTCTTTTCCCAGAGAAAATCACTCATAAAGCAAATTCTGAGACTAAACGATTTTGCCAATTTTTTTTAACTTGGCCACAAAGAAAATCAGATCTGATTTCCATAGCACATATGAATTTGGGTGTTGATCTAGTTCAAATAAATCATCCTGATATGTAAACCAATTTTAGACATATACAAAATAGCATCTACAATAATCAGCATAAACATTGGATACTGCAAAACTATATATCCTAGTTAAATAAATACAAATGGACAAGATTAATGACTTGAGATGTGTTATGATTCACCATATGAAGTCAGTTCCAAATAAATGTATAATGTTCTTAACTTTGGCTCTCAGACAGTTTTTAATATGCATTATGTTGTCTGTTAAATTTAGCTTAATTCTATTTGTTGTGTTGACATTGTACTAACTTGCAGTGTAAGGGGGTGGTCTAGCATATTAAAATAACACATAGCAAAAGTTTTTTGAAAAAATGTTTTATGTATTAAAAAACTTGACATTGTTTTAAATTTAGAGTATGCATTTCTAAGAATATTCAAGAGCCATGGGATTCGTGAATGTGGACTCAGATACATTTAAGGCTGCATATTCCTATTTGTTGGGTCGACTAGACAGTTCCAGGTAGTCTCATAAATCTTCTGTTGACTGAAGGCATTGCACATTTACAAAGAATCAAGAGCTGGGCTGTAATCATTATGGTCCACATGATGATAAAAGGATGCAGCCGGGTATCCAGGATTCAGATTGTCTGAACGGTCCAGATAAGATAAAAGGATACAGGGGAGATACTAGAATTTCACCGAAGGAGTTCCAAAATGTCATTGTCTTGGACAGATTTTGCTTTCTTGGTTTTTCAGTGGATGGGAAAGCTGAGCAGTCCGCACACGCATGTACACACACACACACACACACACACACACACAAGATCTTTCATTGTACTATTTCTGGATTGGAGTCTTGAGAGAAATAATCTCTTGAAAAATAAGAAGCAAATTCGCTGTCACCTTCATAAAATGGGTACAAAGGTGTCAAAGGAACTACTCTGCCACTATAGCCAGGCAACAGTGACTTATAGAATGTCTGACTTACGGAAATACTTTTGTTCTTAACTTCACTAAAGACCAGGAAATAAAACTAATAAAGCTCAAAACTTAGGAGTCCTGAGTCTCAAAACACTGATGCAAGGTTTTGTAAGACTATGGGTGGGGTGTTTCTTACTTTTGCATCTTCATGAAAGAACTGTTAAAAAAAGAGCTAATGGGGGGGGGGCCTTTTTTAGCTCACAATTTTCAAGTTTTTAGGCCATCATGACTATAAGGGCTCAGTGGAGAAGAAGCATTCAATTCAGTAAGAAGAGTGAAAACTAGCGATACTCCCCAAAGTCCAACTCCCTTAACTTACTTCCTCCAACTATGCCTGTCTCCCCAAAATTTCCAGAAATTCCCAAAATAGTGTCTCCATCTGGAGCTTAAGCATTCAATTCATGAGCCCTGGGAAGGGAGCCATGCTAGGTGGGGACAGTCAGGAAGCATCCTTTGTCTTTCTGCTAAAAGGACTCAATGGTGCCGAAGATAGGCCATGGGTCTCCATTTCTCCACTCTAGTATTATCTGATATAAATATTGAACTTCATATTAGTTTTTGTTTGTAAATTGGAACTGTTTTTAAAACGTTCTACAAATTATTTAAGCTCTGGGTCACGTAAAATCTGGATCATTCTTGAGCTAACCAACATCTTCATTGCTGAAATTAAATCAACGATGCGCACATTGCATGAAATTAAACTTCAGTGGCTAAAATCCAGTATAAGAGACAATTTGGTTCTACACTAAGCTGAAAAGTTGCTTTAATGTGACATGTTTAAGGCTCTTTTTGCAATGTGCTCCGTGGTGTTTTGGTAGCTTTCTGCTCGAAGAAGACTAGAAAACCAATGCCTTGTAGAAAATGCTGGGCTGGGTTCCCAGCTCTAGGAGCCCCTCATCTCCGCATCACTAAGCAGCTGCGTGACCTCAGCAAAACCATTTCCTCCCACCCCTACTATGCTCTTCTATAAAACAGAAATGAGTGCTGAGTCCGTAGATCTCGGGCACTTAAAGGAAGGAGCGCTGCCCCCTTCCCTCCGCAGGGACTGGCATTTTAACAAGAAGCATACCTGGGCTTTCAAACTCACTTTGAATTTAATACGTGCAAATGGAAGCAGGACTTCCCTTCCTGGTCTAAAACAGACAATTCCAGAGAAGCGTGGAGACATGAAAATCAGCTGGAACTTTTAGGAGGAGAAATGTAAAATTGAGTGCTTGCTCACGTTGGCCTTCTTGCTACTCTCAAATCCCCTGCCACCACCAATATCGTCTTTGAACTTCAAGCCCAATTGTATTTTTTCTATCACACTTACTGCTTCTCTGATTTCCTCCAGTAAATTCACTGATAAATTATACTTTCGTTCAACCACTGTGATCCCTTACAAGTTGCTGAAGTTTAAATGTTTACGTTCCTTCAAAGTCTTACAAATGTATATGCTTAAGTCTTACCCATTGTGGGTCTCTATCGTCCTTTGTAAAGTGACCAGGATATGAAAGCAAATCCCTTATGACTGGCAGTAGTGACCTTGTGAAATCGGTCCAAGGGAGTTTGCCCCTACCAACACCTGAGGATAAAGCGCAAAGGCATGACGTAAGAACCAGAAAGCAGCCGTGACCCAGGACCAAATATCTTCCCCCATTGGTCCTGAACTTCCAAGCCTCCAAATAAAAAAGAAATACCCGCCATTTACTGTTTATTAATTGCTCAACCTGTGCTCCGTTGTAACATCAACCAAAACAGACTGGCAAGGGTAGGGCTCAAGGGCTTTGAAGACACAAGAAGTAAATTAAATGAAAATTACTTGTTGTCTATACACTACTATAAAAATTACCTACCTACAGATTCTAATTTGGTTCATGAACGTTGTTCTTTTTTTTTCTTTTATTTTTTTTAATTTATTTATTTATTAAGGATTTCTGCCTCCTCCCCTCAACCGCCACCCATTTCCCTCCCCCTCCCCCGATCAAGTCACCCTACCTCATCTGCTCAAAGAGCAATCAAGGTTCCCTGACCTGTGGGAAGCCCAAGGACCGCCCACCTCTATCCAGGTCTCCAAGGGTGAGCATCCAAACTGCCTAGGCTCCCCCAAAGCCAGTACGTGCAGTAGGATCAAAAACCCACTGCGATTGTTCCTGAGTTCTCAGTATTCCTCATTGTCCTCTATGTTCAGCTAGTCCGGATTTATCCCATGCTTTTTCAGACCCAGGCCAGCTGGCCTTGGTGAGTCTTATGAAAATGTCCTCTTTTAGAAAGAAAAGAAAGGGGTTGGAGAGGTGGCTCACTGGCTCAAGACTCTTGTAGAGCGCTCAGCTTCTCCTCCCAGAACTCGTATAGGGCTAACTCACAGACAGCATCTGGTTCCAGGGGGTATGGCACCTTCTTCTGGCCTCCATGAGTACTTACACACATGTGGTGCACATGTATTCACTTACACACACATACACATACATCTAAAACTAAATAAAAAATTTAAAAAATAGGGTATGATGTCTCTAAACTCTGGAGAGAAAGTTTGACTTCCAAAGGCACTTACAGTACATAACTTCAACAGAGAAGGTGTTAGAAGGCAAGGCCCCCATTATCTGGAAATTGCTGTAACATTGATCAGCGACAAGTCTGAAAACTGTCACTTAACTTTGCAAGCCTGCTGGGATGCCTTTGGTCAAAGAATTCTGATGGATAAAAATTTTCAAGATTTCAAAAGTAGATGTGAGAGTAATGAACAGGCCCTCACCTCCATGGGTGGCGCTGCTTTCATTACATGTAAATAAACTTCCCGCTAATTTAAGACTTCTCATCAGCATATACTTTTAACATAAACTTTGATCCGAGGAAGAAACTGGAAGTCACCAATAAACTTGGTTCGGACTTGTATTAGTCGTGGAGTCAAAGAATCCTGAGCTCAGATTCCAGTAAATACCTGCAAAACAGGGCAAAAACCATTTGACATTTCAACACTGGGAAGCATTTGCGTGAGAAACCTCTTCATAAAGAGAAGATCAATCCCCCTTCCACTGACTGAAGACAAAATTAATTACCAAGGTTGGCAGAAGATAAATGGCTCCCATGTACCGAGCTGTGTAATTATAGCAGCTGCAGAGCGAGGAACCTGCTCCTAACTTTGAACCTCAACCCCAACCTGACATTTCTCCCCACACTCGGAGCTGCCACCAGCAAGCGCTCTGTAATTACACGTTGGGGTACAGCGGTAATCATTGGCTCAATGGCCAGCATGAAACCTTATCATTTTCTGGTTTGCAAAAGGTATGCTGTATCGTCTTTTGAAGTGTTGAAATCTCCAGAGAGGGAAATTTATTAGAGAGAAGTTACTGTTATGGCAACAGACTTAATTCTGCCATAACATGTCAAATTAACAACCTTCCTTAGGACTGGGTTCCATGCCAAGTTCAGAAACAGGCAAGTATTGAGAAGCAGTTTCTGAAATATCACTGTAGGGTTGAGTAGCGCCAAGGTAAACAGCGCAGTTTATCTCACCAGTCCCGTGTTTACTTCAGAACAACACGGGTTGGAAAGAGAAGCAGTAAGAACTGAAGAAATACTCTGAGCGGTTTTTTTTTTCTTCCTTTTTCCAAACAGCAAAGAAGGTTGTCATTAAGGCTCCGTGGAGGTTTTGTTTCTCTCTTTGAAGCTGAGAGGAAAGTTTTTAATCTGATCTTTAATTTTAATCCTTTAAAATATGTAAGTGATTTAGAAATACGCACGTGACAATTGGCAGAAGGCCTTTCTGGTAAGAAGCTGAGCAATTTCTTTCAACTGTGCAATAATAAAGGAGTTCAAAGCCGGCTGGCGAAGCTATCTGGGGACCTCAGCCACAAGCTGCAGTCCACTGATTTTAAAATATCCCTTATCGAACATGTTTAGGAGAGCAAAAGCGTGTGATCCAAATTGCGAAAATCACAGGGAACTATCAAAGAAATCCACTCACACTTGCAAAGTTTTTCTCTGTTTACTTGTGAAGAAAGAAATACAATATGAGTTTTAGGACAGTCGTGTGGTGATTCAAAGGGAATTTGTTTTTTTCCAAAACATCCAGCCATTCTTTCTGATGCACACTTGTATACTCATATGATAAATATTGCTTAAGAGAGTCACTATAGTATTCCATACTATAGTGATATATTTAAGCCTGATAATGGTTTTCTAGTTATTTTGATAAACACACACACAGATGAGCACAAACACACCACTCCCTGCTTAGCAAATAAAATATCTACTATTTGTTGTGTTCTTGAAGTATGTAAGTTAGGGTTTCACAAAGAATATTTCAAGAGTGGTTTGTGTCTTCCACAATGTCTGCCTGGGAACCTGAACAATATGGGTGTGTTAGCCAACCTTTAATAACTATAAAAATATCTGAGATAACCAACTTAAAACTAGAAATCTAGTTTGAATCTTATGGTTCTTAAGTTTTCGGCCTTGAGGGATTTTTTTCCCCATTGCTTTTGTGCTTCTGTCAAGGCAGCTGGTGTGGGAACAGGTGGCAGCAAACCATTTGCTTCAATGCTTCATGAAAGCGTGAGACTCACAGAAAGACAGAGACACACAGAGAGACAGAAACAATGAGACGCGTAGAAAAGAGAACCTGTCTAGCTTGTCTCTCCAAATCGTTTCAAGGGTGTGTCCAAACACCCAAAGACCTCCCATGAGACCCAACCTTATAAACACAACAAAATATCAACCGTGCCCCCTTTTCACAGGGGACTTTAAGATGATATTCATGATCAGAAAAGTCAGCTAACCGGATGACTGAAATTACATTCTGTCTCACCCACACATCTACCTGGTGCTTTGTATTGGCCGTCAGCTGGGTCCTCACCTGGGAGCCTGGAAAAGAACCCTATCACTTCTTCTCAAAATGGGGAGTGGGTATGAGATGATAGCCCAAAGACAAGAAACGGAGGCCCCGGGATCTTAAGGCCTGGACACAGCCGTTCTTTCACAGTTGATGAGGCTGAACCATAGGTTGAGATACAGCACACCCCTTCCATCTGAAGGCAAGTTAAAATTCATAATCTCTCATGGGAATGAAACCTGTCAACACAGTTCTATGGTGGGCGTTTACTTCAGACTTCAGTCCATTCTCATTAATTCTACAACAGTGAACACCTATGTTACTTAGCTCTCATTTCCCAGGAGGCTTTGCAGTGCTATATATCTTACACCTGTGTGGTAGTTTGAATGGATTTGGTCCCCATAAGCTCATAGGGAGTGGCCTTATTGGAGTAGGTGTGGTCTTTCTGGAGGAAGTGTGTCACTCTGGGGGCCGACTTTGAGGTCTTTTTCTCAAGCTATCCTTGGCGTAACTGTCAGCTGATTTCCTGTTGCCTGCAAGATGGATAAAACCGGACTCGCTGAACATAGTAAACAATGAGGACTACTGAGAACTCAAGAACAATGGCAATGGGTTTTTGATCCTACTGCACGTACTGGCTTTGTGGGAGCCTAGGCAGTTTGGATGCTCACCTTATTAGACCTGGATGGAGGTGGGCGGTCCTTGGACTTCCCACAGGGCAGGGAACCTTGATTGCTCTTCGGGCTGACAAGGGAGGGGGGACTTGATTGGAGGAGGGGGAGGAAAATGGGAGGCAGTGGCAGGGAGGAGGCAGAAATCTTTAATAAATAAATAAATAATAAAAAAAGACACTCAACTATTTCTCCATTACTGTTTCTGCCTGCATGCTGCCATGCCCCCCACATGATGGGCTTAACCTTCGAACTGTAAGAGAGACCCCTCAATTAAATGTCTTTATAAAAGTTGCCATGGTCACAGTGTCTCCTCACAGCAATAGCAAATCCTAATGAAAACACCCCGCCCTTTCCTCCCCACCATTCTGCTCCTTTGCCATCCGCCATCACAGCCAATCTCCAGTCCTCAAGTCCTCTGCCATGGCCTATTGGGTGTTCATCATCAATAATCGTGGGGGGGGGGGGGTTATGGCACTTGTTCAATGAGAAAACCACAAAAGGAATTAAAAACGATAATCAAGTGGGAAACTGAAGGGGAGCAGGGCTGAACCCTACAGTCACTAAAACCCTACAAGACGAATCATTCCCCAAACTTCTGAAAGGAAACCAGTGCTAATCTTCTCATATGGTTGTGATGCTTTATAAGAAACACAGGTACTAACTGACCCAAGTGAACCCTCTTGTTACGGTTTTTGTTTTTGCTTCAGAGTCACATGAACTAGTTAGAATTTCTGTCAGGTTCTTGACTAGTTAATGTAAATCAAGAAAAGTAAGAGAGTGGAGGAGAAAGTTAAGAGTTTGTGTTAAACTATCCCAAGTAAAATGGGGGGTTATGTACAAGAGTCAGGAAACCAACTTTGACATCCGTGATCAGAAAGGTTATGAAAAATTTTATTTCAAATGCACAAAATCTACCTGAACTAGCACTTTGTTCGCTGCTGCAGAAAAACAAACCATAAAAGCAAATAGGCAGAGTGTGGGAAGAGGGAGGTGATTTTATTTTATATTTGATGTTTTTATTTATTTTTGAGAATTTTGTAAATATATTTTGATCATATTCCTTTCCCTCTCTAACTTCTAGATCCTTCTCTTCCTGTCTACCAACTTCATGTTCTTTCTCTCTTAAAAAATATACAGAGAAATGAAACATGGAATCCAATTTGTGCTGATTACTGAGCATGGGACCTGCCCTGAATGCATCGTTCCAATGATAAAAGCTGATGTTCTCTCTACCAGATATATGATTTCTTTTTAAAAGACCAAATTGAGTCAATAAACTTGGCTCCTATTCTTAATTCAGCTGTTAACGGTTGGCAACTATGGGCATGATCATTCTGAGCCTCGGCTTCTCAGTTTGTAATGGTGATATCAGAACATACCATAAATTGTAAGGATCAAATGATATATTTAATGACCGAGTAAACTTTGTGTAAATTCTATGTAAGTTGCCATAAATTTACACAGAAAACACCTGTAAATTTAAAGTATATGACCTTAAAGTCATGTTCCATTCAAGAATGAAAACATCATGTAAGTACCTCTTAGAAGATTTTAACCAAAAAAGTGGAGAAAGCCAAGCAGAGTGCTAAACACAGAATTGGCACTAAAGAACGCCCCCAGTGAACTATATAGACTATTCTTCAGATTATAAAAGTCAAATATAGGGAGGAACCCAGGGTACCACTCAGAATTTATAAAGGCCACATAAAAGTTACTGGTCAGGCAGACTCTGAAAGGTAAGAAATGGGGAAGGTTTTATTATAAAAAGATCAAATACGATGAATATGATATCAGAGGGTTGGGACTCCATGGGAAAATTAAGTGTTAAGACATGAGGGCAACTGAAATCTTATACCCATAAACAACAAAAACAGACTCAGTAGGTTGTATTTATATACGTTCGTGAATATACTTGCAAGTATATATTATGTTACAATAATCAAAGAAAAAGAGCTGTCAACTTGAGTGGGGGGGCATGGGAGGAGTTCAAAGGAGAGCAACTGAAAAAAAAACTGGATGGAGGAAAAGAGAGAAAATGATGCAATTCTATATCAATTAAGAAACATTTTATCAAAACACATGAGAGAAAAATAGGATGAGAATTAATCTTAAGATAAATGGAATTTCCCTAATATCAAACATGGACTTCGTAAGTATCAATCAAAAGAAGTGTGAGAAACAAAGGGGAAAGTCCAAAAGGGTGGAGAATTCACAAAGAAGACGTGGGCATGAGTATTTCAGCGGTCACGGGCAGTAAAGAGAATTGAGTGTTTCTGTCTGCTCTCACTATCCAGACCTATGCACCATCCCAACTTCACCAAAGAGGAATGCCATCCAATTCTCAAAAACACAGAGCCTGGGTTCTGTGCTTTGGTCTTACCTGAACTAAGAACAAGAATACAGTCAGTTAAAAGATCCTGACAGGCATGGCCACAGGTGTACTCACTAGGGCAAGAGAAGCCTTTGCAGAAATCTGATTCTCATAAATAGAAAACACCGTGTTGACATACATTTTTTTCTATCATTATTGTCCATCCTCACTCTCAGATCTATCAACCACATCTAAATAGTCATGATTTAACATCTATGAGATTTTGGTCATGACCAGTCGGTGGTCTAGATTATTATATTGATTATTAATACTGAATATTGATGTTTCAACTGTTGCTGATTGAATAAGGATTTCTGCAGAGATCATTGGTTATGAAAATGCTGATTATTGTGTCATTTATACAGTATTATTTCATTGAGTGGGGTTAGTCATTTTCCCATAGAATCCCTAGCAATGTAAGGAATTCATGTGAACCATGCCCAACAATATTAACATCAATCAACCTTAACTACAAACTCACCTATTTCCATGTAATTTGAGAGTATTTCTATTGACTTTCTATCTACCTCACAGTAAATACTGTTAGATTTAATTGGGCTACAGAACTTTTATTTTTATGTCTATTGCCATCCACGAAGGAAACTTGCCCACACGTTTAATACAGTGGCATTTGTCACATTGTGCCTGGAAGAATGGAAGAAATATTCTACCTATAGGCCATATTATCTATGTATGAGGACCAAATACCACTTAAATAAGTGAAAATCGAAACCTTCTGGCAAAGAAAAAATAAAAAAAAAACAGGAAAAGAAAAAGAAGAGAGAGAGAAGAGAAGGGAAGAGAAGATAAGCAAGGGAAGAGAAGAAAAGAGAAGAGAAGAGAAGAGAAGAGAAGAGAAGAGAAGAGAGCTATTAAAACATTGTCTCAAGCAAAATACTAAGCTTTAAACTGACTTTGCCTAAAATTGAAAGGAACCAACGGCAGATCACTACAACATGGCTACTTTCTGTGATCTGGTTGCCATCACCCTCAGCCCCCACATACTTTCTTCTAGAAATTGGAACATAAAGTGAACAGTGTTTTAAAAATGAGTAACATGGAAGAAAGAACAGCAACTAAGGTTTTTTGTGATTAATTTGATAGACTTCCAGTAGGAAGTATTTAGTTTATCTGCACATAGAAAATGAATATTAAAATAGTCATACCCCAAGGCTATGAGCAAAAGCAGATAACAGCTGTTGGTCTAAAATGTGGTTTCATTATGCAGAGATTGGAATAAGCTTGTAATTATGAATTAAAGCTAGAGCAGTTAAAAATGTTGAGTGGGTTTTCTAACCCCAACATTTAGAAGTCGCTTTCTGTTAAAAAAAAAAAAGTGTTTATACCAGTTCCCTCAAGACACTTTCAGGCAGTAACAATGCCAGGCAGCTTACCTCTGCTCACCTTCAAAGGGAGTCAGCCAGACATCCCTGTTCCTCCCACACATCTGCATAATATTTCCCAAAGCAAGTTCAGGTCCTTTGTCCTGAATCCATATTCTCTGTGTCTATTTATTTTAGACACAGAAATGAAGTTTAAAATGACTTTGACTCATAATGAAGATTATGAGGGGTTTCTTTGCCATACATATAATTACTGGGGTCCAACCCCACTACAAAATGTAGCACTTGATGACAGAGTCATGATATAGAATGGCAGCATGATTGCAAATAAAATAATGTTCTCATTTTAAAATTATGGAAACTAAGAATATGTTTTGATGCTATCTTGATGGTAAAGCAAAATAATATATCTCATGTTCTTTGTCTAATTAATAATTGACTGAGACTTGAGATTTCAGTATGGAGCGATGTAATTTTAAATAGCATAATCTCAACATAGACACACATACCCAGAGAGAGAGACAGAGAGACAGATATAAAGGTGTACACTGGGGTCTGGAGAGATGGCTCAGTGGTTAAGAGCATTGACTGCTCTTCCAAAGGTCCTGAGTTCAATTCCCAGCAACCACATGGTGGCTCACAACCATCTGCAATGGGGTCTGGTGCCCTCTTCTGACCTGCAGGCATACACAAAGACAGAATATTGTATACATAATAAATAAATAAATATTTTTAAAAAGATGTACACAGAAAGATAAATGCACATACACATAAAGAAATATAGATATATGCACAGAAACACACTCACACACACACTACACAAGCATACACACACACACACACATGACATAAGCAAACTGAATAGAATAACAGAAAACATAAACTCTCTACCTACCTCCCCCAACCCTCCACTAAAATCTCTACCTGAAAAAGTTGGCAAGACTTCCAGAGGAAGGATTGAAACAGCAACCCAGTCTACCTAACTTTCAGCCTACACTCTGTCCTGCCTATGGGTTGTGCTAAGGTAAGGGTGACACAGAGATTTTGGGAGTGGCCAGCCAATGACTGATCCAGTCTGAGACCCATGCCCTGACACTGCTGGAGTGCTAGGACCCAAAGGCTGGATGACACAAAGACTTGGCTAGAACCAAACATGATAGGAGGAAAAAAATGTCAATGCAATGATCCCTAATGATATTCTGCTACTCATAGATTGGTGCCTAGCTCAGTTATCACCAGAGAGAATTCATTCAGCAACTGGTGGACACAGATGCAGACCCACAACCAAACATTAGACTGAGCTCTGAAATCCTGCAGAAGGGATGGAGAAAAGATTGTAGGAGCCAGAAGGGTCAAGAACACCACAAGAAAATCTACAGAATCATCTAAGCTGGGCTCATAGGGACTCACAGAGCCTGAGCCAACAGCCTGCATGGCACTGACCTAGGCACTCAGCATATATGGCACCGTTGTGTAGGTTGTTCTTCTTGTGGAACTCATTATAGCGGGAGTAGGGGCTGTCTCTAACTCTTTTGCCGGTTTTTGGAACCCCATTCCTCATACTGGGTCACCTTGGCCAGCTTTAATATAAGGTTAGGTGCTTAGTCTTACTATAACTTGATATGTCATGTTTTGTTGATTCCATGGGAGGCCTGTCCTTTTCAGAATAGTAACGGAGGAAGAGTGGATGAGAATGGGCAGAAGGGTGGTGGTGGAGGGAGGGACTGGGAGGAGAAGTGGGAAGGAAAACCTGGTTAGGATGAGAGAAGAATCTATTTTCAATAAAAAAAAATAGATATGCTGGATCAATTGTTACTGAGAGAAAACCAGAGACAAAAAGTGGCTTGGCCAAATGAACAGTAAGAAGAGTTCATGTATGAATGCTACACTTCAGTTAAGAATCAAATTATTTCAGATATTTGGAATTGTCCTTTGTTAAAGAAAATGAGAGCCATATTAGACCCTATACCTAGTTAGGGAACAGTCGGTAAGAAACTTTCTGATTGCTACTTGCTTGGTGCAATGAACACTTCCATTCTACTTACGCATTGTAATATTAGTGCGAATACTCTCCCATCCTGAGACATCTAAAACCCAAGAGGGAGAGGCACACTCCTATTCTCTGCTCCACCCGTCTAGAGCAGATGAGGGGCAGACGGACCAGCAGACAGCTCTAGAAATCTTGAAACTTTTATAACTGCAGCCAGCAGCCTGAGGGGAGCTGCTCTTCACATAAGGGATGAACAGAAACAATGATCTGGATAATCTTTTCTTTACAAATCAGAATCATTGCTCTGCCATGATTTTAATCTAGAACTGGCAGAGAACTAGAACAAAGGCTCTTTATTTTTCTTATTTTTTATTTTTATTTTTTTCCTGAGGCCATAGCCTCCCTCTTACCTACTGTTTCTTTATCTGCAGCTTTAGTTTACCTCAAAGTAGCCATGCTCTAAAAAGATAGCATGGAAGTTTCCAGAAATAGCTTATAAGGTTTAAATTCTGCAGCATTCTCAGAAATGGGGGAAAACCTGGTGCCAACTTGTTCCATCCTGCTCAGGACATGAACCATTTCTTTTGTGCAGTGTGTCTTCACCTGTCCATTAGTCTCTTACTGATCTTGTCTGTTGGATCTAGCAGTGTTGTGTTAATTCACATAACTTTTAATATAATCTATTGCTGTGTTTTTCTTTTGTACTGTTTGTTGTTCATTTGTTATGGTGCCTAATTTGCACAATAAAATTTGTTACAGCTATATATAGAGAGAGAGAAAATAGCATGACATTGGTAGAGTGTGGTGCTATTCACAGCTTTAGATGTTTTCTGAAGGTCTTGGAAAGTATGATTGTAGATAAGAGGGGCCAACTGTTGCCTCTATGCCACACCTGTGACCACTGTGTGCTAAGGCCGCACTTATTCTACCCTTGATGGAACACTTCAGGCATGGAAAGGGTGTAGAGACAGGCCACCCAGCAAAGCTCTCTATTCCCACAGAACTAACGTGTGCAATAATCCCATGTAGTCACCCAGGCTTCCAAAGCCTTGCCCTGTAGAAGTGAGAAATAAAGGAGGAGTTACTGAACCTATAGAAATAAACTATTGTTTTATCTTCAATGTAGCAATAGACAAAAATGAGCTTTTCTTCACAAAGACAGCTTTCCTTTTATCTTTAGAAGGAAGGGAGAGAAACTTTCCCAAGTAGTCATTTCACTTTTTTTTTTCATTCTAAGGAAGAAGTTCAAATACACACACAAAAAAAAAAAATAATAAATTGGCATTTCTAACGAGAAAAAATAAAAACCCAATTATAACTATTAAATGCAATGAGAGTATGTCCCTTCCCAACATCAGATTAAACAAATAACAAATAATCAACATAAGCATATAATATAATGTTTTCACTATTTAAATTAGAAAACCTCACCAATGCTTATTCACTGTAAATATGTTTTCAGTTAATATTGTAATGCTTTCTTCTCCTGAAATGGAACGACAGCATAAAAGCAACATGGTACAATAGACAGAAATACTTTAAAGGTAGATTACTTTCACTTTCTGAATGTTAACCATGATTATAGGCAAGAATAGACCCTCATTATCTCCCCAGCAATTTTGTGGGATAGTTACTGAGCAGTAGAGATACCATCGTAAGAACCAGTAACATGAAGGATGGCAGTGTAGTTTAGTGGTAGAGCACTTGCCTAACATGCTGGAGGCCAAGGGCTCAAAAAAAAAAAACTTATCAGCATCAGGCCCCTGTGGTACCTAAATCAGGTTCAACATTTCAACATCATTAAAAAAGCCATAAGGCATTAGTTATCACCCATAAGGTATGAAATGGGTTACCAGCAACATCACTTCTTTCCCAAAAGTGCTATAGCCAAGATTCTGTTCCATGGACTTGGGGTTGGGATCAAAGCATGTAGTTCCATAAAGAGCCGAGAAATGGTAAACCTCATCCCATTTGCTTCCAAATAGTCGGGAGGTATCGGTGTGGCAGCATCTGTTGTGTTCTTGTCACCTGGATTAACCCTGGTGTATTAATTGAACACCTGTCTTTAAGGACAGCATGTACCGCACAGACATCCTGTACTCTTTTAATTGAGCCCCTTTGGGGGAATATATCGTTTAAATATAACAATATATTCAGAACCCTAAAATAATTTGATCTATAATAAATTCTTAAGCAAAGGAGGAAGGCCAGCCTGGGGACCTTGGGAGGGGAAGATTGCCAGGTACAGAGTCAGAGATTCACAAGGAAGTTGTAGACGCTCCCTCCCTGGAGACTTTAAAAATAGACTAGACAGCCCTCTCCATACAGCAGTGTCGGAGGCCCCATTATACTTTGCTATTAGAGAACTCTGTATCAGTTCCCTTAGACTTGATTAAAAGAAGAAAGGAAGGAAGGAGAAGAAAGTGGGAGGACAGGAAGGGAAAGTTGCCAGAGTTTGAAAAAATATCTGTTGGGGAAATGTCTTTGATGGTGAGCAGTCAGTTCATTGAGTCTCAGATCCTCTAATTTTATACTGCAGTTCAAAAGAAGTTTGGAGTCTAGTACCTGTTTGACCTCTTTGCTTTCCGTTTTTGTTTGAATTTCATATTTTTCAGTTAATATCTTATTTTTGATCTCCTTATAGTACTGATGAATTAGAAACTGGAAGTTATATGGATATTTTTCTACTTTTCTCTTTGAACACTGCACCTCTCAGAATAATTGAATATGTGTGCAAACATAAACTCATACATACATATGATTTAATCCCTAGCTTTCAGAGAGAATGGACATTCTTCAGAACATAATCTTTTAATTAATAAACTATGGAATATATTCATCACACACTCCAGGTGACTTCCTTCTGCAGTCATGATTCAAATTAAATGTGAATCATTTTGTCACTAAAAACAAGAAAGGGAAGGACAATCATTTCTGAGTCCAAGCTCCAGTCTCACATCTCATCAAGCATCACCAAAACAAGCTACTAAGTTTAAATTAAAGGGATAAATTTCAGTTAAAATGTATTAAGGAAGAATGAATCCCTGTAAATAATATATCTAATATGTCCATCAACTAAACAGATGCCAAGCTGATGACGGGCCTACATTTGCATACGTAAAGACACTATCTTTTTTTTTTATTTTATTTATTTTCGAGACAGGGTTTCTCCGTAGCTTTTGGTTCCTGTCCTGGAACTAGCTCTTCTAGACCAGGCTGGCCTCAAACTCACAGAGATCCGCCTGCCTCTGCCTCCCGAGTGCTGGGATTAAAGGCGTGCACCACCACTGCCCGGCTCGTAAAGACACTATCTTAACATCTATCATAACATAATTTTCTACCTAGAAGATGGCATTTAGCTTGCAAATTCATTTTAATGAATGTTATCTAAAACATTCTGCATCCGGAGACACTTTCAGGAACATTCTAAGCTTCCAGAAACATTGTGGGCACTATTAACTTTCCTTTGCTGACAGAACAAACGGCCACAAGCTTTGTAGCTTAAATCCTGGCTCCCCGGAAGTCTTCAAACATGAAAATGAAGCTTTTGGTGGGCCTGGAAATCCTTTCTGGACGTGGGAGTGAAATAACACTGTCTTAGACTCCCCTGCCAGTTAGGAATTGCTCTGTTCATCGGCAGCCAACTTGGAGAACCTCCATAAAATTGTTAATTCATTTAATTTTTATTGATATAACATTTAAACACATTTATGGAGTACAAAGCAAGCTTTGATTCATATATTCTGAATAATGACCAAAGTGGGGCAATCAGCATATGTATCACCTTCAACTTCCCTTTTCTTTATGTTGACTCCACTTGAACACTTCTCTTTTGATATGCAATGCATTTCTCATTGTTCACTATATTCTCCAGAACTTATTTTTCTTGTAATCACAACTCTGTACCTGTTGAACCACTTCTTGCCATCGTCCTTGCCCCCTACTGAACCCATTTTCTAGAAATTAGCATTTTACTCTCATTTTCTATAAGACCAAGTTTCTTAGACTCTGCATAAGAACATGATCATGTGGAGACTGTTTATACGAGTCAGAGCTGCATCACCTGACATAATATCATCCAGAACCATCCTCATTGTCACAAATGCCAAGGTTTTGTGCTGTGTTGTGGATTCACGCACCAGGTGAGGGCCTTTTCAGATAGTGCATTCTGAATTGGCCTCCATTTCTCAGCTGTTATTATACCTGTCCACTTGGATAATATGGGGTGCTTTTCTTATTCTGAGATCAGCAATGAGCAAGCTTGGTTGCATATGGCAGGTTAATTTCTCTTTACCGTGTCATGTGATAGAACAAATTCAAAGATACAAGGGAATGGGATGTTACTTTCATTGAGGAAATGGCATCAATTTTCCTACCACGAAATCAAAATCATAACTACAGATTTATTGTAAACTTTCGTTCCTGACCGTATGAAAAGAAACAATTGAGAAAAGGGGGAGAGGGGAGAGAAAAAGGGAAAAGAAGGGAAGGAGGGAGGGAGGGAGGGAGGGAGGGAGGGAGGGAGGGAAGGAAGGAGGGAGGGAGGGAGGATGCAGGCTGCTGTCTCCACACAGGCACCTGAACCACTGAGGCTACTTTTGATGTGCAAAAAGAAGAAGCAGAAGATGAGACCCTGAGCAGAGGTAGGGCCTAAAATGCATCCCTCTGGGCAGCTCTGAGCAACACAGATCTCAGAGTTTTAAGATTCAGGCTGGCATTCAACCTTCCAGAATGCTGTACATGTGTGCATAGCCAATGGGAGGAACACTGGAGAGCATTTGGACAATCTAGTACCACCTCTTACGAAGACACTAATCCATTTGGATGAAGGCGCCACCCTTGTGACAATATTTAACTTCACAGTCCATGTGAGCATCCCTTTTTATGTTTGTGCCTGCCTGAAACCTCGAAATACTTGGAACCCACCTGTTCTAGATATTCTTATCTAAAATTCAAACTCAAATTGACCTTTTACATCTCAAAAGCAAGTTAGTCTCTCAAAACTGTCAGGTTATGGACATGTACTAGAATAGATCTCATTCCCTTTCTTAAAATTCAAATTGTTTTATGAGATTACCAAAGTTTGGGCATTTTGCTGTTTAGAATATTTAAATAATAGCTGCTTTGTAGTAGTGGTGGCCATGATAGTAGTGGAGGAGGAGGAGTATGTACTATAAGAAGTTAGGTTTTGGTTGGTTGGTTGGTTGGTTGGTTGGTTGGTTGGTTGGTTGGTTGTGACATGGTCTCACTAGATAATTCAAGCTGACTTGAATTTACTGCTTAGTCCACATTGGCCTTAGTCACAACAAACCTTCTGCGTCAGTCTCCCGAATGTTGTGATGACAGACATGTACCACCAGGACTAGCTACAAGTTGCTATTGTCAAAGTATATCTGTGTAAGTGGGAATTCAAGGTAGTGTGCTGATTATGGGAAGTCATAGGAGTCAGGAGAGTTCTGAGGACCGCTGATGAACTGAGCATAAAGACTCCACAGAACAACTACAAGCAGGAAGGGTAAGTGGGGCCACTCCCCCAACATCACTGGAAGGATTGCGAAAGAAAACCTGCAGAACTCAGGAAACTTCAGATACTTCAGCATTTGGTCAACTAACTGAATTTTTAATTCGGCAGGAAGTATTTCTAGTAGCACACGTTAAGTGCAAGCTCTAATTAGAAGGAATCCTGTTCACAAAAGACAAGACCACTCAAAATAAAATAAATGAAAGGAAGTAATATGAGTCTAACAATCCATGAGGCTCGCAAGAGTGGAATAACCAAGAGGAAAACCACTCAAGCTCTTTCACAGATGATCACCTTCCCTAATAAATATGCACCAGCCTCCTATTGAAGACCAAGTTGTTTTTAGTGCACTGTCTCAGAAAACTTCCAGTCTCTCTCTCTCTCTCTCTCTCTATATATATATATATATATATATATATATATATATATATATATATATATACCATTCCTGAAAAGAATCCATTCCTATTTCCTCATTATGACTTCTGCTTGTATGACTAACCATTGCATGAATTTGACAAGATTCACCTCTTTCCATTTTCCCCATCAAAAATCAATAATTCTTTGTTTTGCAGAACTATCTTGTGTATATCATATTGAACTGTTTTTGCTTGTAAGATTATTTGATTATTACCTATGCTGAGGAATAAATGGAATTTAATTACCTCTGAAAATTGCTGAGTCTCGACAGGCATTTTACAAAATGCCTTTCTTTACTTAATAAAGGACAATCCCCATATTTCATAAGTTTCCATCCATCTGACAGAGCTGTAGTGTTTGTAATTGTGTGCTTAAAGCCATCAGTCTTCTAGAACCATCTTCAGCTGAGCAAGCCCCAAAGCATGGTCCATTCTGCTCAGCTCTGTTCAGCATCTTTATGGTTTATCAGCCTTGGGGTTCAATTTTGTTTGGGATGCTTTTATAAATGAACACAGTCATTGCCAAATCTGTTCCTCCAGATTGCAAAGAGAAAAATCGAGAGAGGAGTGTTAGTAGATTAGTGTGCCATGGAGGATAGAATCTGTGGTGATTCTATGCAGTGCACAATTTCACCTTTGTTTCAGTAAAATTAGATGACCATCTTGGTCATTATTGTCCAGGAAGTTAGCACTTCCCTCAGGCTAGACTATGACCAGTGCTCTATCTAACAAAATTAATTTGTTCCAACGTATTTTTTTTCCTGAAGAGGAAGGAAAGATAAAAGAAAAAGAGGAGCAGCGATATGTAGAAAGTGTAAGAATTACTCTAGACCTCTTCCTTCTGGAAAAACGTCTGAGGCACTGTTGGCCTGTTTGCTTCTGAGTTTCATATAGTCATCTCAGAATCCAAGGTGGCTGCAGAATTAGCAGAAAGAAATGTTAATGATCTTAATAATCTTTGTACTTACAAAAATTTATTTAGAAAATGGTTTAAAGTACTCATCTCAATGAGCTTTAATAAAATCAATGACTCTTGAAGGGCTCCCATTTAATGCAAAGTTTGTTTCTTGCATATGCATTCATATTAAAATCTTTTGCCCTATTCAAGTAGCGTATTGCTATGTTTAATATCTAAATACAAGGATTAAAAAAATCATGATATCAAACACTCTAGAATTTTCTTGTGAATTGTTACAAAGCAGAAAGACTCTTAGGCCGGTGAAGCAGCTCAGGCCTGACCAGTACCCATTGCTCATGTCCTTCCCTATGAGATGCTGATTGGGGATCAGAGCATTGTTGGGAATCCAGGCCAATGTTGTCTCATTTCTGAACACCTGCTTCTCAGTTATTATAAACTATAACTAATGAGGTTGTCCTCTACACTCCAAGAATCAGCATTGACGTGAAGGAAACCCTTGCAGGCTTCCTGGATTCTGGGCAAGATTCATATCCTGGGGACATCTTTCTTGTCTATAGTGATGGCATGGAACTGAAAGGTGAAAGACATCAAATGACCCAGTAAATATATATATTTACTCAAATGAGTTGAAAATGTACATCTTCACAAGAATCCTCCCACAGATATTTACAGCACCTGTGTTCATAACTGCCAGACAAAGAAAGGAATCAAATGTACAATAACAGAATACATGAACTATAGCTTATCTACACAGTAGGATACTATTCAGTGCTAAAAACAAAAGAGCCATCAGGCCATTGAAAAGGCAGGCAGGCTCTGCAAATGCACATCAAATAGTAAAATATGCTAATTGAAAAGGCCAGTGTACTGGAGGGTTTCACTGCCAAGGAGATGAAAAGGTGACAAAATGGCCTGGTGTTGGGGTTAGGGAAGAAAGTCAATAGGGCCCAGAGTATTTCAGGACAAAGAAGTTATTCCATACAATGGTGTAAGGATAGACACGTGACAAAAATAGAATATACAGCTGTCAAAGTAACTGTAACACCAGTATGGACTTTAGATGGTCATGACTCATCGATATGGTTTCCTTGAATGTGGCAAATGGGCTTCTCCTGCTGGGAGTGTTGGTGACTGGATGGGTAGACAAGAGTGACAGCAAGAAGTGCAGAGAGAGTCAATGTGGCTGCTTGATTTGGCTGTATAATTCAGCTGCTCTAAAACAGCCAACCCCCCTGCCCCAAATCTCTACCTTAAGTAAAGCAAACCCCTTAAAACCTTTCAGCACATGTGTGCATCTACTTTATCCTCAATGTCACAAGTTTATGAAGGACTTAATTCTCAGCCTTCACCCTGACATGGTTGAATTGACAGATGTGAAATCAATCTGGCTGCATTCACCTGGATAGCCACAGAGACAGAAACTTCAGACCAACAAGCTGACTTCAAACCAAGCAGTTGTCATATACCTGTGATTCCTGAGATGCAGAAGATGGAAGGAGAAGTCAGTTGGAGACCCCACTCAGAAACAAACAAGCAACAATAATGACTTTGAAATGCATCAGACTTCAGATCAGAATTTATTAGAGTTCAATAGTTATTGGAGTTAAAAATAGTTTTAAGGGATCTTAAACAGAAATGATTTCACTTGTCGTTCAAGCTGGTTTTTATTTTTATTCTTTGAGAAAAGATTTCACTGTGTGGTCCTGGCTGCAACTGGCCTTGAATTCACTGGAAGACACACCTGCCTCTGCCTCTGCCTCTGCCTCTGCCTCTGCCTCTGCCTCTGCCTCTGCCTCTGCCTCTGCCTCTGCCTCTGCCTCTGCCTCTGCCTCTGCCTCTGCCTCTGCCCCTTCCCCTTCCTCTACCCCTGCCCCTGCCCCTGCCTTTGTCCCTGCCTCTCCACCTCTGCCTTGAGTACTGGGATTAATAAATACTACTATGCCTGGTATTATTGTATTTTAAATATTCTCAAAGAGACATAGCATCTTCACAAAATCTGAACAGTTCCAAGTCACCTATGACACTTCCTCAGATATATAAAGCACCCTCCTTAAACCAGGAAATCATATCTACTGGCTCTCCCAACACCTTCTCTAGATATCCATGGTTTCAAGGGGAAGGCTCATGAGAGAACTCAGGCTCCCCCAATCCACCTGTGTAAGAGCAAGATGAACCCTGCAAGTGTACCGGAGTATGTATGTGCACATGTGAGTGCATGTGTGTATCTGAGCACCGATGGAAAGGTACGCTTTCATTACCCCACTGTAGTAAGTAAAAGAAAGCTTCAAAGAAATATTGAAAACATGCTGGCAGACAGCCCAAAATACTTACCGGTTAACCAGGCAAGTGGAAGCCTGCTGCTGTACCCTTAATAATGGTTTAAAGACCTCCCTTCTCCTTCCCATCAGTGAAGCCTTTACCGGTTCACACATCATTTCTCTTTCCATGCATAAAACACCAGGCAACCATCACTCGAGACCAGGCGTTGCTCCGATGGAGGCGAGCTGAGGAAATGCAGCTTCAACGGAAGAGTTCCTCTCTAATCCGTCACGGTCACGCTATTCAAATAGGAAGAAATCTGTAGCCCATTAGACATTTTCCTCCTGCATTAATGGACAGAAAAATTAATTATATTTTGTAGCAATTCCTATTGTTTTTCCCCCCGTTAGGAATGTTTTCAAAAGGCTGTGTCTGGAGAGCAGCAGGTAGAGACAGTTAGGTTGGGGTGGGGACGAAGAACAAAGCTTTGCAGTCCTGTAATTTACATACAGCTGTGGAATTGAGGCACAGGTGGCAGGAGAGAAGAAGAATGTGGCAAGAAAGGTGACATGGTCTTTGGCACACACGGCATCAGGAAGTGGTGGACCACTTCTTTATGGCCAGTGCCATAAAGTGAATCCCAGGCATCTAGTCATGTGCTTGAGAAAAACATGAAGCTGATGCAGATGATATTGCTCCTCACCATCAGCACCAAAACGAATGGCATACTCATCAGGAAGAAAATCTCTATTAAACTTCCCATCCCAAACCACATAGGTGCTCATGGACCATCTGAGAATTCAACGCTTTCAACATTTAGGTCAAAGAAATACCCACATGGTGACCTGGTTTTCTTCACAATCATTGAGATGAATCAAGTAACCATATTTAGAGGCAAGAAATCATTTATAATAATGTGCTCCTGCTCCAAGCAGTTTAACTAGTTCGCTCCCAAAGAGCACCATCTCTGAATTTGATGACTTGCTATTTCCAACGATCGCATAAATTGTAGAACTGCAGGGCTGGAGGCAGCCTCACATTAACATCTAATTAAATTTCTTCCATTTCCAGATGAGGAAACTAGGCCTGAGGAGATTGTCTTAATCCTAGGTAACAAGTAACTAGAGACAGAATGGGAATGGGACCACAGCCAGTTTTTCTCTTTATTAAAACAAAAAATTGACACAACACTGGTCACAGAAAATCACACAGTATGTATTTATTTTCATCACTATCTCTACATTCTATTTATTTTCCAAATTTAACAGAAATACAATATGCTCTATGTTGCTGAAACTTGACAATGTTTTCTGTATCGGTTTCACACACTTATATGCATGCCTCCCTGTAGACTTTGTAACATTAAATGGCACATCTGCACGTGGTTCTGTCTCAGGATGAGAGACCACTTCAAAGACAAGGGCTTATGCAGTGACTTGTTACCATGTGTGACGGTTAATCTCCATTGTCAACTTGACTGGAATTCCAATCAACTAGGACTCATAGGGTATGGTGTGTCTGGTGTGTCTGGAGGGGGGGGGAGGGTATTGCCAGAGAAGCTGAGCAAAGGCAGGAAGATCCACGCTGAGTGTGGAAGGCTCCATCCCATAGGCTGAAGAAAGCAAACTGAACACCAACATACACCGCTCTGCTACCTAGTGACACACTTAATGAGACTATGGCTCACCATACTGCCACCATGCCCCCACACCCTGAGGAACTATATCGCCCCAAACTGTGAGCTGAAATAAGCTTTTGCCTCTTTACGTTGCTTTGGTCAGCAATGGTAAAAGTAACTCATAGAAGAGCCAATTAAGTACTTTCAGGGTCTCAATTTCATCATGCTTCAATATCATCATAAGAGAATAACTTCTTCTGTTCCACATATAAGGATGTTTTCTATAAAGCAATCATGAGAGTGATTAATATCTGATTATGATTATGTTAATTAATTACAATTCCATTTAATAATTAATAGCAGAGAAGTGTAATAGGAGGCCTCTAGTTTGTTTCTGTTGCTGAGACCTGAAATAATCACACAGAAACTTAATTATTTACAATACTGTTTAGCGAATAGTTTAAGCATATTTCTAGCTAATTCTTATCTTAAATTAACCCATCTCCACGAATCTGTGTATTGTCACAAGGCTGTGGCTTACCGGATAAAGTTCTGGCATTTGTCTCCAATGGTACTACGTAGCTTCTCTTGAGTCTGCTGCCTTCTTTCTCCCAGTATTCAGTATATTCAGTATAGTTTTCCCTGCCTAATTCTAATCTGCCCTATCAACAGGCCAAGGCAGTTTCTTTATTCATTAACCAATAAAAGCAACACATAAACAGAAGGACCTCCCACACCAGAGAAGCAATAAACAATTCATTTATACACAGAACTTTCATGGATAAGACCGTTAGAAATGTCAAAATATTTCTGTTTCTAAGCAACCTGAGCAAAACAGCATTCACACTTAGTCTTTTATCTTTTAGTACCTCTTACATAATTTTACTGAAATGATTGTGAAGATGGCCTTTCTATGGAAATATATTATTTTAATGTAATTTGCACAGACATGCACACATACACTCACATACACACATGCTCTCACACACAAAAATATATACTCATACAAAAACACACTCACAAATACACATACATACACACACTCTCACACATACACAAACACACACACTCACAAGAACACATACTTACACACACTCTATCACACACATAGTGAGCTTCTGTAGTTTTCAGCGGGCTGGACTTACTTCCGTAGAACAGAACCTTGACCTCTCATCTCTCAGTTCTTGGGGCTCTGGAAATGGAAACCATTTCTTCACAACTTCCTTTATCCTCCATCCTCATTCTCATCCTCTGCTGGTTCTAGAAGACCAGTGAAGAACCTCACCAGTAGATCCCACCCCTTTGTCTAAAGTGGTTTAGTTATAGGAAATGAGGAACCATTCATATGACTGAAAGCTAAAGCTCTGAGTGGAACAACTATGAACAATGAACACGGCTTTCTTCCTCTGGTACAAATTTTTAGGGCAACTGAGAATGTAAGAAACAAGAGCAATCATTTTGCTATCTTCTATAGAGAGCCTGGCTGGAAGGAAGGAAGGAAGGAAGGAAGGAAGGAAGGAAGGAAGGAAGGAAGGGAGGGAGGGAGGGAGGGAGGGAGGGAGGGAGGGAGGGAGGGAGGGAGGGAGGGAAGGAACTAGAAATTCCATAGAAGAAAGTGAAGTAGAGAGGTAACTGTTGCCATATTCAAATAATTTACATCATAATATGTATCTTTGGATCCAGACATTACAGAACTCGGCATAACTCCTGGCAATTAGTGACAAATGGCAGCCAGTTCCCCACCTCCTGCCCTGATTTTTACTTGCTTTTGCATCAACCAGCAAAAATTGGTTTTCACTTATAGCTAAAGGACTGAGAAAATATGAAGTGCCCTGAGTTTAAACACGAGAGAGCAAAAGTTCTCAATTTTTTTTCCTTTGAACTAATTTTACTCAACTAAATGGAGGCAGTTAGCATTCGAGGTTTAAGCAAGTATACTCTTAAATTCTGATTTCTTACATTTTTCTCAATCTAAGTATTGTCTTTTCTCCCTACAGTCTTCTGAGAGCAACATCCTTTATACACACACACACACACACACACAGAGTGATTTTCCAATTTTTCTTCTTATCATACTTGGCTAGCATGGGTAAATAGAGGTAAGAGAGGGTAGAACAAAGAAAGGAGTAACAGGGAGTAATAATAACACTAAAGATGTTTGAAAAGGACATATGAAAATCTACTACTTTATAAACTTATATATATGAAATATGCAGAAAATATTTGATGATAGACAGTGTGTAGATGATAGATACACAGATAGATATATAGATACATAGATTCATATAAGAGTTCAACTGCAGTTACTCTGAAAAAGGGACAATGTTCTTGCCTGAACCCAGTGGTAGATGCAAAATACCTCCTTTTGAATTACTGGTTGTCAGAATTCCACAAAACCTCCAAACACAGGCTATCATGAATGTTCTAGATCACCCACCAGAACTTGAGGATGAGACATCACTGAAGAATCGAATACACACTTTCCAGAGAGATCAAGTTAGTACTAACCTGAAGCTTCTTCCCTGCTGGCTGACTTTCACAGGACTGTAAGGGCTATGGTAGGCTGCGGGGGAGTGGTGAGGGTGGAATGGGATAGTGACCCAAATGTCTTAGGAATAATCAAGCACATTCTGTTTAGATTTAAGATCCTCTCCACAAGGGGATACATGCATGGGTAGTACTATAAAGTTTCAAACAATTCACGGTTGTGAAGCCCATAAGCCCCAGAGATAAGCCGACTCCTATTAGTCTACTAAATGGGCATAGTATCAAAGTGCCCTCTAAATCTGGCTCTTTCACCCAGCAGGCTAGTGCAGCTGTTAGACTTCGTCTGAGCGATTCCTTGGTGCACTGGATGGTGGTTGACCCAGAAACTCACAACTGGTTAAAGTATAAAGAGTCAATGACAGTGGAGTGCTCAGCCATATCCAGAACACTTGTAGCACCCTCCCATGAAAGACTCAAGAGCCATTGTAGAAGAGGGCGTGGGCAGCCTGTAGGAGCCTGAGGTCAGGGAGAGCCTGAGGGAAGCAGGGTCTTCTGGAATTGAGAAGGGTTCTGCACTTAGCAACTCACAACGCTGCAGTTGTTTGCGTCTAACCAAAGCAGTCAACCTTCCAGCACTGAGGCAGAAAAGGCTCACAAGTCCCACCCCTCACTGAGGAGCAGTTAATAGACAATGGCTCTCTTAGAATGTGGTCCCCAGTAGGCTGACCACACTCCAGTGGATGGCTCCCCTTCCATGAGTATAAAAACTGTAAACAGTTTATTCTTAAAAAATAACTAATTAAAATATTATGTTGGAAAAAATCATTAGGAGATTGCCCTGTTCAAATTGATTCTGTCAAGTTGGCTCCACAAAGATGCAAGAGATTTAACCATTTGATTCAACCAGCAGGATGCAGGAACTTCAAACCTTAACATCAGGAAGGTTGAGAATTTGAACACTGTAGTTTTATAAAATTGTGTTTGGAAAAAGGACCAAAGGCATATGTATCTAAGTTCATGGTTAAAACAAGTAGTTTTCGAATGCTTATTTAATATATCTGATTTTTTAAAAAAGTTTTTATTCTAGTATTGCATGTTTGTGAATTTCTTCCACAGCTTCTCAAATGTCTTGTTGCTGTAAATTATCCAACATTTAAGATAATGACATTTTCCTCTCAGTTCATCGCCATTTGGAGAAGTATAATTAACAGATTATCCCTTCCTGGGAACTGTAAGAAAGCAGGATTTAATAGGACTCTTTTTTGAAGACCGAGTGTGCCAGGTTGTAAGCTTAACAAATATTAATAATGCAGCTATGACACGAGTCATGCTTTTTTCTATTTTGAATGGTTCCAAGAAACAAGTTTGGGATCACAACAATGTTAATTATATGAGAAAATCTTCAGATAACACTCAGGAGGAGATTTCATCTCGCTTCAAATAATTTTAGCTAATGAGTATTGCTTATGGGAATGCACTAATTATATTAAAGTGGAGCAATATTTGTATAACTTTCTAGTTTAGAAATGATCTCAGCCCACCAACCCTACAAAATGGCTCAATAAGAACAACGCCTTTTCCACTGAATAAGAAACAGATGTTCGGATCAAGCGCTTGGTAAGTGTCTGACAAGGGTGGTTTAAGTGGGTCTTACATTTGGATTCGCTGCCAGAAAGCACGAATCAGAATTTCCTGCTGAGGAATCAATCCAGGTTACTGTCCTCGTAGCCACCAGCATCAAAACCCAGGCGTCAGTTATCTCTCCTGAAAAATTACGGGGTTTTCGGAAAGAAGAAATCAAGAAGACAAATGAACACCACAGGCATTAGAAGAGGTCAGAGGCAGACGCATTCTGCTTGCGCTGGTGCAAGTTTTGGAAACCCAAACTCTAGCTCATACATGCTCACCACTCAAAAGTTCTTTGCCAACAAATTGACAAAACCATCCATTCTAGTAAACTAGTGAAACCTGGCAAATGTTTTGGCCTACTTACATATATTCATACATACATTAGGAAATTCATATGTTACGTATCACACAAATGCAATTTTTAATGAGTACTTTAAACCTTCCTCACTTAAACTAAGTAAAATCTACTCATGACTTACATGACTTATCGCGGTCTTGTTATTTGTTTTATTTTCTGTATGTGTATGAGTGCTTTGCCTTCATGTCTGTATGGGTACCACATGCTTTCTGGGTGCCCACAGAAATCTGAAGAGGGTGCCAAGTGCCCTGGCACTGGAATTATGGATGGTTGTGAGCCACCACACAGCCACACAGGTGCTGGGAGCAAAAGCTGTGGCTTCCGCAAGAGCAGCAGGTGCTCTTAACTGCTGAACCCCATCTCTAGCCCCATAGCCTCAATATTAGATAATGATCTTATTACAAAGTAGATTTCTCTCTTTGTTTCAGCCAAATTCTTACAACTACGCTGCTCCACCATTGCCCTGTCTTCCCTCAACAGCCAGGCATGCTGACTTCATGTGAGGCCTGTGCTCACAGTTTTTAACCCATCCCATGCCTCAGGAGGTCCTTTAAGTGTGGTAGTTTTCAAAGCAATCCTTCCTTCTGTTTCAAACCCCTGGGAAAAAGCAGTTCTTCTGCCTCTATGACCTTCTGTGAGTAACAAAGGCATATATGAGTACTTTATTTCATTTTCCTAAGTATAAGAGGAAAAAACATTTTGGAAAATATTAATAATTTTTCCTTCACAAGTGTCAGAGGTCCTGCTCAAGTGCTTAGGTCAACATATGGATCCATTACTTTATTTCCTGTCTCTGATCTATTTATTTAAAAAGTAACCCTCAGAAAAAGAGGGGTTAAGCTAGCTCCAGTGAGTCACAAATTTGTACCAAGGGGTTTGAGAAAAATTAGATTTTACTATAATTACAAATAAAACAATTAGATTCATTTTTGAGGTGAAGGTATAATTATGAGAGAAGATATATGTTGGCTCCTGAAAGGAATCCCAACAGCCAGACAGGACCCTGAGAAGGTGGCAAAATTTCAGAGAAGGAATAATCCAACAAGCCAAATGGAGAGTGGGATCTGGTCACTCCCATGGAATCTGATTTGCCATGGCATAGAAGAAACAGCAAAATAAACTACGAACTCTGAAGATGCAAGAGTTGCACGGAATTCTCTCTCTCTCCACTGAACTGTACAGTATCCCATTGAACTCCAAGGAAAACTGAGACCACACAAATACCAGGTCAAGCAAGGAAACATGTGTACTATAGAGTTGAAACTTGTGCTTGAAGTGAAATTAAATTGACTTGTAGGCAATGAAAAAAATATGTAACTCACACATCTGAGTTGCTGATTGCTGAATGGCTTCCTTGAATGTCAAGAGACAGTGTGGTTGAATTGAATGCGAAGAATTTCGATAAAATATTGCTAAGACAACAAAAGAATTACTTTTCATAACTTTCAAATTTTCCCATTCTTTCTTGTCCCTCTCAATTAGGGTTATATGTGGATATTTTTATGTATGAACTTAATTAATTCACTCAACAAATATTGATTGAGATGCTATGCTAGGTCCTGAGAGAAACACAAAGAAATACACAACACTCTCTCCCTTGAGTGATTTATAATCTAACTGGTGACAGGAAAATAAATTAAATGAACAATGTACATTATTGGTATAAACCAAGCAAGTTGTAAAAGTGATAAAAGTTGTCTGAGTTTAGACAAATGAAGGAACAGTGTACTGGGATTGTCAAGGAAGGCTTTGCAAAGAAATGTTTTATGAATATCAAATGAATCCCCAGTGGTGGCCATGAAATTATTTCAGTGATTCCTTGCCAAGATTAGCAAAATAAAATGGGATGGAAATATCAAATGCATTGCACAAGGGTATAATTTAATAGTTTTTGTTTTTGCCCAAGTCTGTATGTTCTTTGTACTTCCTGGGTCTCAGGATAAAATGTCTTTCTTATTGTGGGTCATGAACAAAAGATGTTAAGGTCACTATCACGCAAGAGATAGATATGGAGCAGTTCCTTAAGAGAAAGCTAATACTGCAGTATGCAGATAGAAAACGTGATCAGGGCTGAGAACCACATGGCCAAGTTTCTATGGCTTGCGGAAAATGACAAGGTGAGAACCAACAGTAAGAAAGTGATCTGTCTGGATGTGTGTAAGAGAGAGAGCAGGAAGACTGAAAAATAATCTTACAAAGGCATTCTAAATACAAATTTTCTTTGGGTATCTTGCTAATTCCAAGTAGAAAAATTTGGTCTAGTAAGCGATTCTATTTCTCTTGAAACACATGTTGGAGTTAATCCATAGTCTTCTATTCTTTTGTACTGTCCTTTCCCTTTCCAAAGTGATCTTTTCTTTCCACACCATTACTGAGTAATTTAGATCTAAGTCAGAATAGCACCTTTGCCCTGCATAGATTCAATAATTCTCCAAACTACAGTTCTTAAAACGCAAACTAGGCAGCCTCCCATTCTCCATTGACTTCCCCTTACCAACATACAGTGTGCTAGAGATCCAGAAGTATGGAAAGGCAGGAGCCACCTCAGTCAAGTTGCTTAGTAGCTAGAGCTCTACTCAACAAGAGGGAGCACTATGAACTTGGAGAGAAAAAGAAGAAACTGGAAAAGGCCAAACTCCAATCACTATTGACTCAACTAGTGCTGATCGCCTTGTTATACCTTAAGCTGTAAATGATTATTATATTGAGTCTGATTCAGGAGATTAATATAAACATGTTACTTTAATACTGCTTAGTGATTTGTCTTCAAACATGAAACATTTGACTAACAGCAGGAAACATTACTGGTTTCCTTATAATGTCCACATGCATGACAAGACCAAAAAACTAAGACTTTTATAAAAAGGTCTAGTGAGATGGCTTAGCACATAAGGGAACTTGCTGCCCGGCCTGATGACCTAAGTTCAGTCTCAGAGCCCTGTATGGTGGAAGGAGTAAGGACTCCTGGAACCTATCCTCTGACTTACACACACACACACACACACACACACACACACACACACACCATGCAATAAAAGAGAATGTGAAAATGTCTTCGTGAAAATCAGATCTTCTCTAGTTTGCATGCTGAGGGACCCCCAAAGGCACACATAATAAAGATGTGCTCCCCAGGGTGTTGCTATTAGGAGTTAGTAGAACTTTTAGCTAGAGCCAAATAGGAGGTCCTTAGGACATTGAATGAGTGTTCTCAGAAAGGATTGTGGTCCCTATAGCCTCCTTTCCGTTCTTTTGCTTCTAGACATGAGGTCAGCATTTTTTCCTTCTCTGGACATTCTTCCAATACTACCCAGCATCCTTAACAAGGATCAAAGCAATGGGGTCCATCTGGTACGGAACCTCTACAACCATGAGACAGATAAATTTTTTGTTGTTAGAAACTAATTGTTTCAAGTATTGTACTATAGTGCCACAGTTGACTCACACACGATCCAGTGAGCGCAATGTCATGAACTCCCACTGTAGATGAGCCTAGTATGTCATTTCAAAGGAAGTATTTTTGAAATGGATTCATCAAGCATAGGCACTGAAGTCCTTTTCTGATTGCATCCTAAAAGCTGGTCCACTAGATCCTGCATATACAGCCTGTAGTCTGATGTCTCCAACTGTTTTATCTAATCATCTCTAGGAAATCCACAAATCGATGGAGTAGGCTCTTTTCCAGATAAGGCAAGTAGTGCTCATTCAGGGTTAATGAAATTTCATGGTCACTGCATCCACATACATCATCTTCCAAAAGAATCGTGGGTTTTAAACAATCGCGTCCGCTTCCATCCCTTAAGAAGCCACGGTGAAATTCTTCAATTATTTCTGGTAAAGTAATTTATCTGTACAATCCCTTCTAGTCTCTTCATTACTTTTATAGATGCAATCAATTATTTCAGTCAAACAAAATATGCTGCCAACTTTCCGGAATTCCTAGAATGATTTTAACTACTCGCTTGGGGTTTTATTCAGTATGGGCATAAAAGTTATTATATTCTAATTGCTTGTGATTGTTACTACATTGAGATTTATTTTGGTTGGTTATTTCAAGACACTGTTAAAATGAATTTAGTGACTTCATTCTGGTTTTCCTGATTGATTCTATTATTAGGACTGTGAAAGCCTGGGGCCTTTTGGCCTTACTGAACATCTTGAACCATTTTTTAAACAGTTTGGGTTTGGCAAAACCTATTTTACCAAGAACATTACTCCTTAATTTTTAAAAACCATGTGCTTTTTAAGGAAAATGCAACCCATATGTTCCTCATTCTTCTGTACTAAACACATCAAAATGTTTTGTAAGAATTGCTTGATTTCCAAGAAGCCTTGTGAATCTTCCTTATAAGAACTTTTAAGTTATTTTCTTTTCAAGCAGGAAGTTATTTCTGCCGAGGATAAAGTTATTAGACACCAACTGTTTCATGAAACCCATGAGCTAAGCGGAGATCACTTATGTTTCTCCGGAATATATTTACTGAATATACACATCAGGGAGAGGGACACCAAATCATCAAATAAACATTCTTAAACCTATAAGCATGTTTTTCTGTATCTTTCCAAATTGAAATGCTTGGTTGTAAATACTCTGTTTGACAAAAACACCTGTTTCAAAAGACTATTAGAAATAAGAATCATTTTGTTTCATTTACATCTTTGGTCTAAAGACATCCCCAGAACTTTAGCTAAATGTCTCATTTCTTTTTATGACATCTTTTCCCAAAGGATTTAGCTATTTTGCTCCAATTTGCATTTGTCTTAATATTTCCATCATTAATCCCAGCAGTAAAAATCAAAGAATATTAACAAGTCAGGACATGGATGTGTGTGTGTTTTGGGGGAGGGGGTGCGTGTGTGCGAGGGGGGTGGGTATGCATGTGTGTGTGCATGCCCAGATCTTCTGAGTAGTCAAACTGTTTCAGGTTCCCACACCATTGAGCCAACATCTCAAACTGATAAAATTCCGGGATCATCATTGTAGCCAAAATGAATGGGTTGGGACATCCAAAGCTAACCTAGCACTTTCAAAGTTGAGCAGCTCCCCCTCAGGTCACCGTGGAGACGATCTGGGTGGCCTCTTTCTTGCAGAGGTTTTTTTTCTTGCTTGCTTGCTTGCTTGTTTGCTTGCTTGCTTGCTTGCTTGCTTGCTTTCTGGTGGGGGAGTTGGTTTTGTATTTCAGTATGGTATGCTTGCATGCTTTCCACCTTTCTTTCAGCGCAAACTTTAAGAAAACAGAAAATACTTTCCCCTGCCTAAAGCCTGTGTGAATCACCATCTTACTTTCTGTGAATTAAATCTTCTCTCAGGCACCCCCATTTGAGACACTTCTAGAGGCAATGGCGTCTGCAAGCTGTTGTATTACTGTATTTTTTCTGGTGCTCCACTTGGCCTCTTCAATGTCTGTCCATACTCTGACTGGATGCCAGATCCTGACATTCATCTGAGCCAACCGGAAACTCCATACTCAGTAGATGTCACAACAAAGCTACTTCCTAATTGATGGCTATCTACAGTTAGTGCCGAGTGATATGAGAAACTACACCACCGAGTGACATTAGTGTCATGGTTCTAATGCAAAAAGTCCCCATGGCTCACTAATTTGAGCATTTGGTACCCAGCTGGAGGCACGGTTTTGAGAGCTGGAGAGCTTTAGAAGGGGCACCTCACTAGAGGAGCTCCCTGGGGACAGGCCTTGAGATTTGATGTTTTATTTGCCCTTGCTGTCCACTTCCTGCCTGTAGACACAGAGCTCAGACACCTCAGACTCGTGCAGCCGTGCCTTCCCTGCCGTGGTTCACTGCATCCTTCCGTAAAACCTGAGCCAGAACAAACCCTTCCTCCTCCTTTAAGTTACGTGTGTCACCTATTTTGTCACAGTAGCAAGAAAAGTGGCGTTGAGCACATTGGCATCATTGTTTGTAATCTTAAACTGTACAGACAGGAAGTGCAGAGCCATTGTTGCAACCCTCTCTGCATTTCTATTTTCTCCTCTAGAAGAATGAAGGACAGAAAGAGGCTGGCAGCACTTCCTGCACAAATACCATGAAAGAATATGGAGAAAAATATATTTTGAGATCATAATAAAAATGCATCATTTCCCTCTTCCCTCCAAATCCTTCTATGTACCACTCCCTCTGCTTTCTTTCAAATTCACAGCTATTTTTCTTTAATTCCTTTGTGTGTATATATGTGTATATGCTATATATATATATTATATGTTATATATATATATATACTAAATATATAAATGCAACCTGCTCAGTTCCTATAATATTCTTATATGTGTATGTTTTTAAGGCTGAAGTTTGTTATTAGATAATCAGTTGATGATCTCTCAGAATTCTCTTGGTGGCTGTAGTTTTTTTTTTGTCTGTTGAGCCTTCTCTCTTCCACATTAGCATATCTCTTGACTTCATCCTTGTTCAGGTTGTATTTAGGAAGCCATGTTGGAGCCCTTCATGACTGAAGTTTCTCTGACATTCCTAGGAGGCTTAGAGCAAACCTCCTGTTCTTCTTACATTTTTTTCCTCCTCTCACCCACAATGACCCCTAAATCTAAAGTGCAGGAGTTATGTTGTACATGTATCAGCTGGAACTTGGCTCACAGCTCTGTGTTCTGATTGGTTGTGATTTTCTGCAGCTGTCTCTGTTACCATTAGAAGTTTCCTTGATGAGGGAAGATGAGACTTACCTGTGGGCATAAGGATAAATATTTAGAATGTAGTGAGGGATTATGCTGGTTTAGTAAAGTAATGGTTGAAGATTCTCTTCCAAGATCCATGGCATCACTAGCCCTGGAAAATTAGCGAGGTGTTTAGTACCAGGCATGATTCCCCTCTTATTGAGTAGGCCTTAAGTCTAATTAGAGAGCTGCTGGTTATTGCCAAGTTCTGCGTGCCACTACTGCACCCTAAGGATTAGCGTGGCATACTGATCATTGTGCAGTACAATTCTTAATATACTTTGAAGCAATTCTGTGAGCAAAGGCTTGGCCCTCTGCAGTTGGATTTGGTGGCATGCCGTGCTTCTTGATGGAAGCATTTAGATTACCATATGAGAACACAAAGATAGGAAATCTGTCTTTGTGGATTTTAGGTCATAAATAAATAAACATTCAAGCAGCTGTGACTATGCCTAATTAAAGTTTTTATCGATAGGGAAGAAAAGTGAAATCTGTAGTCTCTCGTTCTCTGCACAGAAGTACTAAACTGAACGATGGTCTCCGCTGCAAATGGAGGTGTGGGGTTAGCAGAACTCCAAGATCACTGGTCAGAAGGGAGGACGAAAGAAGACTGAGACAAAAACTGGGCCATCACCTGAGGCCAGGTGGAGATCCGAGGGTCATACTGTAGCCAGGACCATACGGATCAGAGTGGCCTCTGCTGTGACAAGGTACCATGGTGACATCTGGGCATCGGCTGCAGCTGGGGATTATATCTGGGTCCATGGCCCTACCACAGCCAGGGGCTGTTGATGTCTGTGGCACCTCATACCATCTAAAGTCATGCCAATGCCAAGAGTCTGGCCTGCCACCTGGAACCATGTTCAAGGGCCATGTTGTCATTAGAGCCATGCCAATCTGGGTGGGCAGTGCTGCCGCATGAGGCCACAGTGTCGTCTGGGACTGCACTACCACCTGGGTCCATGTCTGTGTTTGTGGCACAGATGAAGCCAAGGTCTGAGCTGATGTTTGTGGCTCCTTCATGGGCTCTGGGCTGACACCTGAGATGATGTTGGTGTCCGAGGGCAGATACTATCTGGGTAGCCAGTGCTGCAATGGGGCCATGGTGTCATCTGGACCTGAACTGCTGACAAGAGCTATCTTTGGATATGTGATCCGGCTGCAACTGGGGACAGTGATGATATCCATGACTCATGATGCCACAGGGGGTCGTAGGAACCATGAGTGTTGAAATTCAAGGGCTGTGCTGAGTTGGCCCCATCCCTCACTGACCTTGTGATCGCTGGCCATGTTCCTCAGTGGCCACTGCAGCAGGAGAGCTGGCCCAACCTTGCGGAATAATCTTTTTGTACACCATAAAGATATGTCTTTGCTAATGCATGTACCTTCTGATTGGTTTAATAAAGAGCTGAATGGCCAATAGCTAGGCAAGAAGAAGTTAGGTGGGACTTCCGGGCAGTGAGAAAAGAAGAGGAGATGAATCTAGGTATGGGAGAGATGGCAGAGGAGCTGGAGAAGAAGCAGGACCTGCAAGAGGAGAGGTAAAAGCCATGAGCCATGTGGCAGCTCATAGATTAATAGAAATTAGGCTAACTTAAGTTATAAGAGCTAATTAGAAACAGGCCAAAGTTAAGGCCAAGTTTTCATAATTAAATCTAAGTCTCTGTGTCATGGGGGCTGGCGGTCCAAGAAAGCCTGCTACACCACTTCCCCATGGAAGAACTGACCCCACACTCTGGAGAGATTTCCCCACCCCTTACCATGGGTATGGAAGAGTTGGACCTGATGACATGCACCAAGGAGAGCCCACTTGCCTGACGGCAGACAGTCACAGTGACCCAGACCGACCAGCTCAGCTACCACCCAGACCTACATCTCTGACTTTCCTTCATAGCACCATGAGAAGCAGCCATGCTCCGTGTGGCCAACACAAATTATTAACAATGTCCTTAGTGAGAAACTAACACTTCAAAAATGAATCGCACTCAGCAATCTATTCCAAGAGGCCACACACTTTCACATGCCGTTTAAATTTTCTGTCTATGTAACATTAGGTTAGGAAATGGGGAGATAAAAAGAATTCTCCGGGAGTGAGATAAAGGAAGGGAGGAAAACCACAATAAAGAAAAGAATCCAAATAACTAGAGTTTAGATAAATTTTTAAATGTAACCACTGATCCAAGTAGCTTGATCTGTAATAGTTAGAATGCTCTGTTTAAAGATATCAAAATGATAATAAAGAACACCAACAGAAAGTCTAGCTGCCCAAAATCTATCACTGGTTTTCATAAATGTACATTTTTACAGGCTTTCTTTCACTCTTTTGTATCATTTTCCTTGCAATTGAGACCTTGTCAGGTTTAAGAGCCTGTGCTGAGGACAGAAATGACAGTAATTAAGCGGACATGCAAAGTGGACAGAGACCCAATACATATATTTCTAGTCTACTTTCCAAGACTCAGACACATTAAGAGCAATGAAGCAGGCCGTTTTCTTTTTGAACCATCCAAAGCACCTCAAAAAGGTAACGTTATCCAGACCTGAAAGCTTTCCATTAATGGGGATGCTTTCAGAGTTACCACAATTAAATAGACTCCTTTTACAGCAAGCCTTACATATTTGTTCCACCTTTTCTTCCTTAATCTGAAGCTGGGCTGACCCACCACCTGCAATAGCAGCAGCATGGCAATGAGGTCTGTCTGAGCTCTCGGTAACGGTAACGGTGTATGATGGGCTTTATGTTGTTTATGTACACACCGGGGTTTGTGAAGGAGAAGCAGTTTGTTTACCCATGTGAGGTGAATGAACTTTTCCAAGGGAAAAGGGTGTGATGCCCTCAAGGAGATAATTTATTAAATGGAGCCAGAAATGTGAGCTCATCTCGCTGGTCTGAATAGAGCAAAAGGCATCTTCATTAAGCAGTTTTTCTGAGGCACTAGGGTTTCTGTATCAGATACTAGGCAAATGTCACTTGTATGTGCGCCCAACCCACCCCAGCGTTTACAGCATTGTGGCAGTACCGAATAAGCTATTCTGCACCACAATCAGGCATTGCTAGAGGGGAACGAAGCCATATTCCAGGAGTCAGGACACCTGAGTTTGCCTGATCTGCAAGCACATAATTCAGTCCACTCATCTACAAACATGGAATTTCAGAAAGACCTATAAAATCCCTTTCAATTCTAAACCAACGTTATTGACCCATTTTCTTCTCGACTAGTATCTACCAAATTCTATTAAAAACACTTTTAATCTCAGAAATGCCTCTTCTCTTTTTAGCCTAAATTATCATCTAAATTTAAACAAGGTTTTAATTCCTAAGCTGTATTTATTGTGTCTCCAAAATACACGGAGAAGTCATGACAATACAAAAACTGTCTCATGTTTGTGGTAAAGTCACCTTAAAAATAACTGGATGTCCAGATTTAAAAACACTTGAGCAGTTACATCATATCCTACTAATTTTATTCTCCATCCCAAAGGAGATCATTTCCTGCCACATTGTGATGGAGGCAGTACCACGCTGAAGGGATTTCTCCAACCCTGAAGGGGTGGGCAAGACAGAGATGCAAACAAAACCTAATGGTATATTCTACTAAACTCATAAATCTACCTCGGGAACACAATAGCTTCAGAAGCCAAATGTTTTGAAAAGAAAGAAATGAAGATGAAAACTTACATCTGAAATTTCAAGCTAGGTGGACTCCAGGAAAGAATTGAGTGTGACAGAGCTGGAGTTTAAGTTGTTGCTGGGAAAATGGGGATGGCTGCTGAAAGGAAGCACAGCACAAATGCAAAGCACCTCGATGTTCTACCCTGATTGTTTCTCAGGATCCTCAGAACACACACACACCCTCTCCTCCAAAGAGCACTCCCATCTTTCAGTGGCACACTGTTCAAAAGACCAACCTAATGATTTCGTCTCTTTGGAGGAAGTTTCCATCAGGACACACTGTTCTGTCTGAAGACAACAAGCATGTGCTTTACTCCTCTTAGTTCCCAGCATTCAACACTGCACACATGCTAGATGGTGAACAAAGTGTGCTGCATCCGTGAATAAAGTATCAGAGATGACCCTCTTTAATGAAAAAATAAATAAAAAACCAAGAATTGAACATTCCCAAAGCATTAAAATACATGAACTGTACATAGCAGTCTCTGATGCCAATCACTTCACAGTCCTTAAAATTACCCAAAGAGACATCATCATCCCATTTCACAGAAGAGGGGAATTTCCAGCAAGCTAGGTCACTTGTCCACTGCCCAGTCTCTAGCATTCCATAGGACCAAGCCCTGTGTGTCTGGTAACAGATTCTGCATTCTTTGCATTGCAGCATCATTCTTCACCTTCATGGCTGCTAATCATAAACCATGCAACATCCCTAGACTTTATGAATGCCATTATTGGGGTGGGGCATAGAAGAAATTGTGTTTGGGCCTTGAGGTTGGCTAGGATTCTCCAGTCAGATCTTCGCCCAATAAGCAGTTTCTCTTGAACCTTCGTTGTTTTACTTCACTATCTTACCAAAGATCTGCCCTCCAGAGGGCAAAATATGTCTGAAAACACTACAGTAGGAGACAAAGCCACCTTAAAGATCATTAAATGCCATGACTTTTAGATCACCAGAGGACCAAGGAGGCTTATGCAGGACAAGAGAAAGAATGGCAATAGATATGGATCTACTTTCATTCTTTTACATGTTGATATCCAGTTATGCCAGCAATATTTGTTGAATATGCTTTATTTTTTCCATCATATATATATATATATATATATATATATATATATATATTGCTTCTTTGTCAAAAATCAGGTGTTCATAGGTGTGTGGATTGATATCTGGGTCTTAGATTATATTCCATTGATCCTCATATCATTTTTTATGCCAATATTAGCTGTATTCAGTACTATATCTCTGTAGTAGAGGCTGAAGACAGGGATTGTGATGCCTCCAGAAGTTTCTTTATTGTACAGGATATCCTGGGGTTTCTGTTTATCCATATAAAATTGAGTATTGTTCTTTCTAGGTCTGAAGTATTTTGCTGGGATTTTGATGTGCATTGCATTGAATCTGTAGATTGCTTTAGGTAAGATTGCCATTTTTATTATGTTAATTCTACCTACCCAACAGCATGGGAAATCTTTCCTTTTTCTGGTGTCTTCTTCAATTTCTTTCTTCAATGTTCTAAAGTTCTTGTCATACAGATCTTCAACTTGTTTGGTTAGAGTTATTCCAAGATATTTTATGTTATTTGTGGCTATTGTAGAGGATGATATTTCTCTGATTTCTTTCTTTGCCCATTATTCATCTGTATAAAGGAGGGCTACTGATTTTTTTAGTTAATCTTGTATCCTGCTACATTACTGAAGATGTATATGAGTTGTAGACGTTCATTGGTAGAATTTTTTGGGTGTAGATAGTTTACACTTATGTAAACTATCATATCAGCAAATAGTGAGAGTTTGACGTCTTCTTTTCAAATTCGTATCCTCTTGATCTCCTTTTGCTGTCTTATTGTTCTAGCTAGAATCTCAAGTATTATATTGAATAGATATGGAGAAAGTGGACAACCTTGTTTTGTTTCTGATATCACTGGGATTGCTTTGAGTTTCACTCCATTTAGTTTGATATGGGTTGTTAACTTGCTGTATGATGTGGGATTCCCCTCTGTATGCTGTGAATAACATTGGTTAATAAAGGACTGCTTTGGGCCTATAGCAGGGCAGAACTTAGGTAAGCAGGGAAAACTAGACTGAATGCCAGAAAGAAGGAGGCCAAGTCAGAGAGACGCCATGGAGCCACTGCTGGAGATAGACATGCTGGAACTTTCCTGGTAGGTCAGAACCTTGTGGTGATGCACAGATTAATGGAGATGGGATAAATTAAAATGTAAGTTTTAGCCCAACAGAAGTTAGAGCTAATGGGCCAAGCAGTAATTTAATGAATACAATTTCTGTGTGATTATTTTGGTTCTGGGTGGCCGGGACAAACAAACATCTCCCTCAAACAGAATGGCATGCCAACGTGGGGCTGACCAAATCCACTTAAAACCTGAGAGGGCTTGGAAAGGAATTCTAGACACTAAAAGGCAAAGTTTAGCCACATTTTTCCCCAAATGGGCTTTGCTTGCTGGCAGCATGCTGTGGCTCCTTTAAGAGAGGTTTTCCTGATTCAACAGTAGCAGGGAAAAGGCATGCTGTTTTAAAACTGCATGACCTCTGACTCTTTCAGGAAGTTTGTGAACATACTGCTACAACTTGCTTAATGGCAACAAAGATCAGCTGTGTGCCTAAAGATGGGGCTGTAAGCATGGCTCACAGAGGTAGCAAACAGCTCTATCATGCTGAACTGGGTGTGGCAAGCAGGCAGTGCCATATTTCCCCTAGCAATGGCACAGCTTAAGTTTATAAGAAGGGTTTAGCATTTTAAGAAGCATTTCTGGTCAGGAAATAATTACATATATGCAATAAAGACAAATCCAGTCATAAAAGACCTCTAAATGGGTCACAGTGTGTTTTAAAAATGTACATAGGATTGGGAAAGTGAAGGAGAAGAATATAAAAAGTTAAGCAAATGGTTTACAAAAAAAGTAAAACAAAGCCTTTAAAGAGACAAAGTACAGACAGTCATAGATTAAAGGAGTAAAGATAAAAATAAATAAGCCACATAGAGATGAAAAATTCACAGAGTCTGTATTATGTATATTATTGTGTTTTCTTTGAATTTTTTGACTGTGAAGAAGCTTAGTATAGAGAGACATTTTACCGTATGGGCTGCTAACTTAAACCCGAATGAAAGGTATCTTGACTTCAGAATTTGTGTCAGAGGATGTGTTTCTTTGGAAAAAGAGGTTCTTCTTTTGTTTTCACAGAGGATAAAAACCTGTAGATTTCTTCTAGATTAATATGGTTTTATGGACCAAGACCCCCTGAAAGGTTGCCTTGAACACCCCTCAAAAAATTACTTCACCCAAATACTGCTGATCGAGATGAACCTAGCACACAGGATACATCATGAAAGAACTGATTAACAGTATCCCCAATCATTAGGAAGTAGTCTAGAGAACTATGCCCATATTCCCAAATATTGTTTATAAATGTTTGTTTACATTTAAAGTTGGATATGCTATAGAGATTTGCATTGGTATGGATCTTGGTTTGTTGATACAAATTTAAGGTCAATTTTGTTACATGTATAGTTCTGCTCTTTATTGAGGCATTCTGCTTGTGAAGTTCATTTAAAAATGTAATGTATAATAAATAAATATGTGTTAATAAATAATCATCTATAATAGTCAAGCTGGTAGTCATGTTAGTTAGATTTTTCTAGATGTACAGAGATGTATTTCAGATGAATAGGGATGCTTCAAACCTTTCAAAAACTACAGAAGAACTTTGGGTGACTGTTCAAGCAGCGAGATATCTCTGTCAATTCTAGAGTTTTGGAAGTTGCCTACAATGCACTTCCAGTTATTTAGGTAATATTATATCCTTCTGGAGTCTTTGATGGAGTTGAAGAGTTTATAGTTATAGTTATAGCTTTCCTTAGTTATGATAAAAGATAAAGTATATATAAATATTGTAACTGTAATTCTTACTGGATACCTGTTTTGTTATATGTAATTTTACTATGTTGAAGATAAAGCCTTCCTTTTCATTTAAACAGAAAAGGGGAAGTGATGTGGGATTCCCCTCTGTACGTTATAAATACCATTGGTTAATAAAAGACTGCTTTGGACCTATAGCAGGGAAGAACCTAGGTAGGTGGGGAAAACTAAACAATGCTGGGAGAAAGAGGGCGGAGTCAGGAGAAGCCATAAAGCCACCAGAGACAGATGTGCTAAAACTTTACTAGTAGGCCACAACCTCATGGTGATGCACAGATTAATAGAGATGGGCTAAATTAGGATGTAAGAGTTAGCCAATAAGAAGTTAGAGCTAATGGGCCAAGCAGTGTTTTAAATAATATAGTTTCTGTGTAATTATTTCAGAGCTGAGCAGTCAGGAACAAGTAAGCGGCCTCCTTCAACAGCTGTATATTGCCTTTATCATGTTTAGGTATTTTCCTTGTATCCCTGCTCTCTCCAAGACCTTTATCAATATCATGCAGTTTGTAAGTCTGATAAATTGACCCCACTGGAAAGTTTATGTGGGTATCTGTCACTCCAGCATGATAATAAGGTTTCCAGAATGCAATTTATTTAATTTTTTGATAGATCTTGCATTAAGTCAAGAACTGTCATAACCTTAGCTCAGAAATTGCTTAAATAATCAATGAATAACACAGTGGGAGGAACATTATTATAAAATCTTTCAATATTATTAACCGATGCCTAACCTGGGCTTTAAAAACTACAATAGAGAACATTGGTCTTTTGAAATTGGTATTTCTAAAAATACTTAGATACATAAAACATGAACTTACTTGACCCTGAAACTCTACAGAAAATGGTGAGATGCCACATCACACATTCCCTGGATTATTTTATTATTCAAGAAAAAAAGGACCTACGAGAAAAGGCAGCCTGGACTTTCAGAACCACTGAATATTTTGAAATAAAAACATTAAAAGTTCATAAGAAAATAAATGATAGAAATTCGCAACAAAAAGATTGACACATCCCTTAGCCCACAGAGTTTGAGTCAACTGTGAGCCTAACTCCTGGGACTCACCCTTCCGCAATTGACTGTGCTTCTGGAAATAGATATTTTTCATGTCTTTATTATCCACAAGAAAATGATTTCTCCAAAAGCAAAGTTTCTTGTGCCTACCACCTAATTTTGTTCTGGTGGCTTGTATAGTGGCCCACTATATTGCCTGTCTTAAGGTAGCCTGTACTGTATTCAGACTGATACATTCCACTGAGTCTGAATTTCATGATATGAAAAATTCGAACTATTTTTCAAAAAGTGAAAATCGGGGAAGTGCAGTTTTCCCAGTGCTTGAGAAAGTGGCAAAAAGGTCCCCTACTTGTCTCTCTGTCACATTTGAGAATAACAGTTGAAATATTTTTATACCAGTTGTTTATCCATTTAGCCTCTCAGCGCCTCCCCTTCTCCATGTTTACAGGATGCATTTCCACCCTCTTGTGTGTCTCATGTGATCTCAGATCCTCCAAATCCACAAAGCTCCCCCTGCTGCTGCTGTTTCCACCTCTGCATTACTTCCTGTTTCTTTTCTTTCTCCTTCTGCACCAAACCCAACAGAACTCGTTAGTCAGTCCTTACGGTGACCATGTAAGAATCAAGCAAAAGGCAAAACCCTTATTCCCATGTGCTGTAGGACTTAGCACTAAGTACTGCTGTACAGGACTGAGTACTAAGTACTACTGTGCAGGACTGACCACTAAGTACTATTGTGCAGGAGTGAGCACTAAGTACTACTGAGTATCACTGAGAAGGTGAATCAGATGAAGAGTAGCCTTCATTATCAAAGCTCCCGGATGAAGTTGCAAAGCAGGATTTTCTTTCTAAAGTTCCCTTAAAATTACAACATTCACCTGAATGCGCATGCGGGACCCATTTATGATTTCTGGGTGGAGGGGAAGTGGAAAGAACCAGGTTTACTGAGCAGCATCACGCCATCCACAATAGATTTTCCCTGGAGAAACGCAGCTTGTTAGGTGCTACTGAGCTCAGACTGTCTAAACTTGTTTCCTCACAGGCATCCCTTGAAGTCCAGGAAGCATTCTTAGTTAATATTGAGGGTTTGTTTCCAGAAGTCATTTTCTGTCTGGATTCTGAGAAAAGGAGTACCACCTCTTTCATATCAAAGCATTAGTCACTGGATGCCATCCTGTCTCCTCAGCAGAGATCCCAATATCCACAAAACTTATCTCAAAGCGTATGCAAGGCTGTGCTGTACAATTATCCCTTCAGTTCTAAGTGCGCATGGACAGGATGTGATTTGATTTTTATGCCTTCTTGAGTATGTTGATTATACCTTTCTGGAAGTCCCAGATACTTCTGGTGCTTGTTCATAATCCACTTATAAATGATAATTCTCTACCACTGGGAAAGGGACAGGGACACAATTCATAATTTAATTACATGCTGAGGGATAATTCAGTTATTCTGAACATGGCTGTATACCATTTTCTGTGTGTGGATAATGTTCACACAGATAACTGAGAATTCTTGCATTTCTTCAGATCATGATTGTCTATTTTAGACTATAAAGGTCAAAGAAGTAGAAATGTTTTAATACCCTTGACTAAAGGCTTAGTGTCAAGCATGTATTAAGCCCTTTTTCAAATTCAAATGTGAATATTTTGATGCTAAAAATGTTCAAAAAAATTTTATAAGGTTTTATTGCAGTTGACAGTATGCATTTGATTTTTTTTGAGGTCCCGACACCATTGAATATCATACCAGATGTTCAGATATTATTTGTAAACTGAATTTTGCCTGAATTTTTCTGCAGATACCTAGCCTGGCTTAATGTCAAGTTTCTCATGTTCAATCTGCTCAGCTTGACCATTTACTCTTCTATCATTCCTATACCTAATAGAATCTCTACATCTTATAGAGTCTCTAAAGTTCTGGGTACTTTTGGGCTTGGGTTACATTCTGATACAGTAAATAATTAAAAAGAACATGAATTACTTATAGCCAAAGTACTTAATTGCTGTCTGAGATTTTACCTATACTTCTTTGGGATGCACTAAAGTAACTGACTATATGTCAAAGACACATCTATTCCCCTCTATAAGGTATCTTCTGAAATAAGAAGACAGATATCAGAGACATTCTCTACCAATACATGGTGTGGGTGGTCCTTCTGTCTATGTGTTGCTTTTATTAGTTAATGAATTAAGAAACTGGCTTAGCCTATAGAAAGGTAGAACTTAGTTAGGCAGAGAAAACTAGGCTGAAGGCTGGGAGAAAGAGGAGTCAGGGAGAAGCCATGTAGCCCTGCCAGAGACAGATGCCAAAACTTAACCCGGTAAGACACAGCCACATGGCGATACACAGGTTACTAGAAATGGGTTAAATTAATATGTAAGAGTTAACCAATAAGAAGCTAGAGCTAATAGGCCAAGCAGTGTTTTAAATAATATATTTTCTGGGGCTGGAGAGATGGCTCAGTGGTTAAGAGCACTGACTACTCTTCCAGAGGTCCTGAGTTCAATTCCCAGCAACCACATGGTGGCTTACAGCCATCTATAATGAGACCTGGCACCCCCTTCTGGCTTGTGGGCACACATGGAAGGAATGCTGTATACATAATAAATAAATAAATATTTTAAAAAAATAATATATTTTCTGTGTGATTATTTCAGGGCTGAGCTGCCAGGAACCAAAAGTGGATTCCCACAAGTACAGTTTGGCCATACAGCATGAATAAGAAGTATAGATGTGGCGTCTTACACCACCCAAAGTGGGAATTGTCTCTTCCGACAGCTCCACTCTTCACCTTGTACAGGCTGCAGGAGTATACCAATTTGCCTTCTTGCCCTCTGGCTTCTAGATAAGACCTAACATTGAAGAGTTCTTACACTGAATTTAAAAAAAAGGAGGAAAATGCAAAGAGTATGTATATTCCCTTAACTCCCTACCAGTAAAATCACCTTGACTTGATGACTCCTTCCATTGAGGGAATGTCTCTGATGCCTAACAGTATAACTCAGTGCTAGGTTTAGTAGCATCCATGAGATGCTGGATTCATTCTCAGGACCAGGGAAAGAGAAAAGCAAACAGTGCAGGGAGAATAAAGAAAATAGAAAGCTGGGAAATCTAAATTCCACTCTCCACTGAGCCTTGTGTACAAACTTTTTCCAGATAATAATGCCTTTAAGTCTAAAAAGCAATTGTACAGGTAAATTATAGATCAGGTGCGCTTTGGCCTGGCTCCTGCTGTTGTAGTGGGAGCGGCGGGGCTGTGTCTCGCCACCCAACCAGCTTTATACCTGAAATAATTACATGGAAACTGTATTCTTTTAAACACTGCCTGGCCCATTAGTTCCAGCCTCTTATTGACTACCTCTTACATATTGATCTAACCCATTTCTAATAATCTGTGTAGCCCACGAGTTGGATTACCAGGAAAGATCTTTACCTGCATCTGTCTGGAGTGGGAGAATCATGGCGACTCCCTAATCTGCTTTTTTCTCCCAGCATTTTGTTCTGTTTACTCCGCCTACCTAAGGGTTGGCCTATCAAATGGACCTAGGCAGTTTCATATTTTATTAATATGAAAGCAACAGATTAAAAAGAAATCACTCCCACATCATCCTGCCTGTTTTATCACTACTGTACTGATTCTTTAGAAACTGGAAACATTTCAAATGACTGTTGTTGGTGCCAGTTCTTTCTGCTTGTATTCCCTCTGTACTTTTCCTGAAGAGTTTCCATTGAGACAGAGACATAACAATGCTCCCAAAGTGTTCCTGATTCCCAATTCCGGCTCTGGGTGGGAATGATGTATCCCCAGTATGCTCAATATGCTAACCAAAAAAAGTCAGAGTAGAAGGGAACAGATTACTTACCACCTTAAAACCAGGTAAAACTTGCCTCATCTTTCACAAAAGCATTCCATGACATCATCTAAGGAAAATCATGGGAGGACCTCAAATACATATAATAAAATTTCAAAAGGAGAGAGACTGGTAAATGACAGATTATTGTCTGTGGAATATGTTCAAAAGCACTGTTTGATATGACTGTATTTAAAGTCATTAAAAATGAAAGTGATTGTCACTGGATGCCATTTATGTGTTATAGAAATCTGACTACACAAATCATCATATAGAATTCTTATTTAGACTACTTAGAGACATATGCTTTTCTCTCACAGAAAATTGTCACTTGGGGCCTTGCCTCTTTATCCCAGAATCCTAATATTTATATAGATTTTTCACAATGAAAAACCCTTTTCATATACAGTGACAGCTCTGAACCATTTTCAATTTATGGATTCCTTTAAGGATTTAAGTCTTGATGAAGGCTGTCTCCAGTTATGGACAGAAGATGAAGCATCAGCTTCTGGGTATGGTTTGGAAGGGTCTGCTGAGATGTTCAGCTCCACTAGTGGGCTGACAATGCCATGTTCTACAGGTTAATCCTCTTAACACTTCTAAGAGAGGGGCATTATTTTCTCCACTTTCCACAGTGGTTCAATGACTAACCTGAGTCTCTTGGACGACTTTGATGTCAGATACCATGTTAGATCTTGTCCCCTCTCCCATGGTGCTGCCCTACTTTGGCTGCTGTGAATAATTACTTGTATTTGCTATGAAGATTTTGCATGATTACAGTCAAGATTTACTGGCCCAATATGCCAAGATTTCCAAAATTTTAGGAATAAATCAGTGGCTTACAAATCTTACCTCTTTAAACATGGACCCATTTATATATATAGATAGATAGATTCGGTTGTAGTCCAAATCTATTGCCTGCATTAACTCAAAAACATCTTGAGTTTATCTTATGATATTAAAATTAAAGATGTGTCTGTGCCCTGAATAAATATGCTGTACATTATTTTAACCCCTTTTGCTTTGTTCTGTTTTTTGTTCCTCTGTGATGTTCCTTCCATTAGGCTCCTCACCTGCTGACTCAGATACACAATGGCTCTATTTTACTATTAAACTGATCCACGTGGATAATTATGTTCTTATAGGCTAGAAGCAATAGAACATTGCCAGCTTAATACAATTTAAAATTAGGTAGCTTTAATGCTTCAAAATTCTCGTGTTAGGTCTTGTGATGAAAAACACTGAGGACCACTAACTCATAGAAAGACCTGGCTCTCAGTCAGTCTCCCACTAAGAAGATAAGTAACTTCAGGAAAATGATAATTTCTTCAACTAAAAATAAGAGTTGCATAGTCTATATTTATATGATAAATTTTGGCAGACATGTCCAGTGACCCAATACCACCTGTGAAAAAAAACCAGAAACTTCCAAAAGCCCACATGCACTAAGATGCTCTTATTAAAGTCAGTGAAGAAGCCATCACCAACAAAATCAACATTAAATTGTTTAATGTTGTTGCTTAAAAACATTTAAAGAGCACTGAGGGTGTATGTCCATAGTATTGCTGCACACACGTGACCATTGCTATTACCCCCCCCCCCCGTGTGCTGGCAATGTTCTGCTTGATAATGTGTGCCCAAGTTCTAGAAGAGATGGTTCCATAGTTCCTTTAGTGAATGCGACCCAGAGAATGAGCCACTGTATTACAAGGAACCTCCGCTATGGCTGTTTACCTCCTGACAGGGTATGTGGTGTTGACCGACCACTCCTTCATAAATGACCTGGTGTGGCAGTCTTTAAAAGTTACTCTCGGGAACTATACAAGTAAAGGGGCTCTGTAATCAACAAATAGGGTACATAGGCTTTTTCAGTGGTTGTAAAATTGTTCATTCTAGGATTTCTTTGATATGCAAAGCTTTAAATGTTTTATCACTTTTCTTTCTTTTCTAATGGCTTAACAGCATCAAGACCTTCTGTAGCTGGAGGTGATGGACAACAAAATGAGTGAGAAAAACGCAAATCCCTAGTTTTAACAAAAAGCAGAGGCAGAGCGTACTTCAGCAACTGTTCTCCAGGTGGGGGAAATCGGTTGGGGAAACTCACACAGAATAAGTTTACAAAAGAATATTCTCAGCGATGGTAGTGATGATAGATGTGTTAAAAAAAAAGAAAAGAAAATAACTAATATAAAGTTCCTCATTTTCAAAAGAAACCCAGAGCTCAACATGATAGTTCAGTCAGTAAAAATCTGCCTTAGAAGCTTGATAACCCAAGCACAGTTCCAAGCACCCAAGTAGATAGCACAGTGTCTTGATATCCCAGTACTGGGGAGACAGATAAAGGAAAATCCTTGGAGCTTACTAGCCAAATCAGTGACTATCAGATCCAAGAGAGAGCCTGTGTGGAGAGATAAGGTGGACAGTTCCCAACATGCAGCCTCTCATACAAAGCCACATGCACACAAAACCAAATTAATTAACTACATTATTCAAAAGAGAGAACTTTTATGATGATTTAGTTCTTAAATTACAACCCTGTAAGAAACAATAACTAGAGTTCCTTTAGTGGCCTTCCTAGACACCTTTAGAGCCATTTTCTCTTATAATGCAAGTCAGCACAATTACATATGAGTAATAGCTTCGGGTATAATTCTGAGGTCTCAAACATATACCTCACAAAAGCGTTTGTTTTCACTTGATCTTTCCTTGGACAGATGGTTTACCTCTTTGGCCTTCCTTCTGTCCAGTGGTCAAACTGAGACCTTGTCAGCATCTCACCAGATGAGCATGCTACAGGCTTTCTCTACTTGCTCATTGTCCCAGGCACTGCCATCTCCATTTTAAAGATGTGGCTTAGGGGACACAGCATCAGTAGGGACATAAAGGTGTCATCTTTCCTCTGAGCCACATAGCTCACCTGCCATGTGCTATCTACTTGATGCCCCCATACAATGTGATGTTTTCTTCCCATGGGATCATACAAGCTGCCTCATACAGGCCAGTTTGGATCCTCAAAGCCACTGCTATGAGGACAATGGAGGCTCACCAGGTCCCTCTCCCTAATGGGCCCGTGGAGCAGGAGAGATGGAGAAGGTGCAATGGAGAATGCAATGGTGTGATGCGGAGACTTTGGAGAGAGCTTTTCAAAAGAGCCCAAATCTGATGTCACTCTTTCCCTCAGTGGCTACACTGAACTTTGATTCAGGCTGTTCAGGTTCAACACCAATTTGTACCATTCGAGATCTTCTACTTTGACTTTAGATACTTCATCTACTAGTCCCTCCTTCACAAGAGTGTTGTAAAGGTAAAGAATACAAAGAGAATTAGAATTCTGCTTGCAATTTAATGATCACTTTGTAAGTGATAGCCACTATCATTATAATTCTGTTTTGAATCGAGGTCTAATAAATAGTTCGAGCTGTCCTGGAATTAATTATATAGACCAGGATGGCTTTGAACTTACAGCCTCTCCCCTGTTCTAAACCTCCCACCTTCTGGAAATGCAGGCATCCCCAATTCCAGCAGCATCGTTTTTGGAGCTTGATGCTCTCCTCATACTTCCTCCACTCACAGCCATGTGTCAGTCTTTATGACTCGAGTCAAAAGACATCAAGGTTAACAGCGACTTGAGTAAGAACCTAGCTGGGCAGAGTAGCACGTGCCTGTGCTACCGGCACTGGGAAAGCTAGAGGATTGTCAAAGAGGCCAGCCTGGGCTAAAAAAAGAAAATCCCATCTCAACAAAACAAATCTAAAAACAAATGGGAACCAATGTCTGTCAGAAGACAACTTTACAAGTTCCTGCATGTTGATTTGTGGGGGTCCTCTTTCCTTCTTTCTCTGTGGGCCACCACGTAGAGAGGAGAAAGAGGCAGAAGGAGAAACAGAAAGCTTTGTCTGCCGCCCATGCACACAGAGGGAGGGAGGCCTCCGGGAGATAGACTTTGGCGAATCAGCTCAGCTTTATTCCAGAGTATAAGGAATATATAGGATTGGGGAGCCTGGAAACACACCTAATTTGCATTAAGTGGTACACTCCTAGCACAAGACTTAGTTAGTATGTCACAGTGAGTCCTGTAGCAGAGGTCAGGCACAAGTCTTCTTAGCAGGGATCTGTGCCAAGGGTCAAGCTAAAGATGAATCAGGCCTCTGGTTTAGAGACAGCTTTAAGATAAGGTCAGTCCTCCAGGCCCAGGGACATTCTCCAGGTAAGGGCAGGTAGAGAACAGGAAGCTTTACTGGAGGGAGAGAACTCCATGTTGCCGAGCTACTAAGATAAAGCTGCCAAGTCATGGCAGACCTTGACCTCTGACACCCCAGTCTAACATTGATTTCAATCTCTCATGATTTTCTGTGCGATGGTGGGACTCCTCATCACTTTGCAGAATATTTCTCAAATACCTATGACAGCCTCCTAAAGTAGGTACAGACAGCAGGCACTTGGGGTCAGCCATCAATATTTGACCAATCTCATAACCACCACTCAGTTTAGAGTATTTGAAGGGAGGGGTAGAAAAAAATGTTGTCAGCCCTTGTCTGTTCCCTGTAAGTATTCCCTTGTAATACCAACAAGCCAGCTCTTCCAAAATATTAGCTCTAGAAAGTTCCAAATACTAAACCATTGCACAGTCCTTTCACAGTTAACTTGCCTGAGTAAGTTAATTACAGGATTCTTCCTTGCCCTTTTTTTTTTATTGTGGGTAAGAGTTCTTGATGCAATATTTTTTGTTAATTGAAGATTTTCTTGAAAACTATGCAAGACACCAGGCAAATAGTGCATTTATGTATGTAATAGAAATGGTTGTAATATATCATTAAGACACTTCAGGGCATGTTTTATTGGTTCATTAATACAGTACATGCCTTAGGTGTTTTCAACCACTCGGGGCCTATATTAATGGACCAATAAAATGTACCCGGGAGTGCCTTAATGCTACCCTAATATGGCTAAGTTTAAATTAATTTTTTCAGGCTTATCTTTTAAAAATCATTTTTTCCTACTTGGGAAGAAATATTCTTTCGCACAGGGAAAAGAGTTTGTGGTGACAGAATAAGAAGAAGCAAGATAATAAAAATCGTTTTGTTTCATCAATTTCCTAAAACGATCCCAGTATTTCTAATCTTTGGCATTTACTCCCTATGTCTTTTCCACCTCTGTAAAATCAATAATCATGTGGCTAGGGGCAGGGAAATAAGAACTGTTTCTTTCTGGGAGAAGAAGGCCAAGTACCAGCAGATGTCACATCTGCAATGCACTCCCTTTCCCACCCTCCACCAAGAGCAAATTCAGACTGGCCGTGGACAGCTTGCCTCTCCGTGTCCTCCTTGCTGGCATAAGGAAGGGGCTATGTTCCCACCAAAGGGAACAAGTCTCCTCCTCGCTAATGGAGTTTCCTTCTGTCTTTTTAGACGCTCTTTGAATTCTACTTTGAGGTAGTGAGAAACCTTCTTTTTTTTTTTTTTTGAGAAAAATAGAAGTGTGTGATTCAGCTCTGAAGTGAATTAGCATCTTGCCATCACAGGCTTGCTCTGTGCTATTGATCCATAAGCTTCCAGTTTCAGCTCAGGAGACTGGAGACCATAATTTACCATGTGAATATATGAAAAACAATTAGTGGACTGGCAGGCGCATGAGGATTATTGGACACATGGTCTTTTTAATATTAGCTTCTGAACAATCAAAACAAATGACAGCGGCTGAATAGCATCGTCTTCAGAAAGTATTTGAATAAGTCGTGTAGTCAGAGTGTGGAACAAGACTTCTGCTGTCCACCTCTCGGCTTACTTTTCTTCCTTCTACTGGACAGAAACAAGATCCATACCAATGAAACAGAGTCCATAACTCCCCACCTTATTACTTTGGAATTTAATCTTTCTAAGAATGTGGTCTCTTGGATAGTAATTACTGTTAATATGAGCATCTTCTATTGAGTCCTACTATATGAGAACACGAGACTGAGCAAGAGTGGGGAAACTCATCTTCTCTGACGTCAGAAAGTTTGTCTTTTAGTTGAAATAAATAGATATATGAGCAAGTCGGTGTCACGAGATTTTTAATTTATCTGTGGATACATGGAAATAAGCCTTGTGGATGTTATTAATGATAGATAGATAGATAGATAGATAGATAGATAGATAGATAGATAGATAGATAAACTTCAGCTGGACTACAGGGTCTACACAGCACTGTCTAGTTAAAAAATAAAGGATTCAAAAAAAATAAAGGATTCCTTCTGAAGTGGAAGTCTACACTATGAAACTAAACAGAGAATGGTGTGATTGTTCACTGCGATTTGGTGAACAGTAAATGGGTCAGATCAGCCTTAGAGGACACTAGAGGAACATATTTAAGGTGGACTAGAGCATCTCACCTTCTGGGTGATAAAACTCATAAGGAGATTTAATGAAGTGTTGTGAAATGAAAGCAGTATTCACAATACATGATATTTTACATGAACTGGAATGGGAAGATGGTGTCAGACAGACCAATCATGAAGCCATTATTATATAGTCCATGATTAAGTAAGACATATATAGGAAAATAGGACAATTCAATAAAGGATAAATCTTTAATTACAGCAAAAAAAGGAGAAGAAGGGGGTTAGGAAAGGATAATATAAAGCCAAAGAAATGAAAGAATGTAGTCATTATTTTCTCTATTAAATTTGTTTCTTATAGAAAATAATTTTCCAAAATCTTATTGCATGAGCCTTAGAGGTTCTTGGGCAAAGTCCAACGTCTCTTCTGAGATGAGACTCAAGGCAATCTCTTAACTGTAACTCCCCCCCAAAAAAAATCAAAATTATAACTCAGATCACATATTTATAACATACAATAGCACAGGATATACTTTACCTTTCCAAAGTGAGCAGAGTGAAGAAATGCTGGGCTAAAATAAGAGCCAACACCAATTCGGTAGATTCCAAATTCCACATCTCCATCTGATGTCCAAGGACTCTTGAGAGCTCCAGCAACTTTTAACTTTGCGACTACAACATGCTTCTCTCTCGTGCTGGCTCCACATCCACTCTTCAGCGGGCCTTAGCGGGTAGCCTATGACTCTAGCATCTCCATCATCTTGGGGTTTCCAATAAAATCCAGGCTTCACCTCCGCAGCTTCAGGACCACCTCTCTGCTGGGTCTCCATGCAGGGGCTCACCTGGCGTATGTCTGACCTCAATGGCTTTCTTTAGCCTTAAGGGGAGACTCAGCCCCTTTTTTGTATCCTTGACTCTGAAAGCAGAACCACTTAACTAAAACTACCAAGTTCTGTTGCTTGATGGGGCTGGAAGTCAGCACCCTTGTTCAATTACATTTGCATAAGCTTTCTGTGGCTGATGTTTTTCTTTATTGCTTTTAAACTTTTTTTTTTAATTCCTTTTCCCAAATTGGAAGCTTAGCTGGGTGGGGTCTTGTCCTGAAGTTACCACTCTCTTTCTTTGATGTAGCATCAGGTTTTCCTTCAAACTTTTTAACTCCTTCAACACTAGACTTAGCATCATTACATTTCCTGCTGCTCTTTTCCCCCTCAAACTGTACATTGTTTTATTTCTCCTTGTCCCACTTTGCTTCTCTTAACTGTACATCTGCGTACGAGTAACCGCTAGTAACCACGTGACACAGTCAATACTAGGCTGTCTTGAAATCACCTGTGCTGACACCCTTAATTCCAAACTCTTTGATTTAGTTTCAGGCAATTTTTTAGGACAAGTGCAGAAAGAAACCATATTCTTTGCCAAAATATCACAAGAATAATCTCTGAGACAATGAATAATATTCTTCCCTTCTGAAACTTCTTCATCTGGGACCCACAGTTAAAATCACTCTACTGGGATGGCTCATTAAGCCCTGCTTAAAGAATTCAGCTACCTTCCTAGTCCAAAGTCCCCAGATCTTCCATATTCCTCCAACAAACAGCACTGTCAGGCCTGTCGTAGCAGTACCCCAGTCCCTGGTACCAACTTCTGCCTTAGTCAGTGGTCTATCACTGCGAAGAGAAACCATGACCAAAGCAACTTTTATATAAAAGAAAGCATTTAGTTGGGGCTTGCTTACAGTGTTAGAGGTTTAGTTCATTATTATCATGGTAAGGAGCATGGTGGAACACGGGGCATTGGAGCAGTAGCTGAGAGCTATGTCCTGATCGGCAAGATGAAGGAGAAAGACATGCACGCACGCACGCACGCACAGAGAGAGACAGAGAGAGACAGACAGAGAGAGAGAGAGAGAGAGAGAGAGAGAGAGAGAGAGAGAGAGAGAGAGAGAGAGAGAGAGAGAGAGAGAGAGAGAGAACCACCAGAGCCAGCTTAAGTCTGGCATGGGCTTGTAAAATATCAAAGCCCACCTCCAATGGCACACTTCCTCCAACAAGTCCACACTGCCTAATCCTTTTAATCCTTTCAAACAGATCCACTCCCTGATGACTAAGCTTTTAAATAAATGAGCCTGGGGGCTGCTCTTCCCAAACCTCTCTAGCATTTGTTGTATATATGTAACTGTGTGTGCATTTGGGAGCCAAAAGTCAATCTCTGGAGTCATTCTTCTACCTTGTTTATTGAGACAGAGTCTCTCACTAAACCTCAGACTTCCTCATTAGGCCAGTGAGCCCCAGGGTCCTCCTTGACTCTGTCTCTCCAGCCCTGAAATTATAAAAAATGTCACTGTGTCTAACTTTTTACATTGGTTTTAGGTAACAGAGTCCTCAGGACTGCATGGCAAGCACATTACAGGTTAAAATATCTCCCCAGCTCCTCAAATTTTTTGACAATTTTTATAAAAGGAGATTTATATAAACATATATACGATTTTTGAGAATGTAAATAATTACTTGATAACTTCACATATACATATTTATTTATTTACTTATTTATTTCACCAAATATCTGTTGAAACACAAGAACATGACAGTGAGGTCCCAGCAATGGCAAATGGAGGATGTCTCCCAAGTGTCATCAGAGGAGTAAAATGGGGACTTTGTGTGAGAAAGTTCTGTTCATCAGAGGTCACACAAAGATATATATATATATATATATATATATATATATATATATATATATATATAAAATTGGGATAGTCAAGAGAAGCCAAAACTATCATTAAGGATATCAATGAGCAAAAACTACAGAAAACAAGACTCAGATGCAGACGCCAATGAGCCAGAGGCAGATCAAGCTGGGATGCTGCCAAGAGTCAGAGCTGGGACTAGTGAGAAAGCCTGGGGTGAGGATACACAGTCTGCGTGCTGAGATGTGGCCAATCATTTGACAGAGCTGTGGAGCATCTGAGGCTTGCTTCACTGTGGCTGCAAATTCAAGTCATGCTCATTGGCCTTGGCACTTTCTGTGCTTGATTCTATCATCCTCTGTAGTGTGAAATCCCGTCTAGAAGACACTTGTTCAATTCAATACTTCACCTCCAATTAGAAGTTCACATTTTTTCTTTTCAACGTGTGTCTATTTTTTTCACTCCCTATATGGGTGTAAAGTCTTATTACCCAGTGCCTACACAGTAGTGATCGTGGAAGAATGATATCCTAGGGGACATGTGTCTCATAACTAAAAGCAACCACATAGAAACAACAGTCAAAAACATAGAAAATGAAAGTTGCTCCAATAATCTTTATCATCTAAGCTAAAAACATGTATCCACCACAGATGTGCTTTTTTTTTCACAAAACCCTGGAAATAATTGTTTCAGCATTTTTTCAGAAGGCAGTTTGGCATTTTTATATTAAAAGCTTCAAAAGCTCTTATCTCTTGGTAGAGCAATTCTCTTTGTTCTTTGCGAATTTTTCTTAAAACTTTTAGCAGTCATGGATCCATAAAAGCATGTGTCCACATTTATCTCATCATTGTTGAAGATTGTTAAAAGAAGACAAAATCCCAAAGGTCCAAATTGAGAGTGTGGTGAAGTAGACTACAAAAGTTCCACTTTGTCAGATTAATTGTCCTCAAAATTGTCATAGGAGATCATTTAAATTGAATAGCTACAAAGTAAATAAGATTAACCTATCTTGACCAGTATAAAATACTGGCCATGATTTGAATGTCTCCTTCAGAATTCACACTGAGACTTAATAACTAAACTTACATTAGTGGTTCTTAGAGGTGTGTTTTGAGAGGGTGACTTGATTGGATATGGTCATCAGGGTAGGGGCTCCAGAATGTCTCTGGTGGGATTATAAATTTAAGAGAGACTCACACAGGTTCACACTTTCTATCATGCCTTGTGATGTGCTCTGCCCTGTTAAGATACAGCACAAAACACTTACATAATGCTGGGATCTCACTCTTGGACTCTTGCTCTCTACAGCCCTGAGCTAAATGAGCTTCCATTGTGTTGAAATTGCCATTCTCGGTTTTGTTATAGAAGCAGAAAACAGACCATGTAAGAGGTTCTCAACCTATGGGACACCACCATCAGAAAACATATTTCTGATGGTCTTAGGAATTGAGACAGCACTTGGTATCAAAATTACAGCTATGACGTAGCAATGAAAATAATTTTATGGCTGGGGTCAGCACAGCATGAGGAACTGTGTTAAAGGGTTGCAGCTTTAGGAAGGTTGAAAAACGCTGGACTATGGCAGTGAATAGTCCATGTGAATAATCTCTTAAAACTCGGAAAGAGAAAAAGCAAAGAACAGCTCATTACTCAAAATACCACCGTTCATCTCTGTTCTGCAGCTCATTACCTTGATGTAAACGGCTCCACGAAACCCTCTTCACTTCTTGTTCTAAAGTGCTCTTTGCCACTCTCTGTTTATTAATTACTGTACAGTATTTTAGCCTCCTTTCCTGGAATGGGCCAATGGTAATCCAGTCTTAGAACCTGACCATTTCTACTGCCCTCTCCATTCAGGATGGTCTCCTTTCATTCGATATCCATCACACCCTTGATTCTCTTTCAGACTAAGTATACAATATACCACCTGTCCCTCCAGGTGAAAACAGATTCCCCTATGTGGAGTCTCAGGGAATCCTGGACCTTTTTTGCACAGCAGCTAATTCTATTGTAGCTAAAGACATAAATGTTTGGATAGACAATCAAATAGACAGAGAGACAGACAGACAGACAGACAGACAGACAGACAGACAGATAGATAGATAGATAGATAGATAGATAGATAGATAGATAGATAGATAGATGATAGAAGATAGATAGGACAAATAGATTATAGAAATATAGATAAATGATAGATGATAGAGATAGAGAGCTATATTATTGACGATAGATAGGCAGATTATAAATAGGTTATATATATATATATATATATATATAGAGAGAGAGAGAGAGAGAGAGAGAGAGAGATCACAAGCTTCATAAGCGTGTGATGCACCTATCAGATACTCAATAAATTGCTTCTGAATAGCAAAGACTTTAGAGATTTATAGGACTTAATTACTTTGGTAGCTAGCATGTACCAATAAGAAATAAGAAACAAAAACCAGAAAGAGTGGTTCTATATGGGCGGTGGTGGCACACACCTTTAATCCCAGCACTCAGGAAGCAAAGGCAAGTGGATCTCTGTGAGTTTAAGGCCAGTTTGATCTACAGAGTTCCAGGGCTTTGAGACCCTGTCTCAAAAAAAATATTAAAAGTGAGAGAGAGATTGATTCTTTTAATTTTTTAATGTCTAATTGAAGCCTGGTGAGATGCTCCATACATGAAAGTTTTCCAGACAAACCTGATAACTTGATTTGGATCACCATAACCCTCCATAGAAAGAAAGAACTGACTCCTGAAAGTTGCCCTTTGACCTCCACAGATGTTGTAGCATACATGTGTCTGTACAAGTACACACACACATACCATACACACACTGTCAGAATTTTAATTAGAAATCTAATTGAAGTGTCCTAAAAATATAAAAATTACATTTTGTAATACGTATGAATTATTTTAGCTACAGCAACATTTTAGTGTCTTTAGTATGAATTAATTCAAAACTTCAAAGTCAGCCCCATGTTTCTGAGTTTGTGTTCTGAACCACCTGAATTTGATTTTCAGTATCTCATTGCCATCCCTCAAAGTTCCTCAAAGAATCTGAGTACCTGTGATGACATCTGTGCTTGTAGTAAAAGGAATCTCACCTTCAGTTAAGGAGTTATTCTCAGCAGCTGACACCAAATTACTAATTAATGCCATGGGTCTTAAATTGTGGAGTGGTTCAGTGCTGTACACAAACTGATCCTGTCTCCCCGTTATCCACCCTCTGCGAGCCTTGATCAATGCAGCATAGAAATGGTTGCCCCCTTTCAACCAAGTGTGGAAAGGTCTCCAACCCAATACAAGATCCACAGTCTTACTACATTGCAGCTCCTTTTTGATGAGCACAGATCTTTATGTCTGTACTTGTCTTTGTACGGTGGGGTTATTTTCCCCTATAAATTGCCTCCCAGTTCTTAAGCACATAAAACGTATTTCAACACTCAGCAGCAGGAGTATAATCAAGGACTACAGAATACTCCTGTTAAGGTTCGCTTTTGAAGTGATAACCATCATTGCTACACAAACTGCCTGTATAGTAGCTTAATCCTGGGGGGGGGGGACCCTTTGCAACACTAAACAGGAAAGCCAACCTGCCAAGTTTACTTTAAAACACAAAACTAATTTCCTACCAAAACCTCCTTGCCAAAATAATTCCAACAAGTGCTGAAGATTATTAAGTTGAATGGCCTCCTAGAACTGGAAATTATGTACTGGGTTCTTAATTAAGCATCAAGTTATGAGCTCTACTCAAAGAGGAGAAAAATAGGGTTTGATCAAAACTTGTGTTATACGTGTGCCAGCCTGATAATATATTTTAATTTTGTTATTGTTAACCTGGTAGAAAAAAATGTTTCCCAAGCATAATTTTAATAAAATATGACCACATTACTGCAAGCAACTCCTCCTGATGCTCCTACATGTTAGCCACACTCAGTGTTCCTGGAATAACCACTTGAGTTCACATAGATTTATCTCACCCCATAAAAGCACAATTCATTAAACAGACTAGTCTATTTAAACTAAGGCAATTTTATCACAGTCAATTCAATTATTTAACAGTGCTTTTTTAGCTCACTACTTAAAGCTCTTTTTTGACAAGCATCCCTTTAAATGAATGAGCTGTAATTTAAAGAATGGGAAAAAAAAAGATCAGGTCTCCTTACAATATCCTCAACCAGCCTATAGAGACGTGTTTTGCTGACACAAAACTCAATTTAATTTGGAATCTAAAGTATATTTCAGGTAATGGAGAACACCAAGGTTATTTTCCAGTGCAATGAATTAAAATAAATGAAATAGAAAAGAAAGAAACTTTCGTGTGCTGATTGTATGATCATTGGCCAAATATACATGAACCAGAGTGGTTATCTAAATAATTTGTTCCAAAACAAACGTAACCCAAAATAATCAGAATAAATGTTTTATTCTACAAAATGATAATCTGGTTGGCAATTGTGTGAGAGAATGGTATGGAAAGTTTAATCATTTCCTAGCCAGGTCCTAACCACAGTAAATCAAGATGGAGTGGTGGGCTCTTTTTGAAGATTTTTCCCATCAGATAAATTATTTAAAATTATGAGACCTTAAAAATTACCTAAGATATTTTTAAAACAAGAGGCAGTGAATGACTATAAGGAAACAGTGTTTTCTACACACAACAACAGGGCAGTCATGCACGTGAATCCATAATGGTTGTGACAGCAAACACAAACCCTATGTAAACTCAAGCTAAACAAAATCTCAGCGTGCAGAAGGGAGATGTGCCCATCCTAGCCAAAGACTATTGACAACAGATATTCAATAGATAACACATATTCATATACCTATGAATGTGTGGGTGGCACAAATTGAAGTTGAGTTTTAAAAAAAAGACACAAAATAAGTTGAGTAGAAAGGGGGCAGGGTGGGTGTGAGAGGGGCTGAGAAAGAAGAGTGAATATAATCAAAACACTGTACAAAATTCTCAAAGAGCTAATTTTAAAAATGGGAAAAATTATGTGAAGATTCTAAATTTGAACTGCACAGTAAATGAGTCCAATTGGGAGAGTTTCTATTTTTAAAGAAAAAAAAAACTAAAGAGAAGCTAGGTGAGTTTAGGTCATAGTGCATCCCCATGGCAATGGCCTAGGCTTTTCATTGGAAAACTCTAGAAAAACATGGCAGACATGTGTTGTACAGTAGCATCATTGGTCATAAAGGTCATAGTGATCAGTAAGTTGGTTTCCATGGTGATGTGGGGAGTGAAGCTAATGACTTCAGCATTGTTTCTACATGGAAGTACTCCAGCATTACGACTAAAGCATCTTGGGTAACGGGAATGCTGCTTGCTACTTAGCCATTCACATTTCAGCTTTCGTTTCTTCTTTCTTTTCATGATTAAGAAAAAGCTATGGATAGTCCTCATTTTTCTATTACAATCACTCACCACACTTCAACAAACAACCCATTGGAACAAATGACTCCTCTACCATATATTACAAGATTAATAAATTTTATCAAAAACAATTAAATAATTGTTAAGAAATTAAACTTTTCATTATGTTAGAATCACCTAGAAATTCAATATTGAATATTGAATAAAACAAAATTATTCGTCTCTTTTATATTAAAAAATGTTAAATTTAATTACTTCATGTGCCCTCTAGACTTGTTTTACACCATATATAACCCAAAAATGAAATGCATAATTTTCAACAATATTTCACAGGATATAGTACTGAATGTAACCAGTCATGGGTCATAAAACCTAAAAGCCAAGTTGGATACAATCCTGAGAACTCCATTTGGATGCAAATTCATCGGGATTAATTACCTAATTTAATACTGGAAGTGTACGCCAAGTTATACCTGGAGGGAAATTGGGGGGCAGGGAAGGTCTGGACAGAAATTTGCAAGAAAAACACTTAAAGTTGTAAAGCGTTGTTTTTTAAAAAATCTACTTTATACCTACCCTTCACCATCCCCAGTGTCCCGGCTGAGTCTTTATAAGCCCTAGACATTTCATCCAACCCCCATGTGCCTCACCCTGACAAAATGGCCACAAATAAGAAGACCCAGTATGCAGTAAGATCCTGAGTGTTCTCCAAGTTGAGGCCATGGCTATACTGGTAGACACAGCAGTGTGAAGATTCCCAAAGAGGATCTAGCTTCTGCCCTGACTTCTCATGAAGCACTGGGTTGTATCTCTGGGGTCCTTCTCCAGATTCCATTTCTATATCACCGTTTCATGCTGTCAGAGGCAAACTTTCCTAATATTGTTTCCTCCAGCAGCTATCTTGGGCTTAGGGTTGTCTGATTCCACTTATTGCCCACTTGCCGTGATATCATTGATTAGTTCACATTGAGTCCTGGAAGGGTAGAGAGAGAAAAGTTGGAATTCGGGAATGTTTTTTTTTTATTTTTTATTTTATTTTATTTTTTAATTAATTAATTTATTTATTTATTAAGGATTTCTGCCTCCTCCCCTCAACCGCCTCCCATTTCCCTCCCCCTCCCCCAATCAAGTCACCCTCCCTCATCTGCTCAAAGAGCAATCAGGGTTCCCTGACCTGTGGGAAGCCCAAGGACCGCCCACCTCTATCCAGGTCTCTTAAGGTGAGCATCCAAACTGCCTAGGCTCCCCCAAAGCCAGTACGTGCAGTAGGATCAAAAACCCACTGCGATTGTTCCTGAGTTCTCAGTATTCCTCATTGTCCTCTATGTTCAGCTAGTCCGGATTTATCCCATGCTTTTTCAGACCCAGGCCAGCTGGCCTTGGTGAGTTCCCGATAGAACATCCCCATTGTCTCAGTGTGTGGGTGCACCCCTCGCGGTCCTGAGGTCCTTGCTCGTGCTCCGTCTCCTTCTGCTCCTGATTTGGACCTTGAGATTTCTGTCCCGTGCTCCTCTGTCTCTGTCTCCTTTCATTAAACAGATAAAAGTTAGGGTTTTTTTTGTGCATCCAAAGAAGATGGATGCACATCTCAGGAAGAAGGAGGGTTCTTGCCTGGTGTACAAAGGCAGTTTCCAACCTCAGCACCGCAGAAAAACAGAGCATGAGACAAGACTTAACAAGGTTCCCCACTTCATGGGATTTCTGGTTTGCTGTGCGAGTTTTATTTTCTTTGCAAGTTTTCTTGTGTTTTATTTATTGTTTTATGAATTTATAAGGCCAAAAATATTTGTAAAAAGATAGGTTTCATAGATTCAATCTACAAAGAAAATTAACACTTATCCTAAGAGAGACACAGACAACTATACTCAAGAAACTGTTCCTTGCTAGCTGAATCTCATCTTTGTCTTTGAGTAGAAGCTACTTGTCTTTCTTCCTGCTTGTTTTCATTGTAGAACAAAAGTATGTGAGGATTATAAAAGATTTTCAACAATACACTAATTGCACTGGCTCTTTAAAAATGGCCAAAGCTAGCTACTTTGAAGACACCGAACAACATGCCACATCCCAGGTACAGTCTAATTCAGAGCCTACTGTATGGAGAAATTCTTCAAAAAGAAGAAATGTATTATTGCTGTCTCTATTTTTGCCAAACTTATTTTATCACCTGTACTAGTTATTGTTCTTGTTGCCATGAACAAAACGTGAGTTACAGGAAGAAACATTTATTCTGACTTACCTTTTGAGAACCAGTGTTTCATGGCAGGGAAAGCCTGCCACAAGAGGGGGCAGCACAGGCACAGGAATAGGGGGCCAGCAGGTCACACTATACCAGTATCCCAGAAGCAGAGTGAACAGCAAGAGGGGCAAGGTCATAAACCCTCAAGGCCTTCCCTAAGAACTCACTTCTTCCAGTCAGGTTTTATCTCCTGATGTGGGATTTCCCTTTGTATATTGGGAATATGTTTTATTACCATTGGTTAATAAAGAATCCGCTTTGGGCCTATGACAGGCAGAATAAAGCAAGGTGGGAATTCCAAGCAGAGCTAGAGGAGAAAAGAAGGCAGAGTCAGGGAGATGACGTGTAGCTGCCAAAGGAGACAGATGCCAGATATCTGGTAGGCCACCGCCAGATGGCAATACACAGATGAATATAAATAAGTTAATTTAATATGTAATGTAGATTCTTCATAGTGTGAGAATAGATTGGAGCAGGTTCAGTTGGAGAAGTTCTTCATTGGTGTGGTTGGACATACCCTGAGTCCCAGTTAGTGTCATAATGTGCTGGCTGTGTGAGTGCCCAGGGAAAAAAAAATACTTTTTGAAAAATCTATACAATAGTAAGTGAAAAGAAAATTCACAAAAACAGGTCTTCTGCAAAATAACTTGTTCAAAGGAGTGGCCACATTAGACTTCATCATGATTTGTTTTTAATAAATTTAAAATAAACAGGAACTGAATATTTCAGAAAGAGCATAAATGGTTAATTTCCTATAATACTTTTAACTAATGGGAAAAAAACATCAGTAGCATTATACTTTAATTAGTGCAATTTAATTTTCATATATACTTATCAAAATAAAATTCTATGTTTAAGCAAATTCTACAAACACACATATAGACATAAACAGCAAAAAGAAAATTAAGGGCCACACTTGGTTGGAAATTTTTTCTTTTAATGCTATTTGATTGTTAAAGGGGAGAGCAGATGAAATACAACCCATGTAACTGCTTTTGCTGTTTGATTGGCACACTGATGATAGAAAGCAAATAAAACAGAAGACTCTAGATTGTGTCTATACCAGGAACAGAGCTTTGGTTTTGTGTGTATATGTTGACATTCTTCTCCTATATACAAATGTCCAGACTTGGAATGAGGTTTACATATAGTTTAGTTTATTTATACAACCATATTTATAAAGCATCTGCATAATTTTGCATCATCAATACATGTGAGATTTATGGTTGGTCCCCATTCATGTCAATACTGAGCATTGCTAAGAATTTTTTAATGAGTTCGAGGTTCGTTAGTAGGTCCGTCATAGCATGGTACAGTGGTAACTCTCCAGTAAATTCATCATGGCATAGTATAGCGGTAGTTCTCTAGTTGGTGATTCGTGGTATATTACAGTGGTAGTTTTGTAATTTTGTGAGCATCCTTCCTCTTTCTTTTTACTCTTAGAATGTGGTTTCGGTATGTAGTCCAGGCTGACCTTGAACAGATGACCGTTCTGCATCCATCTATCAAAATCTGGTGACTGGCACATTTTTAGTGAAAAAAAAAAAAAGCTGATGTCTTTGAATTTGTTTAGTTGCCATCTATACTCCCAAGGCTTGAAGAAACAGCAAAACAATTTATATACAATATAAACTTATTTATATAAGTGTGTGTGTGTGTGTGTGTGTGTGTGTGTGTGTGTGTGTGTGTGTAATTGCCCTACTTTGTTTTCTGTTGCTGTGATTAAAAAAAAAAGTCTGACCAGGAGCAAGTTGGGGAGGAAAGGGTTTATTTCAGCTTATACTTTACAATCCACCATGAAGAGAAGCTAAGGCAGGGACTTAGGGCAGGGACTTGATACAGAAACTCAAAGAAAGGCTACTTACTGATTTGTTTTCCTGATTGCTTATATACCTTTCTTATATAGTTCAGGACCACTGCCCAGGGATGGCACCATACACAGTGGGCTGGAGCCTCCTACATCAATCATTAATCAATAAAATACCCCATAGTCTTGCCTACAGATCAGTCTGATGAAGGCAACTTCTTAATTAAGGATTCCCCTTTCCCGGTACGTCAAAGTGACAACTGACGCTGTGAAAGTTTTAAGTCACATACTATATACATGCGTATGTATGTATGTATGTATGTATGTATGTAAGTATGTATATGAGTTATGAAACAACCTCAAGATGTGACTTACATGTGTTATATGTTAGAACTCTTAATGTTCCCTAGCTCATATATTCTTCCACTTTTCCTCTCTCTGTGATAGTCTAGACTCCCTTAAAACATATTTATTGCCACTATCTTGTGATATTTTTCTCAGCTGTATCAAGTTATCTGCTGATCCATTAGAGAGCATTCCTTGCCTGTGGTAGCCAGCCATGATGTATCCACATCTATGAGAATTCATCACCCCCTTTTACTCTTTATTATTTCTCTCTATTGGAATTTCATTCTAGCCACTCTTCTGACCTGATCTTGCCAGCATCTGTCTCATCTCTGAGCCTAATTCTGTTCATTATTTTGTCTGTTGACACTCACTTCATCCCTTCCTCCCGGTTTTCTTTTTACTTTTAAACCTCGCATTGAACAGTGGCATATTAGGAATGACTATCATTCTACTACTAAGGGAACTTGAATCAGCTCAGTCATGATCTTAGCTGTATTTGAGGTTTTTGACAGTACTATGGTTCTGTCCTTTACACCATGGATACTGTACTCTTCTGTGGTAGCCTGCCACTGCTTGAGTTTAGGGCAGACTTTGGAGTGTGAGAGGTTTCCTTAGTATTTGTTCCCCTCATTGTTTGCTCGTCCTTGCATACAAATGCTATATAGCGGTTCTTCCACTCTCTGGCAAGCTACTCACCTGTAGACATGCTGTTTGGCACTCAGTCCCCTCATTGGAAAGTAAAGAGAATTGTCTGGATGCCAGAGACTTAAAGAGGTGGGTTCTTTTTGATAAGGAAACTAAACTGTAATGGTGTTCATTATTAGTCTAAGGAAGGGGTATTCCCTCTTCCCCATAGAGTTGCTGTGGGAACAGAAATAGGTGTAAGATTCTGGACAGAGAAGTTTTTGATCATGCCCTTTCTCTGAAGAGGAGTGGAGTGCTCTGTGCATTTAAGGTCTCTCTTCTCACAGCATCTGTCCTGACTGCAGCCCGAGAACAGCCCCTCACCTCACAGGGTCCTGTAGCATATCTGGGTTTCCCTGGTGTCATGATAGAAACATTTTTTTATTTTTATTTTTATAATTTATTTATTTATTAAAGATTTCTGCCTCCTCCCCACCACCGCCTCCCATTTCCCTCCCCCTCCCCCAATTAAGTCCCCCTCCCTCATCAGCCAGAAGAGCAATCAGGGTTCCCTGCCCTGTGGGAAGTCCAAGGACCACCCACCTCCATCCAGGTCTAGTAAGGTGAGCATCCAAACTGCCTAGGCTCCCCCAAAGCCAGTACGTGCAGTAGGATCAAAAACCCATTGCCATTGTTCTTAAGTTCTCAGTAGTCCTCATTGTCAGCTGTTTTTGTAACCACAAACATTTGAATCTGTTCTCCTTTTGTATACCTTGTAGACTTTTCACTTTCTTCTTCTTCTAATTCCTGAAATAAACATTTTTTTTCAATCTGTCTGTCTCTGTCTCTCTTCTGTGTCTGTCTGACTGTCTCTCTCTCTCTCTCCCTCTCTCTCTCTCTCTCTCTCTCTCTCTCTCTCTCTCTCTCTCTCTCTCTCTCTCTCACACACACACACACACACACACACACACACACACACATTTAAGTTTTATATTTTCAAACATTTGGATCACGCATACATTTCAGAACTCCAAATGCTTTGCGGAGGACATTTATTTTAGCTTGAAGAATTCTTTCTTGCGATTATTTCTGGAGAGTCTTAGGCAGCTGCAATATTAATTCACATGTTCTCTTCTCTTATTACACCTTTCACTTGCCCCCTCCCTATTCAATTCACGCATAGGGTTACCAGTTTAAGGGTGCCCTCGCCTGTTAGTTTTAAAAAACAAAAATATTTTAAAGAATATTTATGGGGAGAAAAGGGTATCCAGGGCATTTTTCCCACTTCCTTTTCTTCCAAATCCTTAGTTCTCCCCTCTCACTGCCTCATCTTCCTCCCACTGCCACATCTCCTAGGAGCGCTGTTATTTCTATATATATTTGATTTCCCCCAAGAGCAATGCTTCCCAAGGGCACCATTTCTGTCCCTTCCAAGACCTCTTCCTGTAACCTATGCAGTGAAATACCAAATCCAGCTCTGTGTTAAAAATCTATACTTATTCTTCATCCTTTTCTTCTAGAAGGGATGTTTTTGTTTGATGCAAATGTCTCTGTCCATCTACCCTTTTGTATGGAATCTTTAAGCCTCTTCTGCTTCGCTTCTACTTATTTGGCATCAGACAGAGAGACCTTCTCCAGAACTTTGTCAATCATACCTTTGGATATTGTGGTGAGTTTTAATCTAATAATTCTAAAAGCACAATGGGCTATGAGTAATTTAATTACACTCTTGGTTTACTGTACATTGTGTTTGGAGGGTATCTGGAGAGAAATAACATCAGGCCCCTACCATGCAAACTGTGTATGCACAAAATGGAAGTTGTGCTTAATGGCTCAAGCCTCGTCCCATCATCTCAGAAAGCTGAGACAAGAGGATCACGAACTCAAGTCTCAACTAGGTAACTCGGTGAGCTCATGTTTCAAAATACAATAGACAAAACTGGGCTGGGACAGATAGAGCTGGAGAAATGGCTCAGGTGTTAAGAAGCATGTACTGCCCTTCCAAAGCAACTGTACTGAGTCCCCAACACCCAGGTCACGTGGTAACTCCAGCTCCAGGGGATCTGACACCTTCTAGTTCCTGTAGGCACTGGAAGTCATGTCCACACACCCACACATAGACCCATACTCATCCACATAATTAAAAATAATAAAATAAAGAATTTTAAATAGGTTGAGGATATAGCTCAACAGCAAGGCAGTTGCCAGGCAAGCGTGAAGCTCTGCACAAATTCCCTGGTGCTTCAGTTCGTTAATATTAATTCAGTGTTACACAGCATTAAAACATTAATTACCAGCATTTGTAATGAAAAATAAGGGTATGAATGGACCTCAAAATCTTACATTGAGTTGAAAATGAATAAATAAAAAAGAGCAAAATACAAGCTCTTGACTTGTATAAAATGTTGCAACTAAAATGAATTTATTGTGATATAAATAAGCTGTTGTCTAGAAAATATAGAAGAGGGAAATTGCTATAAATAAATACTGAGAACTTACTGCGATGGAGAAAATATTCTGACACCCGGGAAGAGCTCTGTGGTTAAATACATTTCTTGAAACACTTCAGCTCTACACTTATAATATATGTGCCTTCTTGCCTTTAGATTTTATCTCAGCTGATTAGATTTTTTTTCTCTATAAAACTCAGTGTATTGGTTCAATAACAGATCAGGTAATATAAGGCAGCTCATAAAATAGGAGATGGGTCAGAAAGATAAGATATGTACAGTTTTAAATGTAAATAGATTTAGAAAATAGAAAAGTAGTAGCCAATATAGATTCAGTAAAAATTCCACAGGACCAAAATAAAGAAATAAAGGAGAGGCAATGGTCCAAGAAATATGAAGAAATTTTCGAGGACCAAAGGAAGGAATAAAATTTTATATGGAAAAATGAAACAGAAATTTGAGCGAGCTAATTTATTTTCCTTAGGTGGAGTCTCAAAACACAGTGAAATGTAAAGTCTTACAAACCGGGAGAAGTATGAAGCACTGCATGTCGGTAAGGAAAAGCTGGATGGGGAGCGGAGAATTCATCAGTGAGAAGGATGCCAGAGAATCTGAAAAAATGCCAGCATGCCATCTTACACCTAGAACGTTGTTACCAAAAACCAATTAGAAATAGAAAACAAAATAAATAAACACAAAAAAGGAGAAAATGAGTTTCTTACTGATAATCGATACAAACTGATAAAAGATTTAATTTATTAAGAAAGAAGGAAAACATCAAAAATTAGTAAAGCCGGAAGTGGATATTTTAGCCCCGCCTCACAGATTTCATCTCCCTGTCCCAGGTTTATGCTCTTCCAGTCAGGTCAAGCATGGTGATCCTTGCTTCAGACTGTTTTCTGAAGAACGTGGGCTGGGAGCCAGAACTGAACCAAAAGGGAAAAAACAGGATGAACCTGAGTATTTACCTCCCTGCACTCGATAGGACCAGCTTTCTCACGCCCCTGCTGCCATAATCGGGGTTATGGAGTTATTCTCACTGCCACAGCCTCCCCACCTGGATGCACTGTGCCGCGAAACCGTAAGCCAAAACCAACCATAGTTGATTTGGTCGGGTCTTTGTCACAGCTATGAGAAGAGTTACTAAGACACCAGGCTATGCGCACATGTGCCGGCCGTCACTCTACCATGTGGAAGACAAGGGTCTTAGATGCTAACGCTTGTGTCTCCCTACTTTACCCTAGCTACCTCTCTGCAGATACAAGCAGTCTGTCACAATGCACCACAGGAGAAAACAACGAACAGTATCGCGTGTATTTCTGCTGCCATCAAGTTTACTTATAAAATAAAGCATTTTGTTTTTAGCAAAAAAATAAACTCACAGTACTGTCATTCTGTGTTGAATTTTTAATAAAAATCTAACATATATAGATATACATACATATGAGGCGATAAATGCTATCAGACACGGCACTTTTCACTGTAAGAGCTTATAATGCAGCTTTAATGAGGGTGTCAAAGAAAACAAAAGCAAAATATATGCAAATTGAGATCAGCCAATTTTTGGATTATTTTTGGCCTACCGTTTTGACATATTCTTCAACATGAACATTTGTTCAAAATAAACAAGTTAACACACACACAAGAAAAAAAAACAGAACAGAAACAGCAAAGAGAGTTCTCACTAAGTTGTGCTAATGTTCATTAAGAGTCTATCATTGTAGCCAGGTGTGATGATAATGAGCCCTAGCAATGCCAGCCCTGGGGATACTGAGGCAGGGACCAGCCTGGGCTACGTATAGTAAGATCAGTCTCAAACAAAACAAAAGGATAATTGTGGTTCACCCAACAGAAATTAAATCCATGAGTGTGGTTTTCAAACAAAATATTTCTCATTTCAAATAGAAACATTTGGATTTGCAGCCAGATTCTCTTAAAAGAGGAAGAAAATGTATTCTGATCCCAAATTCAACATCCTGTCTGTCTCTTTCTTTTAATTTCCCTTCTAAGAATAAAGTTTGTGTTGTTAAAAAAAATACATCATCTTCTTTAGATAGTGCTGACATGCACTGAGAATTTTAAGCATGTTTGTTTATACATACTTTTGCCTTGGCCATCAATTTTTTTCATATGGTCTTTGAAAAAGAGAGGGATTTACATAACGGTACTATAGGCCACTTGTGTGGCATAAATACATATATCGCTAAGTAAACATTTTATACACATAAAATACATACATAACACTAAGTCTTGCTTATACAAGCTAAAGTAAAGATAGTGCCTTCTGGCTTAGCTCAGAAATGTAATTTCTGTAATGAATCATTTTTCCTTTCTATCCTTTCAAGTTGAGATCTAGACAATAAGATGAAATTTTACACATACATACACATACACACTATAAAACACATAGGAATAACCACCCCATCAGAAACTAAATGAACCCCAAACCAATGAATGCTAAATAGTCAAACACCATAATCAGGGAAGTGATTTTTTATTTCAGCTGGTCCATTTTCAACATTCATCAGAGCAAGAGAAGGAAGCCTCCATTAGTGGTTTTTATGGATGATAAGTAGATCTGCTTGAACACTGAGCAGCCTCCCTGGGTACAGTAATGTAGTCATTACTCCCAGTCGCTGTGATTTCTAAAGGCTCACTGAGTCTCTTCTCCTTACCACGCCAGCGAGATTAATATCTAAACCACAACAAGAACAAATCTCTGCCCACTGTTGATTTAGGATTGAACGTTTTAGTCCACGAAGGAGAAAAGGTCAGGGTGCAAAAGAGCAGAGCAGATACCTGAAGTTTTTGAAGGAAGATGAAAGCCTACTCTTCCTGATACGGGAGTTCTTATAAACATCTCTCCTCACAGAAGGAAAACGCTATGAGGTGTGATATTATTTTGCCTGACTTTTCTTAATTCATTATCCCAGGCATTACCTGCCACAAGCAACAGAGAGAATTACGGTTGAGAACAATACCTCCCCCGAAAATCTATGAGAATATTATTTTCTTTTCTCTTCTCTCCTTTAAGCTTTCAGAATTTGGCTATCATTAGAAGTGAGTTCTACGTTCACAGTAAATTACCTTTCTATATCCCCACTGTTTAGGTGATAAATGTGCAGGTTTCAAATTACTGCAGCAGTTGTGTAGTTAATTTTATGCACTAGAAATTCCTTCAATGGGAATGTAATTTCCACCACACGGATATGAGGCAGAAATCTCTTCAAGTATCCAGCACGTGCTCACTAAACTATGCAGACATTTCATTCTAAGCCAAAGCCATCAGACAAACACTTTTTCTGAGAGAAATTAAGAAAAACTTAAAGAAAAACACTAAACTTCATCAATCCTTGAAAATACTTAGAAATAGGATATAGATAGATAGATAGATAGATAGATAGATAGATAGATAGATAGATGGATGGATGGATGGATGGATGGATGGATGGATGGATGGATGGATAGATAGATATAGATATAGATCTTTTCCACGTGTAATAAAATGGTTTAGAAGGTCCTAGAAAATGACTGTTCAAGTGTAACTCAGAGCCCGAATTGTGTATTTTTTACTCATTATTGGTTCAGTTATGAAGCTAAATAGTGGTTGTAGCATAAGCTAGGGTCTTATTCTACTCTCTGCGCCACTTTTAATAAATTGTGCAAAATTTTCAATATTTTTGATCATGAAGTATTTTTCCATCATCTCACACTTGGGTGTGGCCTTATGTGGCCTCTTTATATGACTATGCCTTAAAGAATAAAGCCCAAGATGGTTATTAACTTGTTATACTAAACTCCCACCAAAACACAAAAAGAACAAAAAACAAGCTGCTCTTCCAATCTTACTTTTACTTTTGGACTCCATTAAAAGACTTGTAAAGTATGCGGGCATCAGCTTTGAGAAGAGGTAATTGTGATATTAAATTTTATTGAGATTTCACAGGTCCTGATTTGTGTACAGCCCTGTGCTCCGTGTTCCCACGAAGCAGTAAAACGTTTAAAATACTGTCTGTGCAAATGCAAAATTTATGAATTCACACATCTCTGGTTGATTTATGTGAAATAATAATGCACTATTTAATGCTTAAACATGGCTAGGAGCGATGCTAGCCTATCATGATGTACAATGGAATAATAGATTTATAAGACGGATAACCTTCCTGCCTACAGAAGCTTGTTTAAGGTGTTGTACAGATATATTAAACTATATGTAATTTTATACTAACTTAATGCTGTAGGCCTCTACTGCAAGCAATAAAAGATTACAGCCCTGGCATTTGCAATAATAAAATGATCTGGCTATTCAGTGTAAGGTGTCTGAGGAGTAAAAAGAGATAAGGAACTTGCTTCAAACTTTTGTCTCTTTTTGTGCACGGCACATCGCAAAATATTTCTTTTGCCTTTATGTTGCCAACATAAATCCAGGGCCAAGTGTTTGCTCCCACCGCACAGAAGAAGGGAGAGGGCTTTGTGAGCTCTGGGAGGATGGCAATCAGATGGTTTGGGGAGGCCTCCAGGCATCTACTTGGCTCCTGATTTGTTCAGAACGCTGAAGATGTGTTCAGATAGACATAGCAGACAATAATAGTGGGAGATTCTCTGGTAGCTTACTCTGGTTTTTAGCAATTTAAATATATTTTCACATCTATTTATTTATTATTTACGTGTGTGTGTGTGTGTGTGTGTGTGTGTGTGTGTGTGTGTGTGAGAGAGAGAGAGAGAGAGAGAGAGAGAGAGAGAGAGAGAGAGAGAGAGAGAGAGAGAGTCATTGTACATGTGCTGTAATGCTCCTGGCACGTCCAGAATACTTCTGGCAGCAATAGGTTCTCTCCCTCCACCGTGTTATTTTTGGGGATCAAACTCAGGTTGTCAAGCTGGGCCACCAGGACCTTTACCCACCAATCCATCTTGTGAGCCTACAAGTATATGTTAACCTCAGAAGAAAAAGCATAAAAATGATTTCTCATTTTTGGATCATTGTATAGCAAGCATTGCAATGCAGTTAAACAAGTTTTGATGTTCAGATGTATTAAAAGACGCACAAAGGTATTAAATAGCTTAAAAGTTATTATTCCTAGCATATAACACGTGATTTTCTCCCAATGTTTAATCTTCTTCCATATAATGTGGTTTAATAAAGGACAAAATATCTACCTAAATTATATAACTAAGGAGATAAACACATCTAAATATTTGCATCCTTATGCAGTTTTGACTAAATTTAGCACGTGCATTCATTTGTCTCTATCCTATAAAGAGGAATTCACCATGATCTTCTTAATCCAAGTATGATTTGTCGAGAAAATACTTGTAACTAATGCAGAATTTTAGCACAAACTCTTCAAAGGAATCGTAGTTTTGTAAGATAATATTCTGATGAACCACAGTTCACAGTGTTTAACTGTTTGCTAAGGTTCTCAACCTTCCTAATGCTGCGACCCTTTAATACAGCTCCTCACATTGTGGTGATCCCCCAACCATAAAGTTATTTCATTGCTACTATGTAACTGTAATTTTACTACTGCTGCGAATTGTAATGCAATCTGATATCTTGACCCCTGTGGAGGTCAAGACCCACAAGCTGGGAACCACTAGCCAAGAGCTAGGAGGATGGATACCGGTGCAACTCCATTTTCAGTGTGTACTTCAGAAGCTCCGGTTGCAATCCGTTAAAAACTTAACAACATTTCCAAAACGATCAGGAAAACTTCGTCGGACGTCTGTGTCCACACTTCCAGCTGGGGATGTAGCTCCCCAGGCATGACAGGAATGTCGAGTGTGTGGATTTCCAATCGACTATGTTTGCCTGGAAAATATCTACTGGCGTGTTCACCGTCGACTCCACCCCCTTTCTAAAAAGCTAAATTTCAGCAGCTATTATTAATGGGGTTTTAGCCACTTCTGTTCACCGTTTGCAGCGGGACCGCATATAACTAAGGCATGTCTGGGGGCTTGCGTGTCCTGTTATGTGGGCCAGTCACTGTTGGATGATTTTCATCACTGCCCCGAGGCTGTGGACCCTCCCTGAACAACCAGAGACCCTGTAACCAGTTACAACTTGCCAAAATACGTGGTCATTCTGACTTTGAAAAAGACTTGCATCCATTGCAACGAATTCCCTGCAAGAACCATCTGCTGACTTTCCCCGAGCCTTACCCTGTGACACGCTACATCGCGAATGGACCATTGCTGTAAAATAAGACGGGCAGACAAGACTGCTGTGTTTGCCAACCTCTGGTTATCAAAGGGACACACATGCAGGCTTGTCCAGGAAAAGCGCCGTTCCTGAGTACAAAGGGCAACCAGAAACCATATTAAGTTTGGATTGTAAAAGTGGACTGCCTCTTTTCAAATAACACCACTGCCCCCTCCCCAGACGCCACCAGCATTTTCTGTCATCGCACTGGACTGAATTGCTTGCTACTCGGTACTTTGCTTCTTTACATATTGTTTGGCTTCTCCCAACTGACTTTTAAGCCTTGGCTGAGCGTGCCGGTCAGTGGGAGAACACTTGCTCAGCATGCGTGAGGCCCTGGGTTCAAATCCTACCACCTCAGAAAGCAATAAAATAGAAAATAAGAAAGGTGAGCACTGTGCACACAGGGACTAGTCAGTCGCTTGTGTTAGCTACCGCGCATTCTTGTGCCTGGGACCACACTTGGCATCCAACAGCAATCCTTTCGGTAGTGTTCACTGGCCAAACTCTTTCCTTCCTCTGCTAACTCTGTAGTCTTGAATAACTCTTGGATTTCATTCTGCCTGTGCTTCTAGAACGATGTAATCAGACTGAGTAGTAGCTCAAGTTAAAAGGTTTTGATTTGAGTCGAATGTTTTAATTCCATCTTGTAGATCTTTACCTTTAAATTATACTATGTTCCTCCGAATTCGTTTGGATAATATTAATTTTTGAAACACAGCTGGTTATGGTTATTCTGTGGATTTGGAGCTGCACAAATGCTGGCTTTTCCATTTTAACGATTTTCATTTGTCTTTCGTTGAGTTGGTTTTGAAGACTGAGTGGTTGTGCTAGCTAGCAGTTTTCTGTTTCCCAAGTCCAGTTCCACCCTACCCCGTGACCCTAACTCAAAGCATCTCTCCAGAGCCTACTGGTGCAATTCCAAGCTCTGCCAGTAGAGGGGGATGGACAGACATTGGAGGCGAAGCCCCGAGGCCTGCACCATTGTTTGCACACTGGGTTTTCCTGCCTCTCTTCTGCGATGTCAGCCAGGAGGGGATGTGCTAGGTACTAAATTACCCGCCAAGTTGCAGCAGCAGCCCTCCAGGCAGCATCGCAGTAAGCTAAGCTGGTGCCAGAGCCATCATCCCAGGCAGGCTGGTCGGCAGCCCAGTGTCTCCCTAGTGGTGCCTGTGTGCTAGCCCATTTTCCAGTACTTTCCTCTGGCACTCCAGCAAGAGGTTTCTTGTTTGTCCGTCAGCTGTACCTCAGAATCTTGCCCAGCCAGCCAGCAGCAGCCTCCCACACTCCTGATAATGAGGAAGGAACTCTGCTGTGTCCATCTTCCTCGGGCACTTGCCTGAACCACGGAGTAAACCCGGAACTCCCTGTTCTTGCACCCTTAACTATTCTATTAACCACTTATCAACGAACCCCAACTTACTAGTTTATAATTCTTGTGTGTTGGTGATGTGTGTTTTATGCTTAATTGTTTGATTATTTGTTTTCTTTTTTTTTTCACACAGCCTGGCTGTCTATAGTCTGCCGTAGTATGGAACGCTTAATGTGATCCAAGTCTCACAGTCTCAATCCTCCTGCCTCATCCTGCTGAGGTCAGAGATGATGGGAGTGTGCCAGCACACCCAGCTTTAACATTAAACATAGTTTTATTCAGTACATTGATAACTATATCTTCTTTTGTTGTTGTTGTTTATTTTTACAATGCTAAGTCCTCCTTCCTGCCAGGAACTGTGAACCCAGCCATATTCATTATATACATAATCTTATTTTGAGTCCAGGTCTTAGACGGGCCATGATCTAACTGGCTTTGAGCAGGTCTTGAAGGTGTGATCCTCCTGCCTCAGTATCTCAAGGAGCTGAGGCGACAGACCAGGCACATCATGGGTTTTGTTTGTAATTCACTTGTTCCAATTATCTTGTGGTTTCTAATCTTTGAATGATATAGTAATTCTTTTAATAGACAAAAATATGTGTACTTTTACCCTACACTAAGTTAATCTTTTTGTTTGTAGTTTATGAAGATTGGAAATTGATAGGGTTTTTTTTTTTTGTCTTTTCATTACTTTAAATGCCAAAACCCTGACATCTAAAGGCATATTGCTTTGGCTTCTAACTTCACACACAATTATTTCTAGAAGAGAGAAGTTTATCTTTTCACTAGCAAACAAGGGAGACCGACTCTGAAAGCTCACTACTTCCTAGTTCCCACTTCCTTTGTACCAAAGGATGAAAGCTGACCCTACCCTCCGTAGATCTCAGCACATGCCTTCCACGGGATCAGTCCTGTATGAACCCTCAGAGCCACCATATCTAAAGACAGCAGCATGGGCAGGATTAGGCTCCACCGCATTCTACTTGGAATACAGCTCCTGTACATCTTTGAGACATCACGTGCTTAATGTAAAACATGCAAAAAGCCATTATGCCGTAATGATATTTTACCCATTTTAAATTCTTATATATTCCCTCCCTTAACACTTGAAAGCCAAGTATACTGAGACTTCTCAATGCTGGCCCATCTTGCTTTTTCATTGGTTGGGAGAGATAGCGCCACATGACAAAACTACCCACACATTTCCCCGAGTTTCCTAGGAGCTGTGCTCAATCTCTGTACGAAAAAGGTATGGCTGTAACTGGAAACAGGGATGCAAGCACCCAAAGCAGCCTCCAAAAGAAAAGAGGTGACTTCAAAACTTTTCTTTCATTGCTTCTTATTCTATATTTTTAAAATATTGACCATGTTGAGAAAAGTGAGGCAATCAAAAATGCAGAATAACTACCACATTAAACCACCCTGAATATTGCAAACAAGATGGATGGAAGATATCAGGAGGAAATATCACACACAGGAGCCACCTCTGCCTGATGTGTTGAGGGAGGAGAAGGTTATCTTACCTAGCAAGATTCCCCTTGTCTTCCTCATCTTCTGCTCATTTCACTCCTTCCCCTACAAGCTTCATGGATGGTTCAGTGTCCTGGCCCAAGCCCCTCATTTTACAAGGGAGAGGGATAAGGTCAAGTCAAGGTCAAGTCCAGGATGACATGACGGATTAACGGACTGAATTTTTAATACATTGAGATCCATAGTTCTTGTCATCAAAATCAGTCCAGGGGGATTGCAGTGGAGGCTGCAAGTATCCTCCAAGAATCCAGCCTCCCCTGTCTTAAAACAGAAACCCGGTTTTCAGATGACTACATTCATCACTGCTCAGCTGGACATGGGCATGGGATGAGAAGCAAACAGTTATGTGGATTCTGGGAATTATCATTAAAGGTATAAAGTATGCCCCTTCATAGCACCTGGCTGTCTCTTGCTTAATCAGTTAAAACTAACCATCTGTCATCTTAATAACCAGCTTGGACCCTGACAGCAGGACAGAATAGATCTTTGACATCACAGAGGCCGCGTACCGTCCTTAGACTATTTGCCTCGAGAAAGAAATGACTGTTTGAGCCACTAATAGACACATACAGCAAACTCTCACCTTGGCTGGTACCCATGATTTTAGGCTTATGAATTTGTTGTGCTCTTGTAAGCTAGAAAAACAAATCGTCACATCCCTGTTACATGGATCCAAAAACCAGCCAAGACTTTGCTACTCACAATAGGAGCCACTGGCTAGCAGCAATAGTATCTATCAATTCAGTGGAAACTTCCTATAGAAACAGACCTTATGCATTAACAGGATTCCCGGCTGATGCCTACACACTTAGGTATGAGAAGCACAGCCTAAGACTTCTTCCCACTGCACCCGACTGTAAACAGAGACCATTGGTCCTCTTGGCCGTGAACAATTTCTCTTCAGAATCTTCCTATTAGGATCAATAATAAGACTTGGCCCTTGGCAAAATATCTAGGTTCTAGTTAATACGTTTTAGGCACTGGTAGGTAGTGCTCCATCAAGGGTTATATTTTACATTTAATGGATGTCAAATAAACAATCGTAAATGTAAGTTTTCTGTGTTTCAGAAACCCCAAGGAACACAAATGTCACCAAGCAGTTTTAACATGAGAAAGTCTTTCTTCTTGCTTTTTGGCCATGTACAATAATAGTCTCTTGCAAAAATGGACACACTTTAATCCAGAGGCAAGTTGCTTGCTCCCAGGGTGGAACTTTCCCTTCATGCTGTGGTCTTTGTACAGAAGGAAGCAGAAAGCATATTAAAAAGTTTGGTAATTCTTAGAGACATTGGATAAATTTGTCCTGGGTCACATAGCACATCAGAGGTAGAAGTTAGGCTCCCATGGGCCTTGGGTGCCAATGTTCTTTCTCTCAGACAAAACAAATATGAAACAAAACAAAACTGAATTGCACAATTTGACCCTGAAAAGTCTTTTCCCAAGGACATTTATATATAATGGTTCAAAGCTATGGGATGCCTGTTTTGAGTGGATAACTAGTGAAGAAATACAGCCCCTCTCGAGGTGCTATTTTGTTGCTATCTTAGTTTCATAATTATTAAAAATAATTGTTATTTGGAATTAGTAACGCCTAAGGATGAGTGCTCGTAACTCAGTACATTTAAAGAGCAGCTTCCCCAAGAAACAAGGCTTGGCTTTGTTTGTCTTTTTCTTATTTTGGATTGATTTATCGCTGTTCTTGTATTGACAGTTAGGAGAAATACAGTTAGCTCACTCCCTTGCCCAGTGTTCTTAGAGAAGAGCAGCAGATGTGACCAAAGACACTGGGAGCTCAGGTCAGACCAGCCCACATTTATAACTCAGCACTTACAGTATGTTAAATAGAGCAGTAAATGTTTTTTAATACGTAGCTCTACTTATTTTAACATGTAACAAATGTGACCTATTCAAATGTATAATCTAATAGCTTTGACACACATACACCCATATCATCACCACAGTCAAGACAGTAGGTATATGTATTATCCAGCCTCAAACTTTTTCCATGTTATTGTTTAATCCCTGACACTTCCACCACTCCACACGACACACCAGACAGACAGACAGACAGACACACACACACACATACACGTTCTCTAACACTGTCTAGTATTGCTTTCTGCTACTGGTGTGACTTCCCTAGCAACAACATCGTACAACTTCTCCCAGGAAGCCTATGGTTCTGCTGCTTATCCGTGTTAGTTAGGAGTGACCGACTGCTCCTGGGCTGTTAAACACTATTCTGCTCTAAGGGTACATGCTGTTTATCTTCCTGCTTCCTGATATTTAGCTTGTTCCCAGGGTTTAGATCTTAAAGTTTCTGTGAATAAGTCTTTGTATCAACACACACTTTTGCTTCTTTGGATGGAATTTCTGGAAATTGCACAAGTGAATATTTACACTTTCAAGAAGCTGCCTAAGCAGTTTCTCATTTGAAACTCTGAGTCTAAGAGGGTTACACCGGATTAAGTTTCACAACTTTCTCACCAACCCTATTGTTTATCTATTTATCATTCATTCATTCATTCATCCAATTTAGCAGTGCTGGAAATCAAACCCAGTGCCTCGTGCATAGGCAAGTGTTCTACCAACTGAGTTCATTTCTGATCCATTATTAGCAGTTATTCTTTTTACTATAAACTTCATGCAATAGTGTCTATCTCAATATCACAGAATTCCTTCTATGTCTGTTCTGAACATCTTACATTTTAGCTGCTTAGTGCTCAGAGTCTGGGGTGAAGTTTGCATCTCATACTGAGTGGGTGTCCACATCAGTAATAGCTAGCCCTTTTCCACTGACCCAGTACTACTGAAATCTTTTGACCTTTTATGCTGGACATGATGAATTTCTTTTTTTTTTTTTTTTTTTTTTTTGATTTTTTGAGACGGGGTTTCTCCGTAGCTTTTTTTGGTTCCTGTCCTGGAACTAGCTCTTCTAGACCAGGCTGGCCTCGAACTCACAGAGATCCGCCTGCCTCTGCCTCCCGAGTGCTGGGATTAAAGGAGTGCACCACCACCGCCCGGCTGGACATGATGAATCTTTATTCTGTCCTCCTGACCACATTTCTTTCCACAGTCAATGCCACGTGGTCTGATAGTTGTAGTGTCTTCAAACAATTATTGTAAGTCCTGCAACTTTGCTGTGTTGTTATTTGGGGGCTAGTCTGTGTGATTTGTGCTTCTTTGCTCATTTCTGAATCCGTTTATTAAATTCTGCCAAGTGTCTGTAAAGATTTTGAATTAAATCTATAGATCAGTTTAAAGAAAATGCTCTTTAAGGATATTGAGTTCCCCCAAATAAGAACATTGTTTTTATTTCTCTCAGTTCGTTTAGGTTTTAAAACTTCTACCAATAATACTTAGCAGTTTGCAGGGTATGTCATTCACACTTTTAAAAAGCTTAACTCCAAATAATTCCTTCTGATGCTCATTTGAATACTATTATTTTAATTTTCAGTTGCTCAATGCTAGACTATAGAAATAAAACTGAATTTTATTCACTTTCCATTTCGGTTCTGATTTTATTTTTGCTTTGTCCTGCTTCATAAAAATGTTGAACTGCTGCCCCAATATTGACTAGCAAAGGCGAAAGGGCTCAGTTTTCCCATGATCATAAGGAAGCCTCTGACGTGTAGCCTCAACATTGATGACTGTTTCCCCCGATCATAAGGGGAGCCACTAATGTGTAGCCTCAACATTGATGACAGCCATAGGTTTTTCATGATCCTCTTTCTTAGGTCAAGAAACGTTCTTTTTTCATTGTTTCCTAAAAGCTGCTATCAGGAATCAATGTTTAATTTTGTCATTGACTTTCCCAGTATCTACCAAGGCTTGAATCGACTTGATCAAGTTTCTTTACTTTCTCTGGAGTGGGAGGAGTAGTTTACATGAAGAACTATATTTCTTGATTTTTACCTGTTGCTAACTGCCTGCGTCTCCAGGGTCAACTCCAGTTGATCAGACTGGATTATCCTTTCTAAAGATAACCCTGAATTCTATTTGAAACTTTTGTTAACTTACTGTTTCTGTATTCATTGGGGCTCCTCAGGATGTAATACATTTTTTTTTGTTTCTTTTCTGGCATTTGATAGGTTAGTGGTGTTTTCTTTGTGGGCTGCTTCAAGTTTCAGTTCCCTGCCTGGAGGTCACCTCTGGAGTGCTTTCTATGATTAGACTAGTTTTTTCAAGCCTCAACTATTTATTTATGCCTTCTAGCACAAATATGGATACTTTAAGACATTTGAGAAATTGATCCATTGTGTATATCCCAGGGTGGGTACTGACAACAGACCAAAGAATCAGTTCGACCCAGGTGAACCAATAAGGTTACTGGGGTGACTTACAGGAGCGTTAATAGCTCAGGAACTTGTGTCACCAAAATGTCCCCATTATACCAGCATTGGTGGCAACTCATGAAAGCCAGGTCTCTGGCATTCTCTGCCCAGCTTGCAGGCAATTTCACCAAACTCTCCTTCCCTGTGATTGTTTTACTACTTTCATAACCTTGGGAAAGAGCCAGGTGTGTCTGTAACTTTCTGGCCTTCCTGTACCTTGCAAGTTTATTTGCCCTTCTGAGTCTTATAAGCCTCCCTCTTTCTTTAAGGACAAAATATTTCAATTTGAGAAAATACCTACTTAACAATTTCTTTAGATATAAAGTGGACTTTTTTAAAAGGCAATTTATAATTAAGTTTTTACATCAAAATTGAAAATATGGTATTGTATAATGTTTTAAGCCACTTACATTTATTGTGGTAATCTATATGTAAACTTATATCCCATCATTTATTTCTCTTTGGCATCATATGAATTTTGTACTTTCTCCTCTGCCTTCCTTTTTTATCTTTTTATGACTCTACTAGCTTTGGTTAACTAGCTTTGTTTGCTTTTCTCAATCATTTAATTGCACTTTATAGACCACACTCTAAGCTTATTGCAGTCAACCTTCAAGAAATGTTATAGCATCCCAAGAACAATGAAGAATCTACAGCTGTTATCTCCTGTTTCTACCTCCTGGTCTTTGTGCTTCCACATGGTTTTCTTACACATATTGTCAAACAAAAATTACTAGTCTTACTTTAGTCAGTTGTCAGTATGGTGAACAATATAAATGCTGGTCTACATTTGGTGTCACACTTAGAATTTTCATTGACCTTTATTTTTTCCTATGATCCAGACTCTTGGGTTGTAACACAGCATAGTTCTGAAACCATGAGTTCTGGCTTTTTTCATATTTCAATTTCATATTGAAAAAATAATAATCTTTTTGTTTGGGAAAATATTTCTATGATGTAGAAAATTTTAAAATAACCATTTCTTCCAGTATTATTATGGAATAATAATTCCAGTGTGTTATTCGGATGTAGTCTACCATGTGCTGTATGTAGTAAGAAATAGGCAACTGCTTTTAACCATTTTCCTGAATGTTTATAAAGCTTTGATGTTTTTCTCTGCCTACTTGTAATATTTTCTTTTTGACTGGTCTTTTAAACCATTTTGTTTATAGGGAACATTATCTTTCATTTCTGTAGTCAAAGGGTAATTGTCTTAGTTAGGGTTTTTTGTTGCTGTGAAACCACATCATGACCATAGCAACTCTTAAAAATATATAATTGGGTGCCTCACTTGTAAGTGTAGTTTCAGAGGTCCAGTTAATTATCACCATGATGGGAGGCATGGCAGTGTGCAGGCAGGTGTGATACTGGAGAGATAGCTAAGAGTCCTACCTACATCTTGCAGAAAGTTGACCGACACACTGGGCAGTATCCTGAGCATAGAAAAACCTCACAGCCCACCCCCACAGGGACACACTTCCTCCAACAAGGCCATACACACCCCAACAAAGCCACACCTCTTAATAGTGCATTCCCTATGAAATTATGGCTTCCGATTATATTCAGACTCCCAAAGGTTTGTTCATCAATAATCTCAGAGCTCCAGACTTTAGCTTTTCTTTATATTTAGAAAAGTTTCCAGAATTTTTTAGTGCAGAGATTTGTTTCCTCACAGAAGCATAAACACTTTCCAGTTACCTCACACAATATTCCTCATTCAAAAAGCAAATGGATCTGAATTCAAATCTAATCTCTGCCCCTGACTAACTAGTACATACCTTCTTCAAACTTTATTTCCCCATTTGTGCAAAGAATACATGAGAGTCTGACACAAAGCACTGAGAATCATCTCCTGCATAAAACATTCTACAAGGATTAGAATATTTTGTTCCTAGAAATGAAGCCTCTTTTAAGTTATCAGTATGCCTATTAGAAGGCAATTCATGAAATTTTGCAAAAATAGAAATGTATTCATGCTATTTTTGTATATGTTTTGCACATACATACATTGCTCTTTGCCTTGACCCTAAATTGATATTTAAGAAGTATCAACTATTTGGTATGATTGTCACCACTGCTGAGAGACTTACAATTCAGTATTTGTTTGGGTAAATTTTTCACCTCTCTCTACCTGGTGCCTTAGAAAGTCAGTGCTATTTCTACAGCATATTACACATGAATAAAATATCAACCAAGGCATGAATACCTAAAATTCCTTTTATGGGAGACAGCCAATTTACATTTTAGTTACCAGCTTCTTTGGGGGCAAAGTTTGCAATATCAAATTTAGGCAGATATGGGGAATAGGGAAATATGATGAATTTTTATTTACTAGTATTAAAAATAATAATGTTACCATCGTACCTCTTTAAATTTTTTCAGACTCATCTGTCAGAATATTTGCTCTATGTGTTTAAAGCTAATTGCATGCTGTACTTTTGCATGCCAGTATGTCATATCTTTATGCACTAGAGTTCCTTATTCTTTATTTGTGGAACAGTCTTGAGCTCAGAGACAGAGGAAGAGACCACTTCTGCAGCTAACAGTAGATTAAGAACCAGCAAGTATTTTGGAGCCAGCAGGAGGCCAACAGCAAAGGCTACCAATTACCATGGCTGACATACCTTTATGCTTTTTTAGATAATGGCAGGGACTAAGATGGGGAGCTGCTCAGGATGTAATTCACTGTGAAGAATTCATGTTTGCAAGTTTGGGAGTTTTTCCATGACTACCAATCAGAACGATTTAGAGGTGGTTACTGACGAGCAGGTCCTTTTGCTTTTCTCTAGAATGAACCAGGTTGTTTGATTCACACAGTGATTAAGGCCCTTCCAGGTAAATGCCAGCAGCACCAAGCTCTTGGACAATGCTTTCTTTTGCAAGGCACTTGCCTATTGCTTTGATCAAACCATTTAAAATTCTTCAGCAAGGAAGTCATGCCTTACAGAAACTTGATGGTGCAATGGTTAGCGCTAATTGTCAATTGAACACAACCTGGAATCATCTGCAATGAGTCTCCTTAAAGGATTGCCTGCATAAGATTAGCCTGTGGGCAGGTCTTGGGATTATCTTAATTGACTGATGTGAAAAGATTCTCTCCAATGTGGGTGGTACCATTCCCTAAACGGAATGCCCTGAACTGTGTGCGAATGGAGGAATATAACTGAACACAAGCAGGAGGAATATAACTGAACACAAGCATTTCTCTCTGATTTTGACTGTAATTATGATTAGCTCTTTGAAGGCTCTGTCTTGACTTCTCCACAATGATGGATTGTAATTTGGAAGTGTAACATGAAATGAACCCTTTTCTCCTCCCCTAAGTTGCTTTTCCTCAGAGTATTTTATCATAGCAACACAAATTAAACTAGACTATGTGACGATGAAATTAAACTCGGAAGATCACCCATGGGTAAGTATTAAAGAGATAAAAAAATGTGGTAAGCAAAAACCGAGTTATCCTTATGAAAGCTTCAAAGAAGGAGAAATTTTCACAGATAATGAATTCTAAGATAGTTAGAATTAAAGCCTTGTACTTAATTTTATTTTAATTTAAAGATTTAATACTTCATAGAAGATTTTGGTTAATGGTATCATTATTTAAAACTAATCTTATGAAACTCCTTGAAATTAAAATGAAAGCTTTAGATGATTATATCCCTGGAAAAGATTTAACAGGATATTGGTGATTTATTTTTCTAAAACAAGCATAAAATGCAACTAGATAAATTAGATAACTACTATAAAATAATGATGTTTTAGTAATAATACTTAAGAAAGCACAGGAGGCCAGGCAGCGGTGGTACACGCCTTTAATCCCAGCACTCCAGGAGGCAGAAGCAGGAGGATTTCTGTGAGTTCAAGGCCAGCCTGGTCTACAAGAGCTAGTTCCAGGACAGGCTTCAAAGCTACAGAGAAACCCTACCTTGAATAACCATAAATAAATAAATAAATAAATAAATAAATAAATAAATAAATAAATAAATAAATAAATAAATAAATGCGCAGGAGATTTTCAAGAAGTTGAGTATTTCCTGTAAAGTTTAAAACTAATTACCAAGATTATTTACTTGGATTGCAATATACAAGATATTTTAAAACAAAATAAAAATATTTATGAAGCAACTAAGAGACTGCCACTTAGTAGCCAATCTTTGAAATATTTGTTTATTTATGTTTATGTGCCTAACACACATTTATGTACACATATGCACTCAGGAGCCTATGGAGGTCAGAAGAAGACATTGGATCCCCTGGAACTGGAGTTAAAAACAGTTGTGACCTACTGTGTGGGCACTGGGACCTCAAAGTGGGTTCTCTAAAGGAGCAGCAAGTGCTCTTAACCTCAGACATGGAGGGACAACCAAGCCTACCTGAGTTTCAGAGAGCCTCATCCTTGGAAACTTCAACAAGCACATCCTGACCATGCAAGACCTCTTAGAGGTCTATGCAGTGAGAATAGTGGCCTAGACATGATGAATCGTCCATAAAAGAAGAGTCTAAAAGGCATACCATTACTACCTGTGATCAATCTCAGCTCAGGAAATGCTGCTGATGTCTTTAAGTCCTGACTCCACCCTTTTGACAGTCCCATATTTGAGTCCTGACTGTATTTAATCAATAGTTTAAATGTGTGGAACTAGAAAAAACCACCCTGAGGGAAGGAACCCAGACCCCAAAAAGATGAACATGGTATATACTCACTCATAAGTGGATACTAACTGTACATGGGGTGTGGGGAGAAGGGAGGGTGAAAGGGGAGAAGAGGGGGGGAAGGGGCAGGAGAACTTCAGGGAATGGTGTAGTTGAGATGGGGAAGGACAGACACAAGAACAAGGAAAAAGGTATTCTGATTGAGGGAGCCATTATGGGGCTAGCAAGAAGCCTGGCACTAGAGAAATTCCCAGGAATCCACAAGGAAGACCCCAGCTAAGAAAGACCCTAAACATTAGAGGACCAGATGCCCAAACTGGCCTTGCCCTGTAGTCAGATTGATGACTATCTTAAATGTCACCATAGACCTTTCATCCAGCAACCGATGGAGACAGAGGCAGAGACCCACAGCAGAGCACTGGGCTGAGCTCCCAAAGTCCAGTTGAAAAGCGTGAGGAGTGAGAATATGAGCAAAGAGGTCAAGACCATGATGGGTTCACACACTGAAACAGTTTACTGAGCTAATGGGAGCTCACCAACTCCAGCCTGACAGGAAAAGAACCAGCATAGGACCAAGCTAAATCCTCTGAATGTGGGTAACAGTTGTATGGCTGGAGCAGACTGGCAGGTCACTGGTAGTGGCACCAGGATTTGTCCCCGATACTTGTACTGACTTTTTGGAACCCATTCTCTTTGGATGGATACCTTGCTCAGCCTAGATATAGTAGGGAGAGCCTTGGTTCTTCCTTGGAGCAATGTACGTTGTCCTTTCTGGGAAGTAAATGAGGGGGGGAGTGGAGAGTATGGGAGGAGGGGAGAAAGTGGGAACTGGGATTAGTATGTAAAATGAGAAAACATAGTGTGATTTAAAAAAAGTAAAATAAGATAAAGTGGAAAAATGATGGCTAGACATGGTTAAAAAAAATAAAAAGGAAGATGAAACTATTCAACAGCAAACACCATTTCCTAATCCCAGACTGTCACTGCTTCTTTGAATTCTATCATTAATATTTGTCATCTCCTGTAAGCACCTAGCATAAGTTGTTCATAGTCAATTTACTATAAATTCTCCAGTCCCATTAGAGGGAGGACTCATAAGCTAAGCAAATAGGAAAATTAAGTTTGAAAAGAAGTTAGGGAGGAAACTAGCACAAGAAGAAAGAGAGGAGAGAAAGAGGAAGCCAGACTGTTTTATCCTGCTTGTCCTCCGAATGATCTGTCTCCTTTTAACTGCAGGTGTGTGTGTGCACATGCATGTGTGTACATATGATGACATGTGTATGAAGGCGTACACAGCCATCAACACATATGCAGAGGCCAAAAGAGGATTCCAGTATCTTCCTCCATCACTCCATATTATTAAATTTTTTTTGAGGCTCATTCTCTCCCTGGACCCAAGGCTTACCTTTCAGCTAATCTGGCTGGCCAGCCAGCTCCTGTGATCCGCCTGTCTCCACTTCCTGGCACTGCTGTTCCAGGTACAGCCATGCCCGGCCTGAGATCCGCCTGTTTCCATATCCCAGCACTGCTGTTCCAAGTACAACCATGCCCGGCCTGAGATCTGCCTGTTTCCATATCTCAGCACTGGTGTTCCAGGTGTACAGCCGTGCCCAGCCTGAGATCCTCCTGTCTCCACTTCCCAGCACTGGTGTTCCAGAAACAGCCATGTTCCACTTTTACATGGGTACTGGGGGTTTGAACTCAGTGGTTTCTGATTTTACAGAAAGCTCTATAGTCCACTGAGCTCTCTCCTTGAACCAACGATAAAATTTTGCAGACCTAGTTCAATTCCTTTACTATACAGACACAGAAATTTCCCCAAAGTTTCACAACTTGTTGGGACCATTTGGAATCCTGGCCTCCAGCTGCTCTTCCCTGCTAGAGATCTTTACTTTCCTTCTGATTTGAGTTACTGAAAGCTGTGTCAAAGTTGTTTACCAGCTCTGCTTCACGAGCACGTGTTGCCTTGCCTTGAGGATCAGAGGATAAGGCTTTCACCTGTTGGCACACTTGACTGTTGGGTATATAAGCCTCCATGGTGCTATTGGCTTTTTACCAGTGACTAGAGGTCTGTGTCTCTGTCTGTCTTTCTGTCTGTCTGTCTCTGTGTGTTTCTGTATGTTTCAACCTCCAGCCCATTGCCCTAAACTCGGGAACTATAAGGTAACAACACATAGAGCACAGACAAGCATTGTGTGCTGCAACAACTAATGGTAAAATTGGGGCTGCTTTTCTTAATAGATATTACTATTTTATCTGTATCTGTCTGTATTCTCAAGGACAAACCTCCTGAGTTGTGTCTACTCAAAAATTTGTGACACATAATTTTTAACAACTTAAGCCTTGTAACATATGCGAACATGATTTTTAGGAAACTACTCCTTTATTAAAATTAGCTGAATTAAAAAAAAACACTTTAAAACTAAGAAATACTTCAAGATTGATCATCAGTTTTGTTTTGTGTGTGAGTGTGTGTCTGTGTGTGTATAAAAGAGAAAGAGATAGAGAAAGTGTGTGTGTGTGTGTGTGTGTGTGTGTGTGTGTGTGTGTGTGTGTAAAGCTCTTTCCAAAACATGCACTAGTAAATTGACGACAGACACCTAGAGTAGATTGCCCAAAACGTACATCTGTTTCATGGGATAGTCCCAGGTGACATTTGGGATTGCTATATTATAAAATTCTAAAAATCTACAATGCACTAGAAAATAAGAAGTGCAGAATTGCTTTACATGGAGAAAAGTCCTTCGTATAATGTTTCCACATTTTGGTTTGGTCTATTTCACTTTTTAACCATAGATATTTCTAGACCTAAAAAGAAGAGAAAGAACTTCACAGGATGCAGAGCCTTAAAGTGAAACATGAAGGGGGCATAGCGGGGTGGCCTTGCTCCATGCTTGCTTTGTAATTTAGTAAGGTGAACCCCAAACAGCAGCTTCAGAACAACACACACACACACACACACACACACACCTGACAGGCACTCTGCATTCCTCTGCCATCGCTAATGCAAAGCTTAGCTGTCCTCGGGGCAACTTGAATGAGCTCCCCAGTTACTCATCTGGATGTCAATACGACGTCTTGACAGCTGGATACTCTTCAATACACAAAACAGCTCCACAAGTAAAAACCAGTTCAAAGCAGCCATTTACCAAAAGCCAGTTCGCTATCTTGACACGCACATTACTTAAGCACGGGATTAGCGTCTACATTCCAGGACGATGTCACAGTGAAACGTGTGTGCTCTCCTCTCCATTTCCAGGACTTCTTTGGGTTTAGAATCTGAACTAAAATAATTACATATAAAGATAGTTGCCATGATTTTGGACTGTTACTATTTGTGCTTCTAATAGTGACAAACAGGACAATTATATTGTATGAAGTTAAATCTGTTCCATCCACAGTCAAAGAAAAGGAGGAGTGTGGTAATTCCTTGAGCCATGCGCATTACAAAGGATGCTATGGTGTCTGTGTTCAGCAATTTTAGAAAAAGATATGTCATATTTTCCAACTAAAGTCATATGAAGGTACAAAGGTTATGAGTTTCCCGGTGGGATGTTCTGCCCTGTTGCACTTTGCAAATAGAAGGCTTTTACATACACAGAACCCACCTTATGTCCGTTTTTTCCTATTTAGTAAGTTTTTATGTCATTTGAAATGCAAATCTCTTTCTAAGCCATTTTCTGGCTTCCTGGATTTACCAAAAATTTACTTTCTTCAAACTTAAGATGACCTCACCATCTAAGATACCCATTCCCCACAAATTTATTAAAACAGATGCATGAGGTTTTGTTTTCTCATGCCAGTCGGTTGAGAGATTGATGTTAACTCTGGTTGTCCCCTCTGTGCTTGATGCTCTATGTTTTCACACCCTGCTTATCTGGGAGCTGAATCTGCTTTTAGTTCCTGTTAATTTACCCATGATATATTTGTAAATATATTTTAATTTCAGGGGGTAGAGGGTAAGAAGTCATTTCCCTGGAATGAGCATTATATGTTCAGTAGGATGGGTTTTCGTGATATACTGTCCAGGAATATAGATTTGAATTATATGCAGCTAATTAACAGCATATTCATTGATTGACGTGATTTGAGAGTTCTTGATACTTACATTCAATTTGAAAATGGCGTACTATTTGTGTGTTTTACTAACCATTAGCTGAGACAAAAAAAAAAAATTCCAAAGCAACTACATTTAGAAACAGTATCAAAATGAGTCATGAGGTATCTTTGCTGGGGGGGGGGCTCCCTAATTCTGGCTTTTCTGTTTAATAACTATGGAGAATTTTTTTTAATGGCAATGACAATACTGCCTTATTCTGGGCCACAGTGCAACCTTCATCAAAAACAGGCTCTCCTTTCTGTCCTCGAAATACTTGCTCGAAGACAAAGCTGCACCAGCCCCTACCCCTTCCTCCAACTTTTACTTTGTGGAAGAAACTGATAGTCAGTCTCTCTTGTGTCCATGGTGTCCTTACTAATGCCTAAAAACAGGTCAGAGGTTCCTAGGGCCTAAGAAAAGTGCTGATCAGCGACTGCCTGCCCTTCTACCTGATCGGATGGGAGGAACGAGTCTGGCGCTCCACTCCAAGGAACAGTCGCATAAGTAGCAACAATGCATGTCCCAGAGTAGCCGGAGTACTCTGCACGCACTCAGCATGGAGAGGTGGTAGAAAGCCAAGGTGGTATATATGTGAATTGCATGCTTTGATCAGTATGCAGTATATACGTGAATCAAAATATGACACTTACCCAAGAAATTTGTAGAGGTAGTATGTCTATAAGAAAATAAAGATAAAAAAACCAAAATGGTCTCCAGTTTCCCCTGACCCAGTTAACTCTGTCATATCAGAACACAGCACAGTGTGGGAGTCATCTCCTACAGCAGGGCCCCCAGGAACCCTAAGAAGAGGTGCTTGATCTTCAACCAGCTTGGAGCCTGACTCACAGTCGTCCATGAATAAGTGTTTGCTTTTGAGATGAGTGTAAACAGTTCTAAAGATGATACTTTAGATAGTAATACTCACTAATCTTCAATTTCTACCTAAATCTCATTCTACTCATTCTTCAAGAGTTTCATACAATGCATTTTGATCGTATTCATCTCCGGTTCTCACCTTCTTCAAGAGCCATGCCGCTTCCCTGGCCACCTGACTTCGTGCCCTATTTTTGTTTAAGTCCAATTTGTGTTTTCCGTGTCCTTCTGGGTGTGGAACCATCCCCTTAGAGCCTGTACACATTCTTTTGTTTGTTTGTTTGTTTGTTTTTTCAAGACAGGATTTTCTGTAGCTTTGGAGCCTGTCCTGGAACTCAGTCTTGTAGACCAGGCTGGTCTCAAATTCACAGGGATCTGCCTGCCTCTGCCTCCCGAGTGCTGGGATTAAAGGTGCCAAGTATACATTCTTAAAAAATATGGAATCTCCGAGAAGCTACTAGTTGTTCTGCCCAGGTACTTTTGGGTATGGGGACATCCCACAGAGTGTGGCCACTACCACATGCAAACCCGTAAAGAATACTGGCTTTCCTCCCAGCAGCTAACAGTTGTTAACAGCTGCCCAGCTAGAGGCGGGACTTCATGCCCACCTTCCCCATCTATGCTGGGATTTTGTCTCGCTTGAGCTTGCACAACATCATCTTGAGCTTGCACAGATGTTGCACATTCCATCACAACCACCGTGAGTTCAAGGGTGCGACTATCCTGTTGTGTCCAGAAAACAGCTTTGTTGTAGTAAGCCACCACCTCTGGCTCTGACAATCTCTACCCCCTTCCACAGTGATCCCTAAGCCTTTCAGGCAGACAGCATGATACAGATAACCTTCCTTGTTAAGTACTCTGAGGTCTCTTCTCTCTGTGTGTTGACCAGTTATGGGTCTGTGGGTTAATCACACATAGTACAGAAACAAAGCTTTTCTGCTGGGGCTTGAGAGATGCCTCACTAAATGCAGTGTCACCTCACCATGTGTGTGTGTGTGTGTGTGTGTGTGTGTGTTGTACAAGCTGGTCCTGAACTTCTAGGCTCAAGTGATCCTCTTGCTGCAGCTTCCCAAGTAATTGTAATTTCAGGCATGTGCCACCATGCCCAGGTTTAATCTTCAAATGCTAGCTAATGGATACTACATCCAACATTTGATGTGCCGATTTCTTTTAACACAGTAGCTCTTGGTGGGCATTAGCCCTGTTGACAATTTGTTAGAAATGTAAATTCTCGTTATACAGACCATAATCTACATATGAGGAACTCAGAGTTAGGCCTTTGCAATCTTTAATATACAAACTTACTCATTCAATCATTTGTGTGTTGTGGTGAGGGCAGTGTATGTACACAAGCCTAGGTATGAGTACCAAATGCGTGCCATGCCCCCCGAGGCCAGAAAAGGGTATCAGATCCCCAGAACTTAAGTGCCAGATAGTAGTGAGCCACCTGACATGGGTGCTGGGAACTGAAGCCAGGTCCTCTGGAAGTGCTCTTGTCCACTGCAATCTATATTTGGATAGGTCCTCGAGTGATTCTGATGCCTACTAAAGTTGTGGCAAACATGAATTTTGTTCACTGAAAGTGATTTTATAAAGTGTGTCCATACGAAAGTGCGACTGTGCCTTCTAAAAGAACCCAACAGACCCCCGCATCTTCTAGCTCACACTGAAGGCCCTTCCAGCCTTCCAGCAAACCAAAGGGAAGCAGCACTCAGCTCTCACTCCTGCTGCTTTTGGTTGCACTATGCCAATTAAAATGGTCGAGAACAAGCTTGGAACACCACTATACAATCAATAAGGTCTTTGTTGTTGTTCATTAGTGTTTCAAAAAGGCATTCCAAGTCTATTGTCCACAGAAAGTGTCGCTGTTCTCAGACATGATGGCATGACACAATTCCATGCTTGTTGTAGTGTGCAAATTCTAAATTTACTGGCTCTGTTCAGTGGCTATGAAGCAATTAACACCACAAGTCCGAAATGTTGTTGTAAAAGACAAGCCATAAAACTCCTCGGTGGTGTCTTTTTTCCTAATGTTGATTACAGGTCTCTGTTGTTCCATTGTCCTCCCAATGCTGGCAGAGGTATTTGAAGATCTATCGGCTTAATAGCATAGGTTTTGGGAAGAAGTATCTTTGAAAGAAGATTGTGTTTTATTGAATAATAATGTTCGGTGTGTAATGCCGTGTGTTCAACTGCCCCAAAATTTTAAGACTAGAATAAAAAAAAAATCCATTAGTTGTATAAAAACCCTCCTCCAGAGCTAGGCAGTGGTGGCATGTGCTTTTAATCCCAGCACTCAAGAATCTCTGGGTTTGAAGCCAGCATGGTCTACAGAGCAAGTTCCAGAACAGCCAGGGTTACACAAAGAAACCCTGTTTAGAAAAACTGAAAAAAAGAAAGAAGAAAATAAAAGAAAGCTTCCTCTGAGATCTACTGAGATCAAAACATTTCATCTTGCAAGGAGCTCCAAAGGCAGGAAGGTAAATATCTTAAAGTAGCTTCAGGAAGTCCCTGAAACTGAGCAGATTCACTGGCCACACCCCTCTGCCAAAGTAAGCAATAAAAGCTGGGAGTCCTCCTTAGATAAGGAAGCTAAGCTTCCAAGAACATTCAGAAAAGCCCAGTCTCAAGATCCACAAAGGATAAAAGCTGCAAAGACCAGGTCAGCCACCTGGAAGTAGCAGAAACCAGCTGAGCTTCTTGGAAGAGGGTTAGACCAATTGAGTCACCTAAAAAGGTTACTATGGTAAGCTGCCTACAGGCTACTCGGCTTACTCCAGGTTCTCAGCTTTGTAAGCTTTCACCATGCTGGGATGGGCTTTGGTGATGCAACTATGTTTGAGCTATTTCTTCTCCTCTAAGTAACCTGCCAGTAGTAATCCCAATAAAACCCATTGGTTCACCAAGTTGTCCTTTGGTGGTGTTCACATTTTGCTCTGCCATTGGTTTCTTTATTAGGGTGAGTAGGCATATTTGTTGGATCTCCCAGGAAATATTTTGTCACACACACCATTGTCTGGTTCATTTCAGCAATTTGAGCAAGGATTAGCTAGGGCAATCTATCTCTAATAGTGCCATGAGACGAGAGGAACCAGCCTGAGAAAGTAAAAACACCTCTAACAAGGGTTGCTCCCACGATGGTTGCTTAGGAAATCACCAAAACTGGTTCTCAATTAGGACCTTGGGTTCCTGTCTAGAACCTCGCCACAATACACACTGGGGTCCCTCACTATGTGCCAGCTGTAGTCCAGGAGTCAATGCTCCAGGAGGCAAAAAGCAAAAGTTTTCAGATTCTGAAGGCCCTAGTCAGAAAGTCAAAGCAGCTTCATTCTTAATGCATGGTGCCTGTCAAGGACATCTAAGAACTCACATGAATTCCATGAAAGAAAACACGTTCTACTTCATCTTGGAAGGAACCTCAAAGAACTCACAGCCACCTGTAATTTAGCATAAACTGTTTATTCGTTTGTATATAGATTTGGGGTTAATAATGTTTTTAGCTTTCTTTGGCTGCATGTCCTATATTTAATGTAAGAATGTAGTCAGTGAAATGAAAAATTAAAAAACTGAATATATTTAAATATACAAATTATAGTTAAAACCACAACCCTATTACTAAGTGAACCCAGAGAAATCTTTGGGCTATGGCAGGGCTAGTCCTCACTTTGTTACCATGGTTGAAGAGATCCAGCAACACTCTAAATAAAAAGGATATCTTATCAACCTAAAGATGCACAAAGCCCTATGCTCAACAGCAGACACTGTTTTGTTAGACTTAAAAGAAAAAGAAAAAAAAAACTCAAAAACCTCCAAAATTGAACTTCACTCAGCCTTTAAAGCAAAAACTCATTAAGGGAATTTTTTTTTTGCAAACCTTAACTATTATTTATTGGAAAGAACAAATCTAAAGGGCTACAGAAAGAGTCATCACATTCAGAAAGAAGTAAAAACAGTGTAGCATGTACTATTAATTTAAGCGAGTATTGAGGTCAAAATAGAGCATTGTTTATTGCTATGGGCTTAGATTTAACCGCAAATTAATTAGAAACCATTTCCTCATGTCAAAGCAAACATAAACACCCTGAACAACAAGGCTGACTTTGTGGTTGCTTTATTGTTGATCTCCAAATCCATCGCTAAAGCTCTGATTCAAGGCAGAGGCCATCAGCATTGAATTTCACACACCCAGAGTCTGAGAGAAACCACATCATTTCAAAGGGCAAATGAATGACAGGCAGCCTTCATGAGTGCTTCATGTGTAGTCGTACAAAGTAACGTGGGAGAGCTACGTCGTGCTTCAGCCATTAAATCGGTGGGTCGTGATTAATCTGAAGTGCCAAGTTTCGCTGGGAACCCTGCGCTAAGGCTCAGATACAGTCAGCTGCTGCCCCCTTCTGGCGAAAGGTGGAGACGATTTTGATTTTACTAGTCTGAGTGGGGCTGTCTTCACAGGCAGCCCTTGAAGTCAGATGTGAAACAATGAATATTTGCCATACGTTTTTCTCAGCCAATTGGAGTTCTGTAATGCAGGAAACACGGGTCAAACATCCAGGAATTGTCTTCTAGGAGACACTCACTGGAAAGAGCGTCCGAAGCACAGAAGTGACTCGCGTTCTGACAGCCTTCAGAACGGAAATGGTGGCTTTCCTCGCTCTGAGGGCACTCAAGTTAATGTGCTTTGCTTGTTAACTGAAATCATTCACAGAGATCCAAATAGGCACTGGTGGCTCTGCAGAGAAGAATGTGAAATTATACATTTAAAAATGGCACAGATTTCTACTTCAGGTTCTAGAAGGAGCCAATTCCTCCTATGGTCCTGCCAGAAGTTGTGAAAGAAAATGATGAACTTAAGTCATTAGGTGTAGAGGCTCAAAACATTTCACTTAATTGGGTAATTTAAATAATTTAAGTCTCCACATAGGTCTGTCTATACTTGGCCACAGGCCTCAAAATAACACTTCAAAATCACACTCTACAAAATGTCAATAGAAGAGACTTATGAGTCTGTGGGGGTCACAATAGGTACCACCAGGTAGTGCTGATGAGAGCAAGACGACAGGTGAACCAACCCAGCTACCACCCAAGCCCAGAAATAGGACTATGAGTTGGCCCATCCCAACATCTACCTCATCTATGAATTATTGGAGCAGGTGAGGAGGTTGAACTTACAGATCCAAAACAGCAGTATTTCCATGGCACAGGACAATATGATACCCAAGAGAAGCCCCAAAGAGAGCCCATTATCAGTGGTGTAGCAGAAACTAGAGGCCTCGAGACAGACCAATGACCCCTGGTAATGAGCACTTGCCAGAAAAGATGAGTGGAATAAAGGGTTAACTGTGTGACTCAAAGGCCACACTACAGCTTCCACACGAGATGCTGCTGCTGCTGCTGCTGCTTCTTCTTCTTCTTCTTCTTCTTCTTCTTCTTCTTCTTCTCCTCCTCCTCCTCCTCCTCCTCCTCCTCCTCCTCCTCCTCCTCCTCCTTCTCCTCCTCCTTCTCCTTCTCCTCCTCCTTCTCCTCCTCCTCCTCCTCTTCGTCTTCTTCTTCTTCTTCTTGTTTGTTTGTTTTGTTATTGTTTTGGTTTTTTTCTTTGTTTGATGTGGTTCTTAGTTTCGGTTTAGGGGAGAGGATGCAAGGGCAGAGGTCAGAAGTGAGGGGAAGGGGAGATGAGTGAGACAGGAATTCATGATGTGACATCCACAAAGAATCAATAAAAGCTTTTTTTTAATGTCAAGATAAAAAAGACTTAGAAAAAATAACTTTCCTCAAACATTCTTTGCCTCATTTATACAGCCATAAACCTGTGGGCATAACAACCATCTATATAGGTAAATATCTCTCTATTTCACTCAAAGGAATGAAGTTTAAATAAATAAATTTCTACTAAAATTCTATTTCTAAATGTGTGTGTTCTAAAGTATTGACATTTGTTAACTGTGGAATATCTATAAACAAAGAACAACCAAAATTTTAATCCATCAGTTTCATATTTAATTCTTAAAAGTTAAATAGAAGTTGAAAATCAACAAAAACAAAAAGGCACCAGTATCAAATAGATATAAACAAAATCAAATGTATAAAGGTCAATGCAGCAGCTTCTAAATTTGTTGTAAATTCTTCTAGTAACATGAGCCTGCTTGTTTTCTCTGAAGACAGGCTAATTAGACCAAACAAGCTGCCATTAGATGAAAGGGAGAGCCTAAAACCGAGAGAACTCGTCATCTGTGTGTCAATCCACTGAGCGTGGAAGACCCGCCCAGAGTTTTACAAAGCTGGGATCACACAGCCATCCATTGAGCCTCAGCGCCGACTGCTTTCATTCTGTAAAACACAGCAACACATTCACCACCAGAGCTTGCTAAGCAGAGCTTGGGAATGTAGATAATAAAATGTCTAAAGCATCCAAGAAATGAGGTCTGTTTGGACCTGGAGGGATTCCTTAGAGAGAGTGGTGTGTCCCCACCCTGAAAGGAAAGATGAAATGTAGTCACTCTGCTTCCCATGAGCAGAGGGTGCATTCATGGATTACTTGGGGGCGGGGGCAATAATATAGTGTCTGACTTAAGTATTGGGACCCATGTCTGAGTATCTAGCCTGATGGTGGACAGGGAAATAGCTCTTCTTACAAAATGGTCTAGCCTCTGGAAAAGGATGTGTGAGGTTTTCTTGGACCTTGAATGCGCAGGATGAAATCCATCCAAGAAGAAATGAGGACTCATGTCCTAGGTCCACCTCTTAGCAGGGAGAGCCTACAGGAGATAAACTGGAGTGTGATGCTGCTATGAACAGAGTCTCACAGTTCACCTGAGATGCCCAGGCAAGAGCAGCGACTAGACCAGAGGGATTCTGCAGAAAGGTGATTACATGTGGAGACAGTGTGGGCATGCTGAAGGAAATACAAACTGGGGATTTCCAGTGAAGCAGGGGATGAGGAGAAATCTCCACAATAAGTAAGTAAGCAATTAAATGAGGAAACCCATCTAGACTCTGCAGGCCTTTAGAAGGCAAATCTTACATGAAGGAAAACGCTGTACTGGACCACTGAATGCTTTAAAGATTGAACCGAGGCACTCTTTTAAAGCTCAATTTTTGTTATATTGAAAAAATTCACTTTTCAGAGTTCTTGAGGCTGGTATAACTCAATGGGTAAAAGCACTTTCCCTGTGACTTTAATAACTTGAGCTCATTTCCCAGCACCCATGATGGAACAGAGATTATAGTCCTAAAACTTTCACTTCTGAACACTACATGCATACCAACACACTCACACACACATATACATGTATGCATGCACACCTATGCACACATATGTGCACACACACACACACACACATGCATGCATGCACAAACAAAATTTTTTAAAGACTCCTTAGCAAATTCAAATTGACCCAATACTCAGCATCATTGGCAACACATGGAACTCCTCACGGGATGCAGACTACTTCAGACCTACTAATTCATAATCTCCAGGGTAACATGCTCTATATACACATTAAATCGAAGAAGTGTGAGCATATATATGAAATTTAGAATGCCATTTGGGCTCCCACCATAAAGATCCCTTGGCTTCCACTGCTTCCATCTTAGTAGTTTCTTAACTCTCTTTCCTTCCTTCTCGCTCCTTTTCTTCTTCCTCTTCTCCTTACTTTCAGAAACATATGCCTTACCCTCGAAGAGCTGACATCAACATGCGTGTATGCTAAGGGGGTTGTTCATCACTTACCAATTTTCCTTCCTGGAATGTTGTTACAACATCCAGAGCCACAGCAACTATCCTCTGACCATGAAGTAGAACGAATGAGGAAGAAAGTCATTGCACAGAGATGGCAGAGAAAGGAGACGAAAGGAACTCATCTTGTTGACTGAGCTCCAACAAGAACGATGAGCTGTTCTTTGACCTGGTGAGTATCCTAGCTATCTCGAATAAATAATCTATATGAGCTATTTTAATCTGGCATCCTGCCACTTATTCATATAATGGCTGAGTTCCAAAACGGCTGAACCCATGAACTCAGTGGTGTAGAGAGAGGGAGGAGTTTTACCTAATACTTCCTACAGGCTTGTGTGTGGCATGAAGCGAGGAGAGGCACATGTACGAGACTGAGAAAGGGTGACTTTGGGGAAGGAAAAGTGCCTAGGATCAAAATATCCGGGGAGTAAAAACTCAATGAAGGAAGAGCAAGAAATGAGATTTTGAATCTTTGCAAAAAACATTAAAGATTTCCCTTTCCACAGGAACAGAGAACAGTTGGAAACAGGCAAGGATGTATGTTCTCAGCCATGGAATGCATCCAAAGAAACAGGTGCACTCTGTCTTCCCATGACGTCACAGGCAGAAGGGCTGCAGGGACAGATCGCTGGCCCGTCATGACTGCCCACATGACGAGCAGCTGAAGCATTGCTGGGTGGACAGCAGCCTTCACTGAACTACAAGCCCATTAGCCCTGTGCAAGAAAGCTGGAGGATGGAGACCAGAGCGTGGGGACCAAGAATCTGAGGCTTGCACGTCAAAGGGAAATTACTCTGAAGTGTTGCCGTTCCTCAGATTACAGGCAGACACTGCTGCAGTTGGGGTATGAAGTGTCCCTCACAAGGCTTACGGCCCCCAATGATGGCCTGTTTAGAAAACATGTAGAATCTTCAGGAGGCGGGGCTACTGCAGGAAGTGGCTCACTGGGGAAAGATCTGGAAGGCGTGGAGTCTGCCCTCACTCGCTGTTCATGCCGTGTTTTCTGACTGAGGAAAAGCTTTTTCTTGTCGACTCCTGAAATATTTATAAAACATGCTGGCCTTCATTGATAGTTTTTTTCTGAAATTATTGAGCTGGATCACTTGATTTTTTTTAAATAGTCATTTTTAAAGGTTTTGTTTTGGTGTTTGTTTGTTTGTTTGTTTGTTTGTTTGAGACAGGTATTCTCTGTGTATCCCTGGTTGTCCTGGAACTTGCTCTGTAGACCAGGTTGGCCATAAACTCAGAGATCCGCCTGCTCTGTCTCCTGAGTACTGGGATTAAAAGTGTGTGCCACCACTGCCCAGTTTAAATATTTGGTTTTAAGATAAAATTTATATACCATAAAATTCACCAACGAAAGTGTATAATTCATTGATCTTTATTTATTCTGACTTTTAAAGACAAGATCTCACATTGACCATGATACCCTGACGCTACGCGTCCAAGGATGACCTTGAACTCTCTCAGTTACTGAGACTCCTGTGTACACTGCCACAGCCAGTGTAGCCATTACTATACACAGGTGTGTAGCCGTCCTCACCATCTAATCCCCAGATCCACTCATCACCCCACGAAGAATCCCCCTCCTGCTACTGCTCACTCATCAGTCACTCTTTCCCTTTCTCTGGAAATCACTAACGTCATGTCTGCTGTCACGATGACCAAGGTTTTGTCAACGAGTTCATACAGAGGAATCACAGGGTGTGTGCTCTCCCAGACGTGTCTGGTTTCTTCTGTTAAGCATAGACCTCTGTCTTAGGGTGTCTATGATGGTGAAAGCACCATGACTGTCTCAGGGTTACTATTGCTGTGATGAAACACCATGACCAAAATCAACATGGAGAAGACAGGCTTTATTCCACTCACAGTTCCATAGGATGGTTCATAGTTAAAAGCAATGAGGGTAGAAATTCAAGCAGGGAAAGAACCTGGAAGCAGGAGCTGATGTAGAAGCCATGGAGATGCGCTGTTTACTGGCTTGTTCCTTATGACTTGCTCAGTCTGCTTTCTTACAGCACCGATGACCAACAGCCCAGGAGGGGCACCACCCACAACGGGCTGAGCCCTCTCACATCAATAATTTTTTAAAAAAAATTCTCTGAAGGCTTGTCTACAGCCCAGTCTTATAAGGACATTTTTAAAATTGAGGTTCCATCCTCTGAGATAACTCTAACTTGTGTCAAGTTGACATAAAACTAACCAGCACAACAGTCAAGAGCAACCTGAGGGAAAAGGAGTTTATTCCAGCGTGTAACTAAGGTCACTCTCCATTGCTGAGGGAAATCAGGAAAGGATCTCAAGGCAGGAACCTGGAGGCAGGAACTTACATAGAGGCCATGATAAATGGCTGCTCATTGGCTTGCTCTCCATAGCTTTCTCAGTTTGTGTTCTTACAGCACCCAGAACTACTACCTGCCTGCAAACTACCACCCACATGAGCAGCCCTCCCACATCGATCATTAATGAAAATGCTCAATGGACAGATGTGTCTACAGACAACCTTACAGGGGCATTTTCTCAACTGAGAGTCCCTTCCCAAATAACTCTAGTTGTGTCAAGTTGACAGTAAACTAGCCAGGACAGTCCCCGAAGCCTGCTCACCTCATCACTACATGCTATGACAAATGCAATGGCCGCACCAGAAGAAACAGAATCTCAAAAGGGTGTTTAAAAATAGATCATTGGGGCCTGTACAATAGTAAAGAAAAACCACATTCCTTAAAGTTGTTCCTAAAAATGAGCATAACAAAAAATACACATTGAAATATGTTGAAATGAACTATTAACAATGAAGAAAAAGTCCATAAGACGGCTGACCAAAATGGTAATTAATGTGTAGAGAAAATACTTCATTAGCAACAATGCTAGCATCTCATAGAATGAAATTATTTAAACTGAGGTAAAATACCTGAAACCCAGCAATTTATATTTACCTAAAATATTACTCAAAAGTGATAGCCCACTAAGAATACATTGAGATACCAACACTTAGAGCACAAAACTAGCCAAAAAAAGTGCATATAAACTCAGAAACAAAGACTGGAAAAATAACGTTTTAGGTTTTAAAGAATTCTGACTTTTAAATTCGTAACTTTTAGCCTGTGAGGTGTATGTAAGTATTCCAATTTCTAAAATGTTCTTGAAATCTGAAACCCTTTGGTTTGATGCTGGAGCTCCTGCACTAGGAACCAGGAACAGAGACAGTAGTGTGGAGTAGGGGAAAGTTCAGTCCTCTGAAGCTCAAAGGGCTAGGATGAGTCCATTTTCCCAGAAGCCACAGAATCCCAGAAGCTCTAGGGTGAAGACTGTTTCATTATATAAATTGCTAAAGAGATTCTTAGGAACTAGATTCAACTGCAGGTGCCTGTAAAGCCAGAAGAGGGCATCAGATTCATTGGAGATGAAGTTACAGGTGGTTCTCAATTGCCTGACGTGGGTGATGGGAACTGAACTGAGGTCCTCTGGAAGAACAGTAAGAGCTCTTAACTGCTGAACCATCTCTCCAGGTCCTGGTCGCATAGTTTCTGGTTAATTGGTGGTAGATTTTTAGCTTTACTGGTTCTTCTGCCTCAAATACAGGTAAGCTGGTGGGGAAACCCTGGAGTCCTGTCATGTCCCAGCAAGAGAACTCAAATGTCTATCCCTTCTCCACTCTCTCTTTAGATGGGAGAAGACACACCTATTTCTTCTAAATAGCCTTGTTTTGTGAGTAATAAGTCTTTTCGTGCCTTCTTGATAAGTTGTCATTGATTTCATTAATTTAAATTAATTTCAGTAATATTGGGTGGAGCATCTGTCATTTCAAAAGACTACAGCCGCTTTATAAAGATCAGCTAAGTTATCTTTCTCTGTAAGGCAAAATTTAAATATATCCATCATTTTTCATGTAATCTGACTCTTGTTCTAAACTGTATATACTGATGACGACTTAAAGATTATTTTTTAATTCAAATATATATTCTGTACTAGAGGTTCCAATTTAATTCTTTTTCATGGTTTCCATTCATTTTCTATAATGAACAACTTCCTCTGTGAGTATTTTTCACTCATTGTAGACGCAGTCTTCTTTACTATCAGTATGGAGTCTATAATGACTAAGCTATCCTTCTATGACATAACTGTTACATAAGATGAGAATCTGTTACCAGGAGATTTTTTCAATGAAGGAGACTATCATGAATATGTTAGAAAGAAATGTATCAACGAGTTAAACTAAATCGTATACGTTATTTGTAAAATTAAGAAAGTGGCCATCAAGTCATAATCCTCTTACCACTGAGAAGAGGTGAGTATATTTGGGAGAATTATGAAACCCAAGGGTGTCGTAGCAGGAATTAGTTCAAGGCAATACTTTATGTTAGCCCAGGTAGTACATTCATGGAGGCTTTTTAGCGATATTACTTTTTACACTAATCATGAATTTTCATGAGTTCTTTTACGTACAAAGTAAATTCCACAGTAAAGTGAAGCAAACTGAAGGGGTGAAGAACAGAAAAGGCGTTTTGAATGAGGAAGCCATAATGTGTATTGTGAAAAAAATGATGTTTTCCCACAACCATGCCGAGTCGTTATCTTTTTATAATAAAGTTACCTTCCGTCTGGCCTTAATTCAAATCCACCATGCAACCCAATGTGTGCTTTCTAGGTATCCGTCATACAAGCCCTGTATTCCTCTATGAGATATTAACTCCTTTATAAAACTGGAACAAAGAAGACTGTGAGAACAAGGAAGAACACACAACCTATGGGGACATTAGAGCCTCAAGCAAACGGCCCAGAAATGCACCTGTTGACCCCAGAGAAGGACTCGACCAACAACACCGAGACAAGAAAGAGATCAAAAGTATAGTGTGCTAATTTAGTTTTGTTAACTTGACACGAGCTAAAGTCCTGAGGGAAGAAAAAACCTCAGTTGAGAAAACACCTCCCTCAGATTGGCCAATGGGCACCACATCTGTGGGGCATTCTCTGGATTAATACTTCCTGTGTGAAGGCCCAGCCCACTGTGGGTGGGGCCATCCCTAAGCAGGCGGTCCTGGGATGTGTAAGAAAGCACCCGTAAAGGGTGCTGGTCCATGACATCTGCTTCAGCTCCTGCCTCCAGGTTCCTGCTGGAGTTCCTGCCAGGAATACTTTCAGTGATGGAGTGTGACCTTTTAATCCTGGTGTTTATCTCAACAGAGGAAAGCAAGCCAAGCCGTGAGGTTAATTCTTCCTGCCTAACTTCCCCGTGCTCCTGAACAGCAGGTAGATGTGCAGGGCCTCACCTTGCAGTCCCGCGGCTGTATTTCAGTCCCTCAGCAGCTGGCGTAGGTGCTTCGTAATTCGCTTCACTCACCACTAAGATAGGGATAAAATGAAAGCTCTTGCCTTGCAGCTTTGCTACAAATTAGCACAGCCAGCCTCTAGTGTCTGCCACGTGGGCAGGCCTCTTACAAATTTGCACAGGATCTGTTCCTCGTCTACCTTCCCTAAACCCCACAGTGAAGAGTGGACAGTCCCAGTGTGTTAGTTATTCCAAGTCATCTGGAGCTGAGGCCGTGGGGGGGTGGCACATGTGTGGGTGGGTACCCAGCAAACCTGAGCCGTTATCTGTTAGGAACCCAAGTCTGTTGCTCTTGGTATCTCAGGGGTTCCTGAAAACAGGAATCCCTGTGTGTATTGTGGGAAGAATGTTGTCCATTTCAAGTATTTATGAAATAGTAGCTACTGGATGAATTCTCAATAAGTGTCTAGTTTCCCAGGTTCCAGTTTCGCAGATTTAAAGACTCAGTGCGATATAGTTGAAAAGATTGTTTTTAAAAAAATCATTATTTGTGATTTTGCTTTCTCTCTCTCTCTCTCTCTCTCTCTCTCTCTCTCTCTCTCTCTCTCTCTGTGTGTGTGTGTGTGTGTGTGTCTGTGTAGATGTCAGAGGACAATAATTTTCAGGAATGGGTTCCTCTTTCTTCCATATGAGTTCAGGGGATTGAACTCTGGTCCCCAGACTTGGTCGCAAACACCTTTACCTGCTGAGCCATCTTGCCAGCCCACTGTTGATCACGTTTCTGTCTAACAGGACAGGCTTTGACTTTGAACAGCTTGAGAGATGAACACGTGTCTTCCGCTTCATATATTCAGTACCTAGCATAAAACTTTGCAGATAATGACTTCTTAAGAAGAAAACACTGTTGCAGTGATGTAAATCAAGGGGAGAGCAAGCCGTATTACCCTAAAGAGGGAAAGAGGCAACACGGGCATTGGGAAATGCCACAGCTTTTCACTGCTGTGTGGGAGAAAAACAAAGCAGTGTTTCAAAGGCCAAATTTAATGGATTCCCAAGGTTGTGCCACTGTGAAATTATGCTACCATGGAAGAGGAATTAGAATCAGACATTCCAAAATGTAAAATACCACAAAAGATAAAGTCGTAAAACATAGCATACTTTAACTGAATCGTCCAATTAGCCGAGCACCAGGGAGAACTTGAGTCAGGACGTAACTTTATATGAACAGAGAAAGTAGCAGCCATTAAGGCTCACTGTAATGACCACCAAAGAAATGACAGTAATTACACGTGTGTGTGTGCCATCTCAGTAAAACCTTATCAGCAAGCAGCACAGGCTCTGCTGTGTCCACACAGCTCCCTGTTCCCTGCTTCAATATCTCGCTCCACAACTAAAATCACCTAAATCTGGAGAAAGCAAAAGAAATCAAAACCGTGTTTTGTCCATCTACAAAGAACGGTGCCCAAATAACTAGCGTTAGAGCAAACTAAAGTTCAGGGTCACCTAATTGTGTCATAGCTTTAAACATGCGCTAGCTTGAATATTCGTCAAAATGAAGTTTCATGCAAGAAACACAGGTGCTAATTACTGCCATTCACTGCTAAAAAATTGGGGAAAATATCATTTGAAATCCATATCCTAAACACTTCCATGGCACATAAAATTAGAATTTTTCATTTAAAATGTCCTATAGGCTTTCAATATAAATTTTTTTGCAAAATTCTCAAATCAGTTTGTATTCTTTTAAAAAATATATGGCCAAGCTGTTTAAATGTTGGAATTATAACATTTTTATTCTCTGACAAAAGTATATATTTTTTATTTCTTGACTTGGAGCCCCGGAAGCTTTTCCCTCTGCATTTTCCTTAGCATTTTGGGGTTGATCAGCTGTCGTAGATCACAGCTAGGTCCCCTAAGCTATTCTATCTCCCTGTCTGGTTAACCTTATCAGACTAGCACAAGAAAACCAAACCCACACATTAGAATCCATCCATTCCGTGAGTTATCCTGGCCATAAAGTGCTGCACAAAACTGAGATAAATTATGATGGGGACCAGAAATGGGTTACATTAACTGTGTGTGATTGAATTGGATGGGAAGAGCTGAGCGGGGGACAAGTCACAGGGTGCAGAGCTGGGGACAGACTCGAAAATGCCTGTCACTCAGCTTACCCTGACCTAGCCCTGAAGAAGCACACTGAAAATACCCAGCTACAAACACATCTAGACTTTTGGAGTTTTTACCAATAAGAGCGTTAAATCTGCAGACATATCTCAAGCTCTGTGGTTCTTCATCTTCCTCACCCTCAGCTCAGCTCCAGTATTGTGAATCAACTCAGATTTTCTGGAGACATTATTAGGATCTGAGAAAGGTGCTGAAGCTAACACTATGCTGGGTAAGGACAAGAACTCTTGAAAATTTGTAAGGGAATTTCCACTTAGACCAATAGCCCAAAGCTCTCCAAAGCATGGCCCGAGGAAACACACACCTCAGCCTAAAGTGAGTGTGCAAAGCGGTCCCAGCAGGTTTCACCGGCGTTCACAGAAAGACACGTGAATACCCTCATCGCCTCTGCTGGTACTAAGTTCAGGCAGGGGGTGGCTTTCCCGGTGAAACTGTGGCACAAGAAAATTGTTAGCGCTCTGAAGTATTGTAGAGATAGAGAGCAAAGAAGACGAGCTGCTAACGACAACGGCTCGTGTGTGTGTGTGTGCGTGTGTGTGTGTGTGTGTGCGCGCACGCGTGCTAGAAGACACGCTGATGGAGGCAGCCTCCTCGTTTCTTGTCACAGGGAGAAATCTGTTTCGCACTCTGAGAAATCCATCCTGGCGCTTCCAGGTTCTTCCCTGCAGTCCCACAGAAAGTGCAGAACTTCCAAAATGCATTACCATGCAAACGTCTTGGGTGCTTTTTGCCACACATTTATATTGCAAGGTAATCAATAAATTATTATTTCAATATTTATTGGAATCTCGGAATAAGAAAGGAGATGGATTACACAAATTCGTCTTCTGTGATTAATGGACATCCCAGCAGAAGGCAGTGCTGACGGAGGAGGTCAGTATGCAGACTATATTACTGAATATTTCAGCCCAGGCTGTAAATACAGTGTCTGTTTCGCTTAGGGACTGTCACACTGAGTGCAGTATAAAAGGTAATAAATTTCAACAGATTAATTAACTCTTTGGTTACTGGGGCTGTGTATCACCTACCCTGGCACCTAATAAAAATTCCTTAATGCCAGGACATAAAGAAGGGCCTCTTTGGAAATGAGTTATTAACAGTGTTTCGTGAATAGATGGAGAAATTGTGGCCGAGCCATTTAAGTGCCATAAAGAGCGGCAAAGGCTGCTGGAGGCCTCTGAGGGACGCCAGGCAATACCATAACAATCAAATCTGAGATGGAAGAGGGATTGAGCTGTCCACTCAGAATTTTTATATTGTCAAGGAGCGGCGAGGAAATAATGTGATCAAGAAGTGAATTAACCTTGTGTGTGAAAGGAAGGGGATGATCTGGAAACCGCAGTAAAGGAAAAATCACCCCGTGGTGCGACCTTGCTGGAACACCGAGGGGCGCCCCTGTTGCCAGCGCGCTGTCAGGGAATGGACTCCTCCCTCCATCATCGTGACATGCCTACCTGCTTGCACCTGCACCTGGGATGCACGCCTGGGTGCGATTTGACTTCTTCCTGCTCCATGTTGCTTGCACCCGGACGACTAAATCCTGTAGGCACCGTGTCTTCTCAGGCTCTTTCAGAGAGGGTCTTTTGCGGGGACACACATCCAGAGGGAGTGTGGCCGACTCGTCTGCTCTGCACCTCTGCGTTGTTCTTTTCTGCAGCTGGGCTGCACTGCCCGCACCTCGCTGATGGTTGTTTGGTTACCATATTTCCATGCGTTTTTATTTCAGAGAGAGTTCTTAGCAAGCAGAAGACAGTAGATATCAAATCCTGACCATGCTTAGCCACTGATGCGCAGGTCGTTTTCATTTTCTCTCGGAAAGTTAAACCTCAGTATGATTCTTGTTATCAAGTCTTACACTTAAGTACCTAAACAGAATGTAAAAACTAAAATAAAGTTTAAGCCTATAGTGTTTTTCCGAAGGCAGAGCCTTTAGCCTAAGTTATTTAAGAAAATCAAACCCAGCAACTACTAACAAATAGGTGCTTGGTATGCAAAGCATCAACCACATACCACCCACACCGCTGTAACCAAGTCACGCGGATGAAGTTAAATGCCTTAGATGAAGTTCCTATTAAGTAGACACTACCTATTAATTAGGGGAGCTGCAGCACAGAGAGGTTAAGCAAATCCCTCAAGCCACACAGCTGATCTGAAACTCTCTTAAAATATGCCTGTGGGAGTGTGGGTCCTTAGCCACTTGGCAAAGTTTTCTTATCAAGCAATAGTTAATTAAATTAGTACAGGACTTGGGAGATGCTTGTTGGGTAAAAGGCTAGCTGCAGGAACTTGAGGAGCCCAGTATAGCTGGAATGGATCTCTGTATTTGTTCCCATCTGCCGCAGGAGGAAGCTTCTCTGATGATGGTTGAGCAAGGCATTGATCTATGAGAATAGCAGAATATTGTTAGGAATCATTCTATCAATACATCTTTCTTCTTCATTTTTTAGACCACTATTGTTTGGTTTTATCCTCGGTCCTATGCGTTACCCATCTAGTCTCAGGTTCTTAGTTACTCAAGTAGTGTCAGGTACGGTTCCATCTCGTGACATGGGCCTTAAGTCAAATCAGCTATAGGTTATTCCCACAAGTGCCACTGTTGCCCGAGCGTATCTTGCAGAATCAAAGAAAAAGGGATTGTAGCTGGCGTGGTCTTTATGTTTGTCTTTTAATAGTGTGCAGAATGCCTGCCTATACTAAAGACCCAAGAATGTAGGGTTGAAGGCTCTATGTAGGCACAGGCTTGACATTCACTCTTCTATGAATTGTGTAGGTGTTGTATTCAACGATGGAGCCTTGCTGTCAGTTTGTGAAGAACAACATATAGTCTTGGCAACAGTCTGGGTCAATTAGAGATTTCCATGGAATCCATTTGGCCAACTAGATGCAACCAAACTCCAGCATTGGAAGCTTTGTTTGGTGACAAGTCCATTTGGAACTCCGCCTCCCCCATTTATGTGGTGATTTCACTTAGATTCTCTTCATATATTTATATATTTTAGGAAGTTTCTACTGCATTAAGCTTCCATACCACCCCTCAAATGTCTCCCATTTTAGCTGTCTTTCACTATGTTCCTTCCCATAATCCTTTCTCCCCACTTTCTCTCCCACTCAATCTTTCTATTCCAGCTGCCCCATTCATCCATAACTGTGCTATTTACCTTTCCTAATGAGATCAATCCGTTCCCTCTACCTCTTATTCTATACCCACCCACAGACATTACACAGGGAGTGAGAGACCTTGGACACTCAACCTTATAGAGATGTATCCATCAAATCCCTCCCTTCAGAACTAAGGGAACCACATAAACAAGGAGGCAGAAAGAGTTTAAGAGCAGAGGGGATGGAGGACACCAAGAAAACAAGATCCTCTGAATTGACATGAGCAAATCTCATCTGAACTCAGAGAGACTAAAGCATTAATCACAGGGCCTGCATCAGGTCCTCTGTCAATATATTATGGCTTCCAGGTTAGTGCCTTTATGGGATTCCCGAGGGAGTGAACTAGTGGGCCTCTGATTCTTCTAACTCCTTGGGTTCTTTTCCTTCTGGTTGTATTCTCCAACTTTGATGTGGCAGGTTTTTATTCTATTTTTGGCATATTTTTAAATGAATGAATGAATAAATAAAAATCTAGCCACTAGGATAGAAGGTTAACAACCGAATTGTCACTTATACCTGCTGGGAGAGAGAAAATCAATTTCCTCCAATAGAGTGACACAGGGTACATAAACCACTCTAGGACAGGCCTCAAGTTCAAGAGTAGTTGACCAACATATAATGAGGCCCACAGATTTTGGGTTGTTTGTATGTGTGTTTATTTGGTTACTGTTTAACTTTATGTTTTTCTTTTTTGGGGGTGTGGTTTTATTTTGTTTTCTTGGTTTGGGGGCTTTTGTGCTTTTGAATAAAGAACTTAGAGTTGGGTGGGTAAGGATGGGGACATCTGGAAGGATTTGGGGGAGAGGAAGAATATCATCAAAATATATTTAAATTTAAAATTGTCTTAAAAAGAAAACAAAAAAGCTGGAGGTGAATGTGGTATTGCACAGAAGATGTGAGGCCAAGGTAGGAGACTTCCTGGAAGCTCCCAGACAAGTGAGCCTATTGCCCACCATGGTGAACCCTGTCTCAGAGGAGGGGAGGCAGGAGGACTAGCACCTGAGGCTGCCTATGACTGCAACAGGAGTGCTGTGACATGCATGCACCTGCACACACACACATGAACATGTGTACGTGAACATATATAGACATTAAAGAACAGACCCATCAACTTCAATAACTCTCAATAACTTCATCTCTACACTAAAACTCACTCACCTCAAAACTGCATGAAAAGATGCTTGTGCACTTTCCTCGGGGATTTTAACCCTCTCAGCTGTCCCTTACTCTTCTGCATGATTAGGCTATCTTTTCTGTGTGGGAGCACTGCCACTAGTCCACACATTCTGTGTGGGAGCACTGCCACTAGTCCACACATTCTCCATGTGGGAGCACTGCCACTAGTCCACACATTCTGTGTGGGAGCACTGCCACTAGTCCACACATTCTGTGTGGGATCACTGCCACTAGTCCACACATTCTGTGTGGGATCACTGCCACTAGTCCACACATTCTGTGTGGGAGCACTACCACTAGTCCACACATTCTGTGTGGGAGCACTACCACTAGTCCACACATTCTGTGTGGGAGCACTGCCACTAGTCCACACATTCTCCATGTGGGAGCACTGTCACTAGTCCACACATTCTCCGTGTGGGAGCAATGCCACTAGTCCACACATTCTGTGTGGGAGCACTGTCACTAGTCCACACATTCTGTGTGGGAGCACTGCCACTAGTCCACACATTCTGTGTGGGAGCACTGCCACTAGTCCACACATTCTCCATGTGGGAGCACTGTCACTAGTCCACACATTCTGTGTGGGAGCACTGCCACTAGTCCACACATTCTGTGTGGGAGCACTGCCACTAGTCCACACATTCTCCATGTGGGAGCACTGCCACTAGTCCACACATTCTGTGTGGGAGCACTGCCACTAGTCCACACATTCTCCATGTGGGAGCACTACCACTAGTCCACACATTCTCCATGTGGGAGCACTACCACTAGTCCACACATTCTCCATGTGGGAGCACTGCCACTAGTCCACACATTCTCCATGTGGGAGCACTGCCACTAGTCCACACATTCTGTGTGGGAGCACTGCCACTAGTCCACACATTTTCTTTTCTGTGTGGGAGCACTGCCACTAGTCCACACATTCTCCATGTGGGAGCACTGCCACTAGTCCACACATTCTCCATGTGGGAGCACTGTCACTAGTCCACACATTCTGTGTGGGAGCACTGTCACTAGTCCACACATTCTCTCTGCACTCACTTACCTTAACCATCCTCTCCATGATGCTCCCTCTCCCTTCAGTCCAGCTCCCCTCCTCAGGTAGACTCTTCTGAGTTGTTCTCACTAGCAGCCACCACTTCTCCCCCCGCACACACCCACGAGGATCAGCCTTTTTCACGCCACCACCCAAGGACTGCTGTGCTAAATCCAAAGGTCACTTTTATGTCTTCGGTCGTTAACTTTTGGCAAACAAGATACAATTATCCACCCACACTTCCTGGACAATCATTCCCTGGCTACCTGCTTCCTCCTACACTCCTCCTCTCCTGGTTTTCCTTCCCATTCTTTCTTGTCCTCTTCCCAGCTATCAGTTACTAGAATTCTCGAGCTCCTGCTGAAGGCTTCCCTCTGTTGCTGTCATCCACTCTCATGGTCAAGTCATCAATTTAATAGTTTTGGAAAACATATTGTTCTGATCCTGCATACTAAAACAATAACAAAAGTAAAAGGGTTTCGTGTATACCTGGCTGACCTCAAGCTCTTTGTGTAGCTGAAGATCTCCTATGAGTTATGGAATGCAGGCATGCACCAATATACTGTGTGTACAGGATTGAGCCCTCAGCTTTACACATGAGAGGCAAGCATTCTATAAACTGAGCTGCATACCAGTCTGTGGTCACAGTTTTGCCTATTGTCAGTCCATTTGTGAATGTCTGCCTGATCCCTACTATATGCCAATTTGGAAGACTTACAAGTCTCTCAGATTGAATGATACACAAATGGTACTCTTCATACACACACACACACACACACACACACACACACACCAAATTGAACTCTTGACTCTCCCATGACTCCTAGTCTTCTCCTCTCTATATATGCAGATGTACAAACACACACACACACACACACACACACACACACACACACACATGCACACACCAAAATAAAACAACAAACCACTTCTATCCATGGCCTTCCATTCAACCGTTTGATTCCAAACTCTGTCCTCCTCAATTCTGCTCCTCTTTCTCACACTCTCTCCAGTCCATTGGCCTTTGTCCCCAGCCCCTGCTCTGTCCATCTCACCTGCCAGCAACTGTTCAGAGGAAAGACACTTCATGGAGCTACAGTATTCTGTGAAGACTTCCCTTTAGCTGTGAAAAGACACACAGGAGAAAATTCTCCTTCTATGATGGGAGGATCAAAACTAATGACAGCTGTATGGGTCTGTAGGAAAACTTGGTAAGGATGTTGTGATGTTTCCATTTCCTTCTGAAGCCATAAAATACTATGACAAAAGCCACTTCTAATTTCCAAGGGTTTATTTAGCTCGCAACTCCTGGTGACAGCCCATTGTAGCAAGGATGTCACAGAAGCAGGAGCTTGAGCAATCTGGTCACATCACATCCACATCAGAAATGATTAGAGTAATAAATTCATCGAAGTGTTCAGTTCACTTTCTACTGTTTATTCAGACTAAGACTCTAAGCCCAGGGAATGGTGCTGCCCACCGTGAGCATATCTTCCCAAATAAATTAACGTAACACAGACTTTCCTGGAGGCCAACCTAATTAAGACAATTCTTCATTGAGACTCCCTTCCCGGGTGACTTAAATTGGGTCGAATTTCACAACTAACAATCACATTCCAAGCACAACAATAGTATGTCACTGGATACATGTCCTAGTGAGTAACTGGGGCATATGCTTGACCAACTCCAAAGTGGTCCTACCTCTGCACCGTGTGTGTGTGTGTGTGTGTGTGTGTGTGTGTGTGTGTGTGTGTGTCTGTGTCTGTGTGTGTATCTGTGTGTGTGCCCATGTGTGTGTGTCCTTCCTTCTTAGGTGTCATCCACCTTGCTTTTTGGGACACAGTCTTTCACTAACCTAAGTCTTGCCAGATTAGGTGAGGTTGTCTGCCCACGGAACCGAAGAGATTCACCTTTCTCTGCTTCCAGCAATGGTATTGTAAGTGTTTACCATGCTAGTATATTATAATATATAAGGAGCTATTCACCTCTGTTCAGTACTGTGCATCCACTTCCTTCATGTCTGGCTGGCAAATCTCTTGCACCAGATTCTTTTCCCCAGTTTCTCCTTTCTCCCCAGAAGTCTGGCCTATCCTCTCCTGCCTACCTATTGGCTGTTCAGCACTTTACTAAACCAATCAGAAAGCGCCTTGGCAGAGACACATCTTCACAGTGTACAAAAGGATTATTCCATATTCGTTCTCATGTTCTTGGAGTTAAATGTCTTCTGACTGGCACAACCCCTCTGAAGGAGACACCCACACACAGCAGGGGCTCCCTCTCAAGCCCCAAATTAGGCACAAACCAACCTCAAACACCTGATTCACAGAGAGATCCTTCATTGAGTAGGAGAGAAAAGTGTCTTCTTTCTGACTTGGGAGAGAAAGTAGCAGCAAATGACCTTGCAGGTGTAATTTTTAAGAAGAGAAAAAGAGGAAGTCTGTGTTCAAATGGGCTAAGATGGGTTGGGAAAGGAGATAGAGGATAAGGGAGAAGGGGAATGAAAAATGGAAAAGGAAAAAGGGAGAAGGGACAATGGAAAGGGGCAGGAATATTTATCCCAGCGGGACAAAGGACTGCCTCTGGATAGAGAGGAGACAGATGTAGCACATAGGAAAATGGTGGTTTATAAAGGTAAAATGAGAAACCCAATGTTAGGATGAGGACTTTAATTTTAATTGAGCATGTTAATTATGTGAACCAAAGGAGGCTTCTGATTGCTGGATTTCAATACTGATAGCAGTCCCTTGGTAGTCAGCCTCAGGAGAAACAAGTGACCAAATAAGGGTACAGACCTTGGTAGCTAGGTTTAGGAATGCAATCTAATGGATTTTTAGCAAGACAAAGGGAATGGCAAAGAAGGGCAAGGCCTGCCAGACCCACAAGCTTGTGTGGGCTATTGTCTCTTCAATATCACCCTCATTTATTTGCATAACAAATTACCTCAAGCTCAGGGACTTAGACAAAAACTTAGTATCTCTCCTAATTTACAGTTTGGCATCTGCTATTGGCAAAGGCCTCAGTTCCTGACCTTAGCTGCTGACAGGCCTCACACCATGGCAGGAGACTGCTCTGAGCAGCCTTCCAAGGGCAAGAGAAGTAAGCCTGAGCAATTTCCTTTAGGACCTAACCTCACAAGTCACAGGCCTCACTTCTACCACATTCTACTCATCTAAGGGAATCACTAATTCTCAGCCAGGCTTAAGAATTAGTCCCCCATTTACATGGGAGTTCACAGACATTTTAAACCACGCATGCTCTTTCTCACTGGAAAGTCACTGGGACATTCTTGTACTTACTAAAGTCTCTAACCTGTCTCCAAATGCCTCCACACACACACACACATGCCTGTCTGGAAGAAGATTCTCTGGCTGACTGTCCCTGAGGTGGCTTTCCCCTACCATACCGACCTTGTGCACTTCCCTAAAATATTTCATTTGGACCCACTGTGGTCCCATTCCTCAGTGTCTGATAGAGAGCTGGCATGCACACAAAGTTTGTGAATGAACGTGGGAATGAGTGGGGAAGGGCACAGGGTATGTATGCTTCACAGAATGTTTTTAAGGAGCTGAGAAGAAAAACCACTCAGAGGAAGATGTGTACGGTGATGAGGTAGTTAATAAGTCTAATGCACAAAGTGACATTACAGTTCTCTTTAAAATATTTAAGGGACTACTGTGAGGGAAAAGATTAAGTTTATACTTTATAATTCATGGGACTGAATTAGAATGGATGAGTAAAAATTATGAGAAAACGGGGCTTAGCTGAATAAAAGACAGAGCTTTTTAATGACTAGAGTCATCTGAAAAAGAAAGCAGTTCACTTCCCAGAGCAATCTTCCTGTCATTTAAAAGGTTTAAAACTAAGTAAGCTATAACTAACCTGCCTGCAATATAAGAAAAAAATTCAGCTCCAGAGACAGGCTGACTAGATGTACTTTTACACTCTGAGACCAGTGGTTCTCAACCTGTGGGTTGCAACCCCTTTGGGGATTAAATGACCCTTTCATGGGAATCACATACCTGATACCCTGCATATAAGATATTTACATCACCATTTAAAACACTTGCAAAATTACAGTTATGAAAATAATTTTATGGATGGTGGTCATCACAGCATGAGGGACTGCATTAAAACATTGCATTAGGAAGGTTGAGAACCACTGCTCTAAGACTCTGTGTGACTTTTCATGGGGAGACAACACACAATACAACACACACACACAGAGAGAGAGAGAGAGAGAGTGAGAGAGAGAGAGAGAGAGAGAGAGAGAGAGAGAGAGAGAGAGAGAGTCTAGTCATTCCAAACAGACAAAAGTACAGATACCACTGAAGTCCAATGAGTTTTATTAGGGTTACTTTACAGGAATATAGATGAGGGTTACTCAGGAAAGCAGAAATGACTCAAAGACAAGTGCATCACCAAAGCCCACACCAAGCATGGGCAACAGTTCACAAAAGCTGTAAACCCGGATCACAGTACACAGCCTGTGCACAACTCAACAAGTTGGAAAGTACCTAACTCAACAGGCTGAAGAGTGTCCTTTCCAGTAGACTCAGTTGATCCGGCCCCTTCCGGGCAGCTCAGCTGGCCTTTGTTTCTTCTGGGCTGGTTGCCTGGTCTCTGCTTCTTTTAGGCTGCTTGGCTCATAGTAGGGTGTCTCACAACAGTCTTTATTGCTTATATACTCCCGAGGAAGAATGGTCCTAGTGAGTCTGGTTAGTTTCAGGGAGTTCCTGAAGGTATTTTGAGTTGTTTACTTCCTGTCTTTAAAAAGCCTGCCCCGTAGGATGGAGTGTTTCACCTCACTGGAGAACAGCCTTGTCGTTTCACCTCCCTGTGAACAACTTATCCTAAAATACCCTGCTGTTCCACTTTCTCATTACATCCTCTGTCTTAAAAATTTCCATCCCAGATGGAAGGTTTGAGCCTAGGAGGAAACTATTGCAAAGGAAAAGCAGTAACAAAATGTGTGTTTAAAATATCTAATATTTGAGTGAGACATAAGAGAGAGAAAACTAAAATCCATAAGAAAATATTTACTTCTGCTTATGCCTCAGGAGAACTTGGTTAATGCAGAAAGTTTTAGAACCTGGGCTTTTGTGATTATAAAAGTTATATTTATTTTAGGATCTAAATGTTTCTATAGGTTGATCGAGGTACCAAACTTGGAAGCTCAAGAGTCTTTGACTGAATACCTCTATGAAGCACATTTAAAAATCTTTCTGGAAGTAGATTGCCTAACGTTTAGTTTCTACCCAGGCATTGAATCAACCTCTTAAAATAAGGGGAAATAATTTCTTAAAAATAGTAGAAGTGTTCCTCAGTGGGTGTGTACATGAGCCAGGGGATGTCTATGCACTAGAACATTATGCAACTGCAAAAACAAGTCAGGCACAGGCCTGGCAGCACTGACTTGTAACACAAGCTTCTCAGGGTGTTGAGGCAGGAGTACTAAATACCAGTTTAATTCCAGTCTCACACAGACTCATTCAAGGCCAGCCTGGGCAACTTAAATGAAGCCCCATCTCAAAACAAAAATAAGAGTGAGGGCTGAGAGATGGTTCAGTGGTAGAGTTTGTAAACCTGTGTGAGTGTGAGACCTTATGCTTCATCGGCAGAACAAGTCAGAATGTACTGGGAAGTTTAAGTGAGTATTTCCAAGAAAAAAAAAAAACGAGGATACAGACTGCATGATTCTAAAGGCATGATCATCTAGGAAAATGTGAAATGGAATAGAGAGTTAAAAGGTCAGTTACTGCCCAGAACTCACAGGCAGAGGGCTAGAGGAGAGGACAGCAGAGGGCAGATAGGGCAAGGGAGTTATTCAGTATTCAGTGTCTTTCTGTTTATGTGTTGTTTTCATTGGTAAATGAATAAAGAAACTGCCTTGGCCTAGCTGATAGGGCAGAATTTAGGTAGGCAGAGAAGACAGAACTGAATGCTGGGAGAAAAAAGGGCAGAGTCAGAGACGCCATGGATCTTCTGCCTGAGATGGACGCAGGTTAGAATCTCCGGTAAGCCACAGCCACGTGGTGATACACCAGTTAACAGAAATGGGTTAAACTAGTATGTAAGAGTTAGCCAATAAGAAGATAGAGCTAATGGCCAAGCAGTGTTTAAATACAGTTTCTGTGTGGTTATTTCGGGTATAACCTAGCCAGGCAGCTGGGACAAACAAGCTGCCTTGTAACATATAACACTCTCCTGTGGACACACATCATTGTACATTCCTCCAGACACACAATGCACAACAACAAGTGCATCCCCGTAATGTAAACTGTGGATTTGAGCCACAGTGTGATGAATCACTCTGGCTCAACAATCATAACATCGCCAGCAGACTAGGGGAAGGTGCTAAGAGCAAGGGAGATGGGCAAGCATAGGTCATGCCTAGGCTTGGTTGTCTACTCAGCTTTTGGTGAGCCACACAGACTTTATGCAGTACACATAATAAAAGAGTGTGATACTTTTGTGTAAACTGTTTGAAGTAAGTGTTTACATACTTGAACCAAAAAGAGAAAGAAGCAATAATAAAGCATAAGAGACTAGATTCCAAACTTGCAGGATTGCAGAACTTGGAAAAAAATTGAAGACTGTAACTGAAGCACAATGAATGAAAACTCAAGAGAATAAATACTACTGTAAACTTCCATCCTACCAATGATGAATATAATAATTGTGTAGGACAATACATTAGCCTGCTTTCTGTTATTATAACAAAACACCTATGTATAACCACTCACTTGGCCACAGTCACAGGCTGCTGTGGGCTTGTAAAAGCATTCTTTTTCCATAGGGAATGGAGTATCAAGGGGACTTGTAGCTATCAAGAGCCCCAAGGCTTGGCATGGTCTTATAAAGAGCCCTGAGTGGACAAGAGCTGCCACGGACCGGCTCAGCGGAGCCACTCAGACCGTGAGAGAAGCAGGGTCTTGGTACACAGGAAGGCATGAGGTCGGTAACGACAGACAGACACAACACACAAGAGAGTGGTTGGAATCTGCTGCGATTTTACTGAATTCATATTTTCATTATATAGTATTCAAACAAAGAACAAATCAGAAGGTCATGTATCATTAGTTGGCACAGTATGAAAGCTTCTTTTAGTCACATCAGCGATATTTAAGAAAAGCATATTAGCAGGGACAGGTGTTAAATATAAAACATCCTTAGAAGAGGAACTCTTGTCCTTGGGAACATAAACCTCAGACAAGTGGTTTCATTTTATGAATAGAAAGTTTCTGTCTCATTATCACTATTAGGGTCCTTCCTCTTTCTAACCCTTTCTTTTTCTCATCTAGTGACCAAATATGCCTAATCAGCTCTCTGCACCTCTTGAAATATACTTTTTTGTACCTTCTTATGCAGCAGACATCATGGGGGTTGGGATCTAGCAAGCCTTTCCAGAAAGTTCAATGTATAATATAACAGTCTTTGTCCATCAACATTAACCCATCTCTTTCCTTGCTCATTATACATCCCGTGTATGACAAAGGCTCTGCTGTAGTTTTATACATTCCCATACTGTGCTTCCCTATCCCAAAGCTGTTCCTGAAGAGATAATCCTTGTCTTGTAGATATAAAGAATATCATTATTAAAAGAGATTGTGCAAAGCCCATAGCCAGCAAATCAAGAAACCCGTCTATGCCTCAGTGGTGGCTAATACTGGGCCATCTGCCATTGACCTCCAGGAAGCCTAGTCCCATAGGACACGTAGCTCCTGTCCGGCATAGTGACGTATGTCATGTCACACAGACGACACTGGAGTTGGTGTGGCAAAGAGCATCTTAGAGTCAGGATCCCTGAGGGGATCTCCAATTGATATCCACAGTTTTGGGTCCCATGTACAATAGCATCCTAGAGAAAACTCACTGGACACTTGACTGTGATCCTCACAAGACAGCCCATTTGACTATGGAAAGCCACTGTAAACCCAGAAGAACAATGTCATATCTCAGTTTGGTTATAGCTCTGCCTTCAGAGCCACATATATCTATTTTGTGTGTGATGTCTAATTAATTACTTGAGGACAATACCTGTGCACGCCTTTGTTTCCATGATTCTTCCTTATCTTTCTCAGGCCCTAGAAAAACATGATATTGCTCTTCATTACACTCACAGAGTAGCTGAACACATTTATCCTTTGGTTCTTTCTCCACCACCAGTTTCAAAGGAACAGCTGATAAAAGAGACTGCCACAACTAAAAGCATAATGACCAATCAGACCAAACTACATCTAATGTAAATATACATGAAAATATAAATGTAAGAACAACTCTAAAGAGTATATAAATGTATATAAATAGACCAAAATTTTAACTTATTTCATACTAAAGAATATAAAGTTTTTATCTTTAACCTCAAAACAATCTACAAGATGTAACATTAGATAATATTAGATACAGAAGGTTTATGTATTCTAGACTACCATCTTGAGATTTTAAAAAGGAAAAACACTGGTGTGTGTGCATTTCTTATGCATGTGCTATTGCTGGAAGAATATTAAGCTCAGAGTGCCATCAGATGCCATAGGACAGAAGAATTAAAAGAATTAAGCGTGTGATTAAATTTTTATGACTCGTGCTTTGGTCACTTAATTTTTAATTATGAAACTGTATTTCACAATTATAAGTAGCATGATAAACTAAGAAGATAATAAAATATAAACTCAATTAAATACCTCACATGTAGATAGAGCAAGGCTGTGGCATTCCCTTTGGCCTTAGTGTAATTCACAGCTTTTTTCACTGACACAAGGAAGACAAAATAATCTGAGTTAACTTAGTCCTTAAATTGTTCTCTTCCATGAGCACCAGACCAAGTAATATTTCGACATAAGTACAGACACAGAAGAAGTAATATGAACCTCCTGTTTGTCTATATGTAATAACATTGTCTTTTCTCAACCAACCCCGCCCCCAACCCGCCTGTTCCTTGACCCTGCTACACAGCTCCAATACTGAATGGACCCAAGAGGTGAGTCAGCAGCCGCCCTGTGGCCTAACAGGCAGATGCCCCACTCCCTAGGACTTCCATGTGGGAGGAAAAACCAGGGGCCCTTCTCCAGCTACCTCAGCTTTTCTAGCTGCCAGCAGGGAGTTTTCCTGCTATCCCTCAACCCATCCTGCCCCCAAACCACCTGTTCCCTGAAAGCTCCATAGAACCCTGCTATACAGCTTGCTCCAATACTCAGTGGACCTAAGAGACAGACACAGCAAGGATTGGACCAAGATGCCAAGACACTGCCAGATTCATCTAAAGGAAGAGATGGGTAGGCGCCAATGCAAGAATTCTTCCAACATCCTAAAAAGCAACATGGCAACACCAGAACCCAGTAAACACACAAGAGGAAGACTTGATCATCCTAACCCAGAAGAAGTAGAAAAAAAAACAACTTTAAACGTAACTTTATGAAAATGATGGAGACCTTTAAAGAGGAATTGAAAAACTCCCTTAAAGATATGAAGAGAAGACGAACAAAAAGCTGGAAGAAATTAATAAATCCCTCAAAGAAAACCAAGAAAAAGCAAACAGGTGAAGGAAACAGTTCAAGACTTGAAGACTGAAAAAGAGGTAATCAAGACAACACAAACCGAGGGAATTCTGGAAATGAAAAATCTGGGTAAATGAACAGGAATTACAAAGACAAGTATAGCCAACAGAATACAAGAAATAGAAGAAAAAATCTCAGGTGCTGAAGATAATATAGAGGAAATAGACTCATTGGTCAAAGAAAACATTAAATCCAACAAATTCTTAACACAAAACATTCAGGAAATCTGGGACACCATGAAAAGACCAAACCTAAGAATAGTAGGGGTAGAAGAAAAAGAAGAATTTCAGCTCAAAAACACAGAAAATATATTTAACAAAATTATAGAAGAAAACTTTCCCACCCTAAAGAAGGATATCCCTATGAAGGTACAAGAAGCTTACAGAACACCAAGTAGACTGGATCAAAAAAAAATCCCCTTGCCATATAATAATCAAAACACAAAACATACAAAATAAAGAAAGAATATTGAGAGCTGCAAAGGAAAAAGGTTAAGTAACATATAAAGGTAAACCTATCAGAATTACACCTGACTTCTCAATGAAAACCATGAAAGCCAGAAGGTCCTGGATAGATGTGCTGCAAACACTAAGAGACCATGAAAGCAAGCCCAGACTACTATACCCAGCAAAGCTTTCAATCACCATTGATGGAGAAAACAAGATATTCACTGACCAAAACAGATTTAAACAATACGTATCCACAAACCCAGCCTTACAGAAAATACTAGAAGGAAAACCTCAACCCAAGGAAGCTAACTACATCCACAATAATACAGACATCTGATCACACCCTACCAGCATAACCCAAAGAAGGGAAACACACAAACACTGCTACCGAAAAATAACCAGAATTAACACAACCACTGGTCATTAATATTGCTTAATATCAATGGGTTCAATTCACCCATAAAAAGACACAGGCTAAGAGAATGAATATGCAAAAAGGATCCAGCATTCTGCTGTTTACAAGAAACACACCTCAACCTCAAAGACAGACACTACCTCAGAATAAAGGGTTGGGAAAGCTTTTCCAATCAAATGGTCCTAAGAAACAAGCAGGTGTGGCTATCCTAATATCTAACAAAATTGATTTCAAATTAAAATCAATCAAAAGAGATGGAGAAGGACACTTGATACTCCAAACAGGAACAATTCATCAAGATGAAGTTTCAATCCTGAATATCTATGCCCCTAATACAAGAGCACCCACATATGTAAAAGAAATATTACTAAAACTTAAATCGCACATCAAATCCCAACATCTGACTTCTGATTCTTTATTGGTAAATAGAACCACCTAGGTAAAATCAACAGTGGGGGGGTGCATCCCCAGACCTCAAGGTGTGCGATTCACAAGTCATTGGAGGAACATGTGTAGGGACTGGGGATCATGCTTCCCCTAATTTTATGAGCCAGGGAGCTCAAAGAGTGTGGCGCATATGAGACAGTTGTGGGCGGGTTTTGTCTCTTCACTTGCCAGTTAGGCATGTGCACAGCAGCAGTGGTGTGCAGTGGAAGGAGAGGAAGTGTCTTTCTTCCGGCTTCCCCAGCTGGGGTAAGCACAGGGTGGAAGAAACTGGTTGGGGCCGGAGGCCCTGAAATCTCTAACATGCATGTCCAGTTTGAGGATGCTGAGAGGCAGAAATGCACAGAAGACAATAGGGTTGGTAAACTCTGATCTCTCCAGTCAGGGCAAGCTCAGAGTGACAGAAGTGTGTATGGGGGGGTGGAAAGTCCATGGTCTTTTAATCTGCTTGCCTGAGGTAGGTGGAGGGCAATAAAACTGTGCAGAGGAAGAACAGAGAACTCTGACCTGACCAGCTGGGGTGAGCAGAGGTTAGTAGAATCCACAGCAGGGTTGTCTAACTTGTCCAGGTGGCATGCTCATAGGAAAAAAGTGTGCTCGGGAGCTGGTGGGTCTGGAGACCTCTAACCTGTCCAGGCCAGGTGCTTTGTAGGGCAGCATGATTTGTTTATTTCCAGAACTTCTAATCTAGCAGAGAAATTGGAAACATAAATTTTGACACTGAGTCATTGGAATTCACAATGAGAAAGACCAATACCTTTTTTGAGTTTTGGATCTCAGAGTCCAACTATTCTAGCTATTGGGGAGTACAAACTATTGGTTCTGTAACTATCTCAGACAATGACATATCCCTCCTGCTGGGTCTTTGGTCCTGGTGAAGGAGTGATGCTGGTCTCATAATGCTATACAAGACCAATGGCCTCCAGGTGGTAATACATGGCAAAGCCAGTGCATCCCTTAGTCATATGTCCCATCGTGTCATCTTCTTGCCATGAGTGTTTTCTGCAGTCAGGGGCAATCTGTCAGGAAACTGTAAGGCTGGAGTGCAGGCAGAGAACATGAATAGAGGATATTCATCTCAAGAGTGGTATCAATTACTTTAAGGCAAACTATTGATCTTTACAGGAAATCCATTCTTTGAAACTCCAGTCCTAAGAAATTACACCCACTTCAAAGGGTTAAAAACCTCCCTAATGAGCTCTGGAATTGCATTCTTCTTTTCATTGGTCCCTTTGTTATCCACCTCTGCTGCCCACACAGTTCTGCCCAAAACTATTAGTTGAGGAAAAAAAAACAAAAAACAAAGTAAGAATATGTCACAAATGCTCTCCAAATCAGATTTCCACAATAATGGCAGATGCCAAACAGGTTTTGTCTCCCACCCTACTTCATATATATGTCTTCCTCAGACACATAGCTCCAGAACAAATTAGCATGTCAAGACTAGAAAAGAAGGTAGTCTGCAACACTTTATGTCAATCACAATTTATACAGGATTGAATCATAGCTGGAAGCAGGACAGTTTTTACAAGCCTAGAGACAGTCGGTGCATGGTACACCAGTCATTTTCATGAAGGAGCCAACTGATCTTGTTCTACTTTACTGATGGGGCATCTGCCAGCTCAATAACTACATAAAAATTTGCATTCTAGTAAAACCTCACATTTTCCACAGCGGTTGTTCTTGGAGGTATTGCTTGGAGAAGTTTACTAGATCCCACCAAATGCACATCGTAGCTTTAAGAACAATACATGCCAACATCCCTATATTTTTAAAGTCTTTGTTGGCAATGCGAGCTCTGAAATTCCTAAGTAAAATTATCAACTGATTTCAGAGCCTCACCATGAAGGAGAGAACACCTTCTGTACATTTTTCAACTCTGGCTAGTAACAAAATCTCTCAAATTCTCTGTAGGTGAAATTAGTCTCTGACTTCCTACCTTGGATCCTAAGAAGTAGATAATTTCAAGAGTTCCCACCTGCCCCTTCCTATCATCATCAGTCAGCAAAGGTCAGAGATTCTGTTGTTAAACGGGTGAATATCACTCTTGCCCTGAAGGATTCCACAGACCTCACAGACATCCTGTGAGACAAGACTATGGCCAGAATGCCTTTCGCCACTTGGCCTCCCACTTTGAGTCTTTAACATCAGTGCCAACTCATCTAGGTCAAATGGCCTTTCGTGACTCAGTAACTTGCTTTCCACAGAATAAGTCCTTGTGCAAATAACTCCAAGTGCCTTGGGAGTTGAACACACACAGACGTATTGGCATTACAAGTGTTCTTCATCAAGAGTCAAGGGACCTGCTTCTCCCTCGAGGGAAGAGCTTGAACATGAGGTGATTTTGGAGGGAAGTAGTTCCTTGGTTCTTCTGTTTGTTTTGTGGTTAATGGAAGCAATCAACATGCTGAGCCTGCACAGCTGTCTTCACATTAAGGACGTGCATTTTTCATGAGTCCACAGGCAGTGGTAACAGGGTTTCTGCTCTAGTTCTGTGGTTGCTCATAACTGCGTTCACCTTGCTCCTATTGGTGAACAGGGCTGCTGTCACCTGCAGTCCTATCACTAGCATCACCACTAACGCCACGGTGACATCTGGCAATGCTTGCTTTTCGTTCCCAGTGGACAGATCTGAGGGCGGTGTGCCATGCAAAAGGAACAGGAAAGGCGAAGCATGAGGCACACTCTGCTTGACAGGGGCTAGATGAACTCTGAAATAGTATCTGGATATGACCCGTCAAGAGCAAGTTGCAAGCCACGGGAAGCGTGCTGGGTTTCAGTGAGATGGTTTAAGTCATTAAAAGGTTGTGAGTGCAACCGCATTACAACCGCATAGGATCCTAAAAGGCTAAATCCCACTGCTGAGCAGAAATGGGCTGTAAAGAAATAGAAAGGAAGTGGAGAATACCGTTAGGTTACTGTGATTGCCCAGGAGAAGTGGGTGAACCTTGACATCTCTTGTATTCTAGGTTTATGTTACCATTTACCTTTTTCTTGTGCCCTATAACTCCTCCAGGATGGGGAGTTCTACTTATAAATTATGCTTACCTACTCATATGCCCCCTCAACACATGCTTGATAAACATGTTGCTTCAGTAGCTACCAGCAATAGCGACTTACTACTACAATTTGTTATTGTTGAGGGACAGAATGACATCACTGCATGGGCTTCGTAACTCTCTTTAGGAAATTTTTTTTTTTAAGTTCCAACATTCATGTAACCCTGGCCCTAACAAGACTGGCATTTAAAAAAAAAATGTCTAACTGGACCTCCCCTCTTCCCACCACCACCACCACAATCAAGGCACAAATGCTTCTCTCTGCACAATTCTGGTGAAATTTCCAAACTTATTCATAACTGGGTTATAACGTTTCTGTTGACACTCTTCACCCTTTTCCCTATGCACAGCAGGCTCTCAAATACTACATAAGTTACGGTAATCATAATAACCCTTGTCACCGAACCCATCTGGGTGTTTTCTTTGTATCTCAGTAACTGTAGGTGTAGTGAGGGGTAATTGATGATAACTGTCAGACCCCAAAGTAGGGATTTACGTTGCAGACAGTGAGTGGCCTCTTCAATACAATCCTGCTAACATTTCTGGCCAATTATAAACCATGGGTACTGAAAGATAATGAGACGCTGGGTTCCCTAAGCGTTTCTTCTCTTCATCTTGGCCAGAGAGCAGGAAAGAGTCCCGAGACTGGAACAGGGTAGGCGTTGAGAAGCGACCTCATTTCTTTGGATCACAGGACGAGGGTTGGGGAGAGGGAACAGGCTGTTTCCGGTTCGAACATTCTGAATATGTCCTCCTTGACACGCATCAGCTCACCGCCTCGGATGTGAAGTCAACTGGGTCGTGAATGAGCTGGGCAGAAGCAAGAGCTTGTCCCAGCCTCAGAGAAATGAGCATGCGCGCGGGGTAGCGGCCAAGAGGGCTGGCAAAGGGGGCGGGGCCGCGCCCCTACGCCTGCGCACAAAGACGCCTAGGCGGAAGTGGTGCGCTGGGTCTGGCGGTGTGAAGACCTTCCGGGAAGGTGGCCGCCGCGGTGGCCAGCCCGGGAGCAGGATCGGAGGCGGAGGAGGAGGTGACAGCGGCGGAGCTGGGAGGGGGTCTCGCCAGGTGCCGTCAGGCAGGACTGGGGTGGGCGTCCACGCCGTGTCGGCTGAGAAAGTGGACGCTGCCGTCGGGGTGGCCCGGGCGCGCGCGGACCTGTTGGGGATAGCGGGGGGCGAGCGCTTCCGGGAAGAGCATCCTCCGGTCCTGGCGTGAGACCGCCGCCCCGACTCCCCTAGCCTGCCGTCTGGGTTTGGACCGTCTCCCGGATTCCCTAGCCCGTTTTTTGCTGCTCAGAGCTACTTCCGGGTCTGTGTCCGGTCCTCCGGTACCCCGCGCCTGTTTGTCTTGCCACGAAGGAACTGTTCTTGCAGGGCTATTAAGTTTATGTCGCTGAAAGCCCTGTGTGTTCTTTCCGTCTTTGCAGCTGACTTCTCTTCTTGAAAAGAAAAGAAAAAAAAACACTGAAAATTTTTGTTGGTATGCTAACAAGACTTGTTGGGGTTTTTTTTTCTATATTTTTAAAAAGTATGTCTGCATTTCTTCTACAGTAGATTATCAGAAACTGCTTAGTTAATGTTTTTCTTATAAGTGAGTTGCCATAGTTTGAAACTTGGGGGAAAAAGACACTGCTAGCACTTGGGAATATTTTAGATAGCATTACTTGTGCGCAATGTATAGACTAAATCCTGATTTTAGTCCCTGAGGGGGAAAGAGTTTCAGAAATCACCATGCTCTCATACTTTGTGTGATGAGGTATAGATGAAATCAGTCTTGTTTTCTCCTTTATGATCTTATTCCACAAACTGTCATGCAGACAGAGCGCACCCGAGGCATGAAGACAGGCATGTCACCCGAGTGTGACAAGTTCCAGGCCGTGTACACCATAGGTTTCCTTCGCATGCCACCTCTCTGTAATAGAAAACGTTTCTATTTCTTTCTTTCTATAACGTTTCTATTTCTTTCATGTTAGAAAAAGAACTCGATAAAGAGCTAAGCCGAGGCCAGTGAGATGGCCCAACACATAAGTGCACTTGCCACAAGCCTGGTCCCCAGAACCCACAAAGTGAATGGAGATAACCCGTTTCCCCCAAGTTGCCCTCTGAACCCACCTGTGATCTGTGGCATATACGCACAGATTTTTTTTAAAAAGAAATAATCTCAGATAACTTTTATTTTAGTATGTCTTTATTAGTCAACATCACCTATTTCTGATGTTTTTTTTTAGAACTGAAAACCCTTTCTTTAATTCCATTTTCTCTGTTATTTCTACCTTCATGTGCTAAAGTTAAGTGTTTGTTGGGTTTAAGAAGAGACTTAAGGCAGAAATCCATTTTAATGATTTCTTCCTGTTTTAGTGTCAGAGGTTATTTCAGATTTCTTAAGCAAAACAAGGTATTAATTGTTTGATTACTTTTAATCCTTTTTTTTTTTGAGACAGGCTGATGTCAGATTCCTTATGTAGTTTAGTCTTTTCCCCTGCAACATAAGGGGAACTAAATGGGAACTTTGTCCCATGTTCTTTTTAGGGGTGTGTGTGTGTGTGTGTGTGTGTGTATATATATGCATGAATGAGTATATATATGCAGGAGAGGGGTCTGACTCCCTCCTGGAGGCAGAGTTAAAGGCAATTGCAAGCCTCCTAACATGGGTTCTGGGAACCCTCTGCAGGAACAATAAACATTCTTAACTACGGAGCCACTTCTCCAGCCCCAGCTCTGTGGCTCTAATTTTTTAGATAACAATATCAGCTATTAATATAGGAACAAGTGAGGTACAGATATCAAGGATCACAGTTTGAGGGTGATGGCGGTCTTTGTCAGTCATGTAAAACTGCACACTGAATGCCAGGCTTTGAAAGGGCAGGTTTTGTGGCAGTGAGGCATCACTTAAGTAATTACCATGAATCCATTTCATTGTTCATCATAAGTGCTTCCTGGGAAGTTCGGGAGAGATGAGTAGTGTATTGTGCACAAAAAAAAAGTATTGCTGAAGGTGCTGAAGGTTTTTACCTGCACGTGCATTCTAGAGCTGGAGCTCGTCAGGCTGCAGGGGAGTATGAGTGATAACGTGGTGGAAGAGAATGGAATAAAGTAATATCGGTCACATGTTTACAAGAACATGAGAGCCCTTGAGCTCAGTGGCTTAGGTTTTTGTAGTGCGCTCTGGTATCATATAATAGGTAGGCAATGGAAGAGACTATTGTAGAGCAGGCTAGGTGGGAAATCCAGATCCCTGCTTCCTCCTTCCTGCTGCCTGGCAGGTTAAGTCAGCTTCAGCACACCAGGCCACTTCAGCAATGTTTCTGAAAAGCTGGGCAATGAAAACTAACGCGCACGGGCTGTCACACTGTGCGCTGTGCACTTGGACAGTGTCCTTACTCAGCACAGTTTACTTTTCCCTGTAGAGATGGAGAGCCTGAAGCTCAGAGAGACTGCTTTGCCCTAGTCTCCTCAGGTAGCATTATAGTTCAGATCCCCAAGTTCCAAACCATGGGACTGCTTTCTTGTTCTGTTGGCTATAGTTAAATTGGTGCTGTGTGCCTGGCATTTAACTATAAGCGTTTCAGAAGAGGGCAATGTCGGAAAAGAGTTGCCTTCTGGAGACATATTCTGCTGTCAGTACGAGGAGGAAATTGATTTTGTAAGACTCGTTCTGTGTGTGTGTGTGTGTGTGCCTAAGTATAACATCATCATCTGCACTCTCCTTCTGGTTCTGTCTGCTGTAGACTTCAGTTTTGCTGAGCAAGTTTGCCAACACCATGGTCCTTTCAGAAATGTATCCAACTGAGATAGATGTGAGCTGGAGTTCGAGGCATGTCTACTAGGCATATAGATAAAAAAAATCTATGCCAGATACCAAGACACAAAGCTGTCACACAGACGGAGGCCACCAACCCTGAGCCTAAATATGACCTAAAGAAAAAACCTCAAGCAGAAAGGACACCATAAGCATTTGGAAGTCTTCTGTTCTCGGGAATGGCTGAATGGTTGGGCCTTTTATTGAAAGAAATCAGGGAAGAGAGCTCAGAACCTTTGTTTATTTAAAGGTGCCCTGTGCGCTGTTGCTGTGCCTGCCATAGAATATAGGCCAGAACATTGTTTCCTCAGTACTGAAGCACAGCACAGTTGGAGAAGGACAATTTAAAACATGCTTATTATGAAAACTGTATATCAAGGATGTTCTACAACATGGCATAAAAAAGTCTTACGGAGATGATTGCAACACAGCAAGGAAAGCCAGAATAAGGAAGAAAAGCATGAGGAAAAAGGAGCGCAGACAATAAAAGTGCTTATAAAAGTGTAGACATAAAGGGCAGGTGTCCCGCAGAATAAATGTGTTGGTGCCTACATATCGATAGTCATGATTGTGTGCGGTGCCTTGCCCCTTAGTGTGACTAACCAGTTCTCTTTTTAATGCGTGCAGCTCAGCTAGCTAGAAGCAGTCACCGAGAGTGGACTCTAGTTCTTGTCATTTCCAATGCTCGCACGACAGTTTCTTTTATGGTAATTTTTAAGTGAAGCCCCTGTCAAAATTGTCCTCTCCTGCCCTTGGAGTCCGGATTTTCTCTTGCTGGAGCACCAGCCGTGAGGCTGTATAGGAAGACAGTCTTTCCATCCTGTGTGCTGCCATGATTTCTGCACTTCCCTTACTACTTACATGGAGTTCATTATTTTTGCCTTTTGTAAGTGCGAAGAGAAACCTAGCAGTAGTCAGTGGTGCCTTCACATTTTTTTTCACTGCCAGCACACACACACACACACACACACACACACAGACCCCACATTTTTCTGCCTTTAAATTTGGATCATTTTCTCCACAGGGAAAGAAAGCCTTCTCAGTCATGGTTGGTAGCCCATGCTTTGTAACCATAGTGTTCAAGCCACTAAGACTTCCCGTCCTAGCCAGCCTGGGCTACAGACAGGTTTTTCTTTCAGTTTAAGGAATGCTGTTGCTAACCTGTTTGGCTTTAGTTTCAGAGCTTACCTAGCAAATAGATTGTATGGTTGTCAACCCTTAAGCGTCACTTTTTCTTTATTCTACTACAATATTGTCTATAATTTGAAAATATAATTTTATTTCATTTTATTTCATTAGAATTAGATATGTACTAGATGATAAAATCATACTACCATACATATGTAGTCCTAGTTTTGCTTGCTATGGAGATGAATATGATGCTACCCGGTGATGGATAGGGTTGGGTGTACTTGCTTGTTTGGGATGTGGGAGGTAACTCTGATACTCAGAGAGACTCAGATGTGTCTATAAATCGTATAGTGTATAGGTTAGATTATTTGAGTCTGATACAGCTTCATTGGTTGTGTGATTTACCATAACTGCTTATTCCCTCCCCTAGGTCCAGCCAGCAAAGGAAAGACAGGACATAGCATTGGAAACCAGCAAAGACAAGGTTGCAGACCTTGAATGTGGCAAAGCAAGAACAATGGACCTCAAGTTCAACAACTCCAGGAAGTATGTCTCCATCACTGTGCCCTCCAAAACCCAGACAATGTCACCACACATCAAATCAGTCGATGACATTGTGGTGCTGGGCATGAACCTCAGCAAGTTTAACAAGCTCACACAGTTTTTCATATGTGTTGCTGGAGTTTTTGTATTTTACCTAATTTATGGATACTTACAGGTAAAAAGTAGTCCTTTGTTTATAATAGTGTTAGTTATTTTAGCACTTAATGTCCATGTTGGTTTTAACTACTTGTTTTTACCATGATATTTTTATTTACAGGCTACCAGTTTTCTCAGAGCTTGAGATTTTTATAGAACAATAGCCTCTTAAAAGAACTACAAAGAGTAAGGAACAAACTGTCCAAGGCTAACTTTAAGATGTAGCAGAACAGGGAGGCAGGGTTAACTAGTCTTGGTAGAAGCAGTCTCTGTAGTGAAGCATCCCCATTACTCACACAGGATGCAAAGTTCAGATCATTCAATTAAAAGTAAACTAGGTAACATTTGTAAATACTCTTGTTGACTTGTTAAAATGGCTGAGTAGTCATTAATGAACATGTTACTTCACAATATAATATTGTATGTAGGAGCTGGGAATTTAGCTCTTTGGTAGTGTTTGCCTAGGAGCCACTAAGACCTGGGTTCATTTCTCAACATAAACAGGATGACACATGGTGACCCATGCTTAGAATCTTAGTGTTGTGGACACAGAAACAGGAAGATTAGAAGTTCAGTGCCACTGTAGGCTGAGCAGGATTAGCCTGGATTGCATGGGACACTGTCTCAAAAAAGAAGGGAGGGAGGGAAAGAGGGAGGCAGAAAAGAGAGAGAGACAGAAATGCACACTGTTTAGAGAAATTAAACATCTCCTATACAAGGAAGATTTTCATCTTATCTGTGACACATAATTTTGAAAATGCTGTAATATGACCCATATTCCTGATGAAAACCAGCTTGTAGATGCCTGGCTTTTACTGAAGTAAGCTGTTTGTGTGAATTCTGGAATTAGCCACTCACTTTGTTAAGGACAACTTTAGTTTTGGTCTTTTTTATGTCTTTAATGAAGAAGCATAAGAAGACATTGCATTTTAGTTACTTCTCTGTTGATTTTCATGCCTAAGTCATATAAAGTCTAGTGATTTGGTGGGAGTAGGTGGAATTGGATGGAGTATGGCTTCCTTGCTTTTAAAATCTACTCCTAACAGTTGGCGGAAAGTTGGTCTCTGCCTTGAATTTAATGACATTCATTGTCTTCTTACAGGAGTTGATATTTTCAATGGAAGGCTTTAAGCCCTATGGCTGGTACCTTACTTTAGTACAGTTTGCATTTTACTCCATATTTGGCCTCATAGAACTTCAGCTCATTCAGGACAAAAGGAGAAGGTATGTGCTGCGCTTACCTGCATCGGTTGAATCTGAAAGAAAACAAAACAAGGCCAGCATGCCAACTGTGTATGATTCTACATTTCCTGCTAACATCTGATCATGAGTTTTAATCAACATAAACTACTTGCTTAAAATAATACATCTATTCCTTTATGCACTGGAACAAAGTAGATTCCCCCTCTTTTAAGTACAGTGTCACAAAATCAAGCCGAACATGGGTCAGTTCATGGTTAGACACACTCCCTCGGAGAGTTCAGACGTACATTTTCATGACCTGACCAAGGCATGCCTAGTGAAAGACTTAAAATGCACCTCCATCACAGTGGTAAGCAAAAGGCCAGTGTCAAGTGTCTAATAGTTTTTAAAGTGTTAGTGTTTTGTGGGCTCTATCCCCTGACATTGTCACTGAGTGTCTAGAGGTTGAAATCTGCATTCTTTTTTAATGAGCTAATAGTAAGGGTTTCATTATGACATTCTCATGTACATGTGTCATCTCCTCCCACACTGCGCCCCACACCACACCTGCCCCGCTCTTGCTGCTTTCTTCCCCTTACCTGCTCTCTTGTCACAGGTGTTTGATTGCCCTGTCCATCTCCTCCCCTCTCTTCTTCTCTGTTGTCCCCTTTCTAATTTCAAGTATGAAGCTGCATTCTGTAGACACACTTGTTTTCTTCAGCTGTTCCTAGGTTGTTAGATGTCTGGGCTAGCTACTGAGAATAGTAGAGCAGTAGACGTGGATGTACCAGTACTTCTGTGGCACGTCATCCTTTCAGTGGATGAGGAGGACCATAACTGGGCCATAACTGTTTTCCATAGTGGTGGCGCCAGTTTTTATTCCCATCAGCAGGGTATAAGCATTCCTCTTTCTCCTCCTCCCCTCCAAATTCCATGTGTTTTCTTTATGATAACTGGATTGAAGTGGAATCTCAAAGCAGGTTGAATTTGCGTTCCCTTGGTGGCTAAGGATGCTGCCCGTGTTTCCAAATATCTCCTGACCATTCACATTTACTCTTGAGAAGTGTGTATTTGATTTCTTAGCCCATTTCTTACTGCATGATTTGTGTTAATGGTGTTTATTTGGGAGGGGTAATACATTTTAAATTTAATCCCCTGCCTGGTGTATACTTAGCACAAACTTTTTTTTTGCCCCATTCTGTAGGCCGTGTCTTCTCTCTGGTATTTGCTTTGCTGAGCAGGTTTTAACTTTATGTGATACAGTGTGCCTGTTCTTGGGGTTCCTCCACCCTTCTGGAGCACCTTCCATGATGTCACTGCCCATACCTGTAGCTTGAAGTACTTTCCCCCTAATAGTTTGAGAGCATTATGTCCTATATTAAAGTCTTTGATCTATTTTTAATTCTTTTTCTTTTGCAAGGTGAGATATGGATCTGGTTCTATATGAATGTCCAGTTTCCCAGCACTGTTTGTTGAAAGGGGCTGTCTTTTCCCATTGTGTGTTTTCACGCCTGTATGAGTTTCCCTCTCCATCTTCTAGTCTGTTGGTTTATGCCTGTTGGGGTCCACTGTCATACTTTTATCAATATGGCTCTATAGTACAATTCACTGTGATACCCCCAGCATTGTACTTTTTATTAGGAGTGCTTTGAGGTCCTTAGTGCTTATGAATGATTTTTAGGAGTGTCTCATGTAGTGTAAAAAAAATGCATTAGAATTATGATGAGATTGTGTTGAATCTGTAGATCCCTTTTGCTAATACAGCTGCTGTCACGATGTTAATTCTGCCAATCCAATGTCTTCAGGTTTTCTTTATTGTCTGTAAGTATCATTAGAACAGTCTTTCATGAACTCTTGTTTAAGTTTATTCCTCGGTTAGTTGTGTGTTTTTGTTTTAAATAATTATAAGTGAGATTTTCTTCATTTCTTCCTTGGCAAACTTGGTTTTGGTATACAATATTCATCAGAAGACTCTTTAGTTAGAGTTCTTTAAATATAGGATAAATAATGTTCTTTAAATATAGGATCACGCTGTATACAGATGTGGATGATTTGACTTTTTTCTTTCCTATGTGTATGCCTTTTATTTCTTTCTCTTTATGCTCTAACACATATGCTCTTTTACTGGAAGAAGGAAGAGAAAACTTGAGTACCACAGCCTGTCTGCAAGTAGTCAGAGGACACATTAAGCGCTACAGCCTGTGTGCAAGTAGTCTGAGGACACCTTGATTTTGAGCACTTTGAGTAGAACGTTGGCCATAGGTTTACCATCTAGAGACTTGAATTTCTTGATGTGAATGTCTTCTATTGCTAGTTTCTTATGAGTTTTAGTCATGAAGGAGTATTGACTTTTGTCTGTGATATTTTCTACATCTATTGAGATGATCTGGTGATTTCTGGCTGTAAGATCATTTATGTGGTGTATTACATTGATTTGTGTATATTGAGCCAGCCCTTTTTCTCTGATATGAAGCTACTGTATCTGTTAAATCCATTAACCAGTGTTATAGTTTAAAGTTTCCTTGTAGATTTTTAGTTTGAATGACCTGTCTAAAATCTCCCTATTATACTCAAACTTTAGTGACTTTTTATGTCTGTTAATATCCATATAAAATCATGAGCTACAGTGTTTGGTGCCTATTTATTTACAGTAGTTATAACTGCTGTACAATTGTTCCCTTTATCAGTCTGAGAATCAAAGGATAGAAGTGAACCTACTAAGCAAATGGAAACTGAACATAAGCTATTGTAGTTTTTGGTAGCTGATAACTTGAAATCCAATTAAGATACAAGTAATAAAAGTCAGCATATAGTAATAAAGGGAACAATTGAACAGCAGAATCTCTGCAGTTGTGGGCTGGGCAGACCTTCACCTCCTGTGACTCGTTAGATAGTATCCCCTGGTGTCACTAGAACTCTGCTTGGAGGGGGCTAGCAGGTGTGTTAGAAGTGTGGCACACACCGCACAGACCTGTACAGACAAAGCACCTTCTTCTGTGCTGTGTAGCCCGCTTGACTGTTCCTCGCCCTCATGGAGGGATGCAACTGTGGCTGCCAAGAAGCTTCCTGGGCCTTCAAAGTTCTCAGGTCCTCCAGCAGGCTCTCTGGCGTGTCGCTGTTCCCTAGTTTTAGCCCACCCCAGATAGCTAAGTTTTAAACAGTCAGTTCCCAGCCACTGCCCTCCTTAGGATTCCTCTCCAGCATTGACCGATCTGCCTGAGACATCAGTCTTCCCAAAACCTACCACTGAATTGGAGGCTCTTCCTGGCCTTGTCCCCAGGGTGGAGCTGCCTGTGTCTTCCTCAGCACTGACTTCCCTTTGGATGAGCCTCTGCTCCACCCCCACCCCCATTCCCATCAGAAAACAACCTAGCTGTTTGACTTAGCTCCATTTCTATTGGTGTATCCATCACCTTGAAATAGAATCCTTTTTATATGGCTGTTTCTTCACCAAGTCACTCTGAGGCTGCTGCCTTACCTGAAAGTCCAAGGTTTCTGTTCTTTTAATTGAGGCAATTTGTTCTTCGGCAGTTTCTCACGTGTATACATACTCTCACCAACCTGCCCAGATCTCTTTCTCAGCCTGGAGCTTTCCTTCTCCCTACAAGTCCATTTTCCACATTCTTGTCTTGGTTTGGAAATCTGTTTTCCTAAATACTGGAGGAACATCTTTCGTTCTGTTAAATTCAGAATGCTTATTTGAAAATCTTTTAAATTAGTAACCATGTAGATTTGAAAAAATGCTTTGGTTTATCTTTAACGGCATATAAAACAAAATACAGTAATACTGTGACCATAAACAGAAGGTAGTTAGGAATGTGAACGTGAAATTTGGGGGTAAATGAAGCATGTTCATGCTTTCATTGCATCTAAGATGCATATATTCATGTATCTGTGGGACAGTTAAAAGATAATAAAGACAATCCTGACATTCCATCTTTTATAGAAATGTTTAATGCCTCAACAATCATAGCTTGTTATTTTTCTACATTATTGGTTTGGAGCAATACATAGGTAACTATTCAGTTTTAAATATTCAGATCCATTTACACAAGATTTTTACTGGAAGAATCTAACAATTTTCTTTATAAATTTAATTTTATTTCCCAAATTCTGTTGCTCGTAAATTTTTGCAGCCATTATAGTTAAGTACTATATCATCTTTATTGTTTTTTCCTGCTCTAAAATTCCATGATAAAATGTGGGTGATGGACTAGAAAGTAAGTAACTATCATTGCCAAGACTAATAGTGAGGGGCTGATGATCCATTCATTATCTCTTGGAAATCGCGGCTTCAGGGTGGACTTGAGGGCACAGCTCCTGTAGTGAGCCTGCCAGATGAGATGTGGTGTGGGCTCGGCGACCTCAGCTTTCTAGCTGTGTCACCCTAAAACATTTGAAAGTAAGATAACTTCCTTTTGATTTAAACATAGAAAGTCTCTAGACTTAAAATCAGTAGTTGTGAACTGAAACCATTTCTTTACGAGGCACAATGTTTAGAGCTTCATCCAGCCGCAGGGCTCCTTGTCTTTAATGTACATGATTTCTGAATTCCCATGACAGTTGTTACTTCTTTCAGCCTTTGACCTGTACTCTGCTTCGTTGATTTCTCTGCCTGGGTCTGCATAAGTGATGATGTGTCAGTACAAGCACAGGAGTTTAAAGATGATGGGTTTAAACTGGCATTGCTTCTCTCAGACTCTGTCAAGACTTGGGGAGTCTCTGAACTCCTGGCTTGCTTGGGAGTGTGTTTCGGGAGTAACATCACAGCTCTGATGCTTGAAACATGGTTCTGTCATCCCTCACCTAATAACTTTTTAGCCATTGTCTGACTTTGGCATACAGGAAATATACGATTTTGCATTGAAGGACTTTCTTTTCCTCACCATTATTGAAGAAGTTGTTGAGGAATTAAATAGAAACACCTGGAATCCAGGAGGTAGGCTGATGAGATGCAGCTTCCTCATCACCCATGAGGAAACAGGACCTGGAGGAGGGCTGACATTTTTATAAGGTCATGTAGGAAGTTCCTCTAGGGGTTGGCCCGCTGTGGCCCTGAGCTCCTCTCTGCCTGTATCCTGCTTCCGTAACCATTCCTCAGAAGTTTAATGAATGGAATTTTTCCTTTCTGGCCACTGTTGTTTACAGCTGTCTTTGAGGAAATATGGTGACTGGTTTTTATACTAAGCTGGTCAGACTTAGGACAAGGACAGTGGCTGGTCAGACTCCAGGGACACCGAGGAAGTATAGTGGTAGTAATTGGAGGATACCCGTTCTTGACAGTAGATTTTAAATGGTGGCTCCTACATTAGAACTTAAGTAGGAAAAACCTCAACACTGAAAGGTCAAATAATGCATTTCAATAGAATTTTCCCAACAAACTAGTGTACATCTACTCATATAAAAGATGTAGAGCGTTGGGGGTGTAGCTCAGTTGGTAGAGTCTTTGCCTAGCATGCCTAAGGCCACGGGTTCATCACCAGTACCACTTATAGCAGGCTTGGTGGCACATGCTTGTCATCCCAGCACTCAGGTAGTAGATCAGAAAGCTCAAGGTGTCCCTCAGTTACATGTGGCATTTGAGGCCAGCCTGGGCCAAAGATCCTATCTTTAAAAAAAAAAAAAAGTTAGAGGAATTGCATGCCTTTGTGCCTGATTTAAATGCCAATACAAATGCGTAAATGTAAGTAGGTTATATCTAAGTTTACAGCATAATCAAATTATGTGACTAATGCTTTTTTGTGTCCATCATACAGTATGCCACATTATTACTTTAAACCATTATTGACTCCTCAGATATATGCCCATACTAATGACTTCCTAAAGATACCAAATTCAAAATCTTCAGGCAAGCCTGGTAGAGCCAGAATTAAAAGTTTAGAGGTTACAAGGACAGCATCAGAAACATTACCTGAAGCTGGTTATTGTAACATGGAAAATAGAGAACGCTATAGTAATAATCATGTCTGGAGTTGTGAAGCTCATGAGCTTTCTCTAGAAAAGGTCTTTAACTGTTCTGGTGGTTACAATTTTCCTAATTCTGGATGGAAAGTTAGGAAACTAAAGCAATTTAAAAGCTAATTTACAACATTAGTGATTAGGGCCTTTTTACCGTTGTAGAGGCCCATATTTTTTTCATCATCTCTCACTTATTCATTAAATCAAGATAGTTGTTGTCTATACCTCGAGCTACTATAATAAAATCTTTGATCAGCATTTATACATCAGCTAGAATCCCAGTGAGTCTCTTACTGTTATGCACACAGTTGAGATACCTCATTGATGATTTAGCAAAGTATATTGTGATTTTTGTCAGTGTACAAGTAAACAGTGGTACAATATGAAAAAAATGATTTTTAATGTATATTCCAGAAACATTAACCAGAAATAGAGAAGCACATTGTAAGCCATCATCTTTAAAGTACTATGAAACCGGGTCCCACAATGAAGGTTTTAAAAATTGTCTCTTCCAGAATACCAGGAAAAACCTACATGATAATAGCTTTTCTAACTGTGGGTACTATGGGCTTATCAAACACTTCCTTGGGCTACCTGAATTACCCCACCCAAGTCATCTTCAAGTGCTGCAAACTGATTCCTGTTATGCTAGGAGGAGTTTTTATTCAAGGTACAGTAATGACATGTTTTGTACTGTTTGAAGCGTGCAGCTGTGTTGTGGCATCTGGCATTAGGAAAAAAGTAAATGTCCACAACACTGTTTTTGAGCATTCTAGACATTGTGATAGTAAAGCATCTTATAAAAATAGGGTGTCATAAAAAATATTGCTATTTCTCTAACATACTGTAGTATTTGAATTCATAATTTGGACATGAGAGAAAAGCCATTATTTTATTTTATTATTTTATCTTGGAACTTAATGCATCCCATATTCACATAGTGAAGCCCATCTGAGTGGACCCACTTCTTCCCTGACTGAACTGGCTCTGATGGTTTAGAGCAGCTGAGTCGAGCTGGATGAAAAGAGGAGGCAGCTGGAACAGCAGGCATTGGAGCAAGTTGTTGCTTAGTCCCTGTCTTGAGGCTCTTCCCATCATGAAGGGCTCGGGCAGCCTGCTTTCAGTGTGTGCATCAAGATGCCTTCCTGGGTTGACCTTTTACAATGAAAATGTGTCAGCACCTCACTCAGAACACAACAGAATAGTGGTTCATATGGAAATAAAATACCTTAGTCTCTTTTAAAAATTCTTACTAGGCACATGTATTTCCTTAGAATCTTTACCAAAAGTTAGAATACATTAGGCAGAGGAAAATGGGTGAATTCTCCCCTGCCTAACTGTCTTCACATAGTGTTCATCAGCTGAAACGGTGTTTAGCATAGCCAGACCTCTTCCGTCTGTAAACTGACAAGCTGCAGGAACATCTGTAGCCTTGTAGTTATTACACATTAACTAAAGGACAAACTCGTCTCTCCACATAGTTAAAATTGGGTAGTATGCCTTTTACTTTTGTCACTTTTCACCAAATGCAGCCACACACTGTGTAAGGAAGCTTTGGTCACCAGTAGACTGTGTATGCATTTGATCCCATGAGATAAGGTTGCCCAGTGACATAGCCATCTCAGTCTGTTTTTGTGTCTGATGACGTCAGACAACAGCATCCCCCTTGGGTGCATTTTCAAGGCATATCCTCACCATTAAGTGGTGCGTGTGTGTGGTTTTGTTTTATGTTTTGGTTTTTTTTCTTCCTGTCAGATAAAATAAGATCTCGTTCTGTCTTACAAGATCATGGAGTGCCTGATTTAGTCTTAACTCACCTGGGATTGCTGTGCCTTGATGTGAGTGTTCTTTCTGTTTGGGCATTAGGCATGAACGGCACATCCCAATTCTGCGTGGTGGGGCGCTGTGATCTGACAATAGACTAGGTAAGTATCTGTAGAATGAGCCCGGTGTCCTTTTGTCTTACACAGGAAAGCGTTACAACCTTGCAGATGTGTCGGCTGCAGTGTGCATGAGCCTTGGCCTGATCTGGTTTACCCTGGCTGACAGCACAATTGCACCAAACTTTAATCTGACAGGTGAGGAGTATGTTTGTATTCCTAAATTGTATAAGCATTTTATTTTGAATAAGAATTTGTACGTTTTCGTGAGGACTTTAAGTGATGCTGTGAGGTCGGTGAGTTTCCCACCTGTAGTAAAAGTAGCAGTGCTCTAGGATGTGACACTGTTGTAGGGCCTGACAGGAGGCTCCCGGGTAAAGCCTTCACTGTCGGAGACAGGAGAGTTGACATGTGTATGCTGACCTGCACATACATGCAGGAGGTGTGGGGAAGTCACAGTGGAAATATGCATAGAGCTGTAACTCTGGCTTAGCGTTTCCTCCATTGTGGGCTATGCCTTTTGTCAATTAAATTTAGATTTTTCAAAAGACAGGTAAGTATTAGAATATGTCCATGGAGAAGAATAAGCATTAGATTCATGTTTTTATTTTCATGACCATGCAGATGAATCAGAGGTTCTCAACCTGTGAGTCATGATCCCCTCGGAGGGTCTAATGACCCTTTGACAGAGATCGCATAGCAAATATCCTGCATAGCAGATCTTTACATTATGATTTACAGCAGCAAAATTACAGTTATGAAGTAGGAATGAAGATAATTTTATGGTTGGGGTCACCACAACATGAACTGTATTTTTTAAAGGGTCACAGCATTAGAAAGGATGAGAACCATTGAGATAAATTATTTTGGGGTACTTGGGGGTATTTACTATATATACACTATTTTCCTTAAGTTACTAAAAGAATTTTACCAAGAACACAGTGTCATCCCAACATTCCTCTTGACGAAAATAGCATTTAAATTTTCTAGATAAGAAAAACAAAAGGAAGAAAATATGTAAGAGAACAGGGGAAAGGCAATATTGGAAAACCAGCAAGCACAAAGTATAAAATAATCATTTCTATAATGAAAATATGTGTTACATTAGCTTCACAATTGTTGTCAAGAATCAGACCGTCAGTCTAACTGGCCCCAGTTCACCAGCCTAGCTAGTGTGTTGAAATAGAACCATTGGGCCTCTGGGGCAGCCCTCTCACAGCCACAGTCCTGAGGGAACTTGCTGCCTCAGCTTCCATGGAAACCTCACTGCTTAACTTCACACAATGCTTATGGTCGCAGCTATTGCCTTTATGATCAAGAATTATCAGGAAATCTTCATTTTTCCCATCATAGACTGTCACATCAAGTGTATACTTGAGAACAGACATCATCGACTCTTCTAGCTAGAAAAACAAAGTTTAGAAGGTACAGATTTGCAGTGAATTTAAATGGTGTAAAAATGAGGCCTAGAATGAGTAAATTGCAGACCCTTTACACTCTCCCATAAGATGGCGAGAACACTGGCTCATGGAGAGCTGGTGGGGGGAGAGATGGTAGAGGATGTGGGAACAACTTTCCGTGCTGTTTGAAGCGTGACTGTGCAAGACTTTGACCTAACCTGTGGTCAGGTTACCAATGCTCCCATGTGATTGGCAGCTATGTATTATTTCATTTTACACACTCTATCCTCATCCTGTTTAAAATTAACCCTTAAGAAATCAACCATTCTATGTTTTGGAGTCCCAGATATACAGTATTTCCTGCTGCATATCGGATATTTGCATACGATTCATAACAGTAGCAAAATTACAGTTACAAATAGGAATGAAATAATTTTATGGTTGAGAGTCACCACATGGAGGCCTGTATTAAAGGGTTACAGCATCAAGAAGGTTGAGACAAGAAAGCCTGCAAGCCCCCACAAAAAAACAAAGATGGAACTGTGACACCCGTTCCTCTGCATGTGAAGCTCAGAGACAGCCAGGCCTGTCCTCCTGCATACCTGCATGCTGCTTCCCAGGAGAAAATGCTATCACCTAGACTCGATTCCTTTGAACCTGTCACTGCAGCGTGTGACAACTTAATATTGTCCACATTATCCTCATGGACATGAAAGGGAGGCTTGCTCATGTGAAGAGTTCCCAAGACAGTTTGGCTGGCAAGCTAAGAAAGGCATTGCTCTAGGTGCCTCTGAGACAGTGTGGAACTAAAGGGTTGGGCATTCCATTGTTTCTCCAGATCCTGAGTCTTAGCTGCACTTTCAAGAGACACTGCCTGAAAAGTGTGGACTTTATTTGCCACGATGCTGAAGTAAGATTCTGGTGGTAGCATTAGTTTATTAGTGTCTGTCTTTTTTATATTAATATCATCACCTATGTGCTTACAAAACAAGTTATAAATCAGAATATTCAGTATTCCAGCCAAATGGGATTGACAGTCGGCTTTTGATTTGTAGCCCAGTTAAACTTCGGGCCAACCTTGCTTATAATTGATATGCTTAAAGAGAATCATTGTCTTCTCCCTAAAGGTGTGATGCTTATCTCCCTGGCACTGTGTGCAGATGCTGTCATCGGGAATGTCCAGGAGAAAGCCATGAAGCTGCACAATGCTTCCAACTCTGAGATGGTGAGCACCCCAGTGCTTCCCTCCTGTCTGGAAGGTGCACGGCTGATGTTATTAGATGGCTACAGTGTCAGAGACTCGATGTGCACTTCAGTCCACTGTATGTTCCCGGAAACATAATGCTAGCAATAGCGTGGAAGGTTGGGAGAGAGCCCAGCACTGCTAATAGCTTGTTGTATAACTGATCAATATTTTTCTTGTTGATTTCTGTAATCTTTTATCTGTTAAAAGAAACCTCTTTGTGACATTATTTTCCTTCTGTTTGTATTTCTCTTTGTGTTGCTCTCAGTGTGGAAATTTATAGTTCTTATTGGTCCAACTTCTTTTTTATTGTTGGCTTCTGGCTATGTGTCAGAAGGCCTTTCCAACTCAAGATTTTCACCCATGTTGCCTAGTAGTTTTATTATTTACATTTTTTATTAAATAAATCCTGCTAAAACCCAGTTCTGTTTACTGAACCACCCCACCCTTCCCACTTGTGACTTCTTTATCTCACATCCTTACACAGGGGTCAGAATCAAATTCTCTAGTATTGATTTCTGCCTCAGCCCACAGAAACTTGAACAGCTTCATGAATTTCTCATCGTTAGGACTAACCACTTTTGTTCCTTTTCAAAAGAACTACCAGCTTGTGGGTGCTCATACCCTTACATAAATCAGAAACCCCTCCTGGGATTGTGACTGACGTTAGCATTGAATTATAAATTAGTTTAGGGGCATGGCTTCTGTATGCTTGATTCTTTCAGTCTAAGACTAAGGTATGGCTTTCCTTTTATTCAAGTATCTCTTTAAAATATTTTTGTTTTATTTTTAATTGTATAATATTAGTGTGTGTGTGTGTGTGTGTGTGTGTGTGTGTGTGTGTGTGTGTGTGTATGCATGAGTAAGTGTAGATACCATCAGAGGTCAAGATTCCCCTGAAGCTGGAGTTACAGACAGTTGTGAGCAACTCATTTTGAGTGCTGAGGACCTAACTTTGCAATCCACCTTCTTAATTCCTGAGCTCTCTCCAATCTCTCCAGGTGTTCCTTTTAAATGTTCATTAGATTTAAAAGTATTCTTCAGATTAAAAATCTTCTGCTTTTGTTTTTATATAGGAGTGTGTGTGTGTGTGTGTGTGTGTGTGTGTGTGTGTGTGTGTCAGACATTGCAAACACACTTGCTTTGTTATTCACATAGAACACACTGCATTGAAGACATACAGGAGTAAGTTTCCTATTGCTGTCTGGGCACAGCATGGGGCATCTTAAATGACTTCTCAGTAGCAGGAACCTGAATCTTGATAGGTGTTTGTTTCACTCCTCTTCATGGCTGAGGTAAAGATGACCTCAGAAGTGAGACCATGCAGGTCACCTGGAAACTCAGGGTAGCACATAGGGCAGCAGGCTTTAAACGGAAGCCTCAGTTGTATCCTAGGTTACTCCATAGCTCTCCTTTGGGCCAAATTACAACCTCAGGCTTCAGTTGAAAACTGGGTGATAAGCATGGGATTAAGATTAGGTTAGCTGTGAGAGTCAGGAGAGTAGCCCACATACAGGGTAGCATCGCTAACCTGTAGCAAGCATTTCAGTTAGAAGCTGGAGGTCCCCTTGGGGGAGTGAATAAATGAGTAAAAGTGAGCGGGGAAACTAGAGTGGTGATTTTCCTGTCTTTTGAAAACTCCGGTGTCCAGGACATTTTTCGTATCTTGTAAGTAACTCTAAGGATTTTGTCATATTTATGCTTATAAAATAAAATTAAAGTCTGCTTAAATTTAACAATCCAGAAATGAGTAAAATGTGAACATAAATGGAAGGTTCCATATGGCCATGGATTTTTGTTACATAATACTGTGTGTGCGTGCGTGCGCGCACGCATGTATATATATACATCTGTATTTGGTATTAATTCATAGCTATTTCTAGAAACTTCAGCCATAGGGCAATGATAATATCACTTTTAAAATGTTTTGTTTTGTAGTATTGAGTAGATTAATTGTTCCGTGTGTTCAAACCCTTCAGTGTCTCCTCTGGTATGACAGTCATTTCTGTGCTTTACTTCTGCCTCCCCCAGGTTCTGTATTCGTACTCAATCGGTTTTGTGTACATTCTGTTGGGATTGTCCTGCACGAGTGGACTAGGCCCTGCAGTGGCATTTTGTTCAAAGGTAAACGCTAATCGCATTTTTAAAAGTAAACACTTTACACTTAATAATTTTCTCTGTACTATTTTTGCCTAGTTAAAAAAAAAGCTATTGTTAATAAATAATTTGGTCACTCTTCAAATGCAACATTACAGATCAGAAATGAAAGATCTTAGAAATGATTGATATTTAATTTTTTATCCATTCTCTACCCTGTAAGTTAATTTTTGAGAAATTCATAATGTACAAATCAAGGGTTTTTCATTTCATCAATATTTTCCCATTAAATAAAAACTAAGTATTGTTTGCTTGGCTGCATTGTGGAATGACTTATTACTGCTCAAGAGGCTGATTCAAATCTGTGGCTTGATACCATAGGATACCTCAGGGCTTGCTTTGTGTTTTCCTAACAGGTCATTTTTCTTCTTGCAGAACCCTGTTCGCACCTATGGCTATGCCTTCCTCTTTTCCCTCACTGGATACTTTGGGATCTCCTTCGTTCTGGCCCTGATTAAAATCTTTGGTGCTCTTCTTGCTGTAACAGGTAGGAGACTTGCTTAGATTAGGAAGTAAACACTACAGTTTTCTCATGTGCTTACAAACACACGGGTATGACCTCGTGCTTAAAAGGAGTACTGTTCTCCCGCTTGTGCTATGGTAGCTTGTTTTGTCTTTTAGTTTCAAAGAAAATGATGTTTGGTCTTAATTTCTCATTTCGAAGATTGCATTTATTTTCTTTGTGCAGTGCTGAGGCCAGACCCTTGGCCCTCAGCATGCTGGGCACGCACTCTACCACTCGGCTGCACCCCAGCCCTGAAGGCTTCATTTTTATGTCAGATATATACATTTTCATGAAAAACGTTAAGCACATTAGAAAAATTTGCTGTAACCCCTTCAGGGAAAACGCTACCTTCATATACTTTTAATTGATTACGGAAATTCCACTTTTCTCGCACTTAAAATATGGCAGGTGCATTTTATAGTTTGCAAGCCTTTCACTGGGCTGTTTGTTAGCACCAGCCCAGATCACGTTCTCGCTTCCGCAGTGATGACGTGTCCGTGCCTGACGCTAGAGAGGACTGCAGCTTGTGTGTGATGTGTTTGGGAAATGCATAGCAGTGAGGGGCGCCAGTGATTGTGTACTGCATCGCTCTCCAGAGCTGCAAGTGCGCATTCACCTCCACGGTATAGGCAGAAATACTTTCACTGTCAAATAAGAGGCGGAGACAGGCATAATTGTAGCTAACACAGATCCTTCCTGTGTACGAGTCACCATTCCGGACAGAAGTCTCACCGCAGCCCATGCACTGTTACTTTTCTAATCCATGCCCAGATTTAAACATGAATGTGGAAAAGTTAAGGGCTTGGGTGACAACTTGCTAGAATCAAGATTCCAGGCAAAGCTGTCTGCCTCCACGCCTGCATCTTCACTGCACCTCCTTGGTTGGCATGGTGAGAGACCGGGTGGTCCTCAGCACCCTCCTACCATCGCATCCTCCTGTGTGCTGGGCAGCAGGATGGAGTCTGAGAAGGTGAAAGCCATAGTGTCCTCTAGTGGAAGCTGCCTCAAGATGCTGTACTCCTCGAAACAACACATTGATCACTTTTTTTTTTTTTTTGGCCAGATCCTGAGACTTATGAGCACACCTAAGTGTAGGGGAGACAGGAACATATGCCCAGCTGAGTAGGTCTCCCAAAGGCAGTCGTTGCAGATCAGCCCCGGCTTGTGCTGAGCGTAAAGTGCAGGAGAATAGGGGTGAAACGAGAGAAGCTGCGTGAGGGTAGAGACCCGAGTGGAGACGTGTGGCTGCCCCTCTGCCTGGGCTGAGTTACACTGAGGTCAAAGTGTGAAGACAAATGTGCAGAGAGCAGCACTGTCAGAATTGCTGTCCCTTTCCCGGAGGTCACCCCAACTAAATCCTGTGAACCATCATGAGGTGTGTGACTGCATTGGAGGCTGGAGCAGGATGAGCAAGACATGGCAAGACCTGTCTGAAAACCACAGAAACCTGACATTAGTGAACCTCTCACTGTGTTAAAGGGTAGCCCTTGCTCTACCTAATCATGTCTTTATGGGAAAGCCTCTGGTTGTGGCTCCTGCACCCCGTGGAGCTGATGAATACTTAAACACGGGTGTACGTCGATGTTAATTGGATCAGTGCCAGTTCTCTATGAAACCATTAGCAACAGAACTTGGTTGGCTGTTGGTTGGTCAGTTGCATTGTCTCCGGCACCTTAGAAGTTCTGCCATATCCAGAGCTATAAATATTTGTGGAATAAATAATTTACAAATATTGCCAAGATAGTAACGTACATCTAAATCTTTTTCCCCCACAGTGACAACAGGAAGAAAAGCAATGACCATAGTCCTTTCGTTCATATTCTTTGCTAAACCATTCACATTTCAGTAAGTACCTTTTAATTCAGCAAGTGTCTCAGAATTTAGATGTCGTCTCTCATGTTTTGTCTTAAACAGCATTACTTTCTAACTTTTGAATCGCCTAGCCAAAGCCCAGTTGTTGCAGTGTGACTGTGAGAAAGGAATCTAGGATGCAGACTGATTGTCAGTTAGGTGTGCCTGACCATGTGAGTGACTGTGAGGAGTGTGTGCTCCAGTGTGAGTGACTGTGAGGAGTGTGTGCTCCAGTGTGAGTGACTGTGAGGAGTGTGTGCTCCAGTGTGAGTGACTGTGAGGAGTGTGTGCTCCAGTGTGAGTGACTGTGAGGAGTGTGTGCTCCAGTGTGAGTGAGTGTGAGGAGTGTGTGCTCCAGTGTGAGTGAGTGTGAGGAGTGTGTGCTCCAGTGTGAGTGAGTGTGAGGAGTGTGTGCTCCAGTGTGAGTGAGTGTGAGGAGTGTGTGCTCCAGTGTGAGTGACTGTGAGGAGTGTGTGCTCCAGTGTGAGTGAGTGTGAGGAGTGTGTGCTCCAGTGTGAGTGACTGTGAGGAGTGTGTGCTCCAGTGTGAGTGAGTGACTGTGAGGAGTGTGTGCTCCAGTGTGAGTGACTGTGAGGAGTGTGTGCTCCAGTGTGAGTGAGTGACTGTGAGGAGTGTGTGCTCCAGTGTGAGTGACTGTGAGGAGTGTGTAAGCCAGTGTGAGTGACTGTGAGGAGTGTGTGCTCCAGTGTGAGTGACTGTGAGGAGTGTGTGCTCCAGTGTGAGTGAGTGTGAGGAGTGTGTGCTCCAGTGTGAGTGACTGTGAGGAGTGTGTGCTCCAGTGTGAGTGACTGTGAGGAGTGTGTGCTCCAGTGTGAGTGACTGTGAGGAGTGTGTGCTCCAGTGTGAGTGACTGTGAGGAGTGTGTGCTCCAGTGTGAGTGACTGTGAGGAGTGTGTGCTCCAGTGTGAGTGAGTGAGTGTGAGGAGTGTGTGCTCCAGTGTGAGTGACTGTGAGGAGTGTGTGCTCCAGTGTGAGTGAGTGTGAGGAGTGTGTGCTCCAGTGTGAGTGAGTGAGTGTGAGGAGTGTGTGCTCCAGTGTGAGTGAGTGACTGTGAGGAGTGTGTGCTCCAGTGTGAGTGAGTGAGTGTGAGGAGTGTGTGCTCCAGTGTGAGTGACTGTGAGGAGTGTGTGCTCCAGTGTGAGTGACTGTGAGGAGTGTGTGCTCCAGTGTGAGTGACTGTGAGGAGTGTGTGCTCCAGTGTGAGTGAGTGACTGTGAGGAGTGTGTGCTCCAGTGTGAGTGACTGTGAGGAGTGTGTGCTCCAGTGTGAGTGAGTGAGTGTGAGGAGTGTGTGCTCCAGTGTGAGTGAGTGAGTGTGAGGAGTGTGTGCTCCAGTGTGAGTGACTGTGAGGAGTGTGTGCTCCAGTGTGAGTGAGTGAGTGTGAGGAGTGTGTGCTCCAGTGTGAGTGAGTGAGTGTGAGGAGTGTGTGCTCCAGTGTGAGTGAGTGTGAGGAGTGTGTGCTCCAGTGTGAGTGACTGTGAGGAGTGTGTGCTCCAGTGTGAGTGAGTGTGAGGAGTGTGTGCTCCAGTGTGAGTGAGTGTGAGGAGTGTGTGCTCCAGTGTGAGTGAGTGTGAGGAGTGTGTGCTCCAGTGTGAGTGACTGTGAGGAGTGTGTGCTCCAGTGTGAGTGACTGTGAGGAGTGTGTGCTCCAGTGTGAGTGACTGTGAGGAGTGTGTAAGCCAGTGTGAGAACTAAGGGCAGGTGTGTACTCTAGTGTGACTGTGTGTGGGTGCATGTTTCTGATTTGGGTGAGTACAGTGGTGTGCGTGTGTTAAGTAAAGGATTTTCTTTCTTACATACAAATATATAATTTATATGTTTAAAATTTTTCCTGTGAAGCCTTTATTTATGGCTGCTTTGCACAACAATAAACAATGGAAAAGTATTCTGTAAATTGTATCCTAATGACTTAGTGTGTGGCTCTTTGTGAAAGTGGTCAGCAGTCTTTGCTATCTCTGTTTAAAAGCAGTTTGTTAAAACATAGGTCAGTAATTGGGATTTCAAACCTAGTTTAAAAATACGTAATTTTAAATAATATTGTAAATTTTTACCAGTGTACTACAGGTCATTTGTTGTCTATAGATTACTGTTCTTTATGCCTGTGATAGTATATTATAGTAATTAAATTATGATGATCCAAGCTGGGTGGTAGTGGCACACACCTTTAATCCCAGCACACGCCTTTAATCCCAGCACTCGGGAGGCAGAGGAGGGGATGTTAGTTCGAGGCCGGCCTGGTCTACAGAGCTGAGTTCAGGGCAGCCAAAACTGTTACACAGAGAAACCTTGTCTCAAAATCACCCCCCCCCCCAAAAAAGATGATTCTCTGCTTCGTGCAGAATGTGTCCCTTTTTATTTTTTTATTTTTTTTTTTTGGATGTGATTTTTTTTTATTTTTTTTTTATTTATTTATTTATTAAAGATTTCTGTCTCTTCCCCGCCGCCGCCTCCCATTTCCCTCCCCCTCCCCCAATTAAGTCTCCCCCCAGCCCGAAAAGCAATCAGGGTTCCCTGTCCTGTGGGAAGTCCAAGGAACCCCCACCTCCATCCAGGTCTAGTAAGTTGAGCATCCAACCTGCCTAGGCTCCCACAAAGCCAGTGCGTGCAGTAGGATCAGAAACCCATTGCCATTGTTCTTGAGTTCTCAGTAGTCCTCATTGTCCGCTATGTTCAGAGAGTCCGGTTTTATCCCAGGCTTTTCCAGACCCAGGCCAGCTGGCCTTGGTGAGTTCCCAATAGAACATCCCCATTGTTTCAGTGTGTGGGTGCACCCCTTGCGGTCCTGAGTTCCATGCTCGTGCTCTCTCTCCTTCTGCTCCTGATTTGGACCTTGAGATTTCAGTCCTGTGCTCCAATTTGGGTCTCTGTCTCTGTCTCCTTTCATCGCTTGCTGAAGGTTAATATTCAGGAGGATGCCTATATGTTTTTCTTTGGGTTCTCCTTATTTAGCTTCTCTAGGATCACTAATTATAAGCTCAATGTCCTTGGTTTATGGCTAGAAACCAAATATGAGTGAGTACATCCCATGTTCCTCTTTTTGGGTCTGGCTTACCTCACTCAGGATAGTGTTTTCTATTTCCATCCATTTGTATGCAAAATTCATGAAGTCCTTGTTTTTTATTGCTGAGTAGTACTCTAATATGTATAAATTCCATACTTTCTTCATCCATTCTTCCATTGAAGGGCATCTAGGTTGTTTCCAGGTTCTGGCTATCACAAACAATGCTGCTATGAACATTGTAGAGCATATACTTTTGTTGTATGATAAGGCCTCTCTTGGGTATATTCCCAAGAGTGGTATTGCTGGGTCCAAGGGTAAGTTGATCCCGAATTTCCTGAGAAACCGCCATACTGCCTTCCAAAGTAGTTGCACAAGTTTGCATTCCCACCAGCAATGGATGAGTGTACCCCTTTCTCCACAACCTCTCCAACAAAGGCTATCATTGGTATTTTTGATTTTAGCCATTCTGACAGGTGTAAGATGGTATCTTAAAGTTGTCTTGATTTGCATTTCCCTGATCGCTAAGGAAGTTGAGCGTGACCTTAAGTGTCTTTTGGCCATTTGAAGTTCTTCTGTTGAGAATTCTCTGTTCAGCTCAATGCCCCATTTTATAATTGGGTTGATTAGCCTTTTACGGTCTAGTTTCTTGAGTTCTTTATATATTTTGGAGATCAGACCTTTGTCAGTTGCGGGGTTGGTGAAGATCTTCTCCCAGTTGGTGGGTTGCCTTTGTGTCTTAGTGACAGTGTCCTTTGCTTTACAGAAGCTTCTCAGTCTCAGGAGGTCCCATTTATTCAATGAGGTCCTTAATGTCTGTGCTGCTGGGGTTATACGTAAGAAGTGGTCTCCTGTGCCCATGTGTTGTAGAGTACTTCCCATTTTCTCTTCTATCAGGTTCACTGTGTTCAAACTGATATTGAGGTCTTTAATCCATTTGGACTTGAGTTTTGTGCATGGTGATAGATATGGATCTATTTTCATTCTTCTACAGGTTGACATCCAGTTTTGCCAGCACAATTTGTTGAAGATGCTCTCTTTTTTCCATTGTATACTTTTAGCTCCTTTATCGAAAATCAGGTGTTCATAGGTTTGTGGGTTAATGTCAGGGTCTTCTATTCGATTCCATTGGTCGACTTCTCTGTTTTTATGCCAATACCAAGCTGTTTTCAATACTGTAGCTCTGTAGTAGAGTTTGAAGTCAGGGATGGTAATGCCTCCAGACGATCCTTTGTTGTATAAGATTGTTTTGGCTATCCTGGGTTTTTTGTTTTTCCATATAAAGTTGATTATTGTCTTCTCCAGATCTGTGAAGAATTTTGATGGGATTTTGATGGGGATTGCATTGAATCTATAGATTGCTTTTGGTAGAATTGCCATTTTTACTATGTTGATCCTCCCAATCCAGGAGCAAGGAAGATCTTTCCATTTTCTGGTGTCCTCTTCAATTTCTTTCTTCAAAGACTTAAAGTTCTTGTCAAATAGATCTTTCACATCCTTGGTCAGAGTTACCCCAAGATATTTTATGCTATTTGTGGCTATCGTGAAAGGTGATGCTTCTCTAATTTCCCTCTCTGTTTTCTTATCCTTAGTGTATAGGAAGGCCACTGATTTTTTGGAGTTGATCTTGTATCCTGCCACATTACTAAAGGTGTTTATCAGCTGTAGGAGTTCTTTGGTAGAGTTTTTGGGGTCGCTTATGTATACTATCATATCATCTGCAAATAACGAGAGCTTAACTTCTTCTTTTCCAATACGAATCCCCTTGATCCCTTTGTGTTGTCTTATTGCTATTGCTAGAACTTCAAGCACTATATTGAAGAGGTATGGAGAGAGTGGACAGCCTTGTCGTGTTCCTGATTTTAGTGGGATGGCTTTGAGTTTTTCTCCATTTAATTTAATGTTAGCTGACGAAAAATTGTCTGTGTTCTACTTCCCTGGGACAACTAGGCAGAGTGCTGGGTTGAATGTATAATGTAGCCTTTGATAAATAGGACTCTGGCATTTAAAGTATAATCTTAAGTCTTCTGGTAAGGTTTTTTACTTTGAATGTGCTAATTAAGAGCCCTCAAGTTTAAATTAGTTTCACTTTGTATAACTTTTATGTATATATTCAGCATAATTTTTTTTAATTTTTGTGTAAATAGTGTGTTTTGATCAACTCCATCTCCTACCCCACCCCAGCCCCACTTCTGTCCCAACTTCATGTGCCCTCTTCGTTAACCATTGAATCTACTTGGTGCTGCTAGTACGTGCATGGGTATAGGGCCATCATGGGAGCGCAGGCAACCTACCTGAACTAGATCCTGAAGAAAACTGACACTCTCCCTCAGCATCCTTCAATTATCAATGCCTTAGCCAGGGGTGGCACTTTTGACTGCTTATATTTTTTGTCAACTGGACACAATCTAGAGTCAGCTTACCAGAGGGAATTAAATTGAGAAAATAGCTCCATCCCGTTAGCCTGTCGTTAAGCCTGTGGGGCATTTTCTTGACTGATGATTGATGTGTGAGGGCTAACTCCCTGGGCAGTGCCATCCCCAGACAGATGGTCCCGGAGTGTGTGAGAAAGCAAACTGTGCCAACCAGGAGGAGCAAGCAGGTAAACAGTGTTCCTTGACGGTCTGCTACAGTACTGCCTTGAGTGCTCCTGCCTTGGTTTCCCTCTGTGGAATGGGACTCAGGATGTGTAAGCCAAAGAAAACCCTTCTTCCTCAAGTTGCTGTGGTCATGGTCTTTACCATACATAGTCGTGGAAAGCAAACCAACGCAGGCTTTGTGAGCCTTTCTCTGTTCCATTTAACACGTGATTCTGATACTATTTTAGACCTCTAATAGCAAGTTTTGTGTGTTTGGTTGGGTTTTTTTGTTTTGTTTCGTTTTTTATTTGTTCATTTTGCTTTTTCTTGTTTTTGTTATGTTTTGTTTTGAAACAGGGTTTATCTGTGTAGCCCTGGCTGTCCTAGAACTCTTAGAACAGACTGGCCTCAAACTGAGATCTGCCTGCCTCTACCTCCCAAATGCTGGGATTAAAGGCATGCACCACTACTGCCCAGCTAAGAGCAAGTTTTTATTTGATTGAAATTATTGTGGACTGACTACCACATGTCATAATTAACAGTGAAGTGTTACCATGTTAATTTTAATATCTAATTTTTCATTTCATTTAGGTATGTATGGTCTGGCTTGTTAGTTGTTCTTGGCATATTTCTCAATGTTTACAGCAAAAATATGGATAAAATAAGATTACCATCAGTGTACAATATGATGAACAAAGCCATGGATGTGAAAAAGTCAAGGACGTTGGCACAGACTGTGTAGGCACTGAGGTAGCCTACTTAAACTAGAATCCTAAGGGAGCAATCATTAATCAGTTGACTTTCCAAAGGATTGGGATAAAAACCAAAGCATCTGAAGACTGCTGTTGGGTGAGCCGGCAGAGGTTTGTGACGTCAGCCTCTGCAGAACACAAGCTTGACCAGCTCCGAAACAGTCCAGAGCCGCACCCAGGACGTGTTTCAGTGAAGTCAGTATGAAGGAAAGCGCTTGCTGGCAGTGTCCTGCGCATTTCACTGGAAATGGACCGTGTTGCAGGACTGATTGGAAATCCTTCCGGCGTGCAGCACGGCGCTGTGTAGTAGCGCACTGTTTCGTCCCCATTCCATTTTGGTGGTGTTATTTAAATTGCTTCTCTGTTATAAGAGTGAACCGATGATTTAAAGTCTAGAGAAAATAGAATTCATTTATAAATAAAATTATCCTGTGATTTTTTTAAATGCTGTTTTAATAAAATTTGTTATTGAAGAAAATGGAGTTGGGAAGGCTTAACATGCTCTTTAAAACTTGAGTTTTCACTCACAATGTAAAAATATTTTTGAGAGCACCCTTGTCTGTATGCACAGGGTAAAATGCTTAAAGGAAGTACACTAGAATTACAGGGTGCCATGATGTGTGGCTTTAGTTTGGATGTTTTAAGGGCAGGGCAGACGTTAACATGTTAAAAAAAAATCCTATTCTTCGTATAAGGATAAAGTTTTCTTTGAATGGTGGAGGTGAAGTGGGGTGCACTTAAACCTGGGTAGATTTTGCAGACCCAGACATTTTTTTTTCTCAGACTCTAATATAATTTCATAGTCTGGATAACTTAGATCTCTGAGGTTTCTTTCTGGCAGTTCTAGATGCTATGATGTCCACACTCAAGATGCTAGCAAACCTGCAGGGCTGCCTCCCACTTTCTAGATGGCATCATCGTCTTACTGTGTCCTCAGGTGTTAGCTCTAATCCCATCATGAGGTCTCTACCCTCATGGCTCAGTCTCCTAATGCTGCCACTAGGGAGTTAGAATTTTACAGGTGAATATAGGCTACATAGAGATTCAGATCATAGCCGTATTACTCACGTAGTTTCGAGTCAGGTTTAGTGCCTTTCAGTATTGATTTTTGTAATTGCTACATGCATCTGCTCACTGTGTGTGTGTATGAACGCATACGTACTCACATTCACACACAAGTGCATGCGTGTATAAAAGCTGTTACCCTTCATTTTCAGCATAATGAATATGATTAAAATCCTTAGTGTTTATGCTGTTGGTGACATCATATTTTTTATGTTTATTCTTAAATTCTATCATATCCAAATGGATGCTTACCCTCTCTTTTGCTGTGGAAACAAAAACAGAACCTCTTTTCCAAAGCAACATATCCATAGACCCAAACTTTGAAGTTGGTTTAACTTAGCAGTCCCCAGAATCAAATGTCTCTCTGTAGTCAAAAAATTCAAAGAAAACACAATAATATACACATGCCAGACGCTCCGTTTATATTGCATCTTTATGCGACTTATTTTCTTTAGTCCTTTAATCTGACTGTCTCTTTAAAGACTTTGCTTTGTTTTTTAAAACTTTATTTTTTATAACTGTCTGTACTCTTTTCCTTCTCTCTCCCAAGCCTTTGTATATTTTTTGAACATACTATAACCCATTCAGAGATTTATTTCTGTCTGAATCTGTCTTTATTGCGTATCTGTAAGCATTTTATGACCAGGAGCACCTTTTTTTTTTTTTTAATGCTATGCAGGTGTGGCTAGGACCAAGGCTGCCTGCCCAGTCCAGCATGGTGGAGGAACGTTCCCCACCAGCTCTGCGAGCCATGCTCACCAGCTCAGCTCTGGGGATGCCGCGGGTTTATATCACCATTGAGCAGCTAGCAGCACACTGCTCACACACCCCATATAAGTGCAGAACCTCCCAAAAGAGCGTTGTGCTGCCAACACAAACCAGGAAGCCTTCCTTAAAGAAGCCCTGCAGTTTTTGCCACTAAAGCGGAGCCAGAAAACCTCTTAAAGGAGTTGTGCCTCTCCTTGCTGCCAGCAAACAGAACCTATCTGAAAATATGCTGCTACCAAGAAGCCTTGCTTAACTCTGTTCTTTTGTGTCCAGAATTCCTTCCCAAACTCTTAGGTTTTATGTGCATGTAGTTGCCACACATTGGTGCACCATTTGCTCAGACCCAAATAATGACACAGAAACTATGTTAATTACAACACTGTTTGACCTATTAGCTCAAATTTCCTATTAACTAACTCTTACATCTAAAATTATCCCATTTCTATTATTCTGTGTATCATCACAAGGCTGTGGCTTACAGGGTAAGATTCCGGCATCTGTCTCCTTCTGCAGCTGTATGGCATCTCTTTGACTCCACCTACTTTCTCTCTATATCTCTTTTCAGATTTCCCGCCTGGCTGAAAGAGCTTTATTCATTCATCAATGGTAATAAAACATATTCACAGCATACAGAGCGGAATCCCACATCAGGGCAGTAGTCTAATGCTTTTAATTTCAGCAGTTTATTTTTAGATTAAAGACACTTAGCCTTGCTTGCTTGCACCAGCCATCTCTCTTCCTGTGTTAACACGAATTTTTATATCTCTGGCATAACTCTTTTACTACATGATATCATTTGTTCACCTTTTTTTGTGGGGGGGGGTGGACAAAGATGAGCCAGGCATTGGTTCTGCTAGATTTTCAAGATGCAGGGTAAGGTAAGAACACCCCTACTCTGAAGAACCCCAGTCTTGCCAGTCTTGAGAAGAATTGGTATTATCATGGAAACTGGGTCGGTGTCTGTGCAGTAGGAACTTGTCTTTTTTGTTTGTTTTTGGTTTTTGAGACAGGATTTCTCTGTGTAGCCCTGGCTGTCCTGGAACTTGCTTTGTAGACCAGCTGGCCTCAAATTCACAGATTCGCCTGCCTCTGCCTCCTGAGTGCTGGGATTAAAGATGTGCCACCACCCCTGACTTAGTCTTAACTTTTAGTAATGAATGCATTGCCATCACTATGGGCATATCTCTAAGACTTAAATACGTATCTAAATTTGAGGAACTTGGTAGTTTTTTGTGTTTTGTTTTTTACTCATTTGCAATCCTGAGGATTGACCAGGTTTTATGTGTGTTAGACAAGTGTTCTAACATTGAACTATATTACTACCCTTTTTTTCTTTGTTTTTGTTATGTGTGGTATATATATGTGTGTACAAGTTTGTGTGTTTGTGCATATATTTCATAGGACTCCAAGGACTTGTCTTTTTACAAAGTTTCTAAAGACATTTAACAGTTTTCTTTCCACCACTACCTCTTGGCAGATCTGTCTTCTGGTCCTGAGCTTTTACACGGTTCCCACCCTGATGCTCCTTGCTTATAGGGAGAGAGTTCTTTACTCCTCTGTCTATCAGCTGACTTTGTTCTATCTGTGCTGGCTGCTGTGCACCCATTCCCCATGCAGGTGCTCCCGACACCCCTGCTGTGCACCCATTCCCCATGCAGGTGCTCCCGACACCTTCGCTGCACACCCATTCCCCATGCAGGTGCTCCGGACACCCCTGCTGTGCACCCATTCCCCGTGCAGGTGCTCCCGACACCTTCGCTGCACACCCATTCCCCGTGCAGGTGCTCCCGACACCCCTGCTGTGCACCCATTCCCCGTGCAGGTGCTCCGGACACCCCTGCTGTGCACCCATTCCCCGTGCAGGTGCTCCCGACACCTTCGCTGCACACCCATTCCCCATGCAGGTGCTCCCGACACCTTCGCTGCACACCCATTCCCCATGCAGGTGCTCCCTACACCCCTGCTGTGCACCCATTCCCCATGCAGGTGCTCCCGACACCTTCGCTGCACACCCATTCCCCATGCAGGTGCTCCCTACACCCCTGCTGTGCACCCATTCCCCATACAGGTGCTCCCGACACCTTCGCTGCACACCCATTCCCCATGCAGGTGCTCCCGACACCCCTGCTGTGCACCCATTCCCCATGCAGGTGCTCCCGACACCTTCGCTGCACACCCATTCCCCCATGCAGGTGCTCCCTACACCCCTGCTGTGCACCCATTCCCCATGCAGGTGCTCTGGACACCTGCTTTGCACCCATTCCCCGTGCAGGTGCTCCCGACACCTTCGCTGCACACCCATTCCCCATGCAGGTGCTCCTGACACCCCGACTGCACACCCATCCCCATGCAGGTGCTTTCAATACCCCTGCTATGCACCCATCCCTCATGCAGGTGCTCCCTACACCCCTGCTGTGCACCCATTCCCCATGCAGGTGCTCTGGACACCTGCTTTGCACCTATTCCCCATGCAGGTGCTCCAGACACCCCTGTTGTGCACCCATTCCCCGTGCAGGTGCTCCCTACACCCCTGCTGTGCACCCATTCCCCATGCAGGTGCTCTGGACACCTGCTTTGCACCCATTCCCCGTGCAGGTGCTCCCGACACCCCGACTGCACACCCATCCCCATGCAGGTACTTTCAATACCCCTGCTATGCACCCATCCCTCATGCAGGTGCTCTGCAGAGGTTTCTCCAGAACCTCTCCGTAGTATTGTGTTGGTTTATCCTGGAATATACAGATGTGTTTGCCTCTGGATTCTACTAGCCTTTCCCCCACACTCCATTTTTTCCCATCTCCCTCTGTGCTGGTTGATCTTTGTCACCTGACACAAATTAGTGTTACCTGAATTAGGAAACATCAATTAGGGATTTGACTCCATCAGATTGGTGTGTGGGCATGGGGAGGTGGAGGAATATTCTTGATGAATGATATATGTAGGCATGCCCAGCCCACAGTGGTGCTGCCACCCCTGAACAGGTGGTCCTGGGTTGTATAAAAAAGCAAGCTGAGCGAGCCATGGACAACAAACTGGGAGGCATCTCCCATGGGCTCTGCTTCAGTTCCTGCCTCCAGGTTCCTCCACTGCTTGAATCCCTTCCTTAGCTTCCCTAAGTGATGGACTGTGACCAAGACATGTAAGCCAGGTGAACGCTTCCTACCTCAAGTCGCTCTTAGAATGTTATCCCAGCCACAGAAACTGAACTAAAACCCTTCCCACTCTATGGCTCTCCTTTCTTGTCTTGTTTCCTTTCTCCTGTCCCCATTTCTCACCCTCCCTCTCTTCCTCTCCCTCTGTCCCTCTTGATGGGTCTCCTCCACTCCTCACTCCCTCCCTCTCAGTTTCCCTAGGATGTTTCTGAGATTTAGAAATTCTCCTGAATCTTCCTCTCAAGGATTTACACTCGTGATTTTTCAGGTTTCCCATTCTGCTACATATAAATAAAAGAGCTTCTTGGCTGCTGTCTTGGCTGAATTTATTTCAGAGATGTTTCAGTTGCCAGTATAATTTGGTAGAATTTAAAGGTCAGCAGTATTTGTAATGTTTGTGATTTAAATAAGGATTTCAAAACTGAAAATTAGGTGATAGAAATATAAGCCGTTCTCTCCTAACAAACAGAAGGTGATGTTCATATTATAGCTGATTAGAGACAGTTGTTTTAGTATAGATTCCCAATGGATAGAGTTTAGAAAATGTTTCTTCATCATAAAGCTCTGATAATTTCAGATGACATAAACCCATACACCTTGTCAGAGTCCCCCAAACCTGTTTTCATCTTGTGTAAATCATTGGAACAAAGTCTAGAGAAACAGGAAGCAGAAGAAATCACTTGTATTTTTCAGATCTTAGTACTGGGCCTCAGGCAGGAAAGCACCTAAGACTCACAGGCGGAAGAGACCTGAGATACTCTAAGGAACTACATAGTAATCTTCCTTCTAAAGCCCTCCTCTATAGCCTATGTGATTTTATCCAATGTGCCCCGCATAAGATACTCCAGCACCATCACAGGCTGCATCAATGCTGTCCATTTAGAAGACAGATCGGAAGCACCAGCCCTGTCATTCTTGGCTTTGCAATTGAAGTGTAAAATCTTGCCAGAGTGGCAATCCATTGAAACAAAACAGTCTTGGAAATGAAGCCCTAATTTCCCTTCAAATGGCCATTTCTGGTTCTTTCCTTTCTAATTACCATTGTAATGAAGTGGCCGGTATTATGGGAGGAAGTGATTTCAAAGGCAGCAGTCTCTTATTATGAATCATACTCTTGATTTTCTACCCTAATGGGAATCAGCCTTAGTTATAGAAAATGCACGTACAAACCCCCTCTCCACTGAGACTGAAATGGTCCCAGAACTACAGATCCTTCTTTCACTAATTGTGGCTCAGAGAATGAGTAGGCTTCTGAGCATTGCACTGTAGCGAAGCTGATCCTCACCAAGGCATTGTTTCCAATCCCTGGGGTCTGTTGCTCTCAACCACAGATTCTCAGTGCCTTAGAACACAGCTGTATTAATATCCTATGAAGCCTGTATTGATATTTTGTTTGTGATTTAACAACTAAAGCTTGTCTGAAGATCAGAGTGCAGAGTTAAGCCCCTAAAGGCCAGGGAGTGGTGGCACACACCTTGGGAGACAGAGGCAGAGGGATTTCTGTGAGTTCAAGGCCATCCTGGGCTGCCAGATTGACCTGTCTAAAAACGAAACAGAGCTCACACAAAGGTGATCCCAGCACTTGGGATCCCATGTCTTTATTCCCAGCACTAGAGATGGAGACAGGAGTGATATGACTGGGTAGAGAGAGGAGTATAAAGTGGAAGGAGACAAGAGCTCCTTGCAGTCTGAAGAGACAGTCGGAGGACAGGATCGCCCCTTCAGTCTGAGCCGTGCTAGAGGCCAAAGGTCTCTAATGGCTGGCTGCTCTGCTTCTCTGGTCCTTCAGCTTTCATTCCCTAACATCTGACTCCAGGCTTTATTTATTAAGATCCATTAGACTTGGTGCTACAAAACCTACTTGTCTCAGAAAACCAAGGACTCTTGTCTGACTCCCCCCTCCCCAGCCACAGTCCTTGGCACCATTCACTGTAAACAGGCACCTCCCCTTTTTTATTACCTGTCAAAGTTCAGGATCTCACCTTCATCAATTTAAATGGCATTTCTCTTTTCACTTTAATTGCAGCTCCACATGGACGGGATTCCGATCCTCGGTTCCCTCAAGCTTATTTTTCATTCAGTTGTTCTCAGTATGCCACTGCTCCTGGTCCGTGAGTTGTGGTATGGTGACAGTTGTGGTCATCTGGGTCTTGAACACCTGATTAAACTGATTGCACAATGATTTGCTCCAAATAGTGATAAATATGCACCAAACTCCTTGGTTTCAGTGATGTCACACATCACAAATAAGATAAGCCATCTACGAACTGGGTCTGCGATCTAAAACACGGGAGAACTCCCAACAGCAAAACACAGAAAGTTTTGCCCGTGGCAATTGCTCGTTTGTGCATCTGGAGGTTTTACAATGTCCAGCTGTAGGGAGCGTAACACTCGCCACTATTAGCACTGGAACAATTTAGAACTGGTGATTGACAACAGGCACCTGTCTTCCCTGGGCCTTTCTGTGTCTGATAGAACTTGAAGATCTTTTCCAAGGTCATTCTTTGACCCACACATCCCTTGATCAGAGATGCATTTACTGTAGCTTCCTGGGAAAAGAAAATTCAAAGTGCCCCTTGTAGCAAAATGACCTCTGTTTTTATGTTTTTATTTGGAGGTGTAAGATATGAGTTTACATACAATCCCTGCTGCTTACTGGTTGTGGAAAAATTATTTAATATTTTTCTGAGATCCTGCAGGTAGATGGAAAATTCTGGAGTTAAATTTGTTAAGTGTATATAAGTTTTATAATTCAGTAATATCCTCAATTCTTGTCTTGTAGTCACTGCATACCTCCGCACTCAAGAGTTTGTTACTAGTTGGGAGATTAGCTGATACTTTACCCCAATACCTGATTACAGGTAGCACACAGGCCCCTCCTTTCTCATCACACAAAGTATGGCGCCAACTTCATTGATGTTCGCATACTGTTCCGGCATCGTTTGCTGGAAAGATAAGCTTTTCTCTATTAAACTTTCCAATGAACTACCCATGGATCCACCTCTGAAGGGTTTCTATTCCATCCATGTATCTATGTGTAAGTCAGTGCTGTCGCGCAGCTTTGTTAGTCTTAAAATACTCTGGTAGACCCTGTATAATTGTTCTGCTTCTCATGTGTGTATGATACGCGGTCATTCAATTTAGAGCCAACTATGGCTTTGAAAGCTATTGTAGGTTGTACCTCCTACAAGCTTCAATTTCTCACTGTGCACTGTTGGTATATAGAAATGCAATTTTTCCTATACTGATTAGGCTCTTATTTCCAATGATAAAATTTCTACTGGATATTATATGCATTCTACAATAATGGTCTTCAAAGCTGATCTTCAGCATCCCCTGAAGAATTGTTTACACGTTTTCAGACCTCATCCCCTACAGGTTCTTGGCCCACAGCTCTGGGATGGATCTAGGAATCTGTGTTTATGACGCTTCCCTGGTCCTCAGTGAGGTTTGGGAATCACTGTTAGGCATTTGTGGGTATAAATTATTCAACAGCTGTGACAAATATAACCGATTCACTCCCCCCACAGACATGACCAGCCTGTGCTCACTCCGCATTTTAATTAGATTTCTGGTGATGGATTTGCACTGAAATGCGTGTTCTGAACCAGCCCTTCGTTTTTAACCAAGCACACATGTTGGAAATTGAGCCAGATCATTTGCTGAGCTTAGACATTCATTAAAGCTCAATCTATAGCCAGACTTGGCCAGATTAGCACATATTGCTAATTATTTGAGTGAATTATATGGACTTGCTTTGGATATGGAGCAGATGAAGAGATGCTGGCTGAAAAAGAAGAAAAACAAAAAAAAAATCTAAAACTTTAGAATTGGCTAAATTCTTGAATGGTTGGGTGAGCTAAAATATCCAGATAAAGGAATTGTGGCACCAAAATCACATTGAAGGAGCTTTGTTTAAGTGACTTTGAGAGATGGAGTGTAGATTTATTGCTAGAACACTCTGATTTTTACAGAAGAGCCCAAGACAAAGAATTTCAAGTTTGCTTCCCAGGGGATCAGAAGGGGGAAAAAAAGCCTTGGGGACCGTAAGCAGTCCCTGTATCCTATGTCCCTTCTGTCTATATGGCTACTTTTTGTTTCTTCTCTTTCCTTTTTTGTCCTTCTTAGTGAGGAACTGCCCTAAATGAGACCCTACTCATCCTTCTGGATGGCCCTGGAAGTCACAGGGATGGCCAAGTATCCCAGAAGCTCTCTTGTAAGATTGGGTTGGCTTTACTATCAAGTGGGCCATGGTGGTGACTAATCTTCATTGTAGACTTGACTAGATTTCGAATACCCTTGGGTGTATCCATGAGAGTATTTCCAGAATGTTTTGACTGGAGAAAGATGACACACCCTGAATGTGAGTGGTGCCATCCAATGAATTAAGATCCTGTACTGATTAAAAAGGCAAAAATGAGCTGAGTGGCAGAAGCCATCTCTCTACTCCCTGAGTGCAGATGGGATGGGACCAGCCAGCCACCTCACACCCCTCCACCACAATGATGTGTCCCTTTAAACTCTGAGCTAAAATAAACTCTTTTCATCTCAAGTTCTTTTGGTCAGGAATTTGCTCACAGTAATGATAAAAATAACTAATATTGAGAATTGGTGTGAGGCAGGTATGGTGGTGCACACCTTTAATCCCAGTACTGGGGAGGCATAGGCAGACACATCTCTATCGGTTGGAAACCAGCCTGGTTTGCACAGCAAGTTCCAGGACAGTCTAGACTATAGAGAGAGATTCTATCTCAAAATAATAAACAAAGAAATAAATCAGAGAGGAGAGGAGAGGAGAGGAGAGGAGAGGAGAGGAGAGGAGAGGAGAGGAGAGGAGAGGAGAGGAGAGGAGAGAGAGATGGTATGTGGAATTGCAAAAGAAACAGAAAGTAGAGGACTGTCTCCTGAGGTTATAAGAGGAAAATGCTAGTAGGAACTGGGCTAGAGGTCATTCATGGGATATTTTGGATAAAAGTCTGACTATATTCTGCTGGTATTTGGAGAACTTGAGTGAGGATGACTTCAAAAGTAATGGACTAAGTTGCTTGTAGAAAAAAAATTCAAGACAGCATAGCATTGAGGCTATGATAGGGCTATTGTTCGCTGCTCTTCTGCATGTCTTCTGTAAGAGAGGAAAGGCATAGCATGAATAAGTAAAAGTTACAGACAAGACTGTGAAAGGCAGCAGTAATTGTTAAATAGATTATCCCCTTTAAAGGGAAACCTAGTGTTCTGTGAGGGGGACAATAGGAAAAGTGCCCTCCGGGCAAGATCCATCCATCAAAGGCTCCAAGCAATGAAAATGCAAATTCCTTTGAAAGAGGGGAGTCACTGTTGAGCAGGCTGCTGAAGGGCTGCCCTACTGGAGAAACTACCCTCTAGGGACTTGTTTTCCCAGGCTTGGCTTCAGAGACTCACAAAGACAGCTGCAACTGTGGCCCACAGACAGGGACCAGGTTGTCTCTCAAAGGGACAGGAAAATGACCAAAACCCTGCTAGGTAAACACCAAACTCTGTATCTCAAGTCTAATGTCAAAATGCTTTCAGACTTCAACTCCTCTTACCTTTGTTGACTGCAACACACTTCTTTCTCTTGGGCTGGTTCTGCTCCCTGGTAGGAGCTTTCTTTGGTAGGTATACTGCAACTCTGGCATCTCCAAAATTTTGTGGTCTTCAAGGTAATCCAGGTTCCACCTTCATAGCTTCACACAATGGTCTGTCTGGGCCCCATCCAGGGACACCCCTGCCAAACACCTGGTCTCCGCAGTTTTCCTTAATCACAGAGGAAAATTCCATAACCCCTTCCTTGTATCCTTGACTCTAAAGCCAGAACCATGTGGCTAAAGCTGCCAAGTTCTACTGCTTCCTGGGACTAGATTACGCCTTTACCAGCTTTCTGTGTTCAATGGTTTCCTTCAACTGCCAAAGCCTGGCTGACCTGGAACTTGCTATTTAGACAATAGTTTTTCTGGTTGGGGGTTACCACAACATGAGGAACTGTATTAAAGGGTCACAGCATTGGAAAGGTTGAGAACCACTTGCCTTGGTGGCTTAGAAAGATTGAATACCTAAAACTCTTCAGGTAAGCCTCCAAATTACTGCTTTTCAGAGTTGGTGCTGATGAGTGTCACAGACTTAAATGTGTCCAACACATATATAGTCTCTGAGTTCATATACAAAAGTTCTGCCCCCAAGTGTGGTTTGTTTCTGGAGACGGGGCTTATGAGAATCAAAGGAGGTGATCAAAGGATTTGAGGTCCTAAAGCAATAGTGCCAGCATCCTTCTGAGAAGAACAAAGACCACCAGAGAAATCTTTCCATCTCTACTCAGAAGAGAGGACATGGGAAGACAAAATGGCACAGTGACCTGTGAAGAGAGGACCCACCAATTCCCAACCCAGGCACCTTGATCTTTGGCTATCACCCTCCAGAACTGTGAGAAAAAAAGCATCTGTTGGTCCAGACACCTAGTGGCTGGTACTGTATTGTGGCGATCCCCACAGAGTGATCCACTCAGCAGGACAGAACAATGTGTTATTTGATGGTGGTCTTGAATTTTGAGCACTGGTTTAAGGCACCACTTGCAAGAACAAAGACATAAGATGTATTGAATGATAGGCTGTAAAGTCTGTCGTCATTCTCCCGTCTCTACACTTTTGTTTTCATTGTAGTTACTTATTTCTCGGTTTTATAGTGCTGGAGATTGAACCCAAGCCCCCGTGCAGAGTAGGCAAGAGCAAGAGCCTCACCACGGAGCTCTAACTCTATACTAAAAGTCTATAACTTTAGATATTACTCAAGTATGTATGCATTTGTCTATAGAGATTTTACAATAAAACTTTTTGTTCAATTTAATGGTCCAGAGCAATTTGAATATATTTATTAGTTGGAGGAGGGGGCCGCTCTTTCATTTCCCAGCTGCCCAGACCCTAAAAAAAATCACACAGAAGCTGTATTAATTAAATAGCTGCTTGACCCGTTAACTCTAGCTTCTTACTTGCTAGCTCTTACATCTTAATTTAACCCATTTCTATTAATCTGTGTATCACCACGTGGCTGTGGCTTACTGGGTAAAGTTCCATCTGGCTCTGGTGGGGCTACATGGCTTCTCTCTGACTCCACCCTTCTTTCTTCCAGCATTCAGTTTATTTCTCCCCTCCTAGCTCTGTTCCCCTATAGCTTGCTAGAGGCCCAAAGCAGTTCCTTTATTAACCAATGATATTCACAGAATACAGAGGGGAATCCCACATCATTTACCTCTTATATTTGTTTCAGATATACAATCTACATAAGTGATCTCAATGGCTTATTTATCATATTGTGTGTGTGTGTGTGTTGTGTGGTTTGTACGTGTGAAGATGTATGTGTGTTTGACTGTGTAAATATGTGTGCATGCATGTGTGCATGCATACATGTGGAGGCCAGAGATCAATGTTGGGTGCCTTCTTTGATTGCTTTCTGCTTTATTTACCGGAGCAGGATCTCTTGCTGACTCACTATTCTGGGAGAATCTCCTGGCTCTGTTTTGCAAGCCAGGGACTGTAACTTTTTTGTTTGTTCGTTTGTTTTTGGTGTTTGTGTGTCTTTATTTTTATATTTAATATAATTTCAACACATTTCAATATTCCTACTATACAGTATGAATCCAATTCTGCCTCATTTATCTTTATTATTTTTATATTTAATACAACTTTCAACATATTTCAATATTGTTACTATCCAATGTGAATCCAGTTCTGCCTCAGTTATCTTTATTATTTTTATATTTAATACAGAGACTTTAGCATTTTATGTGAGCACTGCAGATGCAAACTCTGTCTTCAGAGTTGCAAAGCAAGGATTTCACCTGTTGAATAATTTCTCAAACCACTCATACTATTTTCCCCACAGTTTTAAGGATTTCATCAAATACTGTGGTACTTTATCTACTTTTCCTAAATGTTCAAGTATTTTGTTAGACTTTATGAATATATATACTTAATAAAATACTTTTAAAAGATTATGCTCTTATGTTATATACATATTCTACTATATACAATTATATAAATAAATTATATATAATCTACTATATTATTATAAATCTACTATATAAAATTATATACAATTTTAGATGGTGTAATTTCCATTAATCCTTAAAGTTCCCTGAAAATAAGCTATTATTGACTGTTGGATCTGTTAAAGAATTTCTAAAATCTCTGCTTCCATGATCTCCACACTCCATTCCTAAGGAATAAAGGTACCCATTACAATAATGCTAGTTTATTTTGTGTTTTGAGATCTCAGTATGTAGCCCAGGCCGGTGACCTTACAGCAACCCTGATGCCTCTACCTCTTGAGTGTTGCCATTGTGGATGTGAACCATGACATTGTGGGTGTGGACCGTGGCATTGTGAGTGTGAACCGTGGCAGTGTGGGTGTGAACCGCAATACTGGACTATCATGCCAATACTTCTTTGCTTATCCTCAGGATCAACAAGAGCTCTAAAGGCCAGCATATTCTACTTCACCAATAAGTCCCAAAGTAATATAAAAAATTGACATCAGTTATACCATCTGTCCCAAGCAAGTTTTTACAAGAGTGTGTGGTTTTGCTCAGAATTCTGGAAAGAGACCATGTATTAGTTCCATTTCTATTGCTGTGATAAAACACTGGCCCAGACAGTTAGTAGAACAGCTCACTTTAGGCTTACCATTCCACAAAGCTAAAGTCCGTGGTGGCAGACTGAAAAGTGGTGGCAGGAGCAAGAAGCTAAGCGCTCACATTGTGAGCCACAGGCACAGAGCGAAGAGAATGAAATGGGAATCAACTTTAACACCCCCAAAACCCGATCCTGGGGGCATAATTCCTCTAGCAAGGCCATATCTCTAAACTGCTCAAAGCAGTGCCACCATCTGGGGACCAAGGATTCAAACGCCAGAGGCTATGGGGAACATTTCTCATTCAAACCATTCCTGACCACAGTGGAAAAAATTTATGCACAGTCTCTGTTATTTATTTCCACCAGTTTCCTGATTTATTTAAATCTAGAAAGGAAGACAATATCTTCAAGTTTTTTACAATTGTAACATGGTCTAGGCTAATGCAATCTGTTGAGGTTAGTAAATCAGTTAACTAGAATTAAAATTTAGAATCACTATACCTATGAAGTTCAGATTTCAGTACAAACATAGAAAATGGTGCAAGGAAACCAAGCGCATCAGAAACAGACAAAGCTAGTAATTTTAAAAGGGTTTGCATTAGCTGATCTAGCTCATCAAGTATTGCATTCACCTTCTGTGATATTGGCTAACTTGGAGCAGGTGGTTTTCACAGCCCTAGTCATGTAGCATCTAGGTGCTTCACGTCACATGACTGGAGACTCACATCACACAAGCCTCACAACAAGAAGGTCAGAACAAGACCCTGAACTCTGATGGCCTTGCCGATCAACCCTGATGTCTTCAGAAGGCAGAGAGGCTCAATTGCTGTTACCTCCCCTTTCTCCTCTTTACCCTTGCTCCCTTTCAACACCTCCTCACAAGCCTGCATACCCATCAGTCCTTCTTTCTCCTGGGGAAAGCATTTATGTCCTGCCACCGTTAAACACAGAGTCTCCTACTAAAGTGGACCAACATCCCAGCCTGTGCCTCCGTCCTTCACTCTCACTGTCTCCAACACACTAAAGGAAGACACTCATTTTAGAAAATGGTTTTTGTTGTTGTTTTTCACACTAATGGTTTAATGGTTATTGTAGTTATAGAAAACCGTGGGATAGGTGTAATAATTTGATACACATATATTACATATGATAAAAAACAAATGGGCTAGTTAGCATTTCCAGCTTTTTAAGCTTTGCTTAAACTGACTAATGCGATAATTGTACATTTATAAAGTAACGTATAGCTTTTTTTCTTTTTTCCTCACCAGATAATTCCATCTACCTAGAATCTCAGTTTCCACCAAATTCGAGATAATTCCTCTTGTAAGATTCCTGATAGACATAACAACTGCAAGAAACTTTTTGTCCTCCTATGTCCACCCCCCCCCCCGAACTGTATCACTGACTCTCCTTGGTCATCAGGTAGCATACTATGCATGCCTGCTTCAACATGGCTCCCATCACACATCTTCAAATTGTTTCCTTATTAGTCAGGTCCACCTTGAACTTTATAACAGGGACCCTGTCATTTCTCTTTGCGACTGTGTCACAGATGGGTGAGAGGAACCGTAAATGCTTATTGAACTGAAATCCCTTCTCCCTTCCAGAAGCCCTTCAGTTCAGCCTGCCCAGTCTTTCACTTCTAACTCAACTCCACTCAACCCTGCCCCTGTGTGACTCCTTTTACCCTTAGTCTTTCCCTGGACCTGTGCTTTGTATCTTTCAACCCTTATTTGATGCAAGTATTATAATATCCAAAGCTGACTAATAGGCCTGCTGGGTGGAAGCTGCATCTTAATGTTTTCACACAGCCTCATGCCAGGCACACAGAAGCTTCTAGCATTTGCACTTCAATTTTCTTGAGTCAGGGAGAAAGCACTCTGGGAAGAGGGAACAGACCAAGTTCTCCATAAGGTGATCATCTTTGCAAGCCCCAGCACCATTTTTAAACAAAACATTTTCCTTTGTTTAACAGAATCACTAATATCGTCCTCATCCCCATCCTCGTTCTTATTATTATTAGTTGCCAAATAAAACACATCTATCCTGCAGCTAAGAAAGGCAATAAGAGCCGTGACATGCTTCTGAGTGCATTTATTAGTCAGAGCACCCGTCTTTTACATGCTCAGGTCTTTAATATGCATGAAACAATGTTCTCAGATGCAACAGATGATTAAAGAAATATATTAAAGCATCCATTCTGAATGAAGACACTCGGACACGGTGATTCCCAAGGCTCAGGGCAGCGACGGGGAGTAATGTCAGCTGAAGTAGGTCGTTTCTCCTGAGAGAGACGCTGTGAAGATTGCTTTCGGTCTCTCTCCTTTCTCCTCTCTCTTTCTCTCTCTCTCTCTCTCTCTCTCTCTCTCTCTCTCTCTCTCTCTCTCTCTCTCTCTCTCTCTCTCCCTCTCTCTCCCCCTCCCTCCCTCCTTTGAAAACCAAGAACTTTCAGCATGGAGAGTCAGGTTTTCTTCCTTTTTTCCTTTGTTTTCTATTTTAAGGATGGTGGGTGGGATGCAGAAGAACCATCCAGAAAAAAAAATACCAAGAAAAGGAGTAATTTGTCCTAATGGTACAGAATAATTCTTGCAGGATAAACTTTCATAAGCTGATGTGGGAGCCCTGCCACTCTTATTTCAACAATAAGCCTCAAAATTTAACTTGTGACTCAGTTCAGGATCCCATTTGTTGTTTAAATATTCCTGCATAGATTTTCCTTATTAATAAACAATAAAGAAATAATTTATCACTGAGAGGGTATGGTTTGGGGAGTGGGGGAATGGAGCTGGAGGTTCCAGTTAAACAGAATGAATGATGAAAAACACAACAAAGACTGAACTGGTCCACTGGTGGAAGAGTGGCATGAATGTTATGGGAGTAACCAATCACTTTCTGCTTGATATAAATGCATTCCCACAAGGTGGAGAACTGTATCTTTAATGAAATATAACTAAATAGGTTGTGAGATCCGAATTAACAATGGCATTGTCACAGATCATGAATTAGATTAGGTATCAAAATGTAAACACACAGTAGTACTGTCTTATCAGTTTATTGAAAAATAAATTATTCAATACAGCGAGGTTATCTCAGTTGTTCTCATTTAAAAATTACACTCTTGTCAGACATGGTGGCACATGATTTTAGTCCCAGAACTCAGCAGACAAAGGCAGACAGATTTCGGTGAGTTTGAGACAAGTCTGGTCTACATAGTGAGTTCAGGCCAGATAGGGCTACAATAGGACTAGTGAGACCCTGTCCCAAAAATGGATACATACTACATGTTACTGAAAAATAAAAAGTGTCAGGAAAGTTTCTGAGAGTCTGCAAATAAGCTAGACATGTCTGGACACACCAGTAAACCCAGCTCTTGGGAAACTGGAGAAGAAGATCCAGAGTCTGGAACCAGCCTGGGATATACGTTCTTAAGACAGATTTTCCTGTCTTCCAGTCTGCAGCTTTTGTATTAGATACAATGGAAACCATTCCTTCTACAATATGATTTTCATTGTGTTTAATGGCATTTGGTAGATCATTACTCCATGGTGTTGGTCAGACAACACCAAGAGTTCCAAATGAATCGGCTAGAATTTACTCTATAGGAAAGAGAATGGCTGATGATTTTGGAACCAGGGTAGGATTTGATGAAAATGATGTGTGGAAAGTCCAGGGATGGAGTCTTATACAGGGTTGGTAAGAGGGAGAAAATGAGTGAAACCATGAGTTTGGCATGTCTCTAAGAAGCTCTGAGCAAGACTGGAAATAGGAGGCAAGGCTGGAGACTAAATTACTCAGTTGTGGGTATGTGCTTATCAGGTGCTCAGTATTCTAGGCTGATGTTTCAAAAGCAGGACCGGCCCTGCTTACCATTAGGAAGGAATGGTGATGGAGTGGTGCGATGGCTTAGCTCTCAGCAGAGAAACTTCTTTTTGTGGTGGCTGTTCGTTAATCCAGACATTCAAAACTCATCATATTGCAGAGACTAAATGGCTATGGAGTGCCCAGGTCTAAATTGGACATCAATAGCATATTCCTCCTCTCAAAACTCAGGACACAGCAGGAGAGAGGAGGAGGAAAGATTGTAAGAGCCAGAAATCATGAAGTACTGCTTCAAAACAGGATTTTCTGGATCTGACCTCGCTGTCGCATTCATGAGTTCATATCAGCTGTGGTTGCCTACACAAGACCTGTACAAGATGAAGTCAGTCAGCATTCCAGCATGGGTGGGGTACAGCTCATGAGGACCCCTCTCTAGCTGAGGAGTTATGAACAGTTGATGGCTACAGGTGAAGGGAGGGTCAGTTTTCTTTAAGCGTGTGGCCCCTGATGGTCTTACACCAAACACATGAAAGTGAGCAGGAATGTGCTTAGGGGTGTTGACCAAGTTTTCTGTCCCACCTGGTCACTACAGCCGTTCAGCCCCCAAAGAAATACACAGAGGCCTACATTAATCATAAACTGGTTGGCCTAGTAACTCGGGCTTCTTATTAACTCTTATAACCTGGATTAGCCCATCAATCTTGTCTGTGTTAGCCACGTGGCTTGGTACCTTTTTAGTTGAAGCAGTCACATCTTGCTTGCTCTGTGTCTGACTTCCTGTCTGTCTGGGTAAGGACTGCAGACTGACTCTCTCTTCCCAGAATTCTCTTGTTTTTATTGTCCCACCTCTACTTCCCGCCTGGTCATCCCGCCTATACTTTCTGCCTGGCTACTAGCCAATCAACATTTTATTTAAAAATAATACAAGTGACAAGATACAGACCATTGTCCTACAGCATGAGGGAATCAGAAGGAGTTAAGAGACCAGGGAATGGATTTGATCAAAATACATTGTGTAAATGCATACAATTTTCAAAGAATAAATTAAAATATCATCTTTTTCTGTTTTTTCCAGTCAGACTTTCTCTGTGTAGGTTTGGTGCCTGTTCTGGAACTAGATCTTGTAGACCAAGCTGGCCTCCAACTCACAGAGATCTGCCTGCCTCTGCCTCCCAAGTGCTGGGTAAAATATCATATTTAAAAAGAAATCGTGGTGAGTACATTCTTGCATTAAGGAGCTGATTGATGCTGAGGGAATGTTTCAGAAGATTTAAAGATCCATCCACAATTCACAATTAGAATTAACCTAAGAAGCGAACACATTAAAAGTATGCCCATAAGTCCTTACAAAACTGTTTTCTAAACCACTGTTTCCCTAGCTGTCCTTAGAGTCCACAGAAGAGACAGGGGGCAGGCTAAGAAACACCCTTGACCAATTGTGCTAGAACATGTGAAACACTAATGCTCATTTCAGGGATCAGCAGCATGGTTCTATCTGCATCCCATGTGCCCGCTTTCATCTATGACAATCAGATCCTCACAGTGGAGATGATGGTCTGGAAGCACAGAAGAGTTTCATCTGGCCCTTCAGAGTGAAAGTCTTCTGTCTGGCTGTGGTGGTGCATGCATTTGATCCCAGCTGAGGTGAGAAGATTTTTGTGTGTTTGAGGCAACTCTGATCTATGTAGTGAGTTTCAGGCTAGCCAAGGATGCGTAATAAGACCCTATTTTATTTTTTTAAAAAAAGAAAAATAGTTTACCAATTTTATGGCATGCCATGGAAGGCAGATGCCACTTTTGTCTAGATGTGAAGTGTCCCTTGGTATTGAAGGCTTACCTCCCAGGATTGTGCAATCTGGGAGGTGGTGGAGTCTTTAAGAGGTGGTAGTTGCTAGATCATGGGAGGGTTCCCTGAAAGAAATCGTGAGACCCTTTGCCTTTCTTATTCCTGTGTCTCTGTAACTGTGTTGGACCTTCACTAACAGTCTCCCCTGGGCTCTCTTCAGAGACTCAGATCCTGCCACATGTACCAAGCCTCAACTTCTCTCCATGACCCCCTCAAATCTCAGGTTTCTATTAAAACTGAAACTATACATTCACCAGTGACCTATCCTGGTTTCTCATGCTGCCAATCCTCAGCTACCCACCATGACCCCTTCATGCCTTCAAAACCTGTCCAGCCTGGGAAACTTACACTGTGCCAAGTTTGGCTCCAGCACAAGATACTGCCTTGGCCCTTTCTCAGTAGACCCAGTGTAGAAATAGTGAAGGAAATTTGGGGATCTCACTAGTATTTAATTTATAATGTTTCAACTTAGCTGGGAAGACCCAGGAGGGCTAGAACTTGATCATGGCCTGATTTAGTCCATGCAAGGAATTCAGAATAGACTCTGAATTTATCCAGCCATGGATAAAGCTGAAAATACAGACACAGACAAAGTCTTCACTCGCAATTCACCTAAGATTCAAGTCTACACCTCTGCTCGTGGTCTTCATTAGTTTATCCCAGAATTCAGTGTGCAAGACACATCCACAACACTGATTATGCAGGCATGTGATTTGTAGGGTCTGGTGGTAAAGCTGGATGTTGATAGATTACATTGTCTGGACTGTTTTAATTAGATGGTAATAATGTTAAGTATACTGATTTAAATTACAACCCACTGTGGTTATTTTAAAACACACCATTTGGATATGAGGGTGAGCTGGCTGTGATATATGCCCGCCTCACTGATCATTGGCTACCTGAGTGTCTCTTTCTTCCCCTACACTTTCAATGTACTGAAACTGAGCACTCAGTTGAAGAGAATGACCCTCCCTGGATGGAGAAGAACCCAGACTTCAATCAAGGCTATAGAAGTAGCTGTACCCCCTAGTAGGACAACCAGAAACGCTTTCAAGGTTAAAATGCACCATTGGCCTAAACAACCCTCATTCCTACCCTGAACTCTCCACTGACATTAATGCCTGTGTATTTTTAAACTGAAAATAGTCCTGAACGAATCACGAATTAAGATTTGTTGTAGTTAGTCTTTTGATTTCTAAATACATATGTGTGTATTTGTAATATATGTGTATTTATACATGGCATACTTAATAACATATTAAGAGATATATCCAAAAATAACCTCTTCCCAAAATATATAGCGAATAAAGGAAGCACAAACATTTTGAATATGAATAAAAATAAAACAAAAGTCATTTATAACATTATGGCATAATGATAAGTTGTTTCCAGTTAATTAAAGAGGTATTTTTCCCCATCAGAGAAATAAATACAATATCTTGTTAAGTAAGTATTTTTAGGAACACTGTAACTCAGATGAAGCATACCTGATGTGGGATGTCCTTCTGAATATGTGCTGCTTTTATTGGCTAATGAATAAATTTGATTTGACCTATGGAAGGGCAGAATATAGCCAGGTTGGAATATATATATATATATATATATATATATATATATATATATATATATATAGAGAGAGAGAGAGAGAGAGAGAGAGAGAGAGAGAGAGAGAGAGTGTGTGTGTAGGTGGAGTCAAAGAGACACCTTGTAGCTGCTGAAGGAGACAGATGGCCAAACCCTTACCCAGTAAGCCACAACCTCATGGCAATACACAGATTAATAGAAATGGGTTAATTTAAGATGTAAGAGTTAGTTAATAAGAAGCCTGAGCTAATAGACTAAGCCGTGTTGTAATTAATATAGTTTCTGTGTTACTATTCAGATTTGGGTGGCTGAGAATGAACGAGCAGTCTCTACCTACACATACCTTTGCTTTGGGTACATCCATTTTGTATGATAATCAAAACCATTGTTTGCTCAGTTGACAACCTTCTGGGCCCTCCTAGACCAAAGCATAACATGGTAAATTAAATACAGAAGAGCTAAGAATGCAGCTTTTTAATTTTTGTGGGGTCCTGAGATACTGCTGGTAACTTTTGAACTGTGTTTTATTGATGGAGAAAGATCTGACTTGTGATATGGCTGCATTTAAATCTGAGTGAAAAATGATGATGACTAAGTGGTGGTGGTGGTAGTGCGTGTGGTGCTTGCAGTGGTGATGGTGGTAGTGATGGTGGTGGTGGTGATGGTAGTGGTGATGGTGATGATGATGGTGGTGGTGATGGTGGTGGTGGTGATGGTGGTGGTGATGGTGGTGGTGGTGATGTTGGTGGTGGTGATGGTAGTGGTGATGGTGATGATGATGGTGGTGGTGATGGTGGTGGTGATGATGATGGTGGTGGTGATGGTGGTGGTGGTGATGGTGGTGGTGATGGTGGTGGTGGTGATGTTGGTGGTGGTGATGGTAGTGGTGATGGTGATGATGATGGTGGTGGTGATGGTGGTGGTGGTGATGGTGGTGGTGATGGTGGTGATGGTGATGGTGGTGGTGGTGGTGATGGTAGTGGTGATGGTGATGATGATGGTGGTGGTGATGGTGGTGGTGGTGGTAGGTATGGTGGTGGCAGTAGTGGCCGTGGTGGTGGTGATGATGATGGTGATAGTGGTGATGATGTGACTTTAGAAACAACAGCCATGCCAGCATCCTCCTGTGCTACATTGAGACAGCCACTCTGTGTTTGTATTTTTGCTGTAAAGAGATCTGTCTCCTATTTTGGTCAGCTGCTTTGCCACAGTTTTACGCACACACACACACACACACACACACACACACACACACCCCAAATGGGCTCCCCACCCTTCATTCACGTCAGAACTCAACAGTTTGAGCAGCACAAATATTCTGCAGTCACTCATGAAAAGAAATTTTTAATAATAAATATCTAACAATTAATGGGCTGGTAGCTGCAATTGTCTGCAGGGCATAATATCTAATTTCCTTGCAATGTTTCATATCCTCACTTTTCACGCTGCAACAGTCTATCATTAAAACCAAATGCAGGTTTCTATCACTTTTATTTATTTTTCAAATCAACTTATAAATCATTGCCAGGCCTTGTTATAGATGAGTTCTAATAAATTATCGGCTGTGGACAAATTCTGAATGTTAAACACTTCTTTCTCTTCCTCCGGCCCTGGGTCTCTGTCTGTTTCTTGCTATTGTTTTTCCTCTCTCACTCTGAGAGCGATGTCTATCCCCAGCCCTCTAGGCCTACATACCTCAGTGCCTGTCCTCTAGGTGCAAAGAACAGAGAGCCCTTGTGCTTAATTATGTTCTATTTAAATAATGCAAAACCACATTTATTTTCAGAGGAAAATACCAATATAGGAGACAAGAGTCATTTTACAGTCCTTGGGAAATTTACCTTCCTGAATTTCCACAGAGAAATCATTTTGTTTCTTCGTGCTCTCCTTGCTTTCTTCATAGCTGAAAGTCTATATTTCACCTCCGTCGGGCTCTGAGGTGCCCTGGCTACCTTTCTCAAACTACCTTGACACTTCTAAGAATGTCCTGACAGCTGCGGGGGTAGCTAAGGGAGTGGAGCCAGCACCTGGCTCTCTGCTCCCACTGAATGGTGTTGGCAGAGCCTATGGGAGACAGAATGTTCTCTGAGTTATAGTGGAAACCCAAGGGGCAAAGAGTCTAAAGGGTCACCATTGTCACAGTAACCTTAAACACAAATAAGGAAATAACCCCCTAGCCGTGGTGTATCTGTACTGTAGATACTTGGATATTTTGCTGTGAATACAATGAAAGACCTGGAAAAGCAATCAGAAAAATAACTGTAGCAGAAACATGACTTCTTGTGCTTATTGAATAAAAGAAAGTTATGAAAAATTTCTTTGAGAACTATGTTTCAGGCATTGTACCAAGCTCTCTCATAACTTTTAGCTCTGGGAGGTAGGCAGTGCTGTTGATCTCCACTGAAGAGTCCACTGTTGGAGAACTCAGTCATTAATTTAAGTAACTTGAGCTTGGCTTGGACCTCTTTCAGGCCTGAATCAGTGGAAGACACAGATGGCTTCCCTCCACCCCAACCCCAGGTCTGAATGGGGCAAAATCAATCAGAAGCCACTTGACCCCTTCTAGGCTTGAATCAGCAGAGGACATAGATGCCCCCGCCCAGACTTCTTGATCTGGAGTGGGAGACAATCAACCAGCAGCTGTTCGGCCCCTGCTGGGCCTGAATTGGTGGGGGACACAGATGGCGACTCCCCAGACTTCTTGGATTGGTGGGAACACATCAACCAGGAGCCTGCCCTAAACCTCTGACATCAAGGATTTGGGAACTGTCATAGTTAGTGCCACCCAAGGTGTCTCGGCCTGGGTATGGGAGACGGGGAGGCAAGAAACAGTTCCACACCATCCCTTGCAACTTGGGCAGACAGGACTCAACCAAGTGCCACCTGTGACCCAACCAAGAGCCCTGGCCTGAGCTGCTGCTGCTGGCTATGTCTGGGTCCATGACCCTGCTGCAACTGGGGTCCGCGATGACATCCATGACCCATGTTCACACAAAGGGTCATTGGAATCATTCTGTGCTGAGCCCCGCAGGTTCTTCACTGGTTCTGAGTGGCAGGCCATGCCCCCTCATTGGGTACAGCAACAGAAGAGCTGGCCCTGCCCCAAAGGGAAGAGCACTCAGGAAAGATGGCCCCGCCCCTCACCAACCCTGACAAAGGGTCATGTAAGCTGAAAGCTAAGAGATAGGAGGTAATAGAGAACGTGCACAAGTAGACAAGAGGGATGATGGCTCAAAATGTGAGGTCAAATGATGCAGGCAGGTCACAAGGTACACAACCATAACAAGGGTTTGGACATTTGATGAAAGCAGAAAGGGTTTAAAGGGAGGAGTGTTTGATCTTCTGGTGTTTCTCAAGCTCATCCTGTGACCAACGGAAGAAAAGGGGACTCTGTGAAAAGAGCTGCAATCAAGCTGAGAAGTGTCATTCAGTGGAAGACTATAGAGCCTTGTGCTAACTGCGAGACAGGTGAAACACATAAGTGGTCCAAAGTGCCAGAGGCTACTCAGGAGGCTGACAAAATGAGAGGAAGTTTGTAGTCTGGATTTCCCCAAATAAAGCTTGTTAAGAACCTTAAAGAGCAGCTCGAAAGATGATTTAATGGTTAAGAGCAGTGCTTTCTGCTCTTCTAGAGGAATTGGAGTTCAGTTACCAGCACCCACAATCCAGCCGCTCTAAACTGCCTCTAACTCCCAGGCACATCACCCCACACAAATACAGACATACACAGTTATGAGATTGGGAGTTCAAGGGCAAACAAGGCTCTATAGTAATACCTTGTCAAAAAAGAAGGAAGGAAAGAGGGAGGGAGGAAGAAGGAGAGAGAGGAAGGAAATTCACCATGACAACTTTCAAAACAGAATAGAATTGACAAAATCTTAGTATGCCCAGAACCAAGATTGAGTAGTTATTAATATTTTGCCCCATTTACTTTATCTCTCTTGTTTTTCCCTCTTGTTTTAAGTGGTGCAGTATTTATACTGCACTGGTTATCATCAACTGTCTAGAGATGATTTGAATTCTACTTAGGATTTGCCATTCTATTAAAGGGCTTTAGTGTCTGTGTATTTGTGGGAGCCCTGGACATGTCCTGCCCCCACACATGGATATTAAGGAAGGTCTACACAAACAAATACAAGGATATGTCTACTTTTCCTTATAAAGGGGTATTACTCTTACACGCTACTATCCAGTGTGCAGCGTTAATTGACTAAACTTTTGTGTAAAGAATTCAATGCTGCTTTTCAGGTTTAAAAACAATTTACTACAAATGCTGCATTGCTCACGTCTGCTTGTCTTCATTCTAAACATATCTGCCCACTTTGATGACCAGTTACTGCGAGGCACCCACCCTCCCTCACCTTAACTACCCATCTCACGATACTGCAAGATCCCTGGGCCAGCTGCCGCCAACGCCCATGACTGGCTCCAAGTATAAATCAGAAACACCAGAGCAAGTCCTAGCCACAGGGAAGGTGTCTCACCTCAGACAAACCATTCCAACAGTGTCCGTTTTCCAGGTCTACTCAGAAGAAAGGTGAGAGGTGTTCTTTCTTTGCCCTGTTAATGACCATCAAATACGGATTTTCCAGCATCGTCCACTTCATGCTCGTTGCTGTGTCTTCTCACTCCAGTGAACTCTCCTTGGAGTTTTCTATGAATTCATCTTCCCCTCACAGTTCCACTCAGATTTAAACTTTGCCAAGAATTATTTCCTGGCCATTCTAAGCCTCTCTTATAGAACTGTGGACTCTGAATGTCACGGGTTGTCTCAAAAAATCTTTTTATTCTCTTTAGTACATAGTATGCTACTAATTATAGCTTAGGTTCCTGGTAAATATCTGTTAAGTGGGTGAACAAAAGTGTAAGAAGCGCCTGGTTTGCACAATTTGATGCTAAGCTCCCATTATCTCCCACCCTGTTGCTCTGTTCTGCCCACTAACTCTGCTTCAGTCCTCTGAAGGCAGTAATCACGGCCATGCTTTCACACACATCCCTAGCTGATATTTCATATCATGGAAAGCCTGCTCTCTGTGTTAGAATACTTTAAAGGTTACCATCTATGCTGGGCTACAACTCAGGGTGCAAAGCAGTTCCGTGCAGGTGTGAGGACCTGAGTTCCAGTCCCCAGAACCTATGGATGAAGAGCTGGACGAAGTAGCGTGCTTCCGAAATCCTAACACACCTAGCCTGAAATGGGAGATACAGAATCTCCGGAAGCTTGCAGACTAGCTAGCCTGGAGTACACAGAGACAATCAAGGAGAGAGAATCACAAGGTGGAAGCCTGAGACACAAGATTGTTCTCTGGGTTCAACACAGGTGCACACATGCATCCAACACACACACACACATGCATGCATGCACACCACACATGATTATTATTTTATTTTAACCTAACAGTATCTCCAAGAGATAGAGATTTTTAAATTATAGCAGTTCCCTTCATTTGTAGTATCACTTTCTACAGTTTCCCTAAACAATGATCTTATAGAGTCTAAGAATATTAAATGAAAAATTATGGAAACAAACTCCCAAGTTTTAAGCTACTTTTACTGCAAGACTATTTTTAAAACTATTCTGCTATTGAGTTAATTATTGTAGCTTTAGTATTTATTATGGCATCTAATTATGAAGTACATTTTATCATAGGCATATATATATACATATATACATGGGAAACATGTATGTGTGTGTGTGTGTGTGTATATATATATATATATATATATATATATATATATATATATATATATATGGGGGGAATGCTAGTATCCATAGTCATCAGGTCTATCCATGGTGCCAGGTATCCGTAGGGTCTTGAAATGCATGCCCTGAAAGCAGGTAAGCAGGAGACTATGGCACTCATTGACCTCCCTTTTAGAGATCTTAAATGACAATGGTGACTGATGCAGAAATGTTACATGAATATCGAAAACATGAGTATACAACCGCCAAAGATTTTCTGACTTAAAGTTTAATAATCCTTTGTTGTTTGAGGCTTGTCATCATCCAATATACTCAAAAATGAGACATCACCCATTGTTAAGAAAATTGATTTAAAAATTCCGATACTGAATTCAGTACAAGTGTGCAGTTTGCTGGTGGAATAACTAAGTTCAAAATAAAAGCAGACGGGGTCTGAAGGATGACTCAGTGGTGAAGGACACTTGTCATTTTTGGAGAGGACCTGAGTTCGGTTCCCAGTACTCAAAGTGGGCTGCTCAAAACTGTAACACAATTCTAAGGGGTCTGATTCCTTCTTCAGGTCCCCGGGGACACTTGCAAACACATATCTGTGTCCAATAGATAAAGTAGTGTGGTTCTGAAATCCTAGCACTCCTATATTGAAATGTGAGGTCAGAATCTCCAGCCTGAAGCTTGAAGGTCAGCCACCCTGGAGTGCATAGAAGGCAATAAAAGAGAGAATCTTCTCTTAACCATGTGGAAACCAAGGATCAACGGTCAAGGCTGTCTTCTGAGCTCTACACACATGCCATGACATAAACATATGTGCCACCCCCCACATACACAAATATTATTATTTCATTTTGGTATACACACACTCATATACATACACACATATAAGATAAATTAATCTTTAATGATAAAATAAAAGAGTTGAGCTTCCCAACAACTCCAGATTGCTTCCCACCTGGGAATTTATATTACATGTTTATAAAAGTATAACTTCAAAGTAGGGAAGGAAGTGCATAAGACACTGTAAAAGTAAAATAAGTCTACAGTTGTAGGGATAACTGAATTTTTAGGGTTGTTGTATGTGGATATTTTTTATAATAAAATCTTATGGTTTTAGTTTTCTGTCTATAGGAGGAAACATATAAACAAACCCACATAGATACCATCACATACCTCAGCGGGGCAGGGACTTCGCAGCCACCGTCCTCCCCCACCCAAAAGCAATTTAATGCACCACTGAACATTGCCTATTAATTGGACTAGAAATAAAGTAGCCCGTGTGGGTTGATGAGAGAAAATACAGTTCCCGCATGCGTGGGTGTATCTATAAATATCTATGTATGTATGTGTATGATATTTCACCCACAAAGTAAGCAAGCAATGGTGGTATGTCATTTTCTAATTACAGGGTTGTTTCCTAAGCTGAAATGCTAACATGGGAGAGGTAAATCATAGCAATTTAATTAATAAAACAGTTTAGACACTTAAACCCATGTGTACACCCCTGGGGCACCGCGTCAATAAGAGAAGCTTGCAGGCATATTTTAGAAATTATATGCAATCATTTGCAGATCTTGTAGTCAATAATTGTTACAAACTGCATTAACCCCTTCCTTACCAGATCCCAGGAATAAATTTTCCACTTAGTAAATGTTCTTTGCACTTCCCAGGGTCTCTTATGATGTCTAGGAATGGGAAAACATTTGGCAGCCCTGGCTGACTTAGCAGAATGAACGAGGCAAGACAGCACCTTCCTGTAAAAGCAGCAGTACATGGCAAAGGAGAATCTTGGTACTCTTGAAGAATTTGCCCAGACTTTTAATGAGAGGGAAGCCATAGCAGATAATTAATGCCAGAGAAGGGAAATCTGTTATTTAAATTTGTATGATTTTTTTCTTTTGACCTTTTAAAATCATGTCTGTAGAACAGTCATGCATTACTTATGAAAATGTGAACCTCAGCAGTCACTCTGAAAAACAGGTGGACGGCTGATGTTAAAGGTGAACTATAACCCTAAAATTGTACCTGGGGCCAACCACCCCTGCTCCTCCCTAGCAGCGAGCTCTGTGTCCTGTGATCCAGTAGAGTAGCTACCACTAACAGCAGTGCAAACTGTATCTCCAAACAGCCAGAAGGATGAATTTTGAGTGGGCTCATCTTAGAAAAATGAAAAAGTGCTCCGGTGTATGTGTTCATGGCCCAGTTATTATTCATGTGATGTACACATCAATCAGAATACCATGCTGTCCCTCATAAGCATGTGTGATTATTATGCATTAGCCCACAAAAATTGCATGCATAAATGTTCATAGAATATTATCCATAGCAGTCAAAACTAGATGGAATCTAAATACCCCTCAATTGTTGACTACGAAGTCTAGTAAATCTATATCTGTGCAAAGGGATAGATGGATACTGATACATGCTATAATGTGGGTAAATCATTTAAATATTGTATTTGTGGAAAGAATTTAGGTATACAAAAGCATATTATGTATGGCCCACTTATACAATGTCTAGAAAAAGCAGCCATAGAAGCAGAAAGTAGATTAAGAGTGTCGGAAGCTTGGCTGGGATCTGAGGTTAGTGGCAAGCAGGTATAGACTGTTTGACTGAGATGATGCAAATGTTCCAAACCTAAGCTGTGGTGGTAGGTACATGCCTTAGCAAATGTACTAGAAACATTTAATCATGCACTTAAATTTGGTAGATTCTATTATATGAGTGTTTTAATGGTTGTTTTAAAATTAAGCTCAGATGTTTATTGATGTTCTTTATCATTTTAAAAAAGTAATTTATATTGAATTATATTCATATAAGAGACTATATTAATCAAACATAAATTTGCAATATGACTAACAGTACTAGTTGAAAATATCCAATCCAAAAAAGTAAAAACATAATAAAAGTTGCTTGGAGAGGCTTATAACCCCTCCCATTCATCCCTGAGGATCTACAAGCAGTGATTGGTTGTGGGGGGAGGGCAGGGGATGCACTTTCTTCAGTTCCATTGGTCCTCCTCTCTGTTTTTATGCCAATACCAGGCTGCTTTCAATACTGTAGCTCTGTAGTAGAGTTTGAAGTCAGGGATTGTGATGCCTCCAGAAGTTCTTTTATTGTACAGGATTGTTCTGTCTATCCTGGGTTTTTTGCTTTTCCATAAGAAGTTGAGTACCATTCTTTCGAGGTCTGTGAAGAATTTTGCTGGGATTTTGATGGGCATTGCATTGAATATGTAGATTGCTTTTTGTAAGATTGACATTTTACTATGTTAATTCTGCCTACCCAAGAGCATGGGAGATATTTCCACTTTCTGGTTCTTCAGACCTCAGCAGGAAACGTTAGAGGGGAAGCCATCCACACCAAACTGTAGAGACCATTTCCATCTAGTTGTCCCTAAATAACACTACATGTTACTCACAAGACATTCACTGTAGGATCTAGAGGTGATTTCAACGCTATAAGAAGACATGTATAGGATGTACACAAATTTTACCTATCTTAACAAAGGGATATGAGTAGCCATGAATTTTGATATCAATGGAGATCCTGGAACCAGACCTCTTAGATACCGGGACTGAATAGGACAGATAAAACTACAATTTCCTCTGCATGTGGTCCTATGTGTATCTTCAGCAGAAGAAATGAATAACTTATTAGTGTGACTTGTCACTTCCAGAAGCCATTAAAGATTAAAAGAAAACAGCACAAATTAGGAGTTAATGTCAATAGATATGGTAAGTTTGTCATGGTTTGAGTCCTAATATCCCCTCAGAATGAGGCTATTCTGACAGATAGTTTATCACTGTGTCTAAATTTGTGAAGAATTGAGATACTTGGGATTTCCTTAGATATGGTAAGACCTTCTGAAAAATGTTTACAAATCTATTTTTACATATTTAAAGAAAGTCCACTAACAAATACATTATTTATAATATTTTGAGGCAGGTATCACTATGCAGCCATGAATGCTTCTGGGAGCAAAAAGATATCAAAAGTCTTACAATGCTGTGAATCCTGTAAACTACAGACATGAACAGCATGGCATGATGTGCCCTTGCATTTAACAATGGCACAGCTGTTATAGGAGTAACCAACCACTTTCTGCTCAGATTCAAAGCCCACTCCACAGGAAGAAACACATGCCTGATACTATAAATGTGGGCACGAACCCCTGAATAAGAGCTCACAGGCCAAAGGGATGAACCTCTACTACTGTCCTGCTAGATGGATGTAGTATCAAACCAGCCTCTAAACTCATACTTCTATACCTGTAAGTCAGTGCACCTCTCAGATCTCATCAGAGAAGTTTCTCTATGCAGTCATTGGTGGTTAATACAGAGACTCCAAACTGGTTAAAGCACAGAAAATAAATGTCGGTGGGATTCCCAGCCACTAATGAGATGTTTATATAATATTCCTTCCCCAAGGCTCAGGGACCATTGTGATATAAGGGCTGAAATATTGTAAGAGCCAGAGGCCAGGAAGGAGCAGAGCTCTCGATAGGACAGGACAGGGCCTTTACACTCATGAGCTCACAGCAGCTGCCTGCACAAGTCCTGCCCAAGATCAAGCCAGTCAATATCCTAGCATAGAATGGGAAGGAGTTCATCACTCACCCAACCCTAACTAAGGTGCTACGGACAGTTGAAGGCTTGGAAGCTAGTTTTCTTTAAGGTTGTGACTCTTGGTAGCTTACCCACACTCTAGCGAATGGTTTCTTACCCAGGAGTATATGGACAACACAAATTGGAGAGAAAGAATGATAAAAGTAAGACATGAAATAAAGAGTTCAGGGTAGATCTGAGAGGAGTTATACCGGTAATTAGGGCTGAATGTGATCAAAATATGCTGTATGAAACTCTGGAATGATTAATGAGAAACACCAATCTGAGGTTCCATCTCAGCCCACAAGCTATTAAATGGAAATATCTTTAGGATGGTACAGGACATCTATATATGTACAAGGAATTCCCATGTATAGGTCAAGTACACAGGTGTGTTCCATCACTAATCAGTGAAAGGAGTGGGTATCTTCTAAAATGAAGAGAAAATGAACTCTTCTGTAAAGGGGAAGGCAAGAAGGTTTTAGGCTTCAAGGCAAGAGGAATTATCTTTTACCAATAATTCTATCCACAGGTACCACCACTAATATTTCATATTTAAGGATATAAAACATGCTTAGCTTGTGCATCCTATAAAAACAGGCAACAGAAATAACTCATCTACCCATTTTTAAGTCACAGATGATGTACGGATCGTCAAATCCAAGAGCCTGTTTGAATGTGTGCTGTACTTTCCCGTTCTTAGAGCCCTGGACAACAGTAATCAAACCTTCTTTCTTGACCAATAGTGATCAACCATGACACTCATGTGACTAAATCATCTTGGTCAGCCGACCCCTATCCTGTTTCTTTTCTCTTCTGTCTCTATCCCTTTGTGTGTATAGGTATAACATATGTACGTTATGCAAATGTCCCCAGATGCTGGCCCATTTGCTTCTGTAGACCTACTATCAATGAAGCTGAAGATAGACTTAAAAAAAAAAAGGACATGGTCCGCACTATAACGGAGCAACACCAACCAACTACTCTCAGTAGTACTCAGATGAACTACTCTCAAGCTCTGGTGCTCCTGTCAAATAGGGAAAAATGTACTGCCTCCCCGGGCAATGTGGATGGCACCGAAGGCTCTCTGATCCCAGTGCTAACTGCTCTGTTGTAACCCAAGGACAGACCTGTGCAGCCCTAATGGCTGAGAATGGCACCAGCATCTCATGTTTCCATGGCACCCCACGCTGCAGGAGTTGATATTCCTATCAAGGTCAGTGGAATGAACAGAATTTCTTTTCTCGCTGTTGAAAACTGACATAAAACGTGTACCGAGAACAGTTGTCAATTGCTCAATATATTCACATCTCTATTCAAATAGCATCTCCGCCCTGCACAGTTAAAGGAGAGGCATCTGTGCGCGGAAACCGCTCTTCCAGCTGGGACCTAGCCAGGGAAAGGACTCTGCCTAATTTTGAAATCGCTAAGTATTCTAATGAAGTTGACTTGATTTACATTTTAACAATACCACACAAATGTACTGCATGGCGCTTTTCCAATAATCACCTCGACATCACTCATTTTGACACCTCTCATTGTTATCAAGAGCAGACAGAATGAAGCCATGTTCTATAATCGGGTGTGTGAGAAGGAGAGGTGCTTTTCATTTTCAAAGCAGGTAACTCTGGACCACCTCTTGTGAAGTGAGAGTTCTTGGGACTGAGATTCTGTGGTGAGTTTCTCCCCAGCTTCAGGGACCTCAGCCGTGTGCTCCATCTCCATCCAGGATGGCTATGCGATTAACGCCTGACTCTCAGAGTCACTCTGGGAACCAATCCTCTGCCACCTCAGCTGTCTTCAGTCCCTGCTAAGTGTATCCATGTGTCAGGATCGGTGGCATCCTCCGCTGAAATGTCCCAGTCAAGGCTTCTAGCACTAATCTCCATGCTCTAGCAAGAAAAGGAAGACCCAATTCTACTTTCCCTGGGACAATACCAGGGTCATTTGAAATGTGTTCCCTCAGGGACTTGATCAGAACTTCCCCGCAGTTTACTGTCCTCAAAGCAGCAGCTTTCTTGACTTCAATTGTGCTTGTGTGCTGAGAATGGCATCTTCCTGCACTTCCTTTATATTTTCTGTCCAGTGCTAGAGAGAGGAAGAGGTCATGGTCTCTTGGCATATACATGCAGTGTCCTGAGATTTGAAATGCCAGAAGCGAGATTGGCACCTGCACAAGCTCCTCTGCCAAAGACCGAGGAGCTGAGCAGTCCCACAGACAGCTGCAGGGTGGACTCTGCCTTCTTTGGTTCATGCTTTTCTTTTGGAGAGCGGGACGTGTGGTGTCTGTGCATGTCCAGAAAGCGACATCAGCATTAGAAGGAGGTGGACGGAGGTCACTGGGTCAATCCTTAACAGCAGCAAGTCATTGTCCACGTCATGCTGTTAGTACTCCATCAGGGTGAAAACCCACTGCCACATGTGGAAGTAGCTCTTGCTAGCACGATCTTTCTCGCAGTCCTCATATGGCAAACGTGGAGAATTTTCTTTTACATAGATTCTTTCCAAAAAATCCTAAGAACCAAGGAAAATCTTGATTCCTATTTTAGAGTCCTAAAGCATAGATCACGACTCTTAGCAATTTACACCCTCTTTGTCTTCTCAAAACACCAAAGTTTGACAATTAAGATGGTTCAGAGGACAAAACCATTTGCTACTGCTCAAGCCTGACTTCCTGACTTGGAACTCTGGAGCTCAAGGTGAAAGGTGGGAGGGGGAATCAACTCTCAAGAGTTGTCCTTTGACCTCCACATGCATATGGTGGCATACATGTTCTTGCACACACACACACACACACACACACACACACACACACACAAATAAATTAATTTTTAAAACCACAAGCTCCATTGGCCACTTATTAGATTCATTTTTTTCATCAATTATAGTGACTATATCCCAAGATGAGTATGTGAGCTAAGCAAGATCTCTGCCCCTTGGGAACCAGCTTGCAGTGGTATTGATGACTGAAGACTCACAGTTGAGAAAGAGGAGCATAGAAGGTTTCTGTGACAACCCCTCCCTAAAGTAACAGCCTAGACAGGAAGCCATCAAAAAGAACTATTAAAAATTGTGATAAGGATGCTGAAGTGTAGCTCTGCAAAACTGATGGCTTCTGGTGGGGGTAGGGGTGGGGAAGGACTCAGTCTTTTCCTCGGGACTGGCCACTGAAATTTTGACCGTGCTTCAATAAGTGTATGGGCAACACAAATTGGACTTGTGTTTTCTGTTTTGTTCTGTTTTTCTTTCTTCTTTGTTGTTGAGGGGGTATCAGAAGAATGAGGGCCAGACCTTGGAGGGCTGGGAAGTGAGTATGATTGGGATGTATTTTGTGAAACTCCCAAATAACTAATAAATATATTATGTCAAGAAAAGAATAGGCTATATAGTTGCTGTGTATTTTCCCTTGGGCAATCAACACAAATTTATGTTCACCCTATAGGGTGATAGAGCAGAGAGATGGTTCCACCCAAGTCCAGCTTGGTAGAACAGTGAGATTTGAGGGGACGCTTACAGGAATATGGGGGACTCAAAAGCAGCTATGTCCTTGCAAAACCCACCAGCACAGCTGACCCCCAGGAAGCTGTATTCTCAGTTGCCAGCCTAAATCGCACAGAACCATCAAACATGTTCCTTTGTCTTAGGAGTTAGTTTATTGTTTCTACATCCTTGGGGAGGACCCTTGGGGATCCTGTAACTTTCTGAGTTTTCTAAACTTTTAAAGTTTTGTTAGCTTCCTGACTTCGATATGCCCTCCAGGGGGAATGTTTCAATTCAAAAGAAATACCTACACAAGCACAGTATATTATGTAATAGAAGGTATTAAAAATGTTTATGTTCCAGATGTGGTTGCACATACCTCTAATCCCAGCACTTGGGAGACAGAAGCAGGTGAATCTTTATGAGTTCTAGGCCAGCCAAAGCTACATAGTGAGAAAGTGGAATGGCCATTCCTCATCGTGGCTAATATTAAATGGGATGCTATTAACCTTCATTGTTTGAATTCCATGTTTTCGATATGATGTGAAATTCTTTAGCTGTATCATCCCATTCTTTTCTACCTGCACTTCTCTAAGGGAAAGCTGCGCCATACCTGTGCTACAATATTGATTCTAAGACTTAGCAGGTTGGATAATGTGGCCAAGGTCATCAGATAATGAAGAGAAGAGCCAATGATCATGTCTGTCTTGCCCCATAGACTTTCCTAGGGTCTGGCACACATTAGGATGCATACAACATCCTGTTTTGTCTTGTTTCCGTTATCTTTCATCCCTAGGTATCTGCTAGAACCTAGTACACAGAGTGACGGCCTGATATGCCCATAATTTGCAGCTAAATGAATTCCTTAGTAAAGACGAATATTTTTTTGAAAACTGAAAGAATAGTCCACTGCTTTTGACCCCATCTTTGAAAGCATACTTCCTATTAAAGAGCTCCCCCAAGATTATATTTTTTCTTTTACAAATTTAATTGAGAAAATGATTCTTTAATATGGGTAACTTAAATTAGATTCATTGGTGTATTTTTTATACTGAGTAGATATGCAGTTCAGCTTTTGTACAGTGACTTTTCAATGTTTCATAGCAAATGACATTCTCCTACAATCATGAGGCATCAGAGAAGTTGGTTGGTCGAACAGTAAGAATAAAAATTGTATGTCATCTTAAGATCAGTTTTCAAAGAAAGCTCTAAACTGTCCTTAGATTCTTCCTTCCTGACAATCAATGAAGTATTACATGGTTCCTTTTGAGTCTTGGGGCTACAGTCATGAAAGTGTGTTCTCATTATGGCTTCACCGAAGGGGAATCTATTTCACCTGCCATGTTTTCTGAATTTGGAGTTGTGCTAGTTCCCTTTATGTTGCTCTGATAAAACATTCTGACTAAAAACAACTTAGGAAAGGAAGGATTTATCTGGCTCACAGTGAGGAAAGTTGGGGCAGGAACTAGAAGCAGAAACCTTGGAGGAATCGTGCTTGCTAGCTCACTCAGTCTCTGGCTCATGCTTAACTAGCTTCTGTATAGAGTATAAGATGACCTGCCCAGGGAATGGTGCCACCCACAATGGCCTGAGCCCCCCCATATCCATTATCATGGCAGCTCCCCAAAGAGATGTCCACAGAGCAAACTGGTAAAGACAATTGCTCAATGAAGACTCCTTTCAGGTGATTCCAGTCTATGTCAAGTTAACAGTGTTAAGTTGGACAGGAGTCAGCAGAACTCCGAATCAACAATAGAAGAAAATCTTGCTGCGAAACAAATACCAGAACCAACAAAGCCTGGATATGCATCAAAGGGGTGACACAAACCACCAAGAAGGACTCAAAAACCACAGTCAAAATGTGGACCCAAGGACTTGTGCATTCTTCCGGGATGGGATGTTCCCTGGAATAACCCAGCCCCATCTGCCCTGAATGTGAACCAGCCTTGGGTTCATGTCCTGAATATGGGTAGATTTTTGTATTGAGTCACAGACTCAGTAAAATCCTTGTAATCTTACAGAAATAATGGATACTTTGCAGCATCATAGCCCTCAGTGGGGCAATATGAATTTTATATGAATGTGCAGCATCTTCACAGCAATAAGAGGTAGATCATTGCTAACCATCCTAATCACTTATTCCATCCAGCAGTCAGGGCCAGTCTGTAAAAATTTCTACTCTGACCAAAACCCAATGGTGAGGGAAAGTTGAAGCCAAACTGAGGTACTTTGAGTTGTAAATGAAGACTAACAATAATAAATAAAATCACCCTACCTACTTTTTCCCTTTATTAAAAACAAAAGCATCCAGGATTATCCATTTCTTTTTAATTATGGGATTATAATGTGGTAGAACACACATGACTGATTTTAATTTTTTCTTCATTTTTCACTCAGCACTATAAGTCTACTTTAAAAACATGCTCGAAATATATGCTAAACTGTTCGATAAAAACTAATTTTTAATGATATTCAAGAATTTTTTTTCAGTTCCCCAGTCGATGTCAGTGCTCCTCAATGAGGAAGGAAAAATCAATTCAATTATCAAAGCACGGTTAATTGCTTTCAGGGGTAGGGTGATTTAAAGAGCAGAGAAGTATTTTATCTGTACTCAGCAGTTTTGACTAAGAGTATTCTCCTAAATCCACTAGGAAGAGAAATTTTAAATCCTGTCTTCTCACTTATTTTATCCATCCCAGCTTTCTCCATGTTGGCCATTAAAAGAACTAATGGCTGTTCTTGAATACAAGAGCCACTGGGCAGTGGTGCGTTTCCAACTAGTATTATTAGTTCCATCACTCAACGGATGGCTGTTTCAGACATTGGTACTTGGTGCTCCAAGTACGCTATTAGCATAAATGCTCAGTCAAAGAAGTATCTTGAGCATGCACAGAATAGGGACTAATATCTTCCAGGCTAAGGGGTCAGACACCTTGTACAGTCACTGACGGTTCTAAGTCTTTCACCAGTGTTACTTTACTTAATTTCTAGATTTGCTACTTGTACCATGCTAGAAGAATATTCTAGAAAAATGGGGCTTCTGTCTTAAGCTTACAGTCTAGAAAGAGAGTGAGACAGGAGCACAAATCACTTAATTGTCCAGAATGAAATGCACGTAGGCCCCAGGGAAGAAAGGATGGTTCTCTGGGGAGCAGGTACATAGAGAGTGGAGAATGGCAAGAAGGGATCCGGGGAAGGGAAGCCACCTCCTAGATGGAGAGGGTCAGTGATCAAAGACAAGGAGACAAGGATCAGCTTGGTACATGTAGAAAAGCCTGCTAGTGTCCTAAGAGCATGAGCTACAAGATAGGGAGAACTGGGAAGTGAGGCGGGAGGCAGCTCTCATGCTCAGGGTTCAAATATCCTGCAGGCCAAGGAGAATTGTGGGAATTTGCATGGGTAATGTATTCAGAGAAGGTTCTAAATGTGACTATTTTTTAAAAACTAAAGCTCCATACATCATATAAAATTTAGAACAGCTTCAGAAAATTATCGAAAAAGAAAATAATTATGTATAACCAGCACTAATATGGTGTTACTTTTCATCTTTCCTGTTTATGGGGATCTATGCATATGTGTGTATGATGTATAAGCATAACGCATGTCTAATTGTGTTGCTGTTTTCCCTGACAATCTCTCATATATATATTTAATGAATATATATGTAAATCAGTGATCTGAAAAATGAATATTCTTAACATATGTTCCAGGGAAGGAACAGCTTTATTAAAAAGGTGGTTTGAACAAGCTCACTGGAGGGAGAAAAATGAGCCTCCGGCACTCCCTGCAGTAGAAGACGAAACTGGAGAGAAAGGGTCAAAAGAGGAATATTTTCAGACGCCTAGTGTTGGCCTGGGATTTATGAGGTTGCTTCCCGTGTGGTATAAACCTATTCTTCCCTGAAATGGGAAGGTGGCTCAGTGGGGAAAATGCTTTCTACACATCAAGTGTGAGTTGGTGAGAAACTAGCCAAAGCCACACACAGTTGTATACAGCTGCAACTCCAGAACTCCTGTAGCAATTTGGAGATGGAGAGAGCAGAGTCCCCAGAAGCCTGCAGGATAGCTAGCCTAGCGCACACGGTGGTGAACAAGACCATATCTCAAACAAGATGGAAAGCAATGGCTGACAACTGCAGTTTATCTGATCGTCAACACACGAATACACACGCACACACGTGCATGCACGCGCGTGCACACACACACAGAATGGTAGAGTCATATTTTCATTCACACGCACAAACACATATACACACAAAGATTAAAAGAAGAAATCTATTACTCTGTCTTTGAAATTTATTATATAAATTATCTTTGGTCAATTCAGGCTTATATAACAGCACAGTTTGAGGGACACTGTTAAAAGGAAACAATAAAAAACAATCATAGTAATAAACTCCTTGAATATGAGGGTGGTATAATAGTAAAAACATACACACACATATATTTGTCACATTGAAACCTACTATTTTGTACCCTAGAAATTAATAAAATTAACATGAAACAAAGGACAGGTTACTAATAAACATTTCAGGAAAATTTATATTAACAAAGGATTATATAGCAATTAATCATATATTGAGTAACTATCCTTAGGGTAGGGATGGTATAGATTTCTTCATTAAGAATATAGTGAATTTTTCTAAAAACCCTTTTAGACATATTTACTCCTCATTATTTGTTTAAAATGTGAGATGGAAAAATTTTAATTATTCTTATTCTCCTTATCCCACTATTTCATAAACTTTTAGTTTTGATTGACACAACCTAGAACAGGAGAACTTTATATACATTTATTATATCTTCTAGTTCTAAAAGCATTTTTTGTATTATAATCAAATTTTATGATTATGTTAACTGTGTCATTCTGGTTTGTTATTTAGTTTTCATGTATAAAATTAAAAGTACATATATAAACACACACATATGTGAACATACACGCATTTTTGTTTCAGTTATTTTTTGTTGCTACGATAAAATACCCTGAAAAAGGTTTCCTTAGGGAAGAAAATAGTTCATTTGGGCTTATGATCTCAGAAGGATAAAGTCCACTGTGGCTTAAAAGGCATGGCAACTGTCAGGGAAAGCCTGGTGAGAAGACCAGGAAGTAGGCTAGCCACATTTCTCTCAGGAAGCCGAGACCATGTTTACTCCAACAAGGAAAGTAGGCGACAGAGCCTCCGCATTTGCTCAACTGGACTATAGTCTAGGCAGCTTCTGTAAGCTGAAGGTGGGGCAGAAAACACCTGTGGCTCTCCGCTTTCACAAGGTGGAGCCTTAATGGGGTGAGGTCTTAATCCTGGGGCTTTTCCAATGCAGAGCAGGATTTTGCTTTCAATGGTGCTAATCTCTAGCAATTACAGCCTCATTTCTTCAGCACGTGCCTTGGCTGGAATCTGAAGCTTCTTGGTGGTTTTATTTTCCTTTCCAAACTGAATATTTTTATTTTCTCTCTGCCTCATTGTTTCTCTTTATCATTGATGACCTACATAAGAATAATCTGTAATGATAATATCACAGACTCAATGTTACGCTGTCTTGAAATACCCTCCACTAAAGAAATTAGTCAATTACTTTTTATTCCAACCTCATGTAAGTTCTCAGGATGTAGGTAGGATGCAGTCAGATATTTTTGTCAAAATGTCACAAAAGTGTCCCATAAGTAATTCCTGAAATATTTGTTCACCTCTGAAATCTCATGAGGCTTGTCTCTACTGTCTATGTTTCTTTTAGCACTTTGATCTTCTAAAAACTTGGAAGAATAAGACTCTCCCCCATCAGAATACTCATTAAGCAAAGCTTCTAACATTCAACATCCTTTTCATTACAAAGTTCCATACTCCCCCAGCAAAAGTATTCCAAAGGCGTAAGAACCACGTGGTCAGGCGTATCACCCCACTCTCTCTGGCATCAGCTTCTATATTGATTACATTTCTGTTGCTGTAATAAAATATCCTGACAAAAATCAACTTAGAGAGAGAGAAAGAGATCTTTTGGCTTATGGCTATTTTGACTTATGGATAGAACCCATTTGTCTCCTACCCACCAGGTTCTGAATAACCACTGTAAGGCAACACACAAGAAAAGTGTGGTGACAGAAGCCGGAACCTGGAGGATCAGATTGCACTCAGGAAATAGAAAGATTATTCTGTTCATGCACGGGAAGCGGTGAGATAGAACAGGAAGTGGGGTGGGAGTGGTTAGAAACTCTCAAAGCCTGTCCCCAGTGATGTACTTTCTTCACCAAGTCCCCCTTCCTAATACTTCTCTAACATTCCCCAGCTAGCCAGGCGGTGGTGGTGCACGCCTTTAATCCCAGCACTCGGGAGGCAGAGGCAGGCGGATCTCTGGGAGTTCGAGGCCAGCCTGGTCTACAAGAGCTAGTTCCAGGACAGGCACCAAAGCTACAGTGAAACCCTGACTCGAAAAACCAAAACCAAAAAAAAAAAAAAAATCCCCCAGCTGTCACCAATTGGGGATTAAATTAAATCTATGGGGGGGACATTTCTTATTCAGAGTATATATACACACACACACAGAGAGAGAGAGAGAGAGAGAGAGAGAGAGAGAGAGAGAGAGAGAGAGAGATTGAGATTTCCTATTCCATCATCATTTATTCTGATTGTGTCTTTATTGGCTAGATGGTAGTATATGTCATCGAATAAGTTTGCTTTTTCCAGAAGCAGGAAGCTAACAAGGATAAGGATATTTGTTCAGCGCAAAACTGAATATCAGTCATCCTAGTTAAATGATCTCTTTTAATCTATGTCACAACTCTAGGAATTTTATGTAGCTGAGAAAGCTAAGGCATAGAAAAGTGAAGTAACTCAAACCCCACAGACACCAAGTGGCAGAAATGGTATTTAAACCCAGACAATATGATACCAAAATCTTTGTATTTAACCACTAGTCCTCGAGTTGGTTTACCTTAGATCCTTGGTGATAAGAGAAGACTTTGGCTGTTACCACTTTTTAGACAAGTTGGTCCTGAATGTTTGTCATGTTCAAGAGGCAGAAGGGCTGGATGAGAATTTGAGTGAGTGGTGAGCACTTGGCAGACATTTAAAGGAGAATGAGAAATTTTAGCCATAGAATCTCCAATTATGCTATGCACCTGGATGACATTGAGATGGGCTGTTGGGAGAAAATGTTCTATTATATAATCCTTCCACAACTCTAATACTCTAGTATTATTTTATGTGAGGCATAGAAATATACTTTAGGCGGTATTACTTTTACGAACAATATAAGGTGGAATCTGTTCTTTAAAGAGAAGGAAACCAAGGAATTAAAAATTATACACTAAAATGATAAAACTTCTGAAGAGACTAGCGATACAGAGTCATGTCTTATTATAATAAAGACAATATAAAAGAAGCCCACAGCCAGCATCATGTTAAACAGAAGAAGACTCATAGTAGTTCCACTAAAATCAGAAAGAAGACAAGGAAGCCCACACTCACTCTCTCCTCTGTTCAGCATTTTACTCAAGTATCAGCTAGAGCAATCAGACACATGAAAGGGATAAAGGGGATACAAATAAAAAAGAATAAAGACAATGTATTTGTAGATAATATGATTTTATAAATAAAAGACTCCAAACGCTTCACCAGGAAATTCATATAGACTCCCCAAACATTACAAGATATTGCCAAATTCCTTGGTTATCCTCCAAAACACAATAGTAAGTAAGATGTTATTGCTAAAGTCACCATGTACTTTACTCAAAGAATATGGAGACACCAAGCTAGCAGTGACATGAAAACTTTATCCCTCCTTGCTAGTTTCCACAGTGCTGAAAGGTGCTATTCACTCCAACAGAGGAGAAATTCAATCAACAGTCTTACCTAGCTGTGAACTCTGAGAGTAACAATGACTGGCCTGGAAACACATCACCACTTGTGCAATAATGGCATTAACATCATAGTAGCAACCAACCATATTCTGATCAAATCTAAGTACCATTCTGTAAGATGAAACTCATTTCTGACACCATAATCATGCCAATAACCTATATCTACACAAGTCATAGGCCCTAAGGTAGACCTTAATTGGAATCATTCAGTCAGTCAGTGTTCGGCAGTATTTTGAATCAGTAAGGTAGTAAGTGAAACGGTTGTATTCAGAGAGTCTGGAAAGACAAGGCTGGATAGATCTCAGAAAGTCAGTTTACATGGTGCATTTGTCATTTTTCTGTGAAGATTTGTTAACATGTTGACTCTATCACTGAGAGGTTCATCTGGAACTCTGGATAAAAGGAATTCGTGATGTTCCCGGCCCTTAGGCTACCCTGCAGCCATGCTTGCTGCTGTTTCCCAATACTGTAGCTTTTGGCAGATGCAGTAAAATTCAAGTATGGATAGATACACAAATTCTACCTGTGTCACCAGATATCTTAGTGACCTCAGAAAACATGCCTTCCTCTCCAAGCTTCCATCCTCATCAGTAAAACAGAGACAAAACAACAACAACAACAACAAAAAAAAACCTGGCTTTGAATTGTGTGGCTATTCCACTAAAAGATTAAGATTTATTTAATGTTTTACTTAATACTATTCTTCACTTTCCTTATAATTGTTTGTGTTTGGTATTCATCCAATCTGCTAGGCAAACGCTTCTTGAGGGCAGAAGTGCTTGTTAATAGTCTTTTTTTACAATATTCTAAACACATGAAATTCAATAAAAAATAAAGTCAACCTATACTCTGTAACTTTATAAAAAACCAAAAGCTCTGACTGTAGTTAGAGAACATGTTTGCTCTGGTTGTATTAGCTGTCTGTTGTCTGTCCTGGATCACTTTTTTTTTTTTAATCAAAATTCTTTTTTAAAAATCAAAAACAAAAAAAACAAAATAAAATATACAACACTGTTTTTAATCAGCCATCAACTCAGGATCAAAAGTAACTTTATGAGATTTTTACTAAGCATATCTCCCACTGCCCACAATTGTAAATGTTCTGCATTGCATAAACACATATTTTATTTCACATTACACATATAAAGTACCACAGCGTCTGGTCTGCAGTAAAAGTTTAGTCATTGTTAACTATTTTTGTAGCTAAATGGATTATGAATATTTGTTTGGTTGCTTCAGCCAGAGCTTTGGTTGTAAGAAGCAGAAATGCTTTGCTAAGAAAAATAGATACCTTGGAATGGCTGCTTAAAGGTTATGGAGTTAGAGGAAGAACACAAACCCCAGAGTTGAAACCTAGTGGACAGAAAGCATGAGGCACCACTTGAGGGTGTCACCATTGGATCACCAGCTGCAGCTGTTCTCCAGGAACAACTATCTGTCTTCCACTATCTAAAATTAGTTGAAATAATCATGTGTAAGCCTCTGCATGTGTGCCTTTGTGTGTGTGCCTCTCTGTATATGTCTTGGTGTGTGCTTGCTTCTCTCTCTCTCTCTCTTTGTGTGTGTGTGCGTGTGTGTGTGTGTGTACCTCTATGGGTGATAGTAAAAGTACATGACTAGAGCAACAACCCTGGCCAGCCCTGGGAGAGCTGCCCTCAATGAGCCCTGCACAAGAAAGCTGGCCCCACCCCTCATAGGAGAGCTTCCGCCCCCCACATCCCCTCTGTAAACCCCCTCACTTGAGAAAGCTGCCCCAGCCCTCACCATGAGCATGGGAGAGCTGGCTCAGCCACCAGCCCAAGGGAGATAATCCCAATGACCTGGACAGGTCAACTCAGCTACCACCTAGACATACAACATGAACTTGGAGCTGGCACACCCCAACTTCCACCCCATCTATGTCCTGCTGGAGCACATGAAGGGACTGATTCTGTGGAACTATAGCCATAGGATCTCCATGACTCAGAGCAACAGCAGGTTCTCCAAGAAGAGTTTCAGTGAGGGTCATTGATGGTGTACCTAAAGCCAGAGGCCTCGGACCAGACCAACAACTCATTACAATGAACATTTGCCAGTAAAGCTGTTTAGACAAAAGGGTCTACTGTGTGACACACTTCAGCTCCCAATGCCACTAAGACTTATGGAGGAGTAATAGAGAGGTGGGAAAAACAGAGAATTAAAATTTTTGTTTGTTTTTGTTTTGCTGTTTTGTTCTTTTGTGTTTTTGTTTATTGTAGCACGAATTCTAATTGTTCTTGATAATAAAAACTCAGAGTCAGATATTAGGGGCTGAAAGTGAGAGATCAGAGAAGTGGAGTGGCCAGTTCTTACCTCTTCCTATGCTCAGACCGAAGGGGTGAACCTGTCTCTATGAAACCAACCTAGGCCAGAGCAGGCATGAAAACTTAGATTGCCTCTGTCTCTACAGATCCTCAGACTGCATCTGAGGTTCTGTCTCCTCCTGCTTTATATTCCTCTCTCTGCCCAGTCATACCCCTTCCTGTCTCCATCTCCTAGTGCTGGGATTAAAGGCTTGTGACTCCCAAATCCTGGGATTAAAGTTGTGAGCCATCACCGCCTGACTCTGTTTCTCTTTGAGACTACATCAATCTAGTGTAGCCCAGGGTAGCCTTGAATTCACAGAAATTACATCTGCCTCTGTCTCCTGAGTCCTGCATTAAATGTATGTGTCACCATTGCCTGGCCTCTAGTGGCTTAGCTCTGCACTCTGATCCTCAGGAAAGCTTTACTTGTTAAAACACAAACAAAATATCACTACAGTTTATCTCTTTTTAATCAATACTTTAATTTTTTAATTTTATCATTATTTCTTTTTTAATTTTCTTTGGAGGGGGTTGCTACAAAGATGAAGGATAGATACAGAGAGACTAGGAAGTGAGTGGGATTGAGGTGCATGGTATGTAATTCTCAAAGAATCAATAAAAAATTTTGTTAAAAAAAGACTAAGGCAAATATGCAGAGAAATGGAGCAAGCACCTTTGTCAAATGCACTTTTGCTGAAAAGGAGCACATGTTCAGCTTCCATCTTTCTTGTGCCCACCAGGGAAGCAGGGGCTCATGATGGACAGCTCCTTCTGAGCCAAATACCAAGAAATGAGCAGACAGACAAAAGGAACACAGGCGCCCGCGAGATCTAGACAGGAGCTAACTCGATATGATGTTCTGTTCCATGTTTGTGGGTCTTTCTGGACACCAGCTGTGCTTTGTAATTACCAACACCCAATTTATGATGTCAAAAATGCTGTAAGCTGCCATCAACTGCAGCACGGTTTTCTGGCTCATCAACAATTCCATCCAATCCACCTGAACCTGAGCAGGGACCCGAAATCACAAAGCCATCCCACACAGGTGATTAAACAGAAATGCTCATGAGAATTAACCCTATAAATATATTATTGCTTTCCTTTGCATGTCACAGGTAAGATTTTTATTGGTTATGCATTGCACAAAGTGTGTGGGGCAGAATCTTCATCCGGTCGATCACTCAATCAGTGCTGACTAAATTCTCTGAACTGTTGCTAGGGGAGATAAAGGTGAATAGAGGTGATGGGCCAACAATGAAGAAAAATGCACTGATAATTGCACAAGTGGGTATAAGCACAAGTCACTAACAAGAATCAATCCTATAAGTGAACAGTACAGTTCCAATAACAAATGCAAAAAAGTTATATTTTGTGTAACATTGTGCAATCAAAGATGGCTCCTCTGAATAAACAAGATATAGTGATAGCAATGGTAACACTGGAAATACGCACTTATGATGTTGTAAAAAGATAAACCCTATAGAACGTCGTCCAACTTGATTAAGATGGGGTGACTCGTAGGCTTCTGACATGAGAAATGGCTGTGCCATTAAACTGAGATGTGGTCACTACAGTAGCTATAAATTCAGAAGGGATAGAGAAGTGTTGAAGTTGTTAACTTTAAGATGCTGTCTGATACTCAAGACAGGCAAGCAATGAGATATATGAGTCTGAGTGTGAAAGGATCTGGGATGAAGACATAAATCTGGATGTCATTGCTATACACACTGTCTGAAGTGATAGGCAAGGGTGAGATTACTGCAGAATAATCATAGACTGAGGTGAGGCAGGGGTGGAGGGCCAAGCCCTGGAAAATCCAACTCTAGACATCGACTAGAGAAGGAGAACCACGGAGAAGAGATAACAGCAATGTCCAGTGGCATGTGAGGAAAGGAGTGTGAGACACAAAGGAAATGAAAAATACCATAAAGCATGCATGCAGAGTGAAACAGAAACTGAGATACAAGTCCCATACATCTTGGAACTAGCTTCTAAAAATTAATTGTCTTAAAATGCAATTATTCTCCCTAGCCTTTCCTGCATAGGAATCTACTTAACTGAAATAGAAATTGTGATAACTTGATTTCCTAGGAAATAATTGTGACATTGCTTTTCTTAGAAGCACAGAACATGAGATAGTGCTTTTTGGATGACAAAGGATCAGAAACCTCTAATTCACTTAATAGCACAATTTGAGATTCCCATTCATGCTGGAGGATAACTGAGTAGGTTATAGCATCCTTCTGAAAACATGTGTTATCGTGAGGCTGGGACCCAGTTTTTGCTTCTCTCTCTGGTAATAATAGCACAACATATCATCATGTTATCTAAAAATTCAGGCTTTAAAAGACTGCAAACCCCAGGGATAGAGAGACGGTTGGGCCATTATGAGCTCAAATACTGCTCTTCCAGAGAACTGAAGTTCAGTTTCCAGTACCCATGCCAGGCAGCTCAAACTGTGTGAAATTCCAGCTCCAGGGCATCCGATACCCTATTCTAGTCTCAAAAGGATCTGCATTGATGGGAACACACATAAGCACACACAGAGGGAGAGAGAGAGGGAGAGGGAGACATAAAGAGAGAGAGATAGAATTTAAAAATAAAAGGAGACTACAATATAATGAAAAGAGAAGATAGTCCTTATAATAGATGAAACATGGGATATGATTTGAAATTGAACCATGAGGAGGCCAGAGTCCGAAGATGTGGACATGAAAGACAAATAATCATAGACATCATATGCAAACATATGCAAGTGGAAGGCAGATGTCCACAGATGTCTGTTGCTTGAATTGTAATTGGTCTTAATAATAAAAACCCAGAGGCACATAGATATTAGGAGGTGAAAGCTGAAAGATCAGAGAAGCAGAGAAGCCAGCCACTAATTCTTACCTCTTTGAAATCCTCAGACCAAATGGGGTATCCTGTCTCTACAAGTCCTCAGACTGAACGCCATCTCTATGAAATCTCAGATTAAATCCTGAGCCCCTGTCTCCTCCCACCTTATATTCCTCTCTCTGCCCAGCCATATCACTTCCTGTCTCCACGTTCTTAGTGCTGGGATTAAAGGTGTGAGCCACCACCATTTGACTCTGTTTCTCTTTTAGACTGAGTCAATCTCCTGTAGCTTGGGGTGGCCTTGAACTCACAGAGATCCCTCTGCCTTCACCTCCCAAGTGTTGGGATTAAAGGTGTGTGCCTCCACTGCCTGGCTTCTATGGCTAACTAATGTGGCTAGCTCCACACTCTGATCTTCAGACTAGCTTTATTTGCTACAGCACAAACAAAAGATCACCACAGAAGACAGTGAGATGGGACCACTGGTGACTTGAGTAATAGCACAGACAAGGGGGCAGCAAACGTTGAACAGGGTCTGGCTATGGTCGAAATAAAATGCCAAGATGGGCATGTTGTCTTGGCAAGCAGACAGGGAGGTAAGACAGTGTGGGTGGGAGATTCAGAAGGGGACGTGACAGTCTGGATGGGAGGCTAAAATGGGCCTGTATTTTGCTTATTTGTGGATGTTGTTACTTCTTGATATGGTGAAAGAAAACAATATCCAGGCAAAGTAATGTCTGGCAATGAGACTCCCTACTCAAGAGAGAAAACCAGAAGCTGTGACAGAACAGGGGAAAGCACACCAGCAAAGCGACAAAGAGCTGGTGGCAGCAGGGGACAGCATGCACCTCTTCCCCCGGTTTCCAAGTCAGTGACTACAGGTCACTTCCTATGTTGACCATTGTTGACCTGTGACTCAAGACCCAGAAGAGGAAGTGTGCCTGGGTGCCTGGCCCTTCACTGGCCACTCTTACTTCTGCTTGGCTCTTCAGGGATGCCATCTGCCACTCTCCTCCTGTCCCTTCTCCCAAGTCCTTGGGGAATATTTTTGAGGAAGAAGATATAATGAGCAAGCTGTGTTGGAGAAAAACTACCACGTGGTCCCTGTTTTCCATGATGAGACCTTCAGTGCATCAGAAAGCACAAATAAGGACAAACCTTATATAACCTGTCTTTTTCTATCCCTACATGTGCTAAAGATCACTTCATAGATTAGGCAAAGTAAGAAATTATCAATAATAATCATTAATAAAAGCTCTATCTAGCCTGCAGTGGGGGGTATGCAGGAAGTACAGAAAGTAAATCTGTGGCCACACTGCACAGATTTACACAATGAGCAAGATAATGTGAGGTTTTTATCACACCCCTAAGGGTAACAATTTAAAGCTTACAATTGTTTATTTCCAGAATTTTCTATTTAATATCTTTGGATCACAGTTGACCATGAAACCACAAAACTAAAACTATGCATATGGGACAAACACTTGAGTGACTCGGGATGACATGGAGTAAAGGTGGCTGGGGTAGTGAGACCAGTTAGATCCTTACCAGATACATGGGGAGAGCTAGCAGGCTTACACAAAGGAGGGCAAGAATCATGATGGAACTGTACACTTTTTTAAATTAGTGGAGTCCACAAGAAGGAATGGTTTTTTCAATGGCCTCTGCTTCCGGTTCTGCCTCCAGGTCCTTTTCTTGAGTTCCTTGTCCCAGCTTTTCTCAATTGACCATGACCTGAGAGTTGCAAAATAAACCCTTTCCTCCTCAAGTTGATTTTGGTCATGGTGTTTATTACAGCAGTAGAAACCCTAACTAAGATAACTTCCATCAACCAGAATCATGCATCACATAACCGTCTTTTAAACTACCCAACCTGGGGCATTTTGCATAATGACATTTCAAAAGACTAATTCTATGAGTAATATTATTGTTGGTTGCTTACAGGGTTGGAGAAAATTCTTGACTACTAGGTAAAATTCTAGTAACTTCAATACCAAAGGTGTCATATGTCATAAGCATTCAAAATGAATGACTGGGAACCAATAGTGCCAGCACCGCAGAAAATACAGGGACTGGTGTGTGCTGTAGCAGCCTATAAAAGGTGCTATCAGTGTGCTCTGCAGCATGACAGAAAGAGTGCTGGACTAGCAGGCCTGGGTTCTGATCCTGCTGTAGCATCCACTATGAAAAGTAATATCATCAGCACATCCTTGAGGGAACCCTCAGCATTTTTCTAAACAACGGAATGTATACAATTTTCAAGTCTTCGTTTAAACTTGGAAATGTATTTCCTAATCTGTCCTTACGTCTTCTGGTTTCATATCCTCTAAACCAGGGCTTCTTAAACTCCTCCATTCATGACCTCTTTTTTTCTCAAGAAATGTTTATGTTGCCTCAAGGTACACAAATACTCAAAAATAGATTTCTGAACCAGAGGTTTACAGTTAATAAATCAAAAACGTGATTGTGAAACAACTTTCTTCTGTGGTCACAGTTTTACTATTAAGTAAATGCAAATGCTCAAAAAGATCGGAAAGAGGTGAGAATCTGCCATGACGTCCTTTTAAATGGCCTCTCGTGACGATTCTCATCCGGGAGTCCATTGCTGTGCACAGAAGGTGCTGACACGCCCTGAATGAATGGGGCTGCTTTAGTCAGAACTTTCCCCCTTTTTGAAAACCATTATCACATTTCCATTTGCAGAAAAACAAAACAACACCAAAAGTCAGCATTGGTGAAAATCTCAGGCTGGCCTATATATAGATTTGACCCTTCAGTCAGCAAAGGAAGACATCCACTGGTACACAAAAATAATTTGGAAGATCATTTATGCCCAAATCTATAAATATAAATGTGTAGACAATGCCATATGTGCTACATACGTCTATGCTATTATGTACATAATATTTGATATGTTATATGTATGTAGACATTGCCATTCTACATATAGCACACACTTTGGTCACATAAAAATACAACTGATAACTATTTTCTTGCCAGATGTGGTGGCTCATGCTGATAATCCAGCAATTGGGAGACTGAGGCAGGAGGACCTCTAGTTCAAGGCCAGCTTGAGCTACCTGGAGAGATCCTGTTCATCTAGTTATTTTTTAAGTCTACTTAGTAATACAGGGACCATGATCTGAAGTAGTAAAATACAAAGAAACAATATGGCTAAGCACACCTAGTAAATTTGGCAAAAGGATTATACTCAGAAACTTATTCTGCTGGTTAAAAAATTACACAGTCCCTGTCTTACTAATTTTTTTAATTTTGTAAATTTTGATTTTTAAAATTTATTTTATTCTAAGAGTAAAAACATATTTTTCTTGTTGTTGCTGCTTACCGATAGCATGGCTTAGACTGAGTCCTTTGTAAATGTCCTTTAGGTCTCAGTCTATTTAAAGATTATCTAGGGTTTGTGTTTTATACTTAACTCATTGCAGATGATGTTCTGTTGGGTCATATTTCCTCGGGTGGTGCCAAACACATACCCAGTGTTCAGAGGCCAGTGTCACTGTCATCTGCTGAGCCATCGATGAGGCCGGGGGGAGGCTTTCTCCACAACACACCCGGGCCCCACACCTTCTTTTCTATTTCTCTCTCTTTTTCTAAAAAAGAGAGAGGAACAGAAAAAAAGCCCCTTTCCCAATCAGCAGTAATCTCTCCAAAGGTCTTTTAATTTCAAAAGTCATAAGTGTTAATTAGCTATTATTAAGTGCCCTCTGTATAAATTAACATGATTGATGAAAAAATTAAGGCTAATGAAAAGTGTGGCAATGCATGTATTTTTAAGTGACTATATTAAAAGATGGCGGTCCCTCTGGACAGACACGAAGGCCCTCTGTTCTGTTTCCTGACTTTATTATTATCTCCTGCTATCTTTTCCCCAACTACTTTTTTTTTTCTGTAGCACTAGGAAAAAGATTCTTGAATCTTTGACACTGACTTTAATTCAGTAGGTTTACAGGTTTTTTTTTTAAACCAGAGACACTAAATTTCATGCTTTTATTTAATAATCTCTTGTGGGATGAGAGAAAGTCCCTAATTTTTAACATTTCAAGTGGAAGCGAAAGGTCTTCTCGATTTAAAAGAGAGCAAACACTACTCTCTAGAGTGGAGAGTGGAAGTGGGAAAGAGGCAAAGCCTTCGCTGGCACCTGCTGAGGAGCGGGACCCTGAGGCAGGGAAGTCGCAGTCTTCCCTCCTGCCGCTCTCTTACCTCACTCTGGTGAGCATTTGGGACATAGTTCAAAATTAACAAAAGTTTTCTACAAAAATTAAGACAGAACTTATAAACCCATAACTCCCATTTCAAAGTTAAACACTGTCAGGTCTGAGCTGACGATTACTAGAGGGCTGAGGCTTTGTTGTCTTTTATTAATAACTGTAAGATGTTCGCAATTACTCAAATTCAAGAATTTTTGTTCTGCGGCATATAAAAGCATTATTATGATTACATATCAAGTACTATCAATGAGACTTTTCAAGATTGAAAGGCATTTGAGAGTCATGGAATAAAACCAGCAAAATATATAGAGGATTAAAAATCATCATGTCAAACTAAGGATAGAGATGTTTTAATATAAAATATGAAACAAATTTTTATCTTCTACAAATATTTGAAAAGAAAGAGATAGCATATAGTCATGTTTTTAATTAAATATCTATCACATTTTGTGCAATATCAAATCTTACTTGGAGAAGTTATTTTTTTTAATTGAAAGAAAGTAGATACTTACGTGGCGGTACAAGTCTCTAACCTCAACACTTGGGAGGCTGAGCAGTTGAAGCAGGAGCATCAAGTGTTTAAGATTAGCCTGGCCTACAGAATGAAGTCCGATCCGAAAAGAGGAAAGGAAGAGAGAGAGAGGGAAGGAGGGAGGGAATTAGGGAGAGAGGAAGGAAACTATTTTATGGGTTTTTTTTACATAAAAATTACAGAATCCACCAAGCTCACAAACCTTTTTGAAGGCATGAAACTAGATCGCCAAATTCCCTAGCATGTTTCTAGATATCCTAAATATTTTCAGAAGGTCCAAATGTATAAATTATTCTACAGAGGCTGTAAGAGTTTAGCTTGACTGTCTACTTCCATCAATGACTGAGACAGCATTTTCATCTCCATCTCTTTCCCTCCCTGCCTCCACTATTAGTCTTGATCTTCATGACTGCTCCAGGGCCCATGCCATCCATGCCTGCCGGCCTGTCTGCTCTTTGACGAAGCTTTAGACCAACAGCTGTGGTTTGCTTCTATTTATCCTGTCCCTTGCATTTTCATGCTTCCTTGGGACTCTACTTTCTAGACATCTTCACTCCTGGTTAAGGTGTGTCCTAGCATGCATCCAGGGATGCCTGCTGCCCATGCTGTGGAGGTGGCTGTGTTAATTAGCTCCCTGCCTCTTCAGCGGGAGGATGTGCTGCCGCTGAGAGCAGCTCTTCCAAGCTGAGCTGCATTAGCACAGCGCGATCTCCCAGGAACAAAGGTGGAGAAGACAAAATGGGTACCGGATCATATTTTCGGTTGTCCTCTTGGCCATGATATGTAAAGCAGCCAAGATATTTGGTGGTAGGAGGGTATGATGGTCTGTCCCATCTCTTCTAACTACATGAGGGTGAGAAGCCCCCATTTAAATTAGGAAACTATTTTTTAAAAAGCTAAAGTTAATAATGAAGTTTGGGAAACAAAGAAATTTAGTGCTACTTCTGCTTTTGCCTGATTCACTAAGTCTGTAGACCTGCAATTGTGGATGATTTGGAAACAATAGAGCTAAGTGGATTCTGAAAGTCCACACCTGCATAGAAAGACAGAGTGAAGGACACAATTCTATTTTTAAAGGGCCAGATCTTCAACACTGTGGCTCTGCATCTCAATTTAAAGACATCCTTTCTGTCTTCCAGTCATTTTTCTTGACTGTTTCCCCACAGGGAGTCGTAATTAAGCCATCAGTGACAGTTTCACTCCTTTGTTACTGGAGAGGTGGGAGAAGGCTTCCAGAGCAGGAACGTGTGTTTTTGCAAAGTTTCTATTCAGTAGAGTTTAGAACAAAACCTAGAAGCCGTGTGATGGTGGTACGCCTTTAATCCCAGCACTTGGGAGGCAGAAACAAGCAGATCTCTGTGAGTTTGAGGCCAGCCCGGTCTACAAAGAGAGTTCTATGACAGTCAGAGATATCACACAGAGAAACCTTGTCTTGAAAACAAAACACAAAAATCTAGAAAAAGCTCCTATATTTTATTTTTCAGATCTGGTAAACTGAGATGTCAACTAAGCAAAGAAAGTGTCATGGTTGAGTAGCACCTGGATGCAAAGGAGTGTTGCTGGCTCCTTCAGGATTTCATAGTTGCACCGCACTTACCTGTAGCTGGGACCATTCTTGCTCCCTATCTATGGATTGCACATCCATGGATCTAACCAACCCAAAATCACAAATACTCATGAAGAGAGGTCACAGTTGTCCGAAACATGTTCAGACATGCAACCTGGCAGCTATTTACACAGAACTCATGCGGTGAGAGATAAGTCACAGAAAATTGATTTATACTATGCAGCAGGATGTGCAAATACCACACCATCTTACAGGAAGCATCTGTATAAGCTTGGACTTGGGTATCTGCAGGAGCCTTGGGATAGTGTCCCATAGAATACTGCAGGAAGCCTATTTAGACCAAGCCCTTTGCACAGAGCTGTAAAGGGAGGAACACTTAGGGAAAGTACACTTACTGTTACTTTTCCTCGTACATCAACACTTTCTCTGATCCACCCAGAGTCTCCATCTACTGAAGGTAGGCTGGCAGTTGGGCATGTGTAGGAATGCTGTGGCGTGTCCTGCCCCTCTGGTCCTCCAGAAGTTGCCATCACCAGATCCTGTCCAAGGTGGGAGTAGTTGGGTCGGCACCCAGCACACTGAGTCAGAAGCACCGAGAGTGAAGCCTGCCCGGTGCTCTGTGCTAATGAGCCCTTCTCTTGAACATGCTGTGACTTTGAGTAACTACAGAGAAGAGAGGTGATGGAGTTCGACTATTCCTTCCTATACACGGTTAATTGGGGCAGGGTGTGGGAGCATGGCCTAAAAGACTGGCACATTGAGAAAGGAGAATTTTCTCGATCTTTCTAGCTCTTGAGTTACATGAAGACTCACCAAGGAAATAAATCGTGAGTACTTTCATTCAGGAAAACAGGAGAAAATGCCTCTGCTCACCACGCATAAAGACGGTGGTAAAGAAAACCCGATAGAAAGGAAAATAGGAAGGAGACTTCCATCCCTGTATCATCACACCATCTTTCAACAGAAGGTCAAGGGCCAAAGGTCAAATGACCTTGCTTCACTAGGGCATTCTTTCCAAGTGCGTGAAGATTAGAACAGGAGGGACAAGGACAGAGGGACTGGTTTGCATTTCCGAGATACTCTGTTTTCCAAATGTTGTTAAGCCTGAATTAAGAGACCAAGCACCTTCCATTGGGGCCTTTGTGACAGAGACAAGGATAGTGCAGGGGGCTAGTGTGTGACCCTGCAGCCACTTGAAGAGATTGTAAAGTGGGCTGAGACCTGACAAGAGGCACACAGCCTTCAATGACAGCTTTTAGTCAGCACAGTGTGTCCCAAAAGCCTAGAGAGACAGCACTTGTTAAATAAAGAATGAAAGCTAAATATTAAGTATTCAGAATATAAGCACATAAAAACACTGTTAAAAATGCTATGTATAACCAAAATGTATGACTGTACATGAAATATGAGAATAGAAACCTGGAGTGTGGGACTCTACCTAATTCTTTCAATGGCACCTATCCAGGATCAAAACAGGTCATGTGTCCATGTAGGCATCTCTCTTGTGGGCCCAGGGCTCATGGCCGGCACAGCGTTGGTTCTGGAAGGGAGGGCATAGCTTGAGCACTGTGTCCAAGGATTTTAGACATGATGCCTGCTTCCAGGCTTTATGATGTGTGGACATGCTGATGCTAGAGTTGGACACATTACATCAAGAGCAGGGGCTGTACCTGGTGCATAAAACCCTCCCCTTGAGCAAGAAGACAGTCCAACTGTCCGACAGGGGCCGAGGGTACTTGCTGATTGGGTGGTAGGAGCCCAGCTGTGTCACAGCAATGACAGTCCTCAGAACAACCAGGATTCCATGCATCAGTCTCTTCAGAGGACCTAGTAGGGAGGGGAATTTTCATAGAAACATGTGTTCGTCTTGATCTTACAACCACTTTAGAGAACACAGTGTTAAGTGAATAACGCATGACAGAAAAAAAGTTTGAATAAAGAGTGACTTGTGTTCCTACAAGAAAATGGAATTCATCTTTAAGCCCTAGTTTATGATTTGAACTGGTTTGGGCGACATCTAAAACAAAAGCAAAACCTAATTAACTTGGTTATATTATTTTTAAAGATTCTTTTTCGTTTTAGGAAAATGCTGAAATGTAAGAAAACTATACATGACGTGTGCCAAATCTGTGACAGCAAAATTATGCAATGAGAAAACTGAAATAAGGGATGGGCGTGCTCGCTTAACTGTGAAGACTCACACAAAAGTAATCAACAGAAACTACGAGACCGCACAGAAACCACAGAGACATCTGAACCTGGAGAGCAATAGACAACGGTTTGCAGCTTTTAAAATATAATATCCAACAACTGAAAATTTAAAAAGAGAAACATTTAACCCAAACTGTAAGGAACAAAACGGTGATCACTATTAATATGTGTCCAGTGATATTCTGATGACAAAACTATGTTTTAATATTCTTAACTAATAATTTTCATAATGCACACTGGGAATATAAACATTGTAATGTTTGGACGTGTGTGAAAAGTGGGACTTTAAATTGTCTGTTGACAATTCTAATGACTACTTGATTCAGAAAGCAAGAATTGCCCAAATGAAGCAAAGGAGAAGCATATGAAAGCTATAGAAATCCACAAAGGATTTTGTCCTCAGTCTTACTTTGCACAGGACCACGCATGAAGCCCTGTGTTGTGGCAGCATGGTTTCATTCTATTATAACAATATCAAGAAGAACAAATTAATGAAATAACATGTAACTATTTGTTGAATTGTGAATTAATTTTATTAGTCAGACAAACACCACCATCCCGTCTACAGAACATCCCCCTTACGCAATTATAAATAAACTTGACTTAGATATTTTGCAAACTTACAGACACTTCAAGCCATAACTATAAGCAAATTTTCAACTTTATAATTACTAATGTACACTTGCCAAGGTAAAAAATATTTAAAAGTATATTAACTTGGCTCGAAGAGATTATAAAGGACACTGAGACAAGAGAATTAAATCCTTCAAAGAAAATTATTGTAACGGTAGAATCAGACCAAGAGTGGGATTGACTGGTTCCAAATGTGTTTCTCGCCAGCATCACCATTACTAAGTACCAGTAAGGAAGATCGTGTCAGTGACTGAGAAATAAAGGAGTTTAAATTCTTTGTACATCCACCTGGCAATGAGTAAATAAACCCTACTAATTGTGTCAACAAACCCAGGTGAGAGGCGTTGACAACCAAAAATGAATGTTACTATGCAGTCAAGTCCAGATTGGCCAACAGGGAAAAGGCAGAACACGCTGTCATCTGTCTTAGACTCCATGGAAAAAATTAGCCAGCCCCAGCACTTCTCTTTTTGATCAGGCATCCATGCTGGCTTCCATCTTGATGATCTTTAGAACTTGACAAAGGATCCCTGCACATTCCTCCATCTTTGTCTAGGGTTCCTGATCCCTGTATTCCAGCCACAAGGTAGCAAGCCGTTAGCCAATAGCTAACGTCCCAGACTTTTGAACTGCGGTTTTGCTGACTACTACAGAGATGTTTTCCTCTCTCAAATGACCTGCTGGACAGAAGGACCAATGACCTCCTAAATATTCTCAGTGTGTAAGCATACTCTCCTAAACTGCTGTCCTGCACATATGCAAGGTATGTGGGAAATCGTTAAGCTGCAGTAAGTAAAATGAACACTGTGGAATTCTGGCATCTTAGTGCTTCATAAAACTGTATCATCACGGACAGGACAGGAGCCTCAGCCTTTCGCTGAGCACACTGGGAGAGGGGGATGGGTGGACACCTCTCCGAATCACAGCCACAGCACGTAAGAGGCACCATTTAAGGTACTTACTTTTTAAAAATCCATCCAACTAAGAAAATGCCTTTACCATACAATTGCAGGCAGATTGGCTCCTTCTGATGGCTCCATGTAGAATAAGCCAATGTGTTGACAGGTTTCGCTCTCATCTTTTCTTTCTTCCTGTTGAAGCCTGGAACTGTTTAGATATCTAGCCAGGGTAATAAACAAACAAACAACTAAAAGCAGTCGCCTTCATTTTCAGTACTAAAAATTTAAAGCCTGAACTTTAAACACAAAGAAATCAAAGTGAACGAAAACAGACCGTGTAGGCAGACTGATTAATAAACAGCTTAGTGTATAAGGAAGAAGGAAGCGCATGAATCAGATCCCCAATATAGTCCAGAATGTATTCTTTCCATTATGAAATGGGCCCTTAAAACAACAACATATGTGATCATTAAAACGGCTTATTATGAAAACAACATCCAAATGAGTTTCAGAATTCGCTTTAAAAAAATGCTTAAATCAACCGCAATGCTAAATGGTGGCATGGGATGAGCTTGTAACTTTGATGTAATAATAATGTTTATCTGGGCTTTTTTTTTCAGCTTTCTTTTGGAGAGAAATATTTTAAGAAAGCATAACTATATGGGAGAACTAGGTTTGCGAAAGACTATTTGGAGGACCTCAGAAACCTGGAGATTATGTTGTACTAATGGTTCGTATTAAGATCTTAAAGTGCATCGAATTCTGAGAGATACTAATTAAGACTCTTGCAAATTGCAGTTTCTCTGGAGGAGGCAAAGAGCAAGAGACAATTGATGTGATTTTTATAAACAGCTTTTTTTTGAAAAAAAGCTTGGAGTAAATACAAAACAGGGCTACATCTGGAAAGCGGAACAATGAGAGAAGAACCAGAATAGGAAAATGCTGTCCAGGAAGTCGGCTGCAGCTCCGAGGAGATGCCAGCTGCAGGAAGAGGACTCAGCCTGTAACCGAGAGGAGAAAAAGCACAGATCCGTACACAGACTTCAAGCTTATGCTCCTCTGAGCATCCTCCCCCCACCCCAAGTCTAGGACAAAACTCCTAACCCATCTGTGATGGTGTTGGGAGATGAGTGTCTATCTATGGGAAGCAAACAGATCACGAGTGGGGTTGGTGCGTGCTTAAGAGAGAGTCCAGAGACACCCCTTGCCACTTCTCCCCAGTGAGGCTAGAGAAAGAAGGTACCATCCATGAGCCAGGTAGCAGGACTCACGAGAACAGGAAATACGCCAGCACTTGCGGTCTCGAGTGACCAGACTCATGGTCTTGATTGACCAGGCTCAGGACTATGAGACGTCAGTTTCTGTTGCTTATCAACCATTTCATCTATTTTGTTAGAGCTGTCAGAATGGATGCTCATTAACGTTTAGGATAAAATGTATCACTCTATGGGTGGGTGTATTGGTGCACACGTGTTCATGTATGGAGGCAATCATTCTCCATCTTATTTCTTGAGGCAAAATTTTTCATTGCACTTGGAGTTCTGATTGGCTATACTGTCTGGCTGGTGAGTCCCAGAGATCCATCTGTCTCTAACTTCCTAGGGCCGGGATTGCAGGTACACACCACCAAGCCTGCTTTTCACGTGGATGCTGGGGAACCCAGCGCAGGTTCTCAAACTGGCTCAGTAGGCTCGTTATCTACTGGGTTATCTCCTTAGCTCCTGATAAAAGGTGCTTTATTGTAGAATTATTCTTTATTATTTTGCTTGAGTCTTTTTAGTTCTACTAAATTTCCATTAGAATTTTGTTTTCTAAAAATTTGGGAACCCACGAAGTAGTGTGTGAATGCAGAGCAAATGATGCTTTATTAAGGAAGAGAAACTTCCCCAGCTGCCCCAGTAAGAGTACCTAGAAGGGAGAATGTTAAATGACCTATTACTGCTTCTCCTCATGCATCTGCTCATGATTTGGAACACGGAGCATGAACAGCATCCTGGCACCATCAACTCATGCCCATTTGGCTTGTGGCCTCTTCTACAGCCCCTAACAGGCACAGGTTCTTGTGGAGGAGTAGTGAGAACAGATAGCACCTCCATGTTGAGATTTCTAGAACGTACAGTGTTTATTGGCTAACACCAGTCTAATTGCTGTCTGTACCATCCACATCTCAGCCCCCTCCCCAGATTCAGGTTTGGAGCTCATTAGCATTCCAAGGCTCCCAGAAGAGCTACAGTTTAGCTGTAATCCCCCAGTCACACCTCATCAGGTCTTCTGATAGAAGCAAGCTGTCAAGAGGAAGAAGATGGGTAATGGCTAGCCATCAAAAAGGATGAGAAAGAGAAGAAGGAATGTAATCCTCCAGATGTGACAGTGGTTGATGAAGGAAGGTCATTGGTTAAATAAAAAGAAACTGCTTGGTCCTCATTGGTTAGAAGAAAGGTGGGAGGAGTAAACAGAACAGAACGCTGGGAGGAAGAGGAAGTGAGCTCAGACTCCGCAGCTCTCCTCTCAGGAGCAGACACCTCAGAGAGACGCCATGCCCCGCTCCCAGGCAGACACACGCGATGAAGCTCCAACCTAGAATCTTCCCGGTAAGACTGGTGCTCACAGATTATTAGAGATGGGTTGATCAGTATATCAGAATTAGCCAGTAAGGGCTAAAGCTAAAGGGCCAAGCAGTGATTAAAAGAATACAGTGTCCATGTAATTATTTTGGGGCATAAACTAGCCGAGCAGGTGGCTGGGGTGCTGGGAACGCAGCCCCGCCGCTCCCTATTACTACAAGTGGTGGGCACTTTCAGTTTTGCATAGAGCACAATAGAATTTCATGACACCTTAAATCTTGATCTTCAGTGGAAGTTTTCCAAAGAAGGAAAAGTTCTCATGCTGTGCTCTTGAGGACTAACCCATACCCAAACCCATGCCTGCCCTAAAACTGTAAAAACTGATGCCATGACTGCTCCGTGGTCCAGTTACAGGGGAGGTGCTTATTTTAGTTATGTATGTGTGTGAGAGAGAGAACATCCAGAGGCTTCTGGAAGACTCCAGAGCAGAGAAAAGAAACAGAGACTGAACATGGCCAGGAGAGAAAGGGGAGTAGAGTAGAGAGGGCAAGGGGTGGGGGAATAAAGCTGAAGACACACAGAGGACAGACAAAGAAGTGGGGGAGGGACCATACAGAGAGCAAAACTGAAACAGCAGGGTTATAATGAGAAGCTGCAGGGAGGGAAACCCAGGGGCTTGAAATGTTTAGGATAGGGAGAGGTGAGAAGAGCTAGGTACTTGTGAAGCCGAGGAAGCCTAGAGGCCAGCATGCACTTTGGTATGCCAATAGACACCAGACTTAGCCATTTGTCTTTTCTGCCAGTGACAAAGGAAATGACTTCTTTGGTAGAGGAAAAGCAGCATCACGATTTCCTGAGGAAGGTTGGTTTTTGTCTAAACAGCAGAATTTGGGGAAATGGAGTTTTCTTTGGACTTGACAGAGTAATGCTACAGGGACCACTCTAAAAACTAATGACAGCAAGACTTCCAGTCACTCAGCCTGTGAAACCATCCACAGAGTGAAACCATCCAACCTCATATGGCCAAAAGGAAGATTGAGCCTTCAAGATATAAAGATAGAGGGACTGCCCATGAATGTGTCCTGATATTCCATGTGGAACTATAATGTTCTAGAATTCAGCAGTCTGGCATGGAGGCCCAACACGGAATGGGCAGTCATTCTTAAGAATCTACCCTTTGATGGGGAAGTATACCACATGCTTACAGGTTCTAAGAGGAACCAGAGATAGAATTTAATTATAAAACCAAGAACATGGCTTGGAAGATAGCTTAGAGGGTAGAGTGCCTACTGCCAAGACTGCCTACCAGAATAGGTACCCACAGAGTGGAAGGAGAGACCCAACTCCTCCAAGCTGTCCTTTGGTTTCCACATGTACACCAAGACACCAGGGTATACATGCACACATGTGTACATACACTAAATTAAAATATAATTAAAAACTTTAAGAACAACTCCATAATCATTCTCTGATTCTATGTCATTGTGATAAAAAAAAAACCCTGGTATAACCTATTAAAAAAATAAAAACAGACATTTTGGTCATGGTTTCAGTGGGGTGGATCCATTGTGGCAGAGATTTAATTTATCACAGAAAAAGAAAATCAGCTCATCACAGAAGGAATTCAACACATAATAGCAGAGATTCAGCCCACTATAATGAGGTGTCAGCCTGTGATAGAGGGAATTCAGCCCAAAGTGGAGAGGTGTCAGCCTGTGATAGAGAGAATTTAACCTATCATGGTGAGAAGGGTAAAGCAAACTGGTCAGGTCACACAATGGCAAGTCGGGGGGAAAAATAATTGAGTTTAAAACATATTTGTGTACATCACAGAAACATAAACGGCCTTTAAATCTACACACATGCTTGTGTGTGTGCGCGCACACACACGTAAACACACACAAAAATATTTAATTTTGTTTGTAACATAAACGAAAACAATGTCACCATCAGTTTTCTAACTGGGTAAAAAGTCCACAGGTGTGCCATAATACATTGTGGGGTGCACCCTTTACAAAGAGCAACAGACATAAATTAGAATAATCTCTGTGAAGGGTAATGGCTACTGCCAAGATACAGACTATGTCCCTTACCACATGATCCCTGAAATGACCCTCTTGGAGCCCTGCCTCAGTCCCTGTTGTTCCGGGCTTGAACACTAACCAGTGTGTTCCCCGCTTGAATCGCAGCCTCATTTCAAGAATCTTATACAAATGAAATAATATGCATATCACCTCCTGTGACTGACTTTTTTCATTCACTGTAATTGTCTAGAGATTCGAGTTATTATGTACATTAATTGTTTTCTATTCCTTTTATAGTTCTTTTTACGGCCGAGTATCCATGGAGCTAAGAATGTACTACAGTTTTTTAAGTGCTTGCCTATTGAAGGACATATGGGTTCTTTTCAGTTTGGGGACACTTTAAATAAAGCCTCCATCAAGAATTTTATGCCAAAATTTCTTTGTGACGGCATGCTTTTATTTCTCCGAGATAAACGTAATCACTCAGTCCTGTGGTAATTGTGTGCTTTGATTTCGAAGAAACTGCCAAGCATTGATAGACTCACTGCTCATTATATTCCTACCAGCCGTGTGTGTGAGATCCAGTCTCTCTGCTGCCTCACTAATGGAGAAATATTGCCGAGCTAATGCTGTTGTGTTTACCCGAGTCCTCTCACAAGCTTTCGCTATGTTCTTCCATGCTAGAGATTTTTAAATAGAAAGAAGAGACCGGAAGACAGGGAGGCAGAGGTAATTTGTCAGACCCCAGTGTAGGTGTAAAGCCCAGGAGAAGGAGAAAAGTCACGAAACACCTTATCCTGCAGTGCGAACCTAAGAAAGCTGAGAGAGGCCACCGAGACTTCATGGCCACGCTGTCCTCTTTCAGACTTTCTGCGTCCCCTCCACAACCAGTCTCTAACCTGGCGAGAGTGCTCTTCAGATGTAGGCCGTACTGGATTTCATGTGCAGCAGCTGGGTTCTCTCCCTGTTATGCTATCAATAGATGAAGATACGAGAGATGCATTCTCATGGCTATAGCAATCATTAGGGGATAATGGGTAAAACAGTGCAAAATGCACATGAATGCATATGCATGGAATTATGTTAGTCGACTTTTCATTGCCATAAAAAATACTTGAGATAAAACAAATTTGAGACATAAAAGAAGAGGGCTGGTTTTCTTCTGGCAGTTTTGTGGTTTAGTCCATGACTAATTTGCCATTGTTTTAGTACAATTATGTAGCAAAGGAGATCAGTTTACCTCATGGGATGAGGTGGGTATGGAAAAGAGTAAGAGACTGAGGTCCAATATCCCCTTGAAAGCTATGACCCCAGTGATGAAAGGATATCTCAGTTTGTTAAGTGTTTGCTTCACACATGTGAAGAAGTGAGAACCCTCATACAAGGACATGCTAACAACCCCAGAAAAGTTCCTCTAGCTCACTTGGAGAATTTCCAGGCTAATGAGAGATTCTGACTCTAAAAAGCGGGAAGCAAGGCTTGAAGAGATGAATTAGCCCTTAAAAGTACTTGCTGCTGTTACAGAAGACCTGGGTTTGGTTCTCAGTACCCACATAGCAGCTCCCAACAGCCAGGTCTAAGATATTCAATGCCCTCTCCCAACCTCCACCGGTACCGAGAACTGCTCCCAGCATGGCTTACTTCTGGAAACTTGACTGGGGTGACAAGGAAACGAAGAAAGGACAGACAGGCACATGTACAGAAAATCTAGGCTCAAGTGGACCATGCTCACTCTGATGGAGCAGCACAATTATACAACCCCAAGCTAGTTTGCTATGGAGAGCAGACAGTTAGGGTGTGTGTGGCTGGTATCTACAGGGGGTCTGTGTAGGGGAACAGTCTTAAGTTGCCGTCATCCCAGAGGAGGAAACAACAGTTGCTAGTTTTTGCACAGACAGGTCAATCATTCCTAAACACTCGTGCTTGGACCAGAGGAAAATTTCATCATGCCTTTGAGGCTCACCTGGAAGAAGGCTCTGCCAATTTCATTAGCGTAAAGCATTGGTACTTAAAACAGGTGAGCACTTCCTGGAAAATAGGGAAACAAGCTGAGGTCAGTGTTGTACTTTCAAAGAACCTCCTCACGTATCAACAAGCATACAGGGATACACAAGTTTACTTCTGAATTTGAAAATGGAAACTTTCATTTAAAAAAAGACTCTACCATGTACAAATTACTGACTCTTGTTTCCTCCCACACAATTCATTTCATAAGCACTACCCAACATGAATATTCTAAGAAGGGATTGTATTGTCAAGCTTGTGCATTGATCATAAACTCCTCATTCATTCTTGTGCCCTTCCACTTTGCATGTTATTAGCTACTGTGTTTTACATACATGTCTATCATGGGGCTATCTGAAGACAGATTAGAAGGTAGAAGAGGTCTACAGGCCTAGGCTTATGACCGGTTATAATGAAGCTAATGGAGCACAATCATAATCTTGTGAGGGAAACAGACAACAAAGGAGCCATCTTTAAAATGAAACCTGCTCGCCGGGCGGTGGTGGCGCACGCCTTTAATCCCAGCACTTGGGAGGCAGAGACAGGCGGATCTCTGTGAGTTCGAGACCAGCCTGGTCTACAGAGCTAGTTCCAGGACAGGCTCCAAAGCCACAGAGAAACCCTGTCTCGAAAAACCAAAAAAAAAAAAAAAAAAAAAAAAAAAAGAAAGAAAAAAAGAAAAGAAACCTGCTCATCAACGAGCTTCAAGAGGTCTGCTCATCCAGGCTATTTGACTCTGTTGAACATGGTTTGTAATGAACATATTACAAATACAGTACTTAGTCCAATGAACCTGGGAAAACTTGACTACTAAATCACAGACAAGTGACGATTTCAGTGACCTTTAATATAGCAATGGAAATTATAAGGAGAGCAAGAAAACTGTGTTTCTAAAAAATTGCATCCAGTATAAAAGTATGAGGGAGCTGGCGAGTGTCGTGTGTTTCTGTACCCGGGTGGTTTCACCTATCATAACAACCTCTAGTTCCATCCATGTTGTAGCAAGTTACAGGATTTCATTCTTTTATAGATGAGGAGCATCCTATTGTGTGCATAAATCACATTTTCTTTAACCATAAGTTTGGGGACATTTAGGCTATTCCCATTGCTTAGCTGTTAATGGGAACAGTGCTGTAAAGACGAGGGAGTACAGATGTTTCTGACAAAGTGACTTTGTCCCCTTTGGCTGTATCTGCAGTAGGGGGATGACTAGAATATGGTGATATTTTCCTAGTGATCTAACAAATAAAGCTTGCCTAAAGATCAGAGTGCAGAGGTAGCCACTAGTTAGCCACAGAGGCCAGGCAGTGGTGGCACACACCTTTAATCCCAGCACTTGGGCGGCAGAGGCAGACAGATCTCTATGAGTTCAAGGCCCTCTGGACTACACAACATTGATCCAGTCTAAAAGAGAAACAGAGCCAGGTGGTGGTGGCTCACACCTTTAATCCCAGTACTTGGGAGTCACAGGCTTTTAATTCCAACACTAGGGAGGTGGAGACAGGAAGGGATATGGCTGGGTGGAGAAAGGAATATAAGGCAGGAGGAGACAGGAGCTCAAGGCATTCATTCTGAGGATTCATAGAGACAGGATCATCCCTTTGGCCTGAGAATTCAGTAGAGGTAAAAACTAGTGTCTGGCTGCTCTGCTTCTCTGATCTGTCAGCATTAACCCCTATATCTGACTCCAGGTTTTTATTATTAAGGCCAATTAGAATCATGCCACACTGGCTCACTCAGCAATTCTAGTTTGACTGTCTTATAGAACCTCCATATTGTCTCCATAATCACCATCCTAATCCACCAAGAACGGACAAGGGCTCCTCTCCATCACACCCCTGCCTTGCTGAGGGTGTTGAAGTTGAAGACTAACTATAGAGACCAGTCTAGTAAACAGGGGTTTTCCAATGCAAGAACCAGTGAGGGAGGCCCCAGGAATAATGTTTTAACATCAAGGATTGAAATTTTGTTTTAGGAGACAGAGTCACAGTGGGTAGCTCTTGCTGGCCTAGAGTTCACTACATAGACCAGGCTGGCCTCCAACTCAGAGTGATCCACCTACCTCTGCTTTCCAAAGCCTGCACCATCATAGCCAGCCAAAGACTGTACTAGGAAAATCCTTCTACAGGTAAAAATCTTGAGATGTTTCTACTGCTGCTGTGGGTTAGAGTGCAAGAACGAAGCAAACTGGTTTTAGTGAAATCCACCTGGAAGACCCTCCGAACAAAAGTCAACTGTCAATGCTCCTTTCCAGTACACAGGTGTGCAGGTCTGAATCGTGTCTGAGATCTTAGGCTTCGAGTAAAGAAGCCTGGAAACCACCGGGCCCCATCTACCGAAGATGAGATTTAGCTGTGCTTTCCTAGTACGGTTGTCCGTTTCTGCCCATTAAGAAGAAATATTTTCCTATAGCTTGCAGCTTCTTTATGTTAAGCAAGACTTTTATTGCTTCCTACATATGGAGGGTAGAGGCCGAAATGATCTTCTGTCAGCTGAAAATGAAATCTACGTGTGTTTATCTAAAGTTCTATGTAGAACTGAGTATTTACACAACAGCAAAAAAAAATGATCACTGGTTTCTCGTTAAAGGAGTAAACCTTATTCTGCATTTTCAGTTTTACAGATAAAATGGTTTACAGCACCCTAAACTTGTACAGGAGACTGGCCCATGGATATTATCCTCTTGTTATGGCTAGACTTATCTGTGTCTAAGTCTATCATGTTATTCATTTTAAACTTATTGGCAAAGATTAATGTGAAATTATATATCAAGATTTAATTTTGTCCACATTTATTTGGCTTGTGAATTTGAGGCATTTTTATTTTCAGTAAGCTTTCCTGATAAAGAAAAGTCAACATCCTGACTTTATATTCAATTTTCTAAGCCTACAATTTAAAAAAAATTAATGCCCAGTTATTTAGCAGAGATTTATCATTGTGCTATGAAAAGAAAGATTAACAGCCTCTTGTCTGAAGCATATTGGTGAAATGATACTTTTCATTTTGAAGAGGGGGAAAGCTGCCCCATACAGGCCATATATCATGTCACGCCCCATTAACATTCAGGAGAGGAGACATTTCTGCCAAGATTCTTGAATATGCTTTGACACAGTAAAAACATCCCAAGAATTTCCTTTAAAGGCCCATATGACGATGTTCCCTCCAATTCTGGATGTCTTGAGAAAATCGACAGCTTCTCTGGGGAAAGGAACACGTGACAGAGCTAATGGGTCATCTGAAGCCAACAGGTCCAGAGAAGAGAGTGGCTGTCCCTCTGCAGAGACCATAGCTTCCGTTAACTCATCGCGGTAGCAACCGCACCAGCTGTAGCTCCAGCTTTACACAGGTGCTCTCCGAGGGGTGAAATTTATTTCAGGCACTTGAAGGGGAAAAGCTTAAGAGAAGAAGTTTTCCCGCAAACCCCAGGAAAATGTGTTTACTGCAATGGCTTTTAAAGTTATGGAAAAGGCAAAGAGTTTTAAAAAGTGGGAGCAGTTGATTTCCAGGAGCAACTTGCATAAATCTAAAGGGCTTTTCTGAAGCTCCACCTCCATCACCACAGGGGGCGTCCGGTCACTTTCGCCCCCCCCCCCCCCCCCCCCCCCCCCCGCCCCCTCCACTGCCTGCTACTGCGCTCTCTGAAGAGCAGCTGCCTCCTGCCTGCAGGCTCTCCTCTTCACTCTCCAAACAGTAAAGCTGAGGGCTATGGTCTGAGATCCCAGCTATCTACAGAGAAATCCTGCTTCCATCCTAACTGCACCAACAGGCAGCACCCAACCATATTTGAATTCTCTGAGTGCTAAGTGTGCTTCATCCTTAGGACCTATATAACATTTGGAAGGAATACAGAAGCACAAAAGGAGTGAGTGTGTGTGTGTGTGGGGGGGGGTGTCTTTACCTTTCTTGTCTCTACAGCAGGTGTGGGGGATATTAAGGGGATGGGTGCATGGTGGATGGTGGGTGGATGGGTGGGTGGAAGGATGGATGGGTGTTGAGAGCCGATCTTACGCATGACACCCAGGCTCTTGCATAAGCATTCTTAGTTCACTGTGACTCTCCTTTTTCTCCAGCGATTGGCGGTTGCACAGATGATTCTTCCTGATCCAAAGAAGGCTATGACAAAGCTAGCCATAGACTAGGAATTTAGTTTGGGTTTTATATACTTCGAGTGGGATGTTGGACTTAACAGTCTCCTCTTGTCTTTTCCTCTTAACTAAGCAGAGAACGATGATTTATGGAGTTTTACCAAATTCATAGTTTTGAAATTATTGCTAACAAATACTTAAATCAAGATAATCTATGACCATTCAATCCTGGATCTTCCCTTTACATTCTACTTAACCAAAGTACTACACACTTTTAGTTAAATCCCTTGAAGATGGGGCCAGTTTCCTTTGGTTCAATCACCATCCAAGGTCAAGCAGGAAATGTTCACTATTTCTCAGCAAACATTTGAGAGTCTGGTCCGTAGCTGTTACTGTGTGATACATCCTTGGTTTTCTCTTTCTTGCCAATGTGGACCCCAAGTCCCAAAGCAAATGTCTTTTCCAACCATGACTTCAATTGGGCCATAGAATGGTCAGTGTTTACTAATAAAACTGAGGTAAGATAAAACCAAAAACTCTCTGTAACTTCTTTAAAAATCTATTTTAAAACACACTTTGAACAGCTTTAGTAGCACAAGCTGATAATTTCAGTAATGCTGTGTTCAAAATCCAGAAGTTCTTCAAGTCTCTCAAGCCTTTATCAGCCCTTTTCAATGATGTATATTTTTAAGACAACCTCGCTCATTACTTCTTGTGTTCAATAAACATAGGACTTGTGACTCTCGCCACGGTGCAAACATTCTTGAGTCAACTTTCTCTATTTGCCATCAGTCCCCAGTATCCTGAAGAGGGTGATGAATTGTTCCTGATTTCATTTCCTGGGCGTCAAAGACCACAAACTTAGGAAGAAAGAGTAGGGACCATCGACACGCCATCTTGATAAAGGACAAGCCAGGAATAAATCAGGAAGTGAATGTCGATAGAAATTTAAAGCAGAAAATTTTATTTTCTTTTTAATCTGTTGCTATAAAGCATGTGCCGTCTCTGGAAACAGAGCGAGCCTGACAGCTTTGTGTTGACGTTCACATTTCTCGTCACAGACATCCTCCGTGTCTGTCCTGAAGCAAAAATAAATTTTGCTTTTTAAGCTTTTGATGATAAAAATCTCATCTGAAGCCTCGTAAATGATCCTTTATTATCTATATTAATAATGAATAAATGTCTTTTGAGTACCCCTGATCTTTCCCATTAATAGCGCCAGATGTATTATGGATAACCTTTTGATTTAACAGCACAAACTCTGCAACAATATTAAACACTAAAGGACTGGGTCTTGGGAGTTCCTGAGGTCAGAAACATATGCATTTCCTTCAGTTCCGTGTGTCCACCAGGTGACAGGAAGGCTCTCAGCATTTATTATTTATTTATTTATTTTTGGGTGCACATGTGTTATCTAAAAACCAAACCCATAAACTTTTATGTTCAGCAGCCTTTTAATCTCTCATATTCCAGTTTCCCCCACAACCTTTTCTTCTAGCATGCTCTGAACTTCAAGAACAAAAATAATTTAGCGGCTCCACACATTTCTGCTTTGTTTCTCTCCTCTCTCTTATCTAAAGGGACTCTCTCCCTCTCGCTACTACATCTGCAGTTGGGAGAATTCCAACTGCAAAAATTCTCCCACATTTTTTAAAAGGGAAGATGGTCACTGAGAATTGAGCTGTTTCTTCCTCAGATGTTTTACTCAACTTTTGGGGGGTTGCCTTTCCGTTACTCAATACCTTCCTGTCCTGTCACAACCCTCAGAGATGACAGGGTTCCGCGAACCAAAGATCTTAGAGCTTCCCAGGGCAGAGCCTCAGTATTAACCCAGCTTTCGCGTTCAAGATTGGTTTTTTTACTCTGCCATAACCCAGGTGCAATCCCTCTCACATCCTCGCTTCCTATACTGGAAGCTGGAAAAGTTATAGGTTTGTGGGCTCAAGCTAAGAAGGGAGCATAAGGTAAGGACATGGGACAAGTGAACACGCCACACGTTCGCTATAGAAATGTATGTCTCGCATGCCTGGTGAGTGGGTCTTTACACTGAAGAAGCTTGGTCAGACTCCAGTAAGCACACCAACCGTCTTAGACCACAAGGAACCGAAATAGCTAGGAAGTCGATTTCACACTATGAAAGCCATATGCTAATGGGGAATTAAAATAAGAAAAAAACAGATACAAACACGCCAAGAAACTACATAGATGCAACAGCGCATGATCCACAGGGGGTAAGATATTGCAGGGTGTGAACACACCCCATAAACAGCTCTGTGGACTATGGGACCCAGCGTGGAAGGACGAGGGCTCATTTCAAGGGGCCACTCTGCACTTAGCACATCAGTGGGGCACCATACGGGGAAGGCACCAGGAAGAAGCCCACTTTGGTGAGCGTAGCCCAGAGGAAAGGTGACTACAGTGGCCTGAGGACGCTTGGAGATGGAGCACTGTAAAATGGCAGAGTCCAGTCAGATGAACTTTCTGGACTCTGGCTGTGGGAACACGATATACATCTAAACTTCCGCATACACCCCCACGGTTTTGCCATTGGCTTCCAGTCCCGCAAAGTCCACTGACTTCTGACCCATCAAAGGCCAGCAATGGAAGTAGGGACAATTGGAGAAACAAAGTCCTGAGTGGTTACAAGTTTTGATGGATACCCTCAACTCATAAGATTCGCCTTCTTGCCTCACTGATATTGCCTCTCACCCTTTGGCTATTAATATAGTCCAAGTGCCCTCTCTTTTCTTGTCTCTTCTTCCATTTTCACTTACTATGTCTGCCTTAGCCTCATAATATTGACTTGAATGACTCTTTCTAGCTCTACAAGGCTAACCTCAAAAACAATGTGGTCATGAAAGCTTTCTTAACTCAATCAACATGCATGCAACATACACACACGAGAAGAAACAGTTCTCTTTTCTTTACATTATGACAGTACTTTGTATATTTCACATTGTTTAGTTTTTGATTTATAGAAGAATTATTTTCACATTTCCAAGTTAATAGATGATATACAGCCAATTCAAAACTTACTAGGCGCAGCACAGTGTATCTCCCATATTCTGCCCTAAGATTGCATCCTCTCGCTACTATGAGCTATTCTTCCCACAAGGATTTAGAGATTCATCAGGTTAGGCCTGGTCCAGGGCACACACTGTAAAAGCCAAGTCTCTAGGAGTTAATTCAGCGTTCATTCTAATCTTGTTTCTGAAACCCCTCTTTCTCCTGTAGTTTGCTTGGGTGAAGGAGCAGGGATATCTCCCCGCCTTTTTGACCCTTACCTCCCCTTCCTGCTCTGCACACTGCATGACTGTCCTGTTTAATAGGTCTTGTTGGGTTTGCAGTGCTGCCTCCCACAGCTCCCTCCCCTGCTCCACATTAACCTGCATTTCCTGGCTAATGGCGCAGTCACCGGCAGCATTAAAGCTCTCCAGTCTGTTCGCCTCACTTCTTCCTGCTAGCCACGCTCACAGTGGGACTTCACTGGAATTAGCCAAGGAGGCACTCAGAGGTGAGGCAGTTTCCACACAAGCAAAACTGAAGGGGTGACAGGTCCATTTGGACAGTTTAGGTCCTCAATCTTACTGTCCAATAAAAAAAAAGTTACATGGGCCAAAATTGTGGTTTGCATATGTGAAATGTCTAAACCTGGGGGACTACAAGGGGATTCTTCTATGTGTATCTGAAGGCATTTAGAATCCAAGCACTCAATAAACCCTATTTAAAGGAATTATGTATCAAAGTTACAGAGTAATACCGGCTCAGAAAGAATTACATACTGCCTTCATATTCCTATAATCCCCGATAAACACATTTCGCTCTGTTGAACCTGAAGTAGAAATACTTGTAAGTATTTGCATGAAACTGCCATTATTATATCAGTCACATAAGGTGGGCTATAGGTAGGAAGAGAGACAGGTGGGCAATGTCTTGACAAGCTAAATAAAAGAAATAAATTTTAAGTAATTGAGAATGTGAAACATCCCAGAATTTTAGATTCAAAACCTGAGTATCACAATTTATATATTTAAAACCTAGGTACATATGGAAAAGCTGTATGGTACAATGGCAGAGCTGGGTGTATTTTAGATGTGGGTGTATTTTAGATGTGGCCCAGTGCAGAAGCATTCAGAGAGAGAAGCAGAAGAATCGTGCCGTTCAATGAGGGATAAGACTCCTTGCTCACAGCCTAATCAAGAGGACAGTGATAGCTGAGTAGATAATTGGGAACCACTGTTCACCTCTTACAGAGACGTTAAGAATGAAATGGCAATTGGCTCCTTTGAAGTGAAATTGAGTGGATGATTAGACAAGTAGAGGAACCATAAGCTTCGTAGACCAACTTAGCAGTTTCTTAACAGGTGGTACATGCCCTGTCATGTGATCTAGTCATTTAACGCCAACCGATTCACCCAAAGAAAAGAACTATATAAACATACAAATACTTTGATGTTCATGATAGTTTTATTTTTCACAGTCTAAGATAAAGTAATCCAAATGTCTGTTGGAGAGAGACATGATCCAGCATCAGCATAAAAAGGAATCATGATATAATTACATGGAGAAAGCAAAGAGAAACTGACTTTAGTGATGCCCTTCCGCCATACATAAAAGTCCCAAAGCTTCCAACTCATCTATGGCCACACCAAAGAGAGCAGTGGCTTGATGAACTGAGACACAGAATGAGGTGCAGAAGGAGGGATTTCAAGGGAACAAGAGGAAACTCTGGACACGTGTGGTCACTGTATGGAATTCGGTATTTGTTTCATGTGTGTAATTCATTATCTTCTTTGGTGTATCTCAATAAAACTGTGCTACATGGGACCAGGGATTTGGGAGCCAAAACTTGAATATCATACTATAAAAATCAATACAATAACCAAAGACTTAACAAATACATCAGCGGAGTAGAAGGAAGCCCAGAAACAGAGTCACACAAAAATTATCCATGGGTCTTTGACAATACAGTGTGACAAAGGGTCTTCCCAATAAGTGCTCTTGAAACAGTCTGACATCTACCTACAAAAATCAATTCAGCTAGCAATCAAACTATACACTTAAATCTTTATAGAAGCTAATTCAGTTTTGCAGATTAGGTTGGAGACATGACTCAGTAAAGTACATTTGCTGTTCTTCCAGAAGACCTGAGTTTGATTCCCAGGACTCGGGGAAAGGGGGAAGTGTTCACATAAGGCAGATGCGATCATCTGTCCTGTTACAGAAGCACAGACTTTATTAAAATTAATAAAAAGGGAGGAACTGTGGAGGCTGAAAAATGCAGGCCCATTTCCACCTTGTCTGTCGGTCAGAGAGTTTGGAGATTTGGCAAGCATAGTTGCACATCCTAACTCAGGAGGTGATTGTTTGGTTCTTTTGAAATTAAGATAGCTCAGTCTAGTAAGTCCATGCCATCCTGACAGGTGATCATGATATGCAAATATACCTCTGCTCCTTCTTTAGTAACTATGAGGCCACCTAGGGAAGGGCCATCTTCAGAGTAAGTGACCTAGAGCACCTCAGCTACCTAGGCAACAAGATGCTAATGATTTGATGTCTCAGAGTGATATATCCACTGATTGTGTGAGTTATCCTTTTGTGTCATGTTAATAAAGTCTTTTGTTATCTTCTCCCCCCCCCATTTATGTTGGGTATAAAAGCTGTGGATAAATTCTAGAGCTGGTTTAAACTCCAAAGCCTTTCCCCAAGGTCATCAGTCTCACAAATAGACACACGCCCATGCAAAGCAGGATTGGTTACCTTTCTGTACAATGGAGCACAAGGTACTCAATAAACTTTTTACTTCCTTTCTTGTGGTTTCTATTGGCACACTGTAATTATTTCCTTTTTAAGATTTGTGTGTGTTTGTGTGGGTGTGTGTTTATGAGTGTCTGCTTACATGTATCTATGTACAACACATGTATTCCTGGTGCCGACAGAGGTCAGAAAACATCACTGAATCTCCTGAAACCTCAGTCACAGTATGATTGTGACCCATCATAAAGATGCTGAGATCTGCTTCTGGTCCTCTGCAAAAGTAACAAGTGCACACAATGCCATCTCTGTAGCCCTGTATTTTTTTTTAAGTGGGCCAACTTTTATTTTACCACCTCCCTACTCAATATGTGTTGGAAGAAACCCATTTGTCTTCATGAATTTTTCATTCTGTCAGATTTCAGCTTTCTTTCCACTACTTATTTTAGAAAACATTTTTAATATTTTTCTCACTTCTGACCCATCTCCCATTCCTGTGCTTTGGGGTCACTTGATGTTAGGAGTTAGAGATAAACATGAAAAGGAATATTACATTGCCATATTCTTTCCTATGTAAGTGGAGCTGTGTCCTCTGTGGTAGACTATTTTTTGAAAAATGTGATCTTCAGTGAACACAAGAGTAAATTGTAGAATTGTTTAAAATGGTGGCTTTAAGATACAGCCTTTAGACATAAACTCACATGTCTGCAATCAGTTGATTGTTTTTTTTACCACAATTTAAAGTGAGTGCATGGTTTTTAATGCCCTCTTTTCTATTGAAAACATTTTTCTTCATACAAAATATTCTGATTTCTCTTTCCCCTCTACCAACTCCTTCCAGAGCCTCCCCACCTCTCCACCCACCCAATTTCATGCCCCCCTCTCTCACTCATTTACTTTCTTTATAAAATAAAGAGCCAAATACAACAAAACAAAATTTTAAAAAGTTAAAACATCTATTCCCCAATTTATATAACACTAGGGACAAACCAAAATATGACTACACCGAAGTACATCTTGGAGAACCCATAAGTTCACAGCGGTTACTTATCAGCATGGATAAGGGGTTACCTACAGCTACCCACATTAAAGGTGGGTCTTGCTGCTTCAAATAATCTGACCAAGAAAATCTCTCACTTACAGGCGTGTCCACAAGCTTATGCTTTAGTTGACTCCAAATGTAGTCAAGTTGACAATGAAGATTAGCCATCACATCTGCTGTCTTTGTGTAAAATGCCACCTAACAGAAATTGTTGGTCTCTGAAGTTAGCTACCATGTGTGAAAATAGGTGTTAATTCACAAAGCATGAGTGAACACCGAGAACAGTCTGCTCAGTGAAATCAGCCAGTGACAAAGACTCATGAACAGGCACGAGAATGACTCAGAGACACAGAAAGTGGGATGGGGGTGGCTGAAAGCTAGAGAAAGGAAAATGGAGATTGAGTTTGGGGACTCGAAAGTTCTGGGAATGAATGGTTACTCAGCAATGTGAACATACTACTTCAGAGCTGTGCGACTGGACATAATTACAATTATGTTATGTATGTCTTACCATATGAAAGTGTGAATTCATGGAGATATAGTCATACCAAACAATCTCATTTTCTTTTACATTGCATTGGTAAACTGGGGACTGGAAAAAATTTTCATGAATATTTATCTAATATTTATCCAAGAATATAATAAGCTCTCATGATAGACAGGAAATGAAGGCTTGACAATACTGCTCATGGGAGGGCCAATTCTACCTTGGGAAGCAGGTGTCAACTCAAGTCCAGCATCTCTAGGACCTCAAACATAAGCTCCAAATCATTTACAGAGCTCACAGTATCTGTGCGGCTCACTTACTTATACAGAAGAGTTAACAGTGACCACCTAGTTCCTTTAGCACTGCATCCTCAAGATTCATCCATATGATAGCACAATTTTAGAATGTCCTTCTTTTTAAGGGCTGAGTGCTGTGCTGAGTGGTTTCTTCTATTCGTGCATCATTGATCACACACAATTATGTTTTTCTACGCTGTGAGTCATGCTGCAGTGCCCTGGAAGCACAGACAAGTCCTTGGCACACCAACGTTAATGTCCTGAATAACTATTAAGAGCAGGGCTGCAGGTCTTATGGTTGCTCTATTTTTCAGATTTTGAAACCCATTGATGCTGTTTTCATGAACACTTCCCATTAAAAACCAACGGTGCAAACTTGTCCAGTTTATCTATAACCTAGCCCAAATTGACTACCTCTTGTCTTTTTTTTAAATAGGAACCACCCTGCCATTTTGTGACAGGTGTATGAGGTTCTACCTCCTCGTTAGTTTTATTTGCATTTCCTGATGGTGACTGACATTATGCTAAATGAGATGAGCCAGCTACAGAAAGAAAAATAGCACACAACTCTAGTTATACAGAGGTTGCTAAGATCAACAAAGCCACAGAATCGGGGAGTAGGATGGTGGGTGGCCACGACTGAGAGGAGAAGAAAGTGAGGTCAAAAATTAGAAAGCTTCAGTCAAGCAAGGTTAATGCACATGATTGCTGCATAACATCATGCAGGTAGCCAACAATATACTATATTGTGTGTAAAGCAATGTTGACATAGATCCCTTATTAAGTGTTCTTGCAAGAAAATAAAATGGGTTGTCTTTTTGTCTTAGTGACAGTGTCCTTTGCTTTACAGAAGCTTCTCAGTCTCAGGAGGTCCCATTTATTCAATGAGGCCCTAATGTCTGTACTGCAGGGGTTATACGTAGGAAGTGGTCTCCTGTGCCCATGTGTTGTAGAGTACTTCCCACTTTCTCTTCTATCAGGTTCAGTGTGTTCGGACTGACATTGAGGTCTTTAATCCATTTGGACTTGAGTTTTGTGCATGGTGATAGATATGGATCTATTTTCATTCTTCTACAGATTGACATCCAGTTTTGCCAGCACAATTTGTTGAAGATGCTCTCTTTTTTCCATTGTATACTTTTAGCTCCTTTATCGAAAATCAGGTGTTCATAGGTTTGTGGGTTAAAGGACACTGTCACTAAGACAAAAAGACAACCCACTTACTGGGAAAAGATCTTCACCAACCCCGCAACTGACAAAGGTCTGATCTCCAAAATATATAAAGAACTCAAGAAACTAGACAGTAAAAGGCTAATCAACCCAATTATAAAATGGGGCACTGAGCTGAACAGAGAATTCTCAACAGAAGAACTTCAAATGGCCAAAAGACACTTAAGGTCATGCTCAACTTCCTTAGCGATCAGGGAAATGCAAATCAAGACAACTTTAAGATACTATCTTACACCTGTCAGAATGGCTAAAATAAAAAACACCAATGATAGCGTTTGCTGGAGAGGTTGTGGAGAAAGAGGTACACTCATCCATTGCTGGTGGGAATGCAAACTTGTGCAACCACTCTGGAAAGCAGTGTGGCGGTTTCTCAGGAAATTCGGGATCAACCTACCCCTGGACCCAGCAATACCACTCTTGGGAATATACCCAAGAAAGGCCCTATCATACAACAAAAGTATATGCTCAACTATGTTCATAGCAGCATTGTTTGTAATAGCCAGAACCTGGAAACAACCTAGATGCCCTTCAACGGAAGAATGGATGGAATATATACATATTAGAGTATTACTCAGCAATAAAAAACAAGGACTTCTTGAATTTTGCATACAAATGGATGGAAATAGAAAACACTATCCTGAGTAAGGTAAGCCAGACCCAAAAAGAGGAACATGGGATGTACTCACTCATATTTGGTTTCTAGCCATAAATAAAGGACATTGAGCTTATAATTCATGTTCCTAGAGAAGCTAAATAAGAAGGTGAATCCAAAGACAAACATATAGGCATCCTCCTGAATATTAACCTTCATCAGGCCATGAAAGGAGGCAGAGACAGAGACCCACATTGGAGCACCGGACAGAAATCTCAAGGTCCAAATCAGGAACAGAAGGAGAGGGAGCACGAGCGAGGAACTCAGGACCGCGAGGGGTACACCCACACACTGAGGCAATGGGGATGTTCTATTGGGAACTCACCAAGGCCAGTTGGCCTGGGTCTGAAAAAGCATGGGATACAACCGGACTTGCTGAACATCGCGGACAATGAGGACTACTGAGAACTCAAGAACAATGGCAATGGGGTTTTGATCCTACTGCATGTACTGGCTTTGGGGGAGCCTAGGCAGTTTGGATGCTCACCTTACTAAACCTGGATGGAGGTGGGTGGTCCTTGGACTTCCCACAGGTCAGGGAACCCTGATTCCTCTTCAAGCTGATGAGGGAGGGGGACTTGATGGGGGAGGGGGAGGGAAATGGGAGACGGTGGCGGGGAGGAGGCAGAAATTCTTAATAAATAAATAAATTTTAAAAATAAATAAAAAAAAGAAAAGAAAATGGGCTTGGGGGATGGCTCAGTATGTAAATCATTTGCATGGCAATTTTGACAACCAGAATTTGTATCCACTGAACCCAGAATCCACATAAAAAGCCAAGCAAGCACAATAGCAACCTATCGTTGAAACACTTCCTCTGAAGACAAAGAATAGTCGTAGCCAGAATTGCAGAGTTCTGGCTTTAGGGAGAGACCTCTTCTCAATAAATACAGTTAAGAGCAACTGAGGAAGACACCAGAAGTCAACTTTGGGTCTCCATACACGTGTGCACATGTGCACGCACACACACTATGTACCTACACACACGCAGACAGTTGTATACATACCATACACATGCCATGAAACCCCCACAAAAAGATACTAGGTGAAATTGCTAAAATAAAAATATAAGCATGAGAAAAAAAAAGGCCAATGGCAAGTGCAGTGTGAGAGAAGATTCTTAAAGAGCCAAGAAGGGCTTTCTCAAGGTCTTGATAAGTGAAAGATATGTGAGATAAGTTGACTGATGTGAGATGCCCTTTTGTATATGTGTTGCTTCTATTGATTGATGTATAAAGTTGTTTCGGCCAATGGCTTAGCAGAGCAAAGCCAGGTGGGAGATATATAGAAAGAGTGGGCAGAGTCAGAGAGACGCCCCAAAGGAGTAACATGCCAACACTAGTAAGTCACAGCCTAATGGCAATACACAGATTAATAGAAATGGGTTAACTTAAGATGTAAGAGTTAGTTAATAAGAAGCCTGAGCTAATTTGGTCGAACAGTATTGTAATTAATATAGTTTTTGTGTGATTATTTGGGTCTGGTTGTCCGGGAAACGGAACACAGCCTCCGTCTACATTGAGTTACAGGGTGCAGGTCCACCTTCAGGACAAAGTGTTTCAGACAGTAATAGGATCCAGGCTACCAGGATTTGGAGTAACAGTGATGCTTAAGCTATTCAATGCCCCACAGGAAATCTGAACGGATCAAGGACTACCATAACAAGAAACCCTGAGAGGTCAAATAAGAGTGTCCTGAGCTGTTCCATGGAAAGCATCCCTGAAGCAGCTGAAGCTCAAGTCAGTCTGCATCAAGCAACTGAGGCACAGCTAACAGTAAAAGCTGGGACCGCTCCAATAGGCATTAAACAGAGACTCTCTGTAGAAGTAAGAAAGAAAGGAAACAATGAGTAATAAGTATCTGAGCAAAAAATGAAAAGGCTACTACTTCAGAAAGACCAGCTGCATGGATGGAAGCAAAGGATTTGAGGGAAAGGACAGTCTTTTTAAAAACCATTGCTTTGACTTGAACTAATAGAGCAAGCAATGTGTTCTGCTGATTTGATAAAATAATGTCTCTCAAATAAAATAATCAAAATCAGAGTACAGCATACCTATAGTTAGTCCTGGTGTCAAGGAGTGGACACCCAGCTGATCCCAGGAACTCACTGGCCTGCTAGCCTAACTATGCTGGGAACTTCAGGTTCAATGAGAGAAACTGTCTCAAAATTACAGTGGAGAGTAACAGAGGAAAACACTCGGTATTCTCTTCTGCATGCTTCTACATGCACGACACATGCATTCAGCTGTGTAGGCACTCACACACCACACACAAAAATCAATACCCCTCCCCGTGTTCCTTCCCTTGAGACACCATTATGTCCTAATGCTATGCACAGCCTCTCAATGAGAACACTGAGGATCTGTTGTTTCCCATCGTGACCCTGGGGCTGCTGCTGTCCTGTATCACCCAAGAGAGTCAGACTTAAAACTCCAAAATTAGTTTCTACTGAAGACCTATCACCTTCACACAATCATAAATTCAAAAGCCAACCAAATAAACAAAGCTCAAGTCAATCCGGTTGGTTGGGGCTGTCTGGACAGTGAGATGTATAACCACCCTTAAACTGGTCAGAATAAAATCCTCCTAAATATTTAGCCTCTCTAAATTTCTAAATTGTGTTATGTTTATCAGATCATTTGCTTTAAAAAATAAAAAGGAGAGCTCACTGTGAGACTCATACATTGAAGGAAAGCTAAATAAATAACAAAGGCTTTTGATACTCTGTCTGAAAAAAAAAGTAATAATGAGGATACAGATTTTATCACTGAAGGATTATGGGTATTGTCAAGAAAATGCTCCATCAATGGGGTTAGCCCTGTCTGACAAGACAAAGAGGGATAAGAAGACAAATTTGAGGGGCAAGAGCCAGGGGGAGGGGGACAGATTGATTCACTGTAAATAATGTCCCTGAAAAGATCGCAGTCCTGAGTCACTTCAAGAGCAGAAGGGTGACGAGGTACACACACTCAACACAAAAGCATGACTCACACCGAGCCACTGTGTTGTCAAAATTACATTTTCCACATCAGCTGAGCTAATAGGTCGGAGTGATGGAAACAGTATGACTTGGGCTTTGTAGGGAGTGTTCTAACTCGCCCTTTCCGGTGGGAAAACAAAGGCAGTTCTTTGAAATTGGCCCACTACAAGAAACAAACCTGAGGGAAGGATACCTGTTCTGATTCTCCAGACTCTTCCTCATGGAAATATATTTTAAACTGCCCCCATCAGAAGTGGCAATACAGGGTTGCCATCTTTTAAACACCAATAACCATGAGCTGGCACATAGGACATTGTTACAAGTCATACAGCAGATTTTAAGTGATGCATTCTTGTGGCTCAGGGTAGATAAATATGGCTTCTTCCTATTTCTTTTTTGTTTATTATCTAGAGTGATGATGCCAGGAATTTAAGTATCCTGTCCCAGGCATGGAATAAGTAAAGACAGAATAAATAATTATCTGAAAAGGGAGGAAAGAAAGACTTGAGGTGAGGTTAAGGAGCAGATCGCTACTTTCTGTTTTTATTTTACTCCTGAGCAGAGTCACCCCACATCTATCCGGCCCATGGGACATCCGTCTGGAATGTTCTGTTTCTCCCTCAGCACTTTTAAGTCAGTGCCTGCAAAGACTTTCCCAGGAATTAATAGAAGTGAAAGCCCTAGTATAAGAGGAGAATGCAGGTTATTGTTGTGCCTTTAACTAACAGGTGCCAAAAGCAAATGCTCCACCATCCCCTGCCTCTCTCCTCTCCCATGGATCGTAGGCTTCCCAAGACACAACCTTGAATCCCAGAACACAGTCTTATAAATGTGGAAAATGGGAAGATTTCATACAGCTCTTCCCCCACCCTCTCTCCTTTTCTATTCTTTCCTCCAGCCCTGAGACTTGTATGAAGCATTTCCAGGCAGGATTTCCTCACAAGAGATGGGTCGAGGCAGAGGAGGGGACAACAGCATCATTGTTCTTAGACAAAGACACAGAGAAAGACAAGACAGAAGGGTAAGTCACCCAGAGGACAGAACACAGAACCTCATCTGTAATACAGGGCCTGGCATCCCAGATGTTACCAAAGCGCCGTCCCTCCCTGCAAGAAAAATTGGATTAGTCACCATCCTGTCTCCTAATGGACACACTCTGTGCTCTTTAGAGCTTCATTTACTGGGTTAATAGTGCTTTGCCTGAGTTCCTTTGCTATGGAAAAAAAAAAACCTGTAAGAAGAAATATTCTGGGTGCAGTCCACAGCCGCTGACACGAGTAATATTGTATTCATCACAGACAGACCTCGTATCTCATTACTACTGAAGAGCTGCCTGGAGGCATCCGAGCCTGGCCAGGCCAGGCCTCTCATGTGGAACGGTTCAGGTATATTGTGAAATGATTTAATGCGATAATAATGTCCACTTTGCGAGATAGATTATGTTTTTTATAGTGGCTGATGGTTAATGAATGATACATTAGCAAACATCACTAAAACATTATGGGAGAATGCAGATGCTGACACGGGGTGCCTTCTCCTGCCACTTCTTGGCTTTCTCCCCAAGTGGTCTTGCCACCACCCTCCCCCAACTTCCTTGCCTAAAGACGGAAGGCAGAACTTACAAGAATCAGAAAACTTAATTTATTTTTTTTTTTAAAGAAAGAAAGAATCCCAGCTGTGTGGCCCGGCCTCCCGCCTCTCCTCACCAGAAGGAGGCATGAATACTAAAAGACATTCAAACATGACCTGAAATATCTCTTCTTAAATCAAATGAGAATCAATGAAAGTACGAACCTGAACAAATACATTATATGTTGACCTAGTTTATTAGATGAAGCCGTTTACCCTGATTTGATTTATCTGGCAATACACGGCTCAGCTGTGAAATGAAATAAGCCGAGCCCATTCTCCTTATTTACTGTATCATTCTGGCCCTCGCTAGCATCGCCTGGTTAAGGGCTGTCAGCCTTCCCATTACAAATCTCTCGCTGCTGCAGTTCCCCAGCTCCGCTCCCTGCGGATGCAAAGCATGGCCGACCCCACCCAGGAGGACAGCCTTGGACTAGATGGGTCTAATTCTGCGGTTGTCTTCATGGTCTCCACTGCTGAGTCACTGAGCACCCTGCAGGTGCTACCACATTGGCGAAGCTTGTTCACGCTTAGTAAAAAGGGTAAGAGACCTCTCTTTACATCCTTCTTCCCCCCCTGAGCCTTCACTATGTGGACATCATCGGGTCTTCATGGACAGACAGGAAATGACGTCATAAATGACGTGCATTTCACAGAGGACAGGCCTAGAGGAAAGGTGAGGTAACTCAGAGAAGCAAAGGGGTCAGAAGAAGGTGGTTTCATTAATGTTTCATTTAAAAGGTAATAAATCAGTCCCACCAAGCTGCAACCTCATGAAACCTGACATGGGCGAGACCTTCTGGGTGAATTCCCACATATCCCCAGACTCCAGTGCAGGGCACACTGATATCCAGTGCAGAGCAGAAGGGCAGAGAGACCTAGGGAACCAGGGAGCGGCACAAGAGCACGCCCTGCACCCCTGAGAAGTCCCCACTGCTTCAGCCTGGATTCCGTGATAGCCCTTGGACTCTCTACTTAACAGCTGACCCTGAAACCTCAGGGGACTTCCAGGTGACATGGCAGACTGGCTCCACGTCAGGCTGGCCCTGTGCTAAAAATGTTGCTAAAGTTTAAAAAAATGAGATTTAAAAAGTTGTGGCTATAGGGACCACAAGAATAAGAGGTGGGCTAGGTAAACCAGTTTGGGGACACTAGCAACACTGGAAGGCTGGTAACTGACATGGCCACCTAGAAAAAATGACCATACCGAGAACATGCAAATGCCTCTGAGTGACATCTTACCCAGAGTAGATGGCACCGTTTAATTGAACTCACTTAGAGAAGTTCCATATGACAGGTACAGCAGGGGGCAGGTGTCACCATCTTAAAAATGGAAAGTCTTCACTATAGTTTGGGTCTAGAATGTTCCCCAAGGGCCTCATGCATCAAATGTTTGTCCTCTGGTCTGTGGCACTATTGTGAGGTAATGGATCCTTTGGGAGTTGTGGCCTAATGGAAGGTAGGTCATTGGGGTAGGGTGTATCATTGATGAGGAATGTGAGACAAGTCCCTCCTACAGCCTACTTTTTCCAGGTTGTCAGGATAGGAGCAACTTTGTTCCACCATATATCCCATACTACGTTGCCCTGCCCCAACACAGGCCCAAAACAAAAAAGTCAACCAAACATTGACTGATTACATGAAATAATTAAATCTATATCCTTAATTTGATTTGTCCCAGATATTTTGTCATTTCAGTAGAAAGAAATAGTCTATGAACAAGCAATGGGACTCCCTTTCCCCAATGTGTTCCTATTGGTGGGACAGTAGCAGATGTTTTTCAGAATCGATGGAGAAATGCTAGCAATTTAATACACGTATTAAAAGAGTAAGGAAAATGGGGTATTCATACAAGAAAAACTCAAAACTGCAAGAAAGAAAAACATAAGTGCTGTTTACAGTAGGCCTGGTAGTGAACAATAGTCATAAGGGTCAGGGCATGATTCTATGTTCAAGCCCATGGGAGGCCTGCCCCTTTCTGAATGGAGAAAGAGGAGGAGTGGGTGGGTGGGGAGGGAGATAGATGGGAGTCGGGGGGAGAGAACAGAAAGAAAGAAGGGAGGGGAAACTGTAATCGGTATGTAAAATAAAGGAAAATATTCATAAGAAAGAGAAAAATGAAATGCAAAGACCTCCTCACCACCTCCCCCCAGAGAAAGGGTCAGGGCATGTAGACAATAGCAGTTGGAATCGTACTGGGATCAGAGGAAGGTGAAGTGAAAGATGGTGTAAGAAAGAAAAGTCCCTATGCTCAAAACCAGGGACAAGGGGGGGATACAATTTTTGTTGGTATTTGAATTAATAATAATGGGAATGTATTTGAAAATGTGGGGGTAAGACAAAAAGAGAATGCTTATGTAATATTATGTAATTAATTGTGATTCCTCTCTCAGGAATAAGGGGAAATGATTAAAGTCAGAATAAGGACACCCCTGCCATGACAGCTGGGTCAAATGATAAGTCTTTCACTTTTCACACTCTTTGGAACAATATACAACAACAACAACAAAACAACCATGTAGCTAAAAATAAATAAAATTGCAGTTCACAAGCAGGCTTCAACTTTCTCTGATGTGGGATTCCACACTCACATTCCAATGAATATCATTGATGAAGAAAAACAAACTGCCTTGGCCTGTTGATAGGGCAGAGTAGAACTAGGCAGGGAAAGCTGAGCTGAATGCTGGCAGAAAGAAGGCGGAGTCAGGGGGAAGCCATGTAGCTTTGTAGGAGACAGACGCTGGAACTTTACCTGGTAAACCACAGCCATATGGTGATACACAGATTACTAGAAATGGGTTAAATTAATATGTAAGAGCAGGCCAATAAGAAGCTAGAGCTGATGGGCCAGTGATTTAATTAATACAATTTCTGTGTGATTATTTTGGTTTTGGGTGGCTGGGATGAACAAGCAGCCTCCTACTACAAACTGGCGCTCCAACGTGATCAACTATATCCATGTAAAACCTGAGAAAGTTTGGAAAGATACTCTAGACACAGGAAAAACTAAGTTTAACCATATTTTTTTCAGCTGGCAGCATGCTGCAGCTCCTTTTAGAGAGGTTTTCCTGATTCAGTGGTAGCAGAAAAAAAGCCATGTGGTTTCAAAATGGCAGCTTTCTGGGCCATGTTGCCAGCGCAAACTCTGGCTCTTTCAGGAGGCCAAGCATTTAAATGGGGTGCATGACAGCTTTACAGAAGCTCTGTAATAGAGAGCTGGCCCGTATCCTCAGTCTTTCCTCCTCCACTCTTCCTCCTAGAGGATGAACTTCAGCTTCACTGCTGGAATTCAAGGAGGCTTCCTAGGAACATCTGAATAAGTCTAGTGGACTGGGGGGAGAGAAGGAAGAAGAGAGACCAAGAGGGAGAGAGACTAACATTAAATACCATAGGACTGCCAAGCCTCAGCACTCCATCCAACCCACATCTCCATTCGCAGAAGTAAAACATTCAGAGAACAATACATTATCCTGAGTTTTCTGTGATGTGCAACTAAACAAAATCCTAGTGATCGTGGTGCCTTTCCTGTCCACTCCTGTGCCAGTGTGACCCACACTTAAAAGATTTCATCAGCCAGGCGGTGGTGGTGGCACACACCTTTAATCCCAGCACTCAGGAGGCAGAGGCACGTGGATCTCTGTGAGTTCAACGTCAGCCTGGTCTACAAGAGTTAGTTTCAAGACAGGCTCCAAAGCTACAGAGAAGCCCTGACTCAGAAAACAAACAAAAAACAAACAATTTCTTTGTATTTCATCTTTTCAACTTTCTGGATTGATAACATGACTAAATCCCCATTATGCCTCTTCAAGTAGATTGAACACAACTTTGCAATGTATTAACACTAATGTTTAAATTTCAATAGCAGTGTATTCCCTTCTGAATTTTAAGTTGTAGTAATAAAGTTGATTGTAAAATAGCATAAGAATAATTCTTAAATCCATTTCACCATGTTGTAATCAGTATTCAGGAGCCCTCGGTAACAAAAGGCCAATAAAAATTGGGACTTAGAGACACTTTCCTTGGAAGGGATATTAGAGGAAACACATATTTTAATAAAATAATAACAATGATGATAATGGTAGTGGTGATTAAGGAATCTGGTACAACACTACCTACTCTATAGCCAGGACCCTGGAAGCCTTCGCCTTCACAGAGGAAGCTTTGGTTTAGCTAAGAGAGCTGGATATCCACATAAGATGTTGTTCCCACACAAGAAGTTAGCCTCACAAGGTTCTCATGGAAAGCCATCCCTTACCTCAGCAATGGTATGAGAAGAGTCACTTTCATTCCTCCTTCAAACCCTAGAGATGTCAGGAGATCTTCCCTTCCCCCAGGGGTTCAGGAGAGGGTCTCTTTCCTGCCTTTTCCAAGCAGTAGCCTCCCAGGCTATCCTTGGTTCCTTGTCAACTTTCACCATTTCCAAACCCAGCAATGGAACATCTTCCTCTTGTGAGGTCACTTCCATCATACCTACGGAAGACAAGATGACCTTCCCTTGCCACTATCCTGAACTTGAGCACGTCTGCATCTCTCTTGCCATGTGAGTGGACACTTAGTGGCTCCAGAAACAAAGTGTCTTTGGGAACCATGGGTTCAGTTTGCCATTCCCTCCACAGCACCTGACCCATGAATCAAGATGACTGGAATCCAACAGAATCTACTACTAAGAACCAAAGCCAACGCCACATGAGACAGGACAGTAAATGATCTTAACCCAGCTCATGCTTCTGACACACAATGTTGGCTGTTGTAAGCAGGGGTGACTTGTAACACAGCCAACTGAAACAAGTGTGCTTGGGTCTGGGTTATTTATTCCATTCTCTACATACAGGTTAGGCTTGTGAGAGAAGCATTTGTCTTTGTGTTGGCTGTCAGACCAAGACTCTCAGAGAACTGCTCCAGTTTCTTTCATCAGAGCTGCTTAAAGAAAAGACACCCAGGGAAGACATTAGAGCTACTACCTTTGAGTAGAATTAGCTTTGAGTAGGTAAAAACACTCCAGAATAGCTTCCCCCTTTTCTCTCTAGACTTTCCACCCCCTGCTTTTCTCCAGGTGTCTCCTCAAAACCTGAAGGAAAGATTTGCTTTCAGGATCGAGTGGGGATCATGAATATGACAAGAAGGAAGTTAGCCCCTTCTTCTCCTCTCTCCAGCCTCCACTTTTTGGACAGGAAGGACTTGAGCACATACCCACCTGCCCACCAGTCACCCCCACAGTGGTTCTTGCCACCCGTAACCCCACTGGTTGTCTTGATGGTCTTTACCCTTCCTCTGTCACCACGGGAACAAGATGTGCTCTCTGATTTCATTGTTTGGGAGACTGATGCTGATCCCCAAACATACTGTGTTAATAAACGCTCCTAGACAATTGAAAGCACTCAAGGGTCTGTTTAAAACTACAGAGGGCTTTCCAGATGAAATGTCGCTTGTTTGCTGGGGCTTGACTGGAGACATTTCATTTCCTGGAATGCACACTTCAATTCTTCATGACACAGGCCACTCGTTTTGTTAGAGAGACACAAGTCCCTGGGAGTGGAGAAAGAAGGGACACCAGCATGGGAGGATGTCATCACAGACTAACTCAGGACATTGTAGGAATCCCAGTGCCCATCACTCTCTGTGCTGGAGCCCAAAGCAACTCTCTAGGCCCCTTCAGACTCTCAGGTGATGTTGATTAAGGTCAACTCCTACCAAAGCATTTGCATTCTATTGGGTAGTTTTGGAAAACTCCCTCAAAATGGTGGATATAATAGGATTGTGGAGGGGCCGAGAATTTGAGGATGAGCATATGAAAGTACTCTTTGTGGAATGAAGAAATGGGGACACGCCCACCCCCAGCTCAGCACTGCAGACTTATGCAAAGATCATGTGGCACATCGTTGGCCCTAAACCCGTGTCTTGTTTCAACGCCAAAGATTAGAACCAGAGCAGAAAATCATCTTGGTTGGTGACTTTTAGTAATGTCTATCATTATCAGTGGGATCCAGAGTCGGGGACAAGTAACTTCCTTTAGACTTGCCTCGATTTTGCCTGAAGCAAAATTTTTATTTGCTTGTTTGTGAGGGTTGGAGATTGTTTGGGGGGGCAGTGTTATTTATTATTATTTGAGGTGTTTGTTGTTTTTTATTTTAATTAGGGTCTGATTGTGTTGTCCTGGTTGTCCCCTGGATGCTCTATGTAGACCAGGTTGGCCTCGAACTCAGAGATCGGATTGCTCTTTCTCTCAGTGCTAAGAGTCAGTCACAAAAGAGCTCTACAGGTGGACAATATTAGGATAGCCCTTCATCTTCCTTTCTCTAGGGTTAAGGTATTCATAGGATGTAGGGTTTGTAGTTGCAAAATGGAAAGCTCCTTGAAACTGGGACTAGTTTTGTCCAGCCCTGCAAGGCTAGCATGATGAAAATGGAAAACGAACAGCAAGCATGGAACTACAGCTGCGAGACACGCACAGAACGGGACCAGAGAGTAGGAGGAAGCAGCAATAATTGGAACAGCTTCCAAAAAAGGCACCAAAGCTGATATTAAAAGAATCAGTAGCAATCGCTAATAATACAAGAGATAAAGCGCCCCAGCAGAACTTACAAACACTTGCTGAATGAAACTCGAGGCCCAGACTGTGGAAGCAGTGCTGACGATTTCAGTAACTCTGTGTTGTTCCTCCAGGATAAAGCACAGCCATTGCAAGATTTAATAAGGAGAAGAAAGCCCACATACCATCAGGTTTGCCACAGGCCTCGCTGCCAAGTTGTCCGTCTGTTGTGAGAGTGCCAGCTCTACTCTGCACTGGCTCCTAACCAAAATCCCTTCCAGACACGGAGGACCGAGCCACTCTTTCTGCCATCCACACACTGAGATCTGCATGGAAATCAGCCAGTCTTCAATAGCGAGTGATGGGCACATGTAAGCGATCCCCACACACTTTCATGGCTATTTGAGAATGCCCTGGAATCTAGTCACACACCCCAGCCATGAGAAAAGGGCTGGCGTCCCCCGTAGCCATGTTTACCCAGCTTTCTAGAACTCTCTATGATTCTTTTGTCTTTATCCTTTCGAGGTGTGTCAGTCTGATGGAGACATGAGTTCCTAAGCTGTTGTTTCTTAAACTGGGAGGCCAGAATCACAGTGTCATCTGGCAACGAATCAGAAAAGCCAGCTTTCTGGTCCTACCCAGACCTACTGAATTAGAACCTCTCGAGTGGGGGCTGGGCACTCATGGGATTCTGCCACACGGGGCCCTGGAGCCACGCTAGGGTCTCTCCCCATCTCACCAGACCATGAAAAGTAGCCTGGTGTTGGAGCACAGATCTGTTAAGTCAGAGAAAGGTGGAAGTAAAAAGATCAAGAGTTCGAGGTCAGTCTTGGCTATTATGAGAATTTGAGGCCAATCTTGGCTATCTAAGACCCTGTCTGGGAGGGCAATGAAGAGAGAAACAAAAACAAAAACAAACAAACAATAACAAAAAAATAAAAAACCCCTGACCTCTCAAGTTAAGAGTATTCCAAATCCTGACTCCTCTTTGCCTCTTTGACCCTTTCTGCTCGTGTGTGGGCAGACTTTCTCATTGGTCTCACTCCAAGTCAGATAACCACCCAGCTTACCAGCCTTCTCAAGTGACAGAGATTCTGTGTTTAATCTACTAACCGTAGCCCACATTTCCCTTTGTCCCTTGAACCCGCATTCTCCCTGCCTCTCCCATTCAATGTCAAGTTAGTGATTGCCTCCCCAATGTATCCGCAGATTGCTAAAATGCATCCTGGCCAGCCACGTCATCTCTAGGCAGGAGTTGGCCCCAGAGTATCTTCTTCTTCCTTCCCTTCCTCCCTCTTTCCTTCCTTTCTTCCTCAGTCCTTCCTTTTATCCCTTTTTTCCTTGGTCCCTTCTGTCTTCCCCCCTCTCCTCTCTTCCTTCCTTCCTTCCCATCTTCCCTCCTCACTTTCCACCTTTTTTTCTACCCCTACCCTTCTCGGTCCTTCCTTCACCCCTTCCTTTCTTTCTTCTTGCTCTGCACCACCTCCCCCACTCTATCTCAGCTGCCTCCCAACTGGGCTGTCCTGAGCAGCTTCCATCCTCAGACACAGCCCATTCTATGAACTTCCGGAGGAACCCTTGCCATAAATAGAGCTGTACCAATGATTGTGCCAGCCAGGGCCCTCAGCTGTCATTCAGAGCCACTGTGGAGTGTGTTAAGATGCCTGCTTCCAGACCAAACAGTGGGGGTCCTAACTCCTCCTGCGGACAGTCTTTTAAATATCTGTGGACAATTATCACCACCTTCTCTGGCTTCTTTTCACCAAGCTGTAAATCAAAACCATCGCTCTTCTCTTGGTTTTATATGTACATAGCCCCTGTCCTGCTCTTCAGCGACTCGGTTTCTTCATTGTCTCTTTTCAAATGTCTGGCTTAAATCATTGCCAGGGCTGAGCATCTGCATTACTCACCTGGCTGTCTCCATACATTTTCCCCACTAGGGTCAATCATTGTTTGGAGATGCGCCAAATTCTTGCCTTAAGATCACCACCATCACGATAGTTTTTAAAGGAACCTTGGAAAATAAACATATACAGTGATTTTACCCCAAATACTCAGAATTTTCAGACTGCCGGAGACCTCTGAAGGAGGCTGGGGCTTGTGAAACTCTCTGGTCACTCTTTTGATCAACCATTTCTAAGGTACCACTGACCTTGTTTTTTCTTTTGCTTTGTTTTAAGAGAAGGAAGGAAAATCTTTGGCACTGAATTGTGAAAATGTTTCTGTCTTAATTAACCAATTAATTAATCATGCAGACTTTCTTTGGTATATAGGAGGAAATGATTAGACTATTTCCTTTTTCTTCCATATTCCCAGAATTAGAGAGTATTACAAGCCCCATAGTATTTTAATTCATAATTTTAAGTACGAATATAAACAGATCAATAATAATTATACATTTTACTTCATTCAAGTATAGTATCACAGGAAAATATCTTTTCAAAGATTTGAAACTCTTTGGCTAGATGAGCATTTACCTCAACGAAAGAGAAAAGGATACTCTGCAGTTGTTTCCTACAGCTGATCCTTGGAACTTTCACTGGAAATCAGTTTTTTAATTGTTTTTGTTGAGCTATATTATTTTCTTCACTCCCATCCCCTCCTTTCCCCTCCTTTCTACCCTCTCCAAAGGATCCCATGCTCCCAATTTATTCAGGAGATCTTGTCTTTTTCTACTTTCCATGTAGTTTAGATCCATGTATGTCTCTCTTAGGGTCCTCACTGTTGTCTAGGTTCTCTAGGATTGTGATTTGTAGGCTGGTTTTTCTCTACTTTTTGTCTAAAAGTCACTTATGAGTGAGTGCATATGATATTTGCCTTTCTGGATTGGGGTACCTCACTCAATATAAGGTTTTCTAGATCCATTTATTTGCTTGCAAATTTCAAGGTCTCATTATTTTGTTCTGCTGTCTAGTACTTCATTGTGAAAATGTACCATACCACATTTTCCTTATCCATTCTTCAGTCAAGGGGAATTTAGGTTGTTTCCAGGTTCTGGCTATGACAAATAAAGCTGATATGAACATAGTTGAGCACATGTCCTTGTGGTGTGATTGAGCATCCTTTGGGTATATACCCAAAAGTGGTATTGCTGGGTTTTGACCTCCTAAAACTGAGAAGCTTCTGTAAAGCAAAGGACACAGTCAACAAGACAAAACAGTAGCTTACAGAATGGGAAAAGATCTTCACCAACTCCACATTGGGCAGAGGGCTGATCTCCAAAATATACAAAAAACCCAAGAAATTGGTCATCAAAAGAACAAATAATCCAATACAAAATGGGGGGGGGTGTTACAGACCTAAACTCTCAACAGATGAATCTAAAATGCTGAAAGACATTTAAGGAAATTCTCAACATCCTTAGCCATCAGAGAAATGCAAAACAAAACAACTCTGAGATTCCATCCTACACCTGTAAGAATCGCCAAGATCAAAAACACTGATGACAACTTATGCTGGAGAGGATGTGGGGTAAAGGGAACACTTCTGCATTGGCTAGTGGGAGTGCAAACCGGTACAGCTACTTTGGATATCAGTATGGCAATTTCTGAGAAAATTTGGAAATCATTTTTTAAAACATAGCCATAACGTAGAGGCCCATTTCCCACCTCTTTTCTTACCCACACAAAAGAATACTAAACGGTGGAAGGCCAGGCAGTGGTGGCGTGCACCTTTAATCCCAGCACTCTGGAGGCAGAGGCAGGCGGATCACTGTGAGTTCAAGGCCAGCCTGGTCTACAGAGCAAGTTCCAGGACCGGCTCCATAGCTACTGGTAAACCCTGTCTTGAAACAAGAAAAAAAAAGGTTATTAAAGGTGGAAAAAAATGACAGTTCTGTGATTTGGGGCTTCAGAATGAGAGACATCAAGAGCGAGCAACAGAGTATCTTAATCCCTACTCAACAGGATCAGGGACCTCATGGAGCTCTGGCTGCATCAGAGCAACAGAAGACAGTCCAGACATCCCCTGGTCCTCCACCAGAATGAGCAGTAGTTGGTCAACAGAAAAAAAATTCACCACTCTGGACCTTACAGAGTGGCGGGATCCAGCATCCCAGAGACCTGCCTCTATTCAGCTGCCTGAGAGATGGTTTCCTACCCTGCAGTCTTCAGCATCCTTAGCCTCAGTACTACCTGGTGACAAGAGGCCACAAACTGTTGCCCAATACCAGTGGAAAAACTCAAAGAAGGTGGACCAGGGAGGCTCACCTGGGAAGCCCCTCTGCCAGTCCCAGAAGACATAGTGACAGGCTTAGTGTTTGACCAAACAGACAACGAACACAGACATCTCTACAAATCAAATGCCAATCAGAAACACAGCTCGCCACCTTAGAGAGAACTTGCCTCTTAGAGTGAGTGTTGGACAACAAGAGACTGAAATAAGAACTGGAGGCCATACCACCATTCTCAGAAGACCTAAGCTATTAGAGGAATGACACAGAGGAAATCACAACAGGAATGAAATGCCCACCACAGGCTCCTGGGTTGGAATGAGTGGCACCCAGTTGGTGGTACTATTTCGGTTACAGATGTGCAGACTGGCTAGCAGAGGTGGATAGCTGGTGGCAGACCTTGAAGTGACGTCTGCTGCTGGTGGCAACCTGAACTTTCTGCATCCTGGTCCAGTTGCAATGTGAAAAGCAACAGCTAAAAATGCCAACAGTCACAGCGAGACCAGCTCCTGCCATCCCTGCCACGGCAGACTGCATTCTCTGACATCAGGAACCAGAATGAGGCCTTCTTCTCTTACGTTGCTTCTAGCTGGTATTATCTCACTAGGATGAGAAAAGTGACTGACCATGACTGGTTCTGGCTCTGTGTGTTGGCCCTGCACCTTAGGCTTAGACGGTCAGCAAGTTTCCGAGGGGATACCAGAGCTACTAGTCTGTGGCTTGATTCTTGAGAACCAAATCTGAAAGCCAGTGACTCTGGAGTGAGACCAAAGAGCAAGATGACTCAGTAACCCTCCCCAAAGACATCACAATTGTATGTGAACCACCTCCAGAAGCTATTTTTAAAAAAAGATTTGGACTGTGCCAGGACCACAAAGAAATGATAAATGCTTGGGATGATGTAGAAATGTAGAAACTTAATCTAATTCAAACATTCGAATGTATGCAATGTATCCAAACATCCCATTACTCTGCTAATACATATAGTTGTATTTATTTATGTACCAGTAAAAAAATAAGTTTTTAAAAACTTGAATGAGTAAAAAACCATTCAAAACATCATTAGTGTATGCAATTAAAACAAAAAATATATGAATCCAGAAGAAAAACAATACAATATGTTTTTTCTCTTGCTCTCTTAAGAATTGTCCTCATTTGTTTCCTAGTCTATCAGTGACATACATCAGGGTGATATTGAAGAAATGATGCCTGCTCTATGGATCCCTCTTTAAATCACTTCTCCAAAAGCAGGTACTGTTACATATTTGACGACATGGTAAGAGCAAAATTTATTTTACAACATAAGTTTTCTAAGAAAATCTCACTCCATATCTAATCAAGAGCTCCACACTGTTTAAACCTAGAGATTCATCAGCTAATGGCTGAAAATGTTGACATAGTAGTAATTGATCGTGAGCTATTTGTGAACATCATTTGGGGATAATGGGGCTTAGGGGCTGGGCTTCAGTCTCACCCTAAACAATTGAAAAGCCTTTCAGAAGATGCCTGCCATGAATTCATCTATATATCGCCCCCAAACCACAAACTCAGAGAGAGAGCTGTCAACAAAACAATCCACTTGCGTTTCCATTCTTTGGTTTTAGTAGCGGTAGGAAAGGATACTGCCAAACCACTTTAAGACTCAAAATACAGCCTGTCCACCCTTTTCCCGTTTCCATTTATTCTTTTGCAAATTATTCTTTTCTTTTAAGAAAAAAAAAAGAGGGCTCTTATTGATAATCAGTTTTCCGTGAAGGTGCATGTTCAGAGCGCCTGACGCTTCTAAGTAGTGCGTTTCCAATCTGATCAGGCTTGTTTTGTCTGGCAAATGAATTATGTAAACCTTATCCACCAGAAACTGTTTCAAGTCAATTAATTGTTGTAATTACTTAAGATTTCTTTTTAATGAATATGGCTCTCCAGGGATTCGGTGATATCCTGTCATCTGTAGGGCCTGATAAATGAAATGTGATTTGTGGCTCGCTGCAAACTGAACCCTCGTACACGAGCAATGTCTGCATCCCGTGTGCTCGTTAAATGGAAGCGATGCCCTTGATGGAAGCAGGGACGTTCATTATGGATGGTTCCCAGTTAGCTTGGCGGTGAAGGCACAAATGGGCTGCTCGCACCCTTCCCACTCTCCTTCTCTCTTCGGTCCCTCTGGAAAGGAATTAACCAAGCCCGTGACCTCAGCGAAGCCACACATCATGTCACTCTCCGTCTCATCGTTCGGTCTCTCATCTCCATTAGATTCAATAAATTGAGGTCCCAGGCAGCTATTTGGGATGGTACTGGAAGCTAATACAAAAAAATGAAGAATTAGTTTTCCAATCTTTCTCCTCTTGCTCTCCCTCTCCTTCTTCCTGACTTGCATTCCACTCCCACCCCCTCACCATTTTAAGGGGTCATCTCTCTAGGAGTTGACAAAACCTTGCTGCTTTCATAGACGCCTCATTTCCAGATGTTTAGTAAACTACATCGCACCTGTACATGAAGAAATCTGAAATAACACAGCAGTGTTCTGTAAAACAACATCCCAGTCTTCTGAAATATAAACATATCTACCCTAGCAGACCTAGCTCTGTATAAAGCACATTTCTTGACAAATCATTCTTCTTCTGTGATATTATTTTTACCCAGTAGATCAGACAGCCCGGGTCAACAAAATAGTGTGTTTTATGTGGGAGACTTCCACATCATGGACAGTATAATCATGAAAAGGCTTCTAGTCACCGTTTTCAGGGAATTAAAATCCAGAAAGTTTGATTTGTTTTTTTCTAATGCTTATTTTTAACCAATAAGACAAATATTCAATTGTTCATCCAAATATGTCCTTTCCCTTTTCTCGTACATAGGATGCTCAGACTTGCCAGCCGACTTTGCCACTGTCTACAGCCAAGAGATTCTGATGGGATATGTGTAGACCTCAGCCACCTACAGAACAGTCTGGGTTTCTGTGCTGGAACACAAACTTGAGAAAAATTCTCTTTAACCACAAAGTAAGTAAGCAGTCCAGAGTTATGGTTAGCAAATTATGGTTGGGAACCAAATCTGGCCTGAGACTTGGTTTTGTATGGTCCATGAGCTAAGAATGATTTTATATTTTTAAATTGATATTTTTTATCTTAAAAAAGGATGAATGAATGGAAGAAGCAAAGGAGGGAGAAGAAAGAGGAAAACATGAGAAATGCCAAAGGTAGAATATTTACTGTCTGGCCCATTACAGAAAATGTCAGCCCAGCTGTGTTCTAGAGGGAAATGGATGACAGAGGGAATCTGAAGCTAAGTCACCACACAGAGCAGAGAAGAGGAAAGGCAGAGATGCAGCCACCAGCCAGATGCAAAGGAAGCAAGATAAGAATGTCTTACTGAGAAAAGGTACCAAGCCATGAAACACAGACAAGAACTATGGGTTGATTTAAGTTATAAGAACTAGTTAATAAGCCGGGCAGTGGTGGCGCACGCCTTTAATCCCAGCACTCGGGAGGCAGAGGCAGGCGGATCTCTGTGAGTTCAAGGCCAGCCTGGTCTATAAGAGCTAGTTCCAGGACAGGAACCAAAAGCTACGGAGAAACCCTGTCTCGAAAAATCAAAAAAAAAAAAAGAACTAGTTAATAATAAGACTATGCTAGTAGGCCAAACAGTTTACAATTAACATAAGCCTATGTGTATTTGTTTGGGACTGACCGGCTGTGGGACCAGGTGGGAGAGAAACTTCTTTCCACAAAACAGTGATTTGAAACTCTGAGAGATGTTTGTGGGAGTCACTGAGGACTTGAAGAGTGTGAGTCGTTTATTTATTATTTATTTATTTCTATATTGTGGAGTCACCTAAGAAGGGAGTCTCAGTTAAGGGATTTCTCAGATCATATTGGTCTGTGAACATATCTGTGAGGAACTAACTGTCTTGATTGTTACTTGATGTAGAGGGCCAAGCCTACCATGGGCCGCACCATTCCCTAGTCAGGTGGTCTTGGGTCATATAAGAAAGCCATATCATATAGATAATTTTGAAAATTTGTTTTGATTTCTTACATGATTATATTCAAATATCTACTTCTTGCATTATGTATGATAGTTCATGTTTTCTTTGTTCATTTTGTTTTAGTGTTTAGATTGTTCAGATAAATTTATGTACATTCTATTTAAAGTATTCAACTTCCACAATATTTGATGAAATGATTACTTTCTTAAACTCCTTCTTTATCTTCTTTTATTTCATTTTTCCTGTTGTTCAAATCTTCTAGAATTTTTAATTTTTCAAATTTTTGGTTTTGGTTAAAATAGTTATATCATTTCATCTCTTCTTTCCCCTATAATCCCCCCTGTAGCCCCCTCAAAGTTATGGAGTTTGTTTCTACACACACACACACACACACACACACACACACGCTGACACCTGAGTCTGCTTAGTGTTACTTACATGTATATGTTTTTAGGGCTGACCACTTGGTATTGGAATACCATTTAAGGGGCTCATCCCTGGGGAAGACTAAATTCCCCCTCCCTCAGTTGTCCTTAATTGCTCCTGGCTCTTCATCTAAGAGTGGAGGCCCATCAGATTTCATCCATACATTTTGAGATGTGAACTGGTATTGGAATTGTTCAAAAAGCATGCTTTTGAATTCATTACTATTATTCCATTTGTTTTCTAGGCAATGTATTTTGCGTATTGCTATACAATATACAATTATAATTAAAGTGCTAGATTAGAGGTGTGCCACCACACCTGGATCTACTTGGCTCTCTTATTGAGCCTCTTAATTCCGGTTGTTTAGACTTCTGTGTGATCAAAATTTTTATGCTACTGATTTGCTTCTGGGCATTATTAATCACATTCCCTAGAGGGTTTGAGATAGAGTGGTCTTCTTTATTTTAAAATAATGTTTTATAGTTTTGGTTTCCCTGAAAGCAAATCTTAGACAAGTGCCCGTGTGTAGAATATCATCCAAGATGTGTGTAAATGAGCCTCCTGCCTCCAAGTCCCAAGTGCTTCAATTACAGATGTATACCAGCATGCCCAATGACTTTCATAACATTTTAACATAGATATTTGAAGCTGTAAATTTCTGATATTTATGCCAGCTGTCAATAGATTTTCTCATGTCTCTGTGATTTGACTTTGGTAATACTTAGAAGTCTATTGTCTCATTTTCAAATATTTAGTATTTTTATTAAGACCTTTGTGTTTTTGTTTTTTTGAGATAGCGTTTCTCTGTGTCCTGGAACTTGTTCTATAGACAAGACTGGCCTTGAACTCACAGAAATCGACCTTTCTCTGACTCCTGATTGCTTAAATTAAAGGCATGTGCCTCCACTGCCTTTAAAATAAAAATTGTGCTTTATTTTAAACAAAATTCATCATAATCAGAGGACATTCTAGAAAATTTGTAATATCAATCCTTGAAAGTTTCTTGACATTCATATAAATACAACTTAGGTTAACCTTCATGTTATATTATCAACCATACCAGGTTCACTGAGAATAATGTACATATTGAGTTTTTGAGTATGTTAGTCTATGAGCATAATACAGTTCAAAATGACCAGTAAGGGTTCTCCATGACTTGTTAATATTTTCATTGGATTATATATAAATTGCACGCTGAGAGAGGCCTGCATCAGTCTCAAGCTTCTGTGGAAACAACGGGTTCTTTCCTTTTCATCATTATAGAAAGGGTTTATCCCTCACACCACTGTTTTTCTTGAAGTCTACTGTATCTGATGTGAATTCTGTTCTTTTCATATGGTTACTGTTTGCATGGTACTTTTCCTTTTGTTCTGTGTCTTTATGTTGAAAGCACATTTCTCCAGTAACGCATAGCTAGGTCTTACTGTCCACTCTGACCATCACTGCCTTTCACTGGTGTGTTTAGTCCTCCGATATTAACTATATGTGCCTCTTATGCTCTCAATTGGCCAGTTTTGCTCTTGGTTTGCTACTTGCCCTCTTTTGATTTTAGTTCCCCGGTCTTCTTTCCTTGCCTTATTTTAGATTGTCAAGTGTCTTTTCAATTTTTTTTTAATTTACCAGATTTTTAGCTTTACTGCTCTGCATAGTTTAAGTGTGTGGAATCCTGGTTATAATCCTAGTTATAATATGCACCTTCATTGCCATTATTTTGCAATCCTCGCTGTACCCCTTCCTGTCTTCTGTGCCATAGTTTACATGTGCACTACTGCATCTATATACTACACACTTCACCAGAGGAAAATTATGTAATTACCACAAACAGACCTATGTAGTTTCAAAGAAAATTTTAAAAATTATTTCATATTTACCTGTGTATTTACCATCTTTAATGCCTTTCATTCCTTCCCCCAAAATAGACATTTCCATCTGGTCTGACTTACTTTCCATCAAAAGATTTTCATTAGTGTTGCTAGTGAATCGCTGCTGTTGACAAAATCTCTTGATTGTTTTTATTTTGAAAACGTTTTTCTTTGCCCTTGTTTATATGGAACAAATTTAATAAATACAGAATTTGATGCTGACAGTTGTTCGTTTTTTTTCAAAACTCTAAAGAAGTTGCTCCATTCCCTTTTGGTCTCCCTGGTTTCTTCTGAGAAATCAGTGACTGTACCAAATCTGTTTCTCTTGCCTATAAAGTGTCTTTCCCTGCTATTTTATAGATTTTTCTTGTTCCATCATGTCTACTTCAAACCGCTTTTCTTCTCATTCCTCTCTCTTTATGAGAATCAGATTATAACTATCTTCCAGGCATTGGTGCTCACCATAGCTTCATACAGTTTTACCAAAGTTTCTCTCAAAATCGCTGTATCTTTTGTCACTCGCTCCTCTATCAAATCTAGGACACTGCCAAAAGCATGCAGCAAAGTTTAAATTTTTATGTATTGTATCTTTACATATACAATTCCTTTGAATGTTTTTTTAATGGCTTATGCTTCTCTGGTGAGATTTCCTATATAACCATTCATTTGAAATCTCTTTTCCACTGTGTGAACAATAATTACAGTGTCTGTATTGAAAACATTGTTTGATTGAACAATCTGGGTCATTCTGAGACCACTTTTATTGGCTTCTTGCTTAAGTATGAATCACGTTTTCCTACTTCTCCATGGGTGTGGCAGCTTCAGACTGTATCCTAAAGATTACAAATGCTATGTTGTCAAATCTACACATTCTGTTTATCTCTCTAAAATGTAGTTGTTAAGCAAGTAACCAGTTATCTAAAGCCTCTTCGCTGTGGTTGGGTTGCTTGAAGTCCCCCTCTACATGAGCTGTTCAGGGTTATTCAGGATGGTTCCTTGTGTAGATTTTTGAGTTTCTCCTCTTCCTTAGTGCTATCCTTCCTGGGACTTAACCATCTCGGTTTCCAGCTGCAAAAGAATGGTTTCTGAACTCAAGAAGATGATGAATTCCTAAGTTTTAGCAAGTTCATACATGTAATGAGTAGGTTTTTCTCCTAAGCTAAACTATTATAAATATGAAATTGGTTCCATCTTTTGGTTTAGCTTTTAATGTTTCTCTAGCATTTCTTGTTGATTGAGGACATTGTCCAACTCATCAGTTATGATAGTGAGCATTTTACAAACTTAAGAAAGTAAGTGATATCAAAATACATTATCCAAGGAAAGCTTCACCGTGTTACATGAATATTGCCCAAAACAACCAAATAGGCCTCTCAATACAGCAATCCTGCTTTTAAATAATACAGCTGTTATCTAAAATGAAATGAAATCTCTATGATTGTCAAATTCTTTCTACTTTGAGTCCTATATAAAGATAAAAGAATTTCAACACTTTTTGCTTGAAACAAAAGTGCATTTTCCTGTGGACATCTTACAAACTGCCAGGGGCTGCTGGCAGTCTGAAGGGCACAGGGGAAAGCACAGCTGTCTGTTTGGACCTCAAATGGACCTTTCTTATTTCTTCCTCATGAAAATCTCCTCTGCATTGTCTTTGTAGTTCTTTGGTCTCTTTTGGGCCTTCATCTCAGACAGACAAATGTTCCAGCTTTAGTTCTGAGAGAACTTTCCAGACATTGATAATAAGAACTGAGATTATTCTTTTCCTAGACCTAATCCAACTTGGAGCCACTGACGCCGAGTTCAAACCTTCCCAGCATGTGTGACAGGAAGCGTTCACTTTGTCTTGGTGACCCCTACAGTGACCTCTCCCTCTGACACTGTTAAGCTTCTTTCTTCTTATTTAACTATGGGTACACCACCCTTTCAGGTGCCCTCCAACAACCAGTTCTAATAATTCAAGTTCTCCGTCTCAGTTACACTCTGGGTTCCCTGATTATACCCATACTTTTTTTTTTTGAGCAATTCATTTTCTCTACTCTCTCATTCTGAATGGATACTTAGTGCTCTTCCCTGACATCTTAGGTAATTTATAATGAATTAATGATATATAGGCAGGTGATAGACAAATAGAGACATAGATATAAAGAGATAGGTAATACATATAATATACATAGGTAGAAAATAAATGCATAACTGGTAGCTAAATATAGAGATACATAAGTAAATACAGAGATACAGAGAGATACATAAATGATACTGAGAGGTGATAGATGATAGATAGATAGATAGATAGATAGATAGATAGATAGATAGATAGATAGACAAACACGCATATACATAGAAAGAGAGAGACAAAGAGATACAGAAATTAGATGATAGAGACACAGAAACGGATAAAGGGAGACTTGGAGATAGCAAATGATAGTGAACCACTTGATAAATGACCATGTACAGTGCATGAGATACCTGCTCATCTTCATGTATGTATGCACAGTGCTTCTACAGCCCACTGAGTTTTGACTTGGTGCACAACATTGAAACAGGTTAACAAGAGAGTTCTGTGTCTATACAGAAAGAATGGTCGCATCTAAAGATTACCCTACATATCACCACCAAGACAAACATTAAATTCACATTTCTCTCTCCAGCCTCTGGACCAGGACTTGCTGGCATCCAACCGTGTCTTCAAACCATGTTCCTTCTAAATGTTCCAAATGCCCAGTGCCTGTTTCCCGCCTTGCCTGCCTTCCACAGGCTTTGATCCATGGCTCCAATACTACAAATGCTTCCTTCTGAATACGTCCAATGCCTCCTCTCTCAAAACCTTTTCTGCTGTCCCTTTCTTCTTCCAAAAAGTATATATATTAAGTAATGAAGCCAGCCTCCATGCTCGGCCTCTCCCTCAGACACTGCTAAGCCCTTCTCATTTGGGCACTCTGCCCCTTTGACATCCAGCATCCTCATCCTCTTACTTTTTTATTATCTGTTGTCGCTTGGATGTTACTCTTCATACATACTAAAATCTCACAAACTAACCGATTGTCTAGGCCATTCTGGCAAAAACTCTTATGAGCAATGCATAGCAGAGCAAAGGTGTGGAAGTGAGATTTCCCCCCTTAGCCAGTCATTTCTGGGTAGGAGTCCTCATTGTCAATCAGCAGTGAGGCTGTGCGGCTGGCCACATCTAGGAAACCCAGTCGACGGCCGGCCCTGCTTCACCACGGCGGCGGCTGCTGTGAGAGAGGTAAGGGACTGTTCCCCACCTTTGGCTCTGTCGGCGACGCTTTCCGGAGCAGCTCCATCACTCCCTCAAGCTGTTCGTGAGGAATAAAAGTCATCAGAATTGGGAGGAAAATAAAAACCATTTCCCAAAAGTGCAGGGGCCTGTGAAAACGAGCCGGCACTAATCATCAGGAGTGTAAACTTTTTATTTCTCAGTTAATAAGCACCACCTGTGTTTCTAAAAATCTCTGATGACGCCTGGTTTTGCGTCTCATGTGGAATAGCAAATGATGCCGGAAAGGACTCTACTGGGTACATGTGGATTATTAACGCTCTCTAAAAATGCCCCCACACGACTGATGGCATCCCCATTACCCCCTGTCTAGCTCCCACTCGACACTTCCTTCTTTAATTTTTTTATTGAAATGATATAATATAAAAAATCATCGGCTGCCTATAAATCAACTGTCTGTGACATGTTTGGGGGAAAAGGAAAACATCAAGATTGCCAATAACAGTCACTCAGTCTCATAAAACTTGTAATCAACTTCCAAGCCAAGGCGTAAAGTGTAATATATTGCTGCAAACCTATAACAATAATAAACTATTTGAATTGCACCTCCACACTTGCAGTCGTTAATATCAAATACACATGGAAAAATTTTGACAGTCATTCATTTTAATGGGCATCTGTTTGCTTTCAGGTGGTGTCATCTGGCGTTACGGGATAGAGCCTCATCAGGAGGATACAGGGACAAAGAAGGAGAGGTGGGGAAGAGAAAAAAGAGCGGGAGAGAAGCCAGAAGTGAGAGGGGACAGGAAGAGACAGGTTAAGCTCGGAAACTACAGTGAAGAGTCAATCGAAGGAAAATTCTAAAGGCAGTTTATTTATTTTTGTCAGCTCGGATGAGGATTGCATCAAGCCTTTAAGAGGCAAATTCTTAGTCTGATTGTTATTATAAAAATCCCCTCAAAGCAGTGGTTTAAACACTAATAACAATTTGTGCCTGGGTCTGGAAAATGTCACTCATGTTTAGGGTTGTTCTGGAAAGATCTCTCTCTTCTACCTCTCTCTCTCCTCTCCTCTTCTCTCTTTTCTTCTCCTCTTCCTCTCTCTCTCTCTCTCTCTCTCTCTCTCTCTCTCTCTCTCTCTCTCTCTCTCTCTCTCTCCTCTCTCTCCTGCCCCTCTCTCTTCCCTGTTATTCTCACATGGTGAGTGAAATCTCAAACTCAGATCAGTCATTCTATTCAAGAGCAGGAGGGACTGAATTATCTTTTATGACCTCACCTCACACATCACACTTCCTCTGTGGTCCTCAGTCCCCACAGTCACGCATGCCAGGCATAGTGAGAGGACAAACAGTCTCAGCCTCCTGCTGATCTTGCTAAGACTGATTCTGACAGAGCACAGACAAGCATGTGGGAGATATCCTTACACCATACAGCATGAGACTTCCAGGGCCCCCTCACATATCATAATACAGTAAATAGAATTCTTGGTTGTTGGTGCAGAAAAATGCCACAAAGCTGATCACACGGGTTTCCAAAAACTTTAGTGATTGTGCCGAAGTCAGTGATGGCAGAGTCAGACAAAGTGAAGCTAATTAGCGAAGGTTTCTTACTACCTTTAGTGGCAGAAGACACCGGAAGAGGTCTCTGAAGTTTCGCCACTCAAAATATAGTTTGTAAACCCGCATCACCTACCATGGGCTCTGATCAAAGGCAAAGACTCGAGTTGCACAGATTTGCTGACTCCTATGATCACCATCCACCCATGACCCATATGATCAAGAACTCAAAGCAGGCTGTCTCACAGAACAGCGTAGAATAGTTTGTGAACTACCTTTATGACCTCACGCCATCTCCTACACACTGATTTCATCCCCTCAGCACTGATTTTTACCCTGAGAACTTCCTAGAATTGCTGTGGATTGGGGCTCGGAAATCACTATAATTTAATATTATGGAATTACAACTCCCCTACACCATGCCAAATGTCTCAGACTTTCTCAAGAGAATCTGGGGTACGTGTATGATTCTCTTCCTCAGATATCAGGTCTAATGTGATTTAAAAAAAAGGAAAAAGAAAAAAAAAAAGAAAGCTCCTGCTCCCAACCACCAAGCTCACCCTCCCTTTCACCTTCTCTGTGTCACTGAAATCTACTGGGCCTTGGGAACATGAGACCTTCTCTTTCCTCACTTTCCTGTCCACCAGGAATTTCTAAATCTAAAGTGACCATTTCATTCTTCGCCAAGATCCCAGCACCCACAGCACGCTGGGTGAGAGGGAGAAAGTTAAAACCTGGGGAGATGGTTCAGTCTGGGAACATGCTGTGTTTCAGCCCTCAGGATCCATGTCAAAAAGCTGGGCTCAGGCTTGTCTTTATTACAGTCGAGCACTGGTGAATCGCAAAGGCTTGCTGGCCAACCGGTCTAGCCCAGCAGGTGAGCTCCAGGTTCAGTGAAAGACCACGTCTCTAAAAAGAAAGTCTTTCAACATTGACCTCTACCCTCCACATATGGGCACAACCCTACACAAACATGCACAAACCAACAGACAGCTACACACAAATCCTTTATAAACATACAGAATGGATGGATGGATGGATGGATGGATGGATGGATGGATGGATGGATGGGTCAATGGTAGAGAAACAAAACGAGACTAATTGATGGTTATCAGAACACAGCTGTGAGAGAACAGACCTCATGTCTTCTATCTTTTCAAAGGGCTTCTATGCGACCCACACAAGGGGATTCAGTGTCCCAGGCACCGACATGGAGAGTCTCATGGGAGCTACTCTGCAGGGGAACAGTAAGCTCTGCTCATCCACAGCCATAACCATGCATTCTGTAGCAGCCTTTTCTAAGCCTGCAAACCAAACCCATGCCCAGATGCTTATCTCAGAGCAGTTAGAGCTGTGTCACAGAGGAGGAGAAGAAGAGAACCAGAAGGAGCAGAGAGGGGCAGGAGGAGGAGCTGGTCCGAGTAAGTATCAAGAGTTGGAGGAATCAGGAATGCTCAAGGAAAAAGACGTAGCTAGGAGACGCAACACTACACAGGATTTATCAGTGGTACTAGGACAGGACCGCGTGGAACATTCAGCTCTTTGGATACTGCAGAACAAGATTGTCTCTCAGAGGGGAGAGAGGGCAGAAGAGCTTGCAGGAAGGAGGAAGAAACTAATGCATCTGATTGTGTAGCAACGCAGTGAAAAGATTGGATTGAAGGGGTCTCTTAGGGAAAAATAAAAAACAAAACAGCAGTTTGGTACCCTGTCACTGCAAAGTCCTACCTTCTTGGTGGGTGACAGCTGTTGAATGAAGTCTGTGGCTATGCAAAGCAAACGAATGATTCTCTAAATGCTTTAAAATTATGCTTGTTGGAGTTCTTTTTAAAGTAATTGACAGGCAATAGTTTAAAATAAGCACCATCGGGCTTTTGAGCTAAAAATGTCTTCATCTTTAAACAGGGGCTGGGAATGTGACTTGACAGGAGCGGGCTTGCCTAGCATGCACAGGAACCCGAGTTCAATTCCCAGCACCGCTTCACAGGAAAGAAAAGATAAACCAGGCCAGGGGTTGCATGTCTGCCATTCCAGCACTTGGGAGCCTGAAATCAGCTTGGCTACACAGTGAGAACTCATCACAAATAAATAAATAAATAGTCAACAATGTAGGCCAGTGGTGAGCACTTAACTTAAATGTTTGAGGCCATGAGTTCAACAACCAGCGTCACAAAAATTAATTAGTTGATTAATTCATTAAAAAATGTAGGGCCAATACACAGGGAAGCCATCCATGGGTCATTGATATAAGGCTGGGTAGAAGCTGACCTATAGAATATTCCACGAGGAGGTGGAGGAAATAGAAGCTGTCCAAGCTAATTAGAAAGTTGGTTTGGTTTTGTCTTTAAGGTAGTCACATGAACAAATTGAACATGGAATCACCCAGTTTGACCCAAGTCAGACTACCCCAAAGCAGAAATTTGAAGACCAAACCACCAAGAAACACAAATCGTGCTCACTGCACTTTCTTTAGAATAGAATTAGCTAATACCTTCAACCCTCTCAAATCCCCTACCCTTGACCAAGAGGTCTAATTATTTTATAGCACCTTATTATGCTTCACTATAAAACCACAAATGCCACTTTGAGTCCTTCTTACTCATAAGAAATTGTATCTGCCTGAAAAAGGCAATCCTTGTTTCCACTGGCATTGTTGACTGGACTTATTCTGTATGCTTTCGTCTTTGACAAGAAAATCATGTCAGTAGAGTCTGTGCTGGGATTTTTTTTTTCTTTTTCAAGGCAGTGTCATTAGTTGAGAGTTCAGGCTGCAAACCCTTACAACACGCTCATTCATGACAAGCACATTGGGAAAAAAACACATTGCTGCCCACCCGGAAAAGGAACCTTTGTAAGAGCACAAGGGAGCCCCCACCTTGAGCAGTCAGTTTCAAACACAGGAGCAGATATGATCAAAACAGACTCCACTCAAGCCAATGGGGATTTCCTAACTACACCAAGCATTTCTCTAGAAAGAAAGACTTTTAGTAACCATGTTTTGCTGGGGGTGGGGGTGTCACACATGCAAAACCCTTTTAGAGTGTTCATGTCCCTTCCACGGGTCAGAAAGAAGCTTTCTAAATCCAGGTGTCCAGTGGACCTTGAAAGAGATGAAGTTTTTCATATGGGAAGAAAAACAAACCAATGTTTAGTACCCCAAAACCACAAAGCTGATTCCAACCTGGTGGTGTGTTAACACGGTAGGGACCGTGAAAGATCTCGTTGGAGGCAGGTGGAGGAGATTTCATTTCTGCTCTTACAGGCGGTAATAGCTGCCCCACAAGAAACAGCAATTCCCCTTTTACATCGAGTTATGCTAAGTGAGGACAGAAGATGAGTGAATTCACATGAGCTCGGGAATTAGAGAAATGGGTTATTTAGCAAAACCACTGCTGAGTTAAACTACCTGAGTTTTAATTCACAAGGGTTGAATGCAGACATGGGGCACTTTGGTACAAGGTGACCTGTTACTGCTTTGGCTCAGAAATGCATGCTCACTCAAAAAAAAAAAAAAATCCTGAACAAGATCAATATCTCTACATAGTAGTAACTTGCAAAGATATTTTGGGGCAAACGAAGTAGTTCTTTTTGTCATAATTTGAAAAAACTATTAAAGAATCTAAAACTTAGTGTTCAAACCATTAACCAGATCCTAGACAGACCCTCAGCTACTTATCCATCTGAGATGTAACCTTGCCACACCATGTGCCCTGTCCCTTCCAGTGCCCACAGAGCCAACCAGGAGAAACGAGGACCTTGAAGAGGAGGTCATCCATCCCTCAGGCCAAAGTTATTTCTCTCATATGACTTTGCAGAAGATTATTGATATCAAAGGCAAGGAGTGTTTCCTTGCTTAAGCCTTCATGAACTAAGTAAAGGAAACCTTGAAGCAATTCTGATTTCACACAAACACACATGCTGGCTCAGAGGAAAATATTAATACGTTCAAAGTCGCTGTCGCCACTTAATACGGGAAACAAAGGAAGGATGAAGATGTAAACGGAGGATGTTCCAGCGTTGCCAGCACGTGCATCCCGAGTCCAGGGCTCAGTATTCTGTCTCCAGGTGCAGAACTCCCTCCGAGTGCGTGAAAGTTGGTCATGCAGGTTCGTTTCCAGTACCTGCCACAGTTTGAAGCCGCCACAATTCTGGCCCGGAGGAGAAGTTCTCTTTCCTTGCAGCAAGATAATGTTTTAAAAAGCTGACTTTTAAACCTCTTGCTGAATTTTTTAATGGATTAAATTCATCATGTCACCAGCTGCTGTGCTGCTAATAGAGCCATAAAACACTGTATTAAAGGATTACCCATGCAAAATTTCCTCCGGTGCTAATGTGAATTTTAATACTTTTAACATTTAGTTGAGATGGGAATGTCCAAGAACAGCTTGTTCAATAGGTTGTTCTATAAAATTAAGTTCGTCGTCTCATCAGAAATGCCAGGACTCCATTAAGCTAAAATTTTACAGAGAGGCTAAGATGATTCACTGTGCAGTGTGTGAAAGGAGGGAGCCAACATCTGCCCCTGCACGGATGCTGTTTAGAAAGCAAAGAAAGATAGAACAGAAGAGAAAACGCACAACTGCTGTGAATCTCGTAAGTCCACAGAAACTGGGCTCCACAGAGAAAAATGCTAACTTTGAATATGTAAGAAGCCAGTTGCCACCGCAAGGATGCTGATCATTGAAAACTCCTAAACATACATCCCCGTGAATGCCATGTGTCAGAGAAGAAAGGCTCTTTTAAAGAGATGATCACACACAATCATGTAGATATTGCACTTGGCATAACACAAGTGTGAGCCAGGAAAAAAGATGGAAGATGCAGTTGGCTGGTCCTTGGTACAATCCTCATAGGAAAGAAGGCTGGAGATAGTGAAGTTCACCCTCTCTGCCTTATAGGGGGCGATGCTGAGACCCTGAGACCCTCCAGCCTACCCAAGGTCGCACAACTAATGGAAACAGATCTGAGAATAGAACTCAGGTCTCCTGACACCAGACAAGGGATCAGGTGCCTACCTTACCCATCTATAAATACATACTCATTGATTTTGTCCGTATGAAACAGCTTCCATATTAAACAACAACAAAGAATCAATAGGCACACGGTGAAAAGATGAGGGTCCTCCCATGAGAGGTCTACAAATAGAATAACAAATCTATATGTATTGAGCATTGTTTCTGAAAGAGTTCTGGACAAAACCATCCTCCGAATATTGAGGTTTTTTTTATAGTCTGGGTTTCATGTCCTCTTCGGCTCCTAAGCCCTTCATATCCTGATTGTGATGCTTACCTGTGTATGTGAAATGGGACAGCATTTCGCTGTGTCCCAAAGAAACTGAGCCATAAAATGAGGTTGTAAATTCGATGCAGACTTTCCTTGAATGCTGTTCAGTAATCGTTCTAAATGCGATCATCACAGGAGGCTCCGAATTCTCATCACAATTAGAGTGGACATTAGAATGTGTCCTGTGCCTTATTTGAAAACACTAGCCAGGGACGATCAGTTTTAATGGAAATTCTCCAAGGCTCTTTACTCAGGCTGAATTTTGTCTGCAGCTCCATATTTTGTACTCTGTATGTATTACTGCTCTGAGAGCCTGTCATTTCTTATCAGAATGAGAAAGGCTAAAGAGATAATATTTCAATAACATACTGGCCTGATCATAAAATAACTCAATGGAAATGTGTAACTGCCTCGGGCAGCCCGGCAGGGTACCCAGCAGTCAGACAATTTCGATTCTAGGTTCTTTTTTTTTTTTTTTATGGTTACATTTTCTGTTATATCAGACATCCCCTCAAGTCTTAGTTACGCCTTATTCAAAAGGGAGAGCCACTGTATAAAGACCTACAAAACTTATTATGATACATTACTGTAAAGAAATAAAAGTAGCTACCGCAGTAGCATATTGATAAGGACAAGCTTGCCACATTAATTGACCTTTTTCCCATCTCGCCTACCGGGGCTGAGGCCTGAGTTCCTCAGTTGCTAGGCAACTGGGGTCACCATTTTCAGGTCTTAAATGCACAACCTAGTCAGTAAGAAGATTCAGGCTTCAGAGAGAAAGCAGATCCCTGGCAGCAGAAAGATGTGTGGTACAACACAGAATAAGGTTTGCTTTCTTTTTTTTTTTTAATCACACTAAAGGCTCAGACAGAGAAACTTTGACTTTTGCAAAAGATTTTGATTCCAATGATTAGACTCTACGGATGAAATATCCAGCCAGGCTTTTCTTTGATAAATGCCCTGACATAGGTCTCAGGATCGGGGCTGTGGATGCACGTATGATCAAACCCTCATGCCTAACATGCTTGTCAAAAGCATAGAGGGATCTAGGGAGACGTATTTGGAGGCTGATTTGAAGGTGAGGGTTTGGGGCTTTTTTTTTTTTTTTTTTGCATTCTGCTCACAAACTGCATTCTGCCATGCTTAGTGACAGTGCTGCCAGCAGCTCACCAGCCCCTAAAGGTCAGCTGCAAGAGAACTCATTCAGTCCCCTTCCCCCACCACCAAGTCAACACTTCCTTTAAACTTTAATAAAGGGCATTGGAAGGAACCGATTTCTCAACCGAAATAAATGGAGCATCCCTATGTAATTGCATCAGACTCTATTACGTAGGTATGTATTTAGCTTCCATTGCATAGTCCTAACAGCATGTCAATTGTGACAACTTTTTAACACAAAATTGGCAGATTCAATTAACTGTCAGGTGTAAGGGAGAGATTTTATATTTCTCATTTCTTACTCTTAGTATCTTAACCTTCACAAAGAACCACTCTTTCTATTGCACTTCGTAACAGCACTCAGAAACTACAAGACTATTTGAGGAAGGGACTATAACCCTATAACCTCTAGGGTTTTATTTGAGTTGCTGCTTTGGAGGGGAGAGGGCACAGTGTGTGTGTGTGTGTGTGTGTGTGTGTGTGTGTGTGTGTTGATTCTGAAGTACAGATGAATATAGTGTGTGCATGTGTGCATGTGTGTGTGTTGACTCTGAATTACAGATAAATATGGGAGGTGTCTTGATTCTAAAATACAGATAAATATGGTGTGTGTATGTGTGCACATGCATGCATGTGTGTGTGTGTGTGTGTGTGTGTGCATATGCATGCATGTGTGCGTGTGTGTGTGCATTGATTCTGAACTACAAATGAATGATTTGAAATCCGAACTTTAAGGAGATAAATAGAAGGTTCCCTGGCTTCCTTCCCTCTGAGCACTGTGTAAGTTCTTATAGATCGTCGGCTGATGACAGCTGGGCTACTCCACAGATGTCCCAGTGCATATAAATAGCAATGAGATCGCCAGGGGCCAAGCCATGTGCCTGGAGACTGTGGTTGTCAGATAACTCTAATGATTTCTTCAGCCCTTCAGGGTGAAAAATTTACTTCATACTTTTTTTTGTCTAATATTGGCCATTTTCCTTTCCCTGAAGATAACTGTCATTTTTAGCTATGCCTGCCACCTTTTCCAAGTTGCTGGTCTGAAAAGAACATACAAATGAGGCAGCTGGACAGATGCAGGCCCTGGCAGGCCAAGGTGAAGCAGGCTGCATTCAAGCCTGAGAGAGCAAGCAGGGTAGAACCTGCAGCCAAGAATCCACCTCCGAGTCACATGTGTGTGCCTGTCATGTGCAGATTTCGTTTTTCACATATGGGGCATGACTTCCTGAGACTCAAAGGTTACAGAGGGCAGAAATGGGAAAAACCCAGATTCCCCCAGAACAGCCTCTTGGTTTCAAGCAGACATTCTGGGCAAGTGGGTACCATTCCAAGAACTGGGGAAAAAATTAGGGGTGTCGGGGCTGGTCTCCACAGAGATGGAACCAAAGCTCAGAGGGGCTCTAATACAATGAAATGGAGTCACTGTAACTGTTGAATCGAATATTTTTTAATTAAACGTGTGCTTCTTATGCCTTTCCACTGAGCTTCCTAGCAATTCTCTTTCTTAGTAGACTGCATTCTATGAAATTAATCCAGAATGAATTGAGATTTGGTTTTCAACTTTATTTCAACCGGCCCTTGAGAAGAATTGTCCCAAACTGAGATCAGCATTCCTAACTCATAGAAAGTTCTGGTTAAAGGTAGATAGATCAGACCTCTACGCTTAGATCTTTACAGTCTGGGTGGTAGGAGCGCACTGAGGGTCCAAGAAAGCCGTTCAACTCCAAATCTGTTCGCCTTCAATGCTGCAGCGTTTGCCCTAGATTTTTCATCTAACTCCAGCTTTCAGAAGCCAGCCAGTCATGCTAGACGGCACGTGGGTTCACCCCAGGCCGATTTTCTGTGTGCAGAAAACAGCAGCTGAGGGCTCCAAGAGGGGAACAAATTGAACCAAGCAGGATGTTGGGTGGAAATGAAAAGAGTGCCCACCACACAGGTTCATGACCTCTGTACCTCAGCTGCCCTCCATGAAGTAACATCTCCCAATTCCCCTCAGGGAGGGGGTCCCGAAGTCTTCCAGAAGCTGCCTTACTGTGTTCTAGCTGATCTAAAATGCTTCCAAGAGCAGCTGGGATTTGTCCTTCGATGAGCTTTATTTCAGAGCTTTTCTCTGTCTTCTGTCTCTTTGCTCTGCACCTCAGAAATGATGGCTTTTACTTGGGTTTGTTTCATGGAAGGTATTGGGAGGAGGCTGGAAAGCAAGGAGAAACCAAGCGCTCATCTCGCTATACTGTAGGGGCATCTCCTGCTACACGGGCACCCGCCCATGGTTCTGGGAGCCTTACAGTCCCCCTGTGGCTTTAGACACATAGAATGGGCCAGTTTCTGATGTCTAGCAATACCATCTTCCCGCATCTCTTTGGTTCTTGCTAAACTCTGTGTCTCCTGAGCCCTTCTGCCACCCACATATTCAAGCCTCTAAAGCCCAAATGGTCATTGTTCTCTCACTATCTGGCCGATATTCTTAAGGGTGACAGATCTAGTTGTCTGGGCAGCTAAGCCTGGGAAAAGTATTTCTGCAGTAGATCATATCTGCATCAGCTATGACAGTCAGCTAGCTGCGCACTGGACTGGAGGGTCTACAGACAACCCAAATCCTGTCTTGTTCATCACTGAGTTCACAACACCTAGTACGTAATTGATTGGAAGTGACTATTATTTCTATATTTGTGACAGGAAAGGGATTATTTTACTTGAATATTTTAGCCTTAAAAAGGTATCATGCTCACTGTGTTCTGTGAGAAGTAAGGCTGAGGGCTTTCACTAAAGCATGGGAATTGCTGTCTCTCTGGCTTTTTGACTAATCTTTTTCAGCAATGCAATGAAGTCCAAGGAACTTAATTTTCCAATTAGACTCACCTTCAACAACAAAAAGAAGGAAAGAAAAATACTTTCAATAGAATTCCTTGCTGACACCTAAATTTAGCTGGTCAATGTTTACCTGAGCAAAGTGTAGTTACTTGTAGGCAGTAAATTATCACATCATAAAACTGTCTAGTGGGATTCTAGCTGTTTGAGGTGTTAAATTCCCATGTCACCTTCAAAGAAAATGACTTTTGACTTTCACTTCTTAGAAGGCAGGTACTAACACAGGCGGGACTGGCCTGAGGCAAGATTGAAAAGCGGGGGAGGTTGTGAGTTATCTGCCTCTCCCCTTACCACAGGTCCCCTTTCACCTCTCTCTGGAACTCTGTTGTTCTGATGTTTGCCATGTCCCAGCACCCGGCCTGTACTTAACATCAGTCATCTACACTGAGCGGCACACAGCCATGGTGTTTAGAAACATGTCCTTTTCTGAATTTGTACATTTTCACAGGAATCAGTGACATCAGGTGCTTCTCAATTTTTACCACTTATTAGAATCACCTGAAAGACTATCAGAACTCAGATATCTGGGTATGAGCCAAAATTCCCTCTAGGTGGCTCTGGGCGGAGCCTCCCTACTTGTACCTTTTTAACAAGTTCTCAGATGTTGATGATGGTGGTGATGATGGTGATGATGATGACTATGATGTATAGGGACCATCTTTTGGAAGTACTGAATGAGCAGTTTATGTACCCACTAGGTTTCCTGAGGCAGATGCAGATGGTTCCAGAAGCCTCACTGTGGTAACCTCCGAAATGGAATCTTCAGCTAAAACTGCCTCTGTTGTCGGGCTCCCACATCTTTCAGGGCAGCTCCATCTTCAGAGCCAGAGCTGAGACAGACAACACACATGACAACGACAGGCTGTCGGACTTGGGACTCTGAATAAAACTTCAGTGCAGACACAAAGCTTTTACATCCCTTTTAGTTACAAAATAAAGTCTTCGCTCATAGGCTGCCTTGCAAAGGAGTCGTGGCTTGACCGCCTGTCTGTACAGACCATTGTGCGGGTTCCTTGAGTCTGACTGGTCAACTTGACCATGGGTGTCACGCTTGCCATTTTACCCCCAACTTCTACTTATTCTTCTCACCAGGCAAAAATCTACCCCTCCAAAAAAAAATGAGGAAAAGGAATTAGATCCAATCTTCTAAACCTGTCTGGTTGATGAATACATGTTACAGTCTCTACTTGCCACAAAAAAAATGATGTGTGACCTAGCAGTTAGCTCAATTTGTTCAACAAACAGTTCCAGAGTGCTGGACATCAGGTCTAGGAAGATGAAGAGGCATGAGTGTTCTTGATCAGTGGGAACCATGGCCATGTAACAGCTCTGTCTACAAATAAAATGCCACATGTGCCTGAATAAAAGCCCCAAGAGGCCCCGAGCTTCATGAAGGAGTATGTATACTCTATCTAATTGACACGATGCCCACTATACCATGATTCCCTGGTGGCTCTATGAAGGATTAAGTGTACCCAGAAGTTTCATTTCGTACATACACTATATACCTATACATATATGTGTATGTATATGTGTATGAATGTGTGTGTGTGTGTGTGTGTGTGTGTGTGTAAAACACATCTCAATCCTCTTCCTCCCCGACATTTTCTACCCAATCCCAGACTAAGACCTAGAGTTACACTTTGCAAGACAAGGAGTTAGGAGTGGGCCCCAGAGACCCTGGCGAATGTCTTGGTAAGAACCAGGAAGAACCACACACACTGCCTACATTCATAGGACACATGGGGAGTGTTCTTAACAGGGGCAATGCTAAGAGTGAGGTTGCAGGGTATGGAAACATGGCTTTAGGCTCACCGAACGATGACACTGTTCAGGTGTGCTGCTGACTGCCTGGACGACTGAACGAGCTGCCTAGAGATCTCTGACAATTCCTTTCCCTGTACTATACACACAGTGATGCCAGACTCCCAGAGGGCTTACAAAAAGTAGACGTGGTACGCATAAGGAGACCGTGGTGCTGAGACAGCACACAGTAGGCCCGTAAGTGTTCCGCCCTCTGCTCTCACCTCCCACAGCTGGAAGGTGAAGACAGATATTTAGAAAGAAACCTCCCCAAAACGGTGCTCAGGATGAATGCTACACTCACCAGTTAAAACCAAGGTCAGTGGAAGCACCTGTTTTTCACAGCCACTACCTCACGGGGTCAAATGGAAACCAGTACCAGGAATCCTACAGGTACTTGCTGATTCCTGTCTGCCTCCTCTTAACTCTGGAAATGTCCAGGAAAATCTCATGCAGTGGATTTGCCAAGGGAGCAAATCTGAGGTCCCCTAACCTGGTGCTGCTTTGGTAAGTTACCCTTCCTAGACAGCAGCCCCAAGTGCACCTATGTTCTCATGTGTTCAGGAGCATTGGGGCGTCCTCATTCCCAGCCACGAGATCACGCACCACCCGATTCCTCTTGTTCCTGTGTAATGAACAGAAGTGTACCAGAGCAGAACATCTAGTAACAAAAACGTAAAAATGCCTTTTTTTTTCTTTTTTTAGAATTCTGTCAGAAAGGTCAGGGAAAGCCACTTTGGTCAAACTCAGTATGCATGTGAAGAGCTCTTTTGAACTTTTTACCTTTTGATCTGCAACTCACAAGATCTCATTAAAAGTATATTATTTAGCTTAAACTTCCAGTGCTTACCATTTCCCCCAGGGCCCAGGACAGTGCAAAGCAGTTCACACGAGCTTACGCCATGACAACATGTCATAAAGTATCTGCCTGGAGATTGCTGCTAAGGCATGCCATGGAAGGGGGGAGCTCTCTACACATTCACTTCAGACAACTCTACAAGGTGAGGTCAGACCGTGTCTGCCAATAAAGTGCATCCTAATTGCTCAGGAATGCTCAGCCTGACACACGGGGCAATCAATCTCAGTAGACGAGCCAGAGACACCTGGCTCCCAGAGCTGGATGCCTGAGGTTAATTGTCTAGTTCTCCGTCCTCAAGCAATCTTTGGAGGAAAAGACAGAACTGAAGTTATGAGAGCAACCCCTGATTTTCAGCTGAGCTTCCCTTGGAGAACTGAAAGTGGCCAGTGCCGAAGAGAATAAATCAAGCAGTTGCAAATGCGGGTATAATGCATGGGTGCAGTCACCTCCCCCATTTTTATTGCACTTCATAGAGCTTCCTGCACACGACTCTGTATGTCACTCTATGAAGAACAGGATGCAAAACCTTCAGGGCACAGGCCTGCTCAACTTTGATTAAGAAACAGCAAATTGAGGCAAAAATTGAATACCATATAATGCTGGTACATTTTCAAGAGTAGAGTCTTTCCCAGGTCCCACTGCTGTGCCTTTGTATGTGCATCACCCCTGTTTATTTCCATGGTGGTTTTGACTGGGAGAGACACCCAAAAGGTAAGAAGTGAGTAGGACTCAATATGATAAAATGTTTTAGGGCAGGGCTCAGAATAACCTGTGAGTTAATAAAGTAGACAATCCAGATGTCATCTTTCCTCTCTGTGGTCCTGCTGACTTGCAACCCCACACAGCCTTAGACATCATCTCCCAACTTGAAGTAGGAAGGTGCAGGGAGAAGGTAAGGTACCAGTCATGGTGCTCCAGAGGGGCAAAACTAAAAGGATGGACTGATGGATAGGTGATGATAGATGGTAGGTAGGGAGGGAGGTAGAGATAGATAGATAGATAGATGATGATGATGATGATGATGATGATGATGATGATGATAGATAGATAGATAGATAGATAGATAGATAGATAGATAGATAGATGATAGATAGATAGATGATAGATAGATAAATCGATGACAGATAGATAGATGATAGATAAATAGATGATAGATCGATGATAGATAGATGATAGAAAGAAAGAAAGAAAGAAAGAAAGAAAGAAAGAAAGAAAGAAAGAAAGATCAAACGAATAACATGGTCTCTAAATTCAGCATGTTGTCCAATAACACCAGCCCTCACAGCAACAGGAGTCTCTGGGTAAAGGAAGAAAAAAAAGAAAGAAAGAAAACTTCACAGTAAATTAAGTACAATTAACAGAGCAAACATCAGCTCTCCCAGCCCAGGAAAGAAGCAATCAGTCAGCCTTCATTCTCAGCACCCATTAAGACGGGAACCATTTCTCAAACCAGTGATCTTTGGAGTGAACGTCATGATGAGCGCCCTCCTAAATTAGGGCATCCTCATTAAGAAGTACCATAACCATATTCATCTGCAGCTTCTGCTAAGAAGTAGGGGCGATAAAGCTTCCCGAGAGGCAGCAGCTTTTTGATTCTTTTGATCCCCACCATAAAGACAGCTAAGTCTGTTCCAACACTTTGACAAGCTACACTCCTTTTTAATGTTCCTCTAAGCAAAAAGCATTTCTTTGGATGATGGCCATAAAGAGCTGGAAGGGGCCTCTGGAGCTGCTCTTTCATTTAATAAATGAGAAGCCAGAGGTTGGATTATGGCAGATAATCGCTCGTGCCACAGAGCTAGTGAGTTGCATAACTGGTTTAGCATACAACACATAGTCAGAGATAGACCCCTGTGGGACAAGGACCTGCCGCTCATCTCTGGTTTTGCCAACTCCAGAGGTACTGACAGGGACTCAGAGTCCAGGGAACCAACCTTACTGAATCCTTGCTCAGACCTCTGTTAGGTCTCAAACCCAGGACAAAGGTCTAACCGTGGTGCCTATTATCATATCAAAGTGAATGCCAGCTTCCAGGTTCTTCCAGCATCCCTCAGTCCCTACCCATTACAGGGTCATGGCAGCAGGTGAAACATCAAGTAGGTTTTTTTCAGTGATCACAATCCAGGTGGCACCATTAATGCTCCCATTTGTCTTGTTTAGAGACCTAAGGGTTGCCACTCAGAGCTGACATTTCTGTCTATCTTGGCAAGCTTTCTCATTAAACATTTAAATGCCATATTCAGCAGATCTCTGAAGTGTTTGAAGACCATTATGTAGCAAGTATAGCTAATTTTAAACAAACCTTATTTGTTTTTAGTTACTTGCTTTAGGCTTAACCTTGAAAACACATTAACAAAGTTAGCAATGAAAAAGAGGCTAGACATATATCTTCAAGTTAGTTGTTAACCTGAATAGACATTAGGAATTTATAAACCTTATTTATTAGACATACTTTATTTATCAAATATATGTTGTTACCCACTTAAATTTTCTAGAAGCCTAGTGTTGAACACAGCTGTCAAAGATATAAGTAGTTACATGTAAGTCTCTAAATCAACTTTTGTTAATTTAAGTAAACCTCTATAACCTTAGGAATTTATCATACAAAAATCCATACTAATCCAAAATCATTTAGAGACCTGCTGTTGTTTCCTTAGTCTGAAAGGGAAACACAATGACAAGCAGCAGTAGAACTAAGAAGTTCTGTAATTGTTGTTTTAGTTGCTTCATACCATGTGATCATCTTAATATGGTAGTGAAGTCACACAGCATGGACTCTTTAACTGTAGTAAAGATGGCTGCCAACTACATGTTTGTCTCCATCCTAATGAGGTCATCATCTAAGATGGAAGCAAGTCACATGGTTGCTATTTTAAAACATCTATTTCCTAGTAGATCCACTTTTTAAAACAAGAATTGAATCCAAGTTACGCACACACACACACATAATAGGAATTGAATCACATATAATATGCTATAGCAAATTAAGTTTACCTAACTTTTAGATTAAGCTAACTTTTGAGACAGATTTTACAGATTTTTTTTAACCACACCCAATGAACTTACATCTGGCTCCCAGAATTTCTGAAGGCTGAAAACCTGAGATAAGTCTGTCCACCAGATTGGTTTCTCCTAAGAAAGAATCAGTTTTGTTCTTCTTCTACTTCTGGGGAGATGGTGGCAATCTTCAGCATGCCTCCTTGACTTCTAGGCACAGCACCCTGAGCTCTGACATGCTCACAGGTGTTTTCCCACAGGTGTTCAATTAAGGCTCACCGTAATAACCTCATTTGAACTAATTGCATTTGCAGTATGAGCCCCCAAATCCCCCCCTCCTTCCGAGATGATACTCTGAAGTTCTGGTGATGAAGACTTCATTGACTAAATAAGACTTCATTGACTAAATTATTCATCCCTTAAACATAATTGAAAGAACTACATATATCTTTGAACCCACTTGTGATCCAGTTTATAGACCACACATGAGAGATTTAAGGGCTATTATGCCCCCTCACTCTGGCACCATTGATAACACCTATTCTGTTTTGATGAGAATACAAGCTATCCCTGATTTATGATGGTTTGATTTATAATTTTCCAATTACAAATCAATTGCATGATACCAAAGTAAGAGGCAATCATCAGAAACTGCTCTTGGGGTTTTTAATTTGAATCTTTTCTCTAGCAGATGATAGGGGCCACACTCTTTCCTGCCGTGCTTGGCGGCAGCAGTGCACAGACCTCGGTCATCCCCATGAGCATATATATATATATATATATATATATATATATATATATATATATAATATCACGCAATCTACAGGATCCTGGCGTCTAAGGCAGAATGCTCAGTGGGTTAAGTGGAATCATCTTAACATATCTTCAATTTAAAGTGGATAATCCTATCATAAGTTAAGGGACAGGGACATTTCAGAAGGACCCTCTTCTGTCTTTTGCTCTTTTCTCTGAATGTGTCCTTCCTGCTTTTGACTGTCCACCAAACAATGGCCGTTGGGCTTTGCTCTCAGCTACCATGCTTAGGACTAATCTCTGGGGAGGCTTTTGGGTCCCTTTAGTAAACTATTCAGCAAGCAGCTTGCCAACCTTCCAAGCTACAAGTGTCACTAAAGTGTTGAAGTCTCTAACCCTCCCATCAGGGCGCTTGTCCTCCCTCCCTGTCCACTTTAGTGTCTGGTCTTCTCTGACCACATCAACTCAGTGAGGAGCTTTGGTCACCAGTGTGGCAAAGAAAAGTTCAGTTATTCATCAGACTGACTTTCTGCTTAAAGCCGGACTTAAAAGGGGATCTCAGAGGCCAGGTGTGGTGGCTCAGAATCCTAGCCATAGAAAAGGCATGCTCAACAGTACTGTAAAAGCAAGCTCTTGAGTTGGAGCTGAAAGAAGGACCTGACACAACACACATGACGGCCATGCCATGATCCACATGGAAAAATCCCGTCTGGGCTTGAGAAAGGCAAAGGTAACTGCAACAATTGATGCCCCGACAGCCAATGTGGTCTCCTAAACCAAGCACATGCTGAATGAGCAGAGCATTGCTTTAAATGGTAACTTATATGGAAACCAGAATTTCAAAAAATAAAATGAGCCAGGACCCGACAGAGATGAAAACGTTTCTGGTGTCTTACTAGATGTCCTGTTGGAAGTCTAAAGCTGGACATGACATCATTTTTAGACACCATTCTTAGTGGTTTCGGAATACAGCTCAAACTCATTGGGAGGAGCCAATGGCAAAGATATGTGGATTCGCAAAAGCCACAAAGAACTTGGTCGGAAAGAATATATTTTAACTTTAAATATTATACTTTAATTTTCGAAATGGATAGTGGTATCTGTGAATGTTACTTACAGTAGTAAAATACACCTCTCCAAGGAGGAGAGAATTTGTATTTAAAGAAATATTGAAAAGACTCGAGTTAGAACTGGCCTCGCCACTCAGTTGTGGTGATCCATTCGGAACCACCAGATGGCACAGCACTGCCTATTTTTACACCATTTCATTTCCTGAAAAATAAAGGTCATTTGACCTCAGTTTATTGTCCATTTTATTCACCAAAACGAATTTAACAGTGTGGAAACAAGGACACACAAAAGTGCCTTTCTCGTTTTTAAACAAGCTCTAACTGTCCTTTTAATATTCTCATTTGTTCTACCCAGTCATTAAGTTTTGACAAGACAGCAATGAGCTCAAATAGTGAGAAAAACCAGTCCATTGGTTATTCCTTATATGAAGAAGAGATGGCTGATGAGATAATTTTACCTTTCATAATTATCAAATAAGGATTACTTCTATTTAATATTCTATTCCTGTATTTTGTTTCCACAGGATACATGACTAAAAATTCATAGAAATGATTGCCACAGTGAATTTGACAGAATCCAAGAAAACTTATATATGACATAATTGGAATTCAGAAGGTTGAAGAGATTTTTTTTAGTAGGTTTTATCTTACTACTTTACCAATGGCTTTATAGACAAAAAAAATCAAAATCAACCCAATTTTAACATATTTGACAGAAATTCTCCACTTACCCTCTGGTAGACTGTGCTGACACAGTAGAAACTAGATTTTGATTTTATCCTTCTGGGAAGACCTCTTTGTTTCTTTTTTGGATTAGTGGGGTGCATCAAACCCACTTTGGATATGCTCCAGTTGACTAAGTACCAAAAATCCATAATGTGGCTCTCTTCGCACGGAACCTTCAACATCTGTTGGCCAAATGAGTTCTCACATGGCAGGTTTGCTTCCCATACCTCTAAAGCCACAAACAGGATGAAACGAATCCCCACCTAAATTCTGCCACCTCACCATGCCATCTTGAGCCAGTTGTTTAAATCCTTTCTCCCTTCTTTTTATCAAATGAAACAGAGTGGAATTTCTCTAGATTCAGCTAGACTCTCTTTTGTGTTTGAACTTAATGCCATGAGGCAGAGTGACTTATTTCAAGGTGACTGACAGCACAGGAGATGCTAGGGGAAAGGTCATGAAATGACGATCAATCCCAGTGGCTGAGCAGTGAGCTGACAGCTTGGGCTGCTGTCCACCTTCCCTGTTAGAAGAGTCAAGAGCTCTAAGCACACAGAAAAGCCTCTCAACTTCGCTTTGCTTCAGAATAAACACACTTACTCTGGCTGTTTTTCAACCACCTACCTGCCAGTTTCTTCTCTGCCTTACAAAGAATCTTCAATGGCATAGAGCATAACAAATTCCAACTCCTAGAACTCATAACTTAAGCTTCCAGTGAGAGAATAAACAAACGAACAAAGAAAGGGAGTGACAGTCAACAGGGGTGGTGGGAGGAAAATAAGAGGATAATGAGGGGACAGGATCTCACAGCACATTATACAAGGATAATATTGTGAAAGAATAAAAAAATAAAATAATAAAAATAAAAGAAAGAATGAGAACTGTGGCTTTAGACATAGTCTCAGGCTGGGGAGATGTCTCGATGGATAAAACGCTCACCACCAAACCTGATGATCTGAATTCAATCTTGGGTGTCACAGAGTGAAAGGAGAAACCTGACTCCTACACATGCATATACAAAAGAAATTAATAAATAGATATTTTAAAGAAGTACCATCCTGACTCACATAACCACATCCTAGTCAATAAGGGCCCACACAGGCAACAGTGGTCCCCTAAGATCTCAAGGCCTGGAGATGATTAACATTGCTGTTCTTCTGTAAGAACTTAAGAAATGCTGAGATGTTTGCAGAGTGACAAAATCACCCCCTGACACATTTCTCAGAGTGCATCTTCATCCTTAATTGATGCCGGACTCTGTGTGGTATGTCTGTTTAAGTTGGTCCTGAACATTCTAGACTCCGTTTCTCACGGCCTGTGAGAGTGGAGGGGGAGCCTGAGCTACCCCTCTGTTTTGGAAGTTTTGTCTCTCTGATGATGAACCTGCAATATAGAAACTTCTGAATTCCTCCAATTTAGGAACAACTCTGTCCATAATGTGCTGTCTACAGAGTTTTCAATGAGTGAACAGTTTTCCTGTTTTTCTTACCTTTACCTTTTCTTAACAAGCTAATTGCTGCTCTGCTTTGCAAACAGACTGAAGAAGCACGCTTAATGTGCTCAGGTAATAGAGAAAGTTGTCTTTTTAATGGACAGAGGCTTTTGCCTCTTTGTTTACACTTTTAACGGTCTTGTCAAAAGGGCATCCATGAGGGATGGGTCCTTAATTAAGACTTTAAAATGAGGGCAATAAATACATTTTATTGATTATAATATCTTCTTTATTAGAAGGACGACAGACGGCTAGCTAAGTGGTCATGAAATATTCATTAGAAACAATAGATGATGGAAATAGTCTCATTTTTTTCCTCAGGAACTCTCTCCTGAAGGAAGTCAGGTGGGCCCAGTCATGTCGTCCCTAAGGAAACAAAGCTGCTCTCCTACTAAGCGCTCATCCAGCGACAAGTCACATGTCTTCATCTCTCTTCACCAACACTTGAGCTTCCTAAGCAAAGTCCCGTTTGACTAGAGGAAGTAGAATGCCCAGGGTGTCTCTGGTAGGCCCACCTCTGCCTTCAGAACCAGACTCACCCACAGCAGAGAGTCTAACCAGGCAAGTCAGCTCTGCACAGGAAGAATCCGTGCCCATCGAACAACACAAGGCAGCGAGGTGTCTCTCTGCTGCGGGCACCTGTCTTGGAACTACCCAGAGCCTTCTAGAACTTCGGACTGACCTTTGCACTTCTTACTAATTTTCTGTACGTCTCATGCACTTTAGCTTGCTTCCCAAAATTATCAAGGACACAGTTTTAGATAAATTCAACAGAAAGAGCAGAAAACAAACCGAAAACGCTACCGTAACTATTAAAAATAGCTTCATGCAGCACTTCCTCAGAAAATTCTCAGCCTGATCCCATTTTGCTGGAAAGGTCCCTGAAAGATAGGAAAACAACCTCACTCATACATACACAAACAGTAAAAGTGTACATGTGTGTGTGCATGCATGTGGGGGGTCTGTATGTGTGCATATGTCTGTGTGTGTGCATGTGTGTGTGTGTGTCTGTGTGTGTGCATGTGTGTGTGTGTGTGTGATGTTCAGTTATTTCCAGTAGGTTGTACCTCATAACTACCACCTAATAGTACATCACATTAGTGACCAAACCTGGGCTACGTGGATCTGTGAAGGACAAGCCAATCGACTCTATAGGCTGTGGGTGGGAGATTCTCTACTGTGACCACTTTATCGTACCCTTCTGTCAGTGTCAAAGCCAGGGGAGCACACAGACCCCAGAAGCCCAGTGCCAAGGCTAGAGGACAAAGCACCAATCTGCAAGGAATTATGTCAGAAAATCCCCCAAAGTGGTCCCTCGCAGAAAGAAGAAACTGGATAGGTCATTTCTTCTCCATCAGCCTTCGGGGCAATGGAAGCTGTGGAATCTATATCCTCCCAAAAAGTTTCAAATCATGGGAAAGCTCCCAGATTCTTAAATTATTCATATTAACAACCATAAGGGAAAGAATAAGCCTTCAGGAGATGCAGAAGGGCTTCAATTTGGGGGCTATTGCCAGCCCCTGTATCCTTTTAACTCCATTCATGCCACATGATGGAAAGTCTTGTAATACTGCCTTTGATTTACTGAAGGAAAAAAAGGCTGATGCTACTGAAAAGACCCATTACTCCTGTGCCTCCTCATGTAGTTCAATGTTAAGTACTCTACAAACGGAATCCTTAGTGGAATGCAATTCTGTAATTCAATCGAGAGATCTTGCTAATGTCCCAGTCTGCAAGAACATAGCTTAAGGGTTTCGGTTTAGTAGGGAATCTTGCAAACCAGAGATGGAATTACAACCTGCTTTTTCCAGTCGATGGATGAGTGAAGGCTTTGGCAATGGGGTATTAAGCAATTATGGAGATTTTTAAAAGGAATTGAAAGAATTATAAAATTCAGTTTATCTCAGCAAAGGTAAAGGGCAAGGAAGACAGGGAGAGAAAGAGAAGGAGAGGGAGAGAAAGAGGAAGGGGGGATTCTTTTGAGCAGTGAAGATATTGAAGTCAGGCACTAGGAAGAAATATCAGACTAACTAAAGATATATAGATAGATATAGAATTTAAGGCTCTAAATTCAGAAACAGCACTAGTTTGAAGTCCTGCTCTCTCTGTTTCCAAATTCCTAACTCTGATATTCACTACCTCTATGACGTGGACAAAAAGTGCCTGACACTTCCAAAAACTGGACTGATGGAAAAGTCAAAAGAGATGAACATTCCTCACGAGCTCACTAATATCAGTACTCACATGGAAGAAGACAAAGGCACAGAGATGTGACAGGAGGCATGTCCCCCCAAACTGATGACAGCCTGAGGACAGCAGGCTGAATTGGGGTTTCTGGATCGTATCTTCAAATCTTATTTGCTGAGCTTGGTTGTCATTTGAATTGCGTGTGAGTTTGCAATGAGAACATATTACCAAGTCTTTTCTGAAAGGGTACCGTCTTCCCATTGTCAGATATTACACAACTCATTAACAATGTTCCAAGAAAATGGGGCGTGTGTGTGTGTGTGTGTGTGTGTGTGTGCGTGTTTCTGTGTCTGCATATGTGAGTGTTTACCTATGTGTTTCTGTGTATGTGAGTGTGTGTATCTGTGAATGTGAGTATGTATGTGTGTCTGCGTTTATACCTGTGTGTGTGTCTGTATCTGCATATGTGACTGTAAGTGTCTGTAGCTCTAGGAATCTGTGTATGCATGTGTATCTGTGTGCATGTGTCTGTGTTTCTGTGTTTTTATTTGAACCTGAACTGTGATGATGTAGACACCCACTAGTAAAATATGAAGAATAAGGGGCAAACTGGTAGAGATAAAATTCTAAATCAGAGTGCCCTGAGAACATTGGAAAACCCTCCCCATGAGTCTTGAGTAAACTGGGTGATTCCAGACACACATTCCCCATCACCGTGGTTGAGCATCAGCGCCACCCACAGCTTTCCCTACTCATCTTTCAGGATTCTCCAGTCCTGCAGATCTTCCTGGTTCACTTAGATTGCTGGTTGTGTTTTGTATAAGCTCAGAAAAAGTAGTTTATCTCTGCCCTAAGAAACAGCCTTCATTCGGATTAAATGGGTGTCTAGGGCAGATGCATTTTGTGTCTTGCTTCATGTGCTCAAGGCTGTCTGTCCTTGCACCATCTGTCTCACTTAAACCAGGAAGAAAAGTAAGAATCTTGGCTCTGGGCTTCTCTGATACTAGTTGCAAACGAGTCACAAGAGGTGTGTGTGTTCTCCCACACATTAGTACTTCTGAGCCGCCGTTATTTCCACAGAAAGGTCATGGCTCAAATACTTAAGTTACAATGTACGTACAGCACCAATTACAGCTGAAAGAACCCTTCAGTATTAAATACTTCATTGAATGCTTACAAAAATCCATCCTTTGCCCCTGTTAAACAAGCAACATCATCCTTATCTTGTAATATCATCAAACTGAGGTTCAGAGAAATTACTGCATATTCCTTCCCATGATGCCTTTCAGCTCTTCCTCAAGCACCCGCCTCATCCTACCAGGTCAGAGCTGCTGTCCAGTGTCACACCTCAGCCACACCTGTATCAAACAATGCATGGCTCTAGCTGCTGCGGAGGTGACAAGAACAAAAGGCAAGTTGATAAGCTTGTCTCAAAGCTGCTTCCATACCTGGGAACTGCAATCCAATTTAATATATAAACTGCAATTTAGGCAGAAGTACATTCTTATGACAGATACTTGAAGCTTTGCTAACCCTAGGGCAAGGAGGCTTCAGCCAATCACAGACTGCTAACTGTGAGGCCTTGTCCTTATAAGGCAAATGCAGATGACAACCTATCAGACCAGTTCTGAATGTCACTTCCTTCTATCTGGAATGCTGCCCAGTTCCAGAACCTTCTTCTTACCCGGAAGAAACTTCTGTTAAATTTATTTTTTTACTGTAGATTAAATATATACGTGAAAAATAAGATTTACTGGGAAAAAACAGCTATAGCATTCCAATAATTGTTAGAAAAATGACAATAATAACTGGTGGGAAACAGTATAATCAATAAAAACTACAGGACCTGAGAGTTTAAACTGAATAAAAGAGATTTTTTTTCTTAATTTCATCTAACATTTCCTCCACAAATATTTGTTGGGCACATGCTGTGTCAGACACTGTTCCGAGACCTGGGTGCCTTTGGAGACATGAACTGGGGAGGCGCTAATGAATGAACCCCGATACCTTGTTAGGGCCTAGGAGTGATAGACTGGCAAATGATGTCAGGGCTGGAGCCTGGAATGGGGCACTAAACCATACATGTGCAAATGGCTTTCTTATCATCCAACCCTCCCTGTCTTGCCCAGCAATCTGTGTCTTAACCGACCCCCTGTGTAAATGTTCATGGGACCCTGTATGTGCCCTGCAAGTAAAGAAGTATGTTGGCCTCTCCGCTTTTACCTGGGTCATCGGTTGTAGCACAAAACCTAATTAGTTTTAATAATAAAAACCCCCGAGTCAGATATAGGGCAAATGCGAAAGCTCAGAGAAGCAGAGCAGCCCAACCACTAGTTCTTACCTCCACCAAATCCTCGGACCAAATGGGTAATCCTTTCTCTAGAAATCCTCATACTGAATGCCCTGAGATCCTGTCTCCACCTCCCTAGTGCTGGGATTAAAGTGTGAGCCTCCACCACCCAGCTCTGTTTCTCTTTTAGATTGCTTCAATCTCAAGTAGCCCAGGGTGGCCTTGAACTCTTGATTTTTCTGCTAAGTCCTCCCAAATCCTGGGATTGGAGGTGTGTGCCACCACTGCCTGGCCTCTAGAGTTAACTAGTGGCTAGCTCCACACTCTGATCTCCAGGCAAGCTTTATTTGTCAGAAACAAACAAAATATTATACACCACAATCTGTCAGACACTGAGCTATTGTGTTTTGACTTCTGACCTTTTGGGACACTAAGAACAAAGTCTTCTCTGACCAACCCTGACTCATCTGTTGTCTCAGTCCATCTACTCCAGGGGGTCTTTATTTTTCTATCCTGCTGGGGCAGTTTCCCCTACATCCCAACCAAAGCCCGAGAAGGTGACCTAGCTGAGGTGTCCCTAGTCAAAGTGGCCAAGGCTGAGAAGGTGGCCCTCACTGAGGTAACCATAGTTAAGAAGGTGACCATAAAGACAGGGTTTGTTCTAAATTGTATTTATTCCATTAAAATATGACTTTCCGTACATACTGCTAAGTTTTGTGACCCATTTGCTACAGAGAAAGCCTTAGTTCTAGGTTATGCTATTTTGCTTTCTTTGTCCCTTTCTATCCTGTCATTAAAACTTGAACCTTTCTCCTTTCTTGGACCAAGCACAAAACCTGAAATTAGTGATTCTCGTTCCAGTGGATCTTGACAATCAAATCAGGAATGTTGTATTATGGGAGGGGAAGCTGGCGAAAACCTTGCCATACGTGAAACAAATCTTCGACTTCTGATGCCATGGCTGAGGGCTATATCTGCATGATCAGAGCCAAATTGTCCTTGTCCCCACTGCCTGACCCCTGCCCCCAGAAACTGTCCACAGAGACCCGCCTAATATGTTCACACACACAGGCTAGGACAACCAGGACCTGAAAGAGCTCTGCCCAGAGCTCTGGGTAACACAACCAACTCTACATGATTAGGAAGATCTTAGCACACCTCGCCTCCCTGCCCCCCAGAACTAATCTATATGCTAATTTGCACTTCATAATGCCGCCCCACAATATGGTAATTGCTGTAATGTTTTCCAGGGAGAGGGGGGTGGAGAAATTGAGCTGTGGCTCAATCATTGAAGCCTGCGTATGGGTGAGGCTTCACACAAGAGCGAGCCCATGTCCAAGGTGCACCATGTTGAGAACACAGTGAACTTCAGACAGAACAGGAAATGTTGTCTGAGGCGATACTGTTTCGCAATGGCCCTCGGTAGCAGGGTGTAGGTATACAGGCTTCCCAGGCAGTATATTCAATATAAATAAGGCAACCTCCCCCCACCTGCCAGGGCAGCTGATGTCTGTTTACAAGGATCTCTGCAGCAGCTGATCTAGTGGGATGGCCCAGCCTCCAGGGCTTCTGCCTCCCCAAGCATGAGGGTCCTTTCTTGTTGGCCTGTTTTCCTGTGTGCGCTCTCCAGTGTTATTAAGATATCAAACACAGGAATGACAACAAGAGTCCTAATTAAACAACAGCCTCACTGTGCGCCCTCAAAGGAACAGGCTGAACCCAAATAAGAGGAGTGTGGGACTGGAAAGGGGGGGAAAAAGACAATGGGGGCTTTGAAGCCATGGGGGTTTCAAACAGCAGATTTGCTATGTGTATTTAAAAGGCCAGATGACACCAAGGGCTCCTAAAACTATGCAGAGAAGATCGGGACTCACGGAGTCGGAAGGAGAAAGAGAGTCCTGTGGCCAGAACCCACTTGTAATTGAGCTTGAGGATCACTCATGGCAATCAGAGAAGTAATATGCTTCTGAATAATTATGAATAATTAGGCACATTTATGAATAATTACACTGTTAATAACTATCTAACTCATTCCATTTTGAAATTGTAATTCAGTCACTGCAGAGTGGGGAGCCATTCCCTAGTCCTGCTCTGTGCATATTCATGGCCTAATCCAGGATAGCCCTGGACTTGCCTGGGGGACAAAGGGACATCCTGGTCCATGGGGACGAGGCTTCTTATCCCCTTGGCTGATGTGAGAGGACTTCAGACAAGCAAGAGAAACAGAGAGAAGGAAATATTTTCTTAAAACACCAGAGCTTCGCCGGCTAGTGAGTCCTTTATCAATATGCAAATTACTTAAAAGTGACGTGAGGAATTCGCTGCAGTTTTCAGTACAATGGTTGAAAAGAAGCCATTGTCTACACCTCAGTAAAAAGGATGCCCAGAAATTCTATCTGAGCAATCTTATGACTGAATCCTCGGCTCCTCACAATCAGAAGCCATGGTTTGAAAACACAGCCTTAAAGGAAGGGTGTCCCAGGGATTTTAAACAAAAATGTGTCTCTTCTTACTGCCGTCACACACACACACACACACACACACACACACACACACACACACACACCTCATTTCCTCTCCCTTCCCACTCAACCCTTTAGTGCTTCTCTCTTTCACTTCAAAGCCTAACAGTGTTCATAATAAAGGTAAATTTATGTTTTCCTGATTCCAAATGTAATATGTTTGGAAAATATCAGAAAGAAAATTTTAAAGATAATTTTAAAATCAATAATATCAATACTGGACATAACCAGCATTAACCCAATGTTCTAAAATGTTAATTTGCAATTCATATTTTAGACAAGTTAAAATTTGTATCCTTTTATTTTAATCTTAGTATTATGGAAGATGTGTTTTCCATATTAATAAAAAAAAGCAGCAAAACCCCTCATGCTTCAAAACTGAGAAAATGAAGTTATGGACCACATTTGAGTTTCTAGTCCTCATATAGACACAGTCTAGCTACTTTTTATTTCATATCAATGTTCTCCATCATTTAAAAATAAATAATTTTGAAGCTGAACACAGTGGCACAGACTCTAATGTCCACAGGCAAGAGAGTCACTTGAACCAGGAATTTGAGCCCCCACCTCGGCAATATAACAAGACTCCATCTCAAAAAAACTATGTGTGAAAAGGGGCTAGGGAGATGGCTCAGGAGGCAATGCCTACTTGCACAGACATGAATAGGCAATGTGCCTACTTGCACGAACAAGGGGACCTGAGTTTGGTCCTCAGTACTCATGCAGAAGCCAGACATGCTGCTCACCTGTAACTCCATTCCTGGTGGGGTGGACACAGGAGGATTGCAGGGACCTTGTGGACTAGCCAACCCGGCCCAAACAGCAAGCTCTAGGCATGGGTTCTCAACCTTCCTAATACTGTGACCCTTTAATACATCCATCTTGTTACTGACTTTTTGATTAGAGCAGAGCCCTTGAGGTCTAAACATCTCTTAATGATTGGATCCCTCTACCTGGGATCACACCTTCAATGTATGAGCTCTTTTTTGCATGCAGGGCAGATGGGGACCACCTCATAGCTAAACCATGACAGTTAACATTTGAGTCCATAGGCTGGGTAAAGCACATTGCCCTCCCCAAGGTGATAGTCCTAACTTTATCCATAGAATAGAGCACAAGACACAGAAATGACTCTTTCTATCTGCCAATCTTTATCAAGGGACGTGGGACTCCCACTTCCCCAAGCTCAAATTATGGTATTAATCCTTTGGCTTCATGCCCTGGAGAAGCGCCCTCCTGACTCTCAGTTCTTTTGTCTCAATACCAGAGACACTGTTCATCCTTCATATCACCTGCTAGTCTGCTGAAGTTGTTAAAGCTTTTCAGCTTATAGAATCACATAAGCTAATGGTGGCTGGGAGTGGGATGGGTGTGTTTGTTGTTCTGTTTCTCATTCCTAGGCAAATACCAGAGCACCTCAGACCTATTGCTGATTCAGGAATCCCTGGGGAGGAGGGGTCAGTAGCCTTCCGTGATTGTAGAGCATGCTAAAGTTGGGGAACACTTGCCACAGAACAATACCCTGGCTCACCATTTAGACATATATGCTTAAGATTTTTTTTTTCATTTTTCAGTGATCAAGATTTATATATGAAATACTGGATTGTAGAGACACCACAGAGGCATAAAATCATCCTGTTCCACAAAATGCTGGGTCACAGAGCATCTACATAGAGTAACAGGCACTCCTTTCCATATTGCATGACAGCACTGACTTCCAAATAGAGTGAGTGACAGCATTCCCATCAACATAGGGTGACAGCTGACCTGGTCGTGACCCTGATGGAAAGTAGCACTAGAAGGGCCACACATGAGATTCATTTTCTCCTCAGAGACACTCTAAGATCCTTCTCTGATTCCTTTTTATGTTTGAACAGGAATCACAGGGAGGAAGAAACATGCTCAGACCACAAAACTGAGGCATGCATAGGATTTGAACTCTGATGCATCCTCTCCCAAGATCTTTCATGAAGGAAAGGCTATGTGGTGGTATGAAATGGTCCCCATTGGCACATATCTAAATGCTTAGTCAGCAGGGAGTGGACCTGTTTGAAAGGATTAGAAGGATTAAGGAGTAACCTTGTTGGAAGACGTGTACAAGATTTCAAAAGTCCATGCCAGGCCCGCTCTCCCTGTCTGCTGCCTATGGATCAGGATGTAAAGTCCTCAGCTACTGCTCTAGCCTCATACCTGCCTGTATAGTACCACACCCCATGCCATGATAATAATGGACTAAGCCTTTAAAACTTTAGGGAAGTCTCCAGCTAAAGACTTTCTTTTATAAGTGCTTCCTTGGTTATGGTCTCTCTTCACAGCAATAGAACACTGACTAAGACAGGGTATGAGCTTCCACAGACATGTTCAATGTGCATAGAACTATGAAAAGTAAAAGAGAAATATTATACAAGTGGACAAAGTAGATAGTAGCCTATTCTATAATACAAAATGTTCAAGACTAAATCTTTATTGAAAACTTTTCAAAGACAAAAGAACTAAAAGAAAATCAAGTTATAATTCAAATAACACTTAAAGTGGGTGTTTTGTATCTATAAAAATTCTCTATTGAAAAACTATAGCTTTTTCAACTGATATGGGATAAGCAACTTTACTTTCTGTTATAAAATTATAGGAGAGGTGAGCGCTGTAATGTAAAGCCTAAATTTCATTTTGCAGTTACTTTTATCTTTCTATTTCCAGAGACATGGGAAAAAATGAATTAAATGTGATGGAATCAGTGGAAGCTTGATCAACGTCAAATAAAATGCATTATGTGTGGTCAGTGTTTTCATTATGTGACGTCTTAGTGACATTGGTCTGTACCAAAATGATTCTTCTGTCATTTGAGTTATTTGACTATTGATTAATCTTCAAAAATGTTTCAACATGAGTGCCACTGTGAAAAGGGAGCCTGCTCCCCTGCCTCCTGCCATGGGGACTCTAAGGGGCATGTCTTTGCCTGTTTTGCATGATTTATGTTGATCTGAACCTGAAGAATCAATAAATAGTTTCTGAGGCAGAGTTATCCACAGCCCCCACAGAAAGCCTCCTTTTCAGTTTCTACTCAATCTACAAAATGCGTTAGCCTTTGGAATGGCAGGGTCAGGAATGGCTCGTTGATGAGAATCAGGAACTTTGTTCAAGTTTGTTTTTAGGGTACAAAGTCCTACACCTAGAAGAATCCCCCGAGTGGCAAGAAGAAGGAGCTACATTTAGTTCCAAGTTCAACATTATGTAAGGGCCCACTTTGAAAGGGGCTCTTTCAGATGCTGCTAATGTTGGTGTTAACTGTTAAAGATATTAAAACTGTAATTTCTCTCTCACACACACACACGTGTGTGTGCACATGTACACACTCACAGACAAACACATAGACACAAATACACAGACACACACACACACATCACACGCTCAATTTCTTGGAATAAAGTTTGTTTCCAGAAACATCATTGCCTCCTCAGAGACCATGCCAGTTGGCACTTCCACTTCAAGGTTGGGAAGGATTTGTAACACGTGGTGTTGAAATAAGAGCGGCGGGGCTGCGTTCCCAGCACCCCGGCCACCTGCTTGGCTAGCTTATGCCCGAAATAACAACACACAAACTGTATTCATTTAAACACTGCTTGGCTGTGGAGTCTGAGCTCACTTCCTCTTCCTCCCAGCATTCTGTTCTGTTTACTCCACCTACCTATGTTCTAACCAATAAAATGGGCCAAGGCAGTTCCTTTATTAGCCAATGACCTTCCTCCATCAATGTGGCCTCAGCTGTGTCCAACACACAAGAACCAGAAGGAGAATGTTGGTTTCAGCACAGCAAATATGGAAGAAATGAGAAAGAAAGGAGAGTCTATAGCAGTTCATCCTCTCCACTCCAATAGGGTAGGATTGTCAACAAGGGGGAAAGACTTGTGTTTTATCTAAGTAAAATAAATGGAAGAATGTAAAGGCAGGGTTAAGGATTCTCTGCTTTGTACCTTCTCCTGTCCCTGTACATGGTAATCCATGTTCCACTGATGCCGAAGAGGACATGGAGGCAGGTCATTCCTTCGGAATATCAGACATGAACCTCTCTCATTCTGTATGGCACAAGCCCTAGAGAGGGAGAAGAAAGTTAATGACAGAGTGTGTGGCTGAGTCCTTTGTCAAGGGGAAATGGGACTTAGGCTGTGTGATTCTGATCTCCTGGACTGGTACTAGCGAGTAATAAGCGTAGACGAGGGGACCAGATCTGCTGAGCCTAGAAATGACTGCAGATTGGTCAGGTCAAAGTTAACCCTGCTGACATGCGGGGTTTGCATTGAGTTGCAAGGCAAGGCCTTTCTTGCATTCTCTGTCACAAGCCTCCAGCTTACAGAGCGAGAGTAGACAGGAGGGCTAGATTTTCTCACAGGGTGTGCCATGGTGAGTTCTGTTTCTAAGATAATGGTGCTTCAAAACTCAGCCAGCTTCCAGAGCTACTTGTGGCACAAATCTTCAGAGAGAAATAGCTCTGTGCCTGAAAAGAATAACAATTAGCAGTCCAACCATGGCACTGAACCAACCTGGGACATTACTGAATATATCTAATTACATAAGAATAATTTCATTAGCACCAGCTTTCATTTGAATATGCTGCAAGTGGTCAAAAATTTTTATCTCCTTCCTGGGACTCATCTCTAATGAGATCTCATGACTGAAGGTTTATGATGTTTGATAACTGGTAGCTATAAAAATCTCAAGCCTGATAAAGACAGTAAGCAACTGGGCAGGCTTCGTGGGGTCTTAATAATCATTAATTACAAATTGCTTTTATAAGCAAGTGCTGCCATGTGCCAAGAGAGCACCATCGGTCTTCCTAGACCAGATCCAAGACACCTTCACAGATGTCAGGGCTCACCCTGTTCCCAACTCCTCTCAATCACCCATCCTTTTGAGGGTGGAGGTATGTGTGGGATTCAGGAAAGCCTAACACACCCCAACTGGCTCTCATTTTCACTCAGCCACAATGATCTTTTTCCTGTTCTGGGAGGACTTTTAGTATGATTGTATTAGCTGCTTGTTGCTGCTGTGATAAAAACACTATGACTGAGAGAGAAGTGTGAAAGGAATGGTTTATTCTGGCTTATGGTTCCAAGGGAGAGTCCATATATGGCATCAGGAAACTGAGACAGCACACTTTTATCCACACGCAGGAAACAGAGAGTGTGAACCAGAAATGGGGTGAGGCTACAAACCCTCAAAACCAACGCCCAGGAGCATATTTCCTCTGGAAAACCTTTTTGCATCCTGAATGTTCCATAGCCTCTCAAACAGTGATACCAACCAGATAACAACTTTTCAAATACCTGAGACTGTGAAGAACATGCTGGTCAGACAACTAAAATAATCAAAGATCAGAAGTTAGCTTGCTCCCTTCTCTCTTTTTTATTCCCTCCTTCCTTCCTCCTCACCCCTACCCACTCCCTCAACCCTTACTCCCTCCCCCCAACACACACATAAATTCTCTACTCTTTATACCATTAGAAAGTAAGTATGCAATAAGGAATCTTACCAAAATGCACATTCTCAGTTTTGATAAGTCCATTCTCTGGATGCTCAGCTAAAGTATCACTTAGAGATAATTACATCATCCTTTGTTTGGCACATTCAAGATCAGCCAAGTAATACATGGCAATAGAGTGTAGACCTCACTGTCTCCCTGGTATGAAAATAAGTTCCTATAAAAAAGCCTCACCTTGCACAGAGCCTTCCTTGGGTCTAACTAACCAGAACTGCAGTGATGTAACTGCAGAGAAGACGATCCAAAGGCTAGGAGCTCTTACTGCTCCTGCAGAGAACCCAAATCTGGTTCCCAGCACTCACATCTGGCAGCTCACAACGACTTGAAGCTCCAGCTTCAGAACATGTGACCCCCTCTGCTCTGTTACTATAAAATTTCATGAAGCTGTCACAACATTGGAATGTTCTATTTGGGGTAAATGATTCTGTATTCCTGGGTCATGATCACTCATCTGTCTCCAAAAAACTAACTCTCTTATGCTCTTTGAGGTACAATTTATGTTTTGTGTTGACATTGACCTAGAGAGCTGGTATTAATGCCAAATTTCATGAGTCTTGTGTATCTTGACCCAACTTGTCTTCTTCTTCAAGCCCCTTCTCTGGCCACTGCCCCTTTGTGATTGATGGGCAATTGTTCTTCACAACTTGAAATCACCTCTAATCACTCTAATTGCTTATGCTATCCCCAGTCCCAGTATTGAAATACCACTGCCCTGGAGTCAGCAGGAAGAAGGCTGAAATAAAACCATCAACAACAACCACAGATGCCTAACTCCTTAGAGAAAGAATGGAAGGATAACCAGGCTTCGAAAATGTCTAGAAGCTGAGATGACAAAGGCAGCCTCATTCCAACCCCACTCCAGCCCCGTGCCACAAAGAGCAGAGAGTATGCTCTTTAGATTGAGTGAGGATATCCCGCAAAGAAACCCAGAAAGGGAGGGGAACTAGATTTGATGCTTCCTGCATTGCCTGCGCTGTGATCTTGCTGCCAGTAAGACAATCTCCCATAGAGCAGAAGAGCTCCAGGTGAAAGGTTCCCTTCGTTTATAATGTCAGGCTCTGGGTCTGCCAGGTAAAAAGCAAATGGTAATCTTATCATTAGAATGCCTGACCCCTCGGCCATGCCGTATCTCACAGGAAATGGTAGGAACAGCTCGCGTGTCAGCATGGAACACTTAAAGGTCAGCACACAAAAATGTCCCAGAGCTCACAACTGAATTGCTGACACCTTTTATTATTGCCACTTAAATAAATGATTCAAGGGGCAAGGGAAGGGAGTACCGGCTTAATGTCGAGATTTACATTTAGGATTCTTGGGGCAGTTGTTTCTCAACTAGTTCCAAAAAAATAAACTTGCTGAGTTTCGGTGTCAGGGAGCAAACATGGCCATAGAAAGTCACGTAGCTCACTATCCCTCAGCTTACAGAGCACTCAGTGTTCCTTGAAAATGCACCATCATTTTTAATATGATTATGTAAGAATTTCTCCTCCTAGTTTGCTCTTTATTCTGCATAAAAATATTTTCTGCATTTTTTTTCCTCCTCTTGATTTGGCAGGAGAACAGACATCAAGGAAGCTGTTCATCACAACACTTGACCATTGCTATCTGGAAAGTAAGATAGATGATCAGAGCTGCAAGGTCATTCTGCCTATTTCTTTACAATCAAACCATACAAAAGCACTGGGGAGGTGGCTGAGTGAGTAAAGTGCTTGCCACTAAAGCATGAAGACCTGAATTCAGATTCCCAGAAACTACATAATATCAGGCAGGGTTGTGCATGTTCGCAACCCCAGCATTGTAGGGAGGAGGGGAGCCAGTTAGATTCCTGGAGCTTATTAGTTAGCCAAGTTAGTCAAGCAGTGAGTCCCAGGTTCAGTGTGTCTCAAGAAATAATGTGGAGAGTAACTGAGGAGGGCACGCACACCTCTAGCCTCCTTGTGCGCATGTGCAGGCACGTGCGCTCTTACACACACGTATACTTCATACACACATACAAAAACACTAAAAACCGTTCTAATGACAAGCTTTTAATGGCTAAATGGAGCTATCACCCTGACACAGCAGTTTCATCTAAGAGAACTAAAAGAAGACTTTCAAGTTCCTCATGCCAACATCCATGACAACCAAAAGCAGGAATCATAGTTAAAAGGCACAAACCATAAAAGGCATAAATGTGGTTGATACTCCGGAATTATGGAATATTATTTAACCTTAAAAAGAAGGTACTCCTGGCACATATACCACAGGACAGATGAACTTTGAAGACATTATACAAAGAAGGAAGTCAAGCACTAAATGGTAAACCCTGCAGGGTTCCACTCAAACATCTGGAATATGGGAATTTAGAGCAGCGGTAGGTAGATTTGCAGATGCTGAGGAAGAGGACTGGGAGGGTGAGTTGGAACGTGGTGATTTATGAGTACAGAGTCTCGTCATGGGGAATGAACACATTCTAAAGCTTACTATTAAAGAGACTACACAGATGCACATGCATAGCTCTGACTACCCTGGAGTCTGTTAAGTTACACACTTCCTATGGGTTCTTCAGCAGATCCTGAAAATCATATCCCCAGAAAGCTCTTTGGGAAAGTAAGCATGGAGCTTGGGCATGGTGGTACATACCTGGAGTTCCAGCCCTCGGGGTGGGCATCTCCTGTGAGTAGAAACAAACTGCATGTACCCTGCGGGATTACAGCATTATCTAGGGCAATTGCGTTCACTTCCTGGGTATAAGGATTTAGTCTCCGCACATCAGAGTCTCCCCATGTGTTGTTACTAGAGAACTGAATCTCGCTGAACTGTGTCTACAGAACACCAATAGCCCTTGTGTTCTGACAGGCAAACCATGTCAGGCCCTGTTCTACACCAATGCTGCCCATGTGCAGCCTCTGGCTGGTTCCTAATGTGCCTTAAAAAGTTGGGACTTCCATCTTTCCGGAAGTGTGTGAGCCAACTTTCCATCTCTACGACAAAATGCCTGAAACAACCAACATAGCAGTAGGAAAAGTTGATTCTGGCTCAAAGTTTCAACACATTTTAGTCCACAGTCACCCAGCCTATGTGGCCTATGTGCCTCGGGTGACTGGGCTAAGGGAGTAGCCTGGTGGCAGTGGGTAGCATAGTGGGCCTATTCACTTTAGAGTAGCCAGGAAACAAAGACAGACAGAGGGGAAAGCAAAGAGAGCCCCATATCATCTTCAAGGAGGTTTTTATCCCCTAAAAGCTCTACCACACCTCAATAGCAACAAGATGAGAACTGAGCCTTTGAGGTAGCTGATCTGTTTCTCCTGAATATGACATGGCCATTGGCTTTGGTGAAATAGAAGTGCTAGAGTGACCTACAAAGTCCTCGGTCTGCAGTCATAGATATGAGATAAACAGAAGAATACAGGGGAAGTCAGGCCTATAGGAGGAGTGATTGTTTTCTTTCATACAAGGATGGACAAAGCCACCAAACCCACAGCTGAGATTCCTCCCACCAGCTCAACAGATCCATGTGGTCGTTAGAAATGCTGGAGTATGCAAGATATGGAAGATAGAAGGGACTGAGATTCTTGTGTGGGGCAGCTTCCGTCAGTCTACACCATGGTGGGACTATTTTGTCATTGCAGCTGCTCTGAGTCACCCGAGTTCCTACAAGTAACTCCAGTGTACTCACTGGCTCAGTACACTGGACTCCTTTCTCTGTACTGTTGTTGCTCTGTTTGTGGCGAGTAGACATGGTTTTGCTTCTCAGGAAGAGTCCCAGAGCAGATTTTAGCACAGGGACCCCTGAAAAGCCTTCCAGATCCAAAGTCACCCTGCAGCTCAGGTCCAGGATAGTTGGCTACCTTTCAAACTGCTTACTGGTCAGAAAAACTGTCAAGCCACCCCACAACCTCTTGTTTCATTGAAGACATGCCCCTTTTCAAGCTACCTTATCACAGCCTTGCTTCTGGACCCTTCCTCTGGCCACACTGTTGGAGCCTCAGGCCATGAGATGAAAAAAAATCATTAGAATGCCAAGGAAAAAAAATGAGGCTTCTCGCTCAGAGGTTGATTTTTTAAGCTTCAAAGGGCCATAAATCTGGGCTCAAGGCAAGAAAATGTATGCAGAAGGGAAATCTACAAAGAGTCTTAAATATGAAGTTATTAAAAATTGATTTTTAAGAATGCCAATTTTGTGTTCTGATTTTATCCTGAAACACCAACTTTCAACAAAGGCAAACACCAGCGCACACTTTCTCCCTGCTGATTCTGAAAACACAACCAACCTCCAAGAAAACTTTTGTTAGGATGCACTTAATGCTTGCATCCTCCCCTCCCCAACTTCATATGTGAATGTTCCAACTGACAGTGGGATGGTGTGAGGGGGTGGGGCTGGGAGATTACAAGACACGGAGGTGTCAATACCAACTGAAAGAGGCCATAGACCCTGTCTCCCTCCTTCTATCAAATGAGAACACAACAGAAAATCTCTATCTATGGACCAGAAAGCTGGTACCTGGGTCTTAGACTTCCAGCCTCCAGAACTCTGAAAACTAAATTTATAGCCAGCCGAATAGTGGAGGCCTGCAGGACCATGAGAGGTTGAGGTAAGATGGTTGCAAATCGAAAGCCTTCTTGAGCAACATAATAAATCCTGTCTCATGAGGGATTCCCCTTTGTATGCTGTGAATATGTTTTATTACCATTGGTTAATAAACAAGCTGCTTTGGCCTATGGCAGGACAGAATATAGATAGGTGGGAAAACTAGACTAAATGCAGACAGAAAGAAGGCAAAGTTAGGGAGACACCATGTAGCTGTTGAAAGAAAAAAATAAAAATGTCAGAACCTTACCAGTAAGCCACAGTCTCATGGCGATACACAGATTAATAGAAATGGGTTAATTTAAGATATAGGAGCTAGCTAGAAATATGCCTGAGCAATTGGTCAAACAGTGTTGTAATTAATATAGTTTTGTGTGATTGTTTGGGTCTGGGTGGCCAGGAAACAAAAAAGCATTCTTTGCTTACAGTCTCAGGTTTGTTTTTGTCATTTTAATGGGAAACAAAGTCTGGAGCTATAGCTCACTGGCAGTACACTAAGAGTACCTAGCATGAACTAGGATCCAATATTCCCACTGTAAAAATTAGTTAATTTTGTTGCTTATAAGACTTTCAACCTACTTCATTTTGTGATAGTAACCCAATGTATTCTTATCTCCTAAGATAGTAATGGTCATTTTATAAATGACTCTGCAGAGTCTTCAGAGTTTTCCTGAAGGCATGAGTGACCCATGACAGTAGGGGACTGGCCCATCTTCTTAGAAACTGTCCCGCAGCAGTAGGATCTAGCAACCATGCTCCTCCTTGCCTGTCACACCCTACCTTGCAGTCTCATGGTTTCCTCTGGGGCATGGGGATAGTGTTTTGCTGTTGTCAGTTGTGTGGGGAGGTTGTTTTTGGTTTGGTTTGGTTTGGTTTGGTTTGGTTTGGTTTGGTTTTTCGAGACAGAGTTTCACTATGTAGCTCTTGGTGTCTTGGAACTCACTTTGTAGATCAGGCTGGCCTTGAACTCACAGAGATCTGCCTGCCTCTGCCTCCCAAGAGCTGGGATTAAAGGCATGTGCCACAATGCCTGGCTTGTGGGGAGAGTGTTTAATCTTCATTTTTAGTACTTTCAAAACTAATTGGGCTGCTACCATCTCTGTGGTTACCATGATCACTGAGAGACCCCTCCACTCTAGCAGCATGTATTTTAACAACACCATCCTCTCCCTTCTCAAGTTCTTTCCCCTCCTCCTACTTCTTCCACCTCTTTCTTTCTGTCTATCATTCTCTCCAGACTCTTCTGCCATGTACACAGCATTCTGAGATCCATTTGTTCAGAAATATTGTTTGTAGTTAGCCGTTAGGGAAGACTGACTAACATTCTTCCAAATAGCTCCCATTCCCACCCTGTCAGTGGATACCAACAGCCTTTGAATGAGATGACTCGTCCACTAACCTACTCAAGATTTTTGGCTGGCCAACTTTGTAGCTGTCCCTCAAATGCCAAGAAATAAGAGACCTAGTTATTCAGTGGCACATGAAGGGCTGGGCTCTGATATCAGTGACAATAGTCATGTGGAATGACATGGTCAGGCTGTCATTGGAGCCTGTGTTCCTCTCACCTTACAACCCCATCACTTGGGAGCAGATGATACAAAAAGTTAGGACCTTGTTGGGCTGGCATATGTGTGGATCTGTTTCTTTTTAAATATCACAAGCAGTTCCTAAAAAAGTGAGAGAGCTGACTATTCTGTCTCTGAGCTCAGGAGTTCCTGCGATCACTAAAAGAGCAATAGCCACAAATAGAAATCACCTGCTTCTGAACAGTGTCCATACTGAGCAAGACAGACCCCACTGACAAAGGAGAAGAAAATGGTGCAGGGAAAATAGGAGTCTCTCACCATTTGTCTGCAAGATGTTAGAATTACTTATTCAAATAATTTCTTCCAAAGATTGTGTGTATGTGTAATGCATGCACGTGCACATGTGTCCACACGTATGTGGGTATACATCTGAGGGCACCTGTGCCTGTGTATTCGCATGCACAAAGATGCCAGAGGCCAATATATGTTTTTCTTGACATGTGTTCATTCACTTTATTTACTGGAGCAGAGTCTGTCCTGAACCTGAAGTTGACATTTTTAGCCATCCGACTTAGACCCCCTGTCTTTATCTCTCAAGTACTTAGTCTACAGGTGGACTACCAAACCTTCTTGGTTTTTTTTTTATATGTGTGCTGTGAATCCAAATTCCAGTCCTCACGCCTGCAGAATATGATAGTATTAAATATCAGCTTGACAAAATCTAGAGCCACCTGGAAGCTGGGCTCTGAAAATGCCTGTGGAGGATATCTTGGGTGCAGTAATTGAGGTAGGAAGGCCTGTCCACTGGGGGTGGCAATATTCCCTGGCTAGATCCTGAACTATATAGGTGGAGAAAAGGAGCTGAGCAACAGCATGCATTTGTCTCTGCTTTTTGACTGTAGATATGATGAGAATTGCCTCTAGACCCTGCCAGTGTGACCTACCTGCCATAATGAACTGTAACCTTGAATTGTTAGGTAGATTAAATGCATTAGTAATTAACTCCAAGTCTCCCATCATGCATTGGTGTTGCATTAATGAAAGAAATCAAAGCACATTTGTCCCCTTGGTATCAATTTAACCAAGAGTGATTGAATTCTCTACATCATCTTCCCTCTGTCTTCCATACTCCTGTGTCTTGCTGTGTGGATTTGAATCTATGCTTGTCTGAAGGCTGTCTCACAAATCTGTCCCTGTGTCTGTATCCATCTGTGACTGTGTGTGTCTGTCTCTAACAAAGGCCTTTGTTCTGTATTTAATGAACAGCACAGAAAGAATCACATGGGGAATGATAAAGGGTACTTTACTGAACTCTAACAGCATTTCATAAGGGGTTAAGTCACAGATGCCAACTGACCCCAATTAACCCACATAACAAACAGTATTATAAACATCATCATTTATTGATCAATATTCAAATGTGTTTAGTATTATCCATAAATAAGCAGTTGTAAGTCTTAAGTGACCTGAAGGAGTTGCATACAGTGTCCTATGCTGGATATTCATTTTATAAGATTGCATTCAGGGCTGGAGAGATGGCTCAGAAGTTAAGAGCACAGACTGCTCTTCTAGAGGGCCTGTGTTCAATTCTCAGCAACCACATGGTGGTTCATGGCCATTTATAATGAAATCTGGTACCTTCTTCTGGCAGGTGGGCAAGCACTGCATACATAATAAATAAATCCTTTTTTAAAAAGGGAATATTAAAAAAAACCATTCAACCTCTGTTTTTATTGCTGTCAGCAAATGATACACACACATTACTCTGGGTCAGGACACGGATTCCCAGAGCTCCACCTAATGTTTGACTCTCTCTGCATCTGCTCCCATCAGCTGCTGGATGTAGCCTCTCTGGCAATTATGCTAGGCTCTGATCTATGAGTACAGCAGAGTATCATTGGGAATCACTTCATTGACTCTTTCTCTAGTCATGTTTGATGCTATCCTAAGTTTCTGGGCTGTCCAAACTCTGGTTCCTGGCCCTCCAGACAGTGTTAGGCTTGGGCTCCCTTCTGGGGCATGGGTCTCAAGTTTGACCAGTAATTGGTTGGCCACTCCCACAAATTTTGTGCCGCCTTTACCTCAGTACATTTTTCAGGCAAGACAAATTGTAGGCCAAAGGTTTTGTGGCTGGCTTGGTGTCCCAATCCCTCCACTGGAAGCCTTGCTGGGTTACAGAAGATGGCCAGTTCAGGTTCCATATCCCCATTACTCAATTTTACTAGGGTCGCCCTCATGGATTTCTGAGAGTTTCCATTGTACTAGGTTTCTACCTCACTCCTGAAACGTTCCCCAAGTCCAGTCATCTCTCCTCATATTCTCTCCATCCTCCCCCACCCCCACAAATCCTTTCTGTTCCCATCCCTACCCTCCCCCAGTCCACCTACAAAATATATTCTATTTCCCCTTTCCAGGGATATCCATATTCCACCACCGTCCTCTTGAGCCCTCCTTGTGCTTAGCCTTTCTGGGTTTGTGGAGTGTAGCATGATTATCCTTTACTTTACAGCTAATGTCCACTTGAAAGTGAATAAAAGACAAACGTGGTCTTAAGTCTTAAGTGACCTCAAATTGTATTACTAACTCTGGGTAGGGAGTCTAGCAAATTTGCAGCTCCTTAGAAAATAAGAAATATTTTCATAATATTACATTGCCACAAACTGTGGGTCAAAATGAAAACTTTATCTTTTTAGTTGCTTCTGACAGACTATGGTATCACAGCAACAATTAAAGAAACTAAAGGGCACAACAAGCCCTATTACCCACAGAGCCATTCTCCAGCCCCTCTTTTAAGTATTTAAACACATGCTAGGCATTCAGAACACTATGGCAAAAAGATAGGGTCTCAAGATGTCCATAAGAGGAAACTAGGTTGTGAAAGAGAGGTTCAGAAAGACAGCGTTGTTGAGCAAAAAGGCAAAAGATCAAGGTGTTGAGGTAGATAGCATGCCCCCACTAACACTCAAATGCCTAATACACTGGTATGGAAGCATGGGAGAGTTGCTGATCCTCTGATTCAAACCCAGCACTAGGGAGGCTGAGGCAGGAGGATCACATTGTCAGAGAATTGTTCATACTACCACACCATGGGGCCAATAAAACTACCTTGAATCAAGAGATGGATTGGCTGACCAGGATTAGCCATAGAGATGCTGGAGGACTGAGGAGGTCTAATAAAGAGGGACAGGAAGAGAGAAGGGGAGATTTCCAGGGGTGGTACATGAGGGAAACATGGAGAGAGGATCATTCTATCGACTCTCAGCTTCTGCTTGCATTTACCAGGTTCTTATCTCAATTTTGAACTCCCGAGTTTTTATTATACTAGAACAATGTTGGTAGGCATTACAGGATCATCACTAACTCAAAAAGATCCTTGATTACACAGTAAGACCTGTCTCAACATCATCAAAGGTGTTTGAATTGACAACAAGCCACTGAATTTACAACAAGCAGCTCCTTGTAAGAAAAGTAGAGGTAGCAGCCAGAAGGCAGAAGCCACCCACTTACTGGAAAAGGGACGGCCTGCACATTGACCTGTGTAGGAAAGCAGTGACGTGGCTTCACAATGTGAGACTTTTCCTTTTCTAATTTCTGATATAATGGAGATATTACCACCGTCGTGTATGTGTGTGTGTGTGTGTGTGTGTGTGTGTGTGTGTGTGTGTGTGAGAGAGAGAGAGAGAGAGAGTTCATATGGAGAGAGAGAGAGAGAGAGAGAGAGAGAGAGAGAGAGAGAGTTCATATGTATATGGTCACAGGGGATTAACAGCAAATACTTCAATTGTTCTCCATCTTAAAGGTGGAGTCAGGGTCCCTCACTGAACTTAGAGCCCATCAGTTGGGCTAGAATGGCTGGCAGCTTCAACCCTGGGACTGCTGACACCAGTTTGTTTGATGCTTGCTTGGGTTCTACTTTTATGGTCATTGCATGAGAGTTTTTTTCTCTTTGTGTTTTTTAACCACTGAATAGTTTCATACATTTATGTAATTAATGTTACCTGCTTGTTTAAAAAAAGAGAGAAAAAGAAAACATGGGTTCTAGGGATCAAACTCAGCACATCTTCATGCTTGCCTGGCCCTTACCAACTGAGCCATCCCCTTAGCCCCACTACTGTCTTCCTCTTTTAAACAGCAAAGGAATTCGATAATGTAAAATGAGCAGAAAATAAATGTCATTTGTTTGCGGGACCAGATAAGCTTTTTTATTAGCATTCCCTTTCCTATCTCTGTGGTGAATGTCATCAAAAGCTCAGGGATAAACTCTCATGAATATTTCCCCTCTGAAGACAGAGGAGGAAATTGAGATTCCCATTACAGCAAGCCCACCATCTGAAGCTCCATCACTCAGGACTTAGGCACTAACCTCAGCATAGATGACAAAAAAAATGCAGTCAGAGCTCAGAGTTGCTGGGTAAAGAACTTCTGTAGGATTTCATCATCTCTCAATACTGTTTGCAGCTGTCCACATAATGAGTGTGTCTCCATAATTTTCTAGCATTGTTAAAGCACAAGAGTTTATATCATTAAGGTCATTAAACTATGCTTTTTGCTGTAGGCTATCAAAGAGTTTGCTAATCACTTAAGCTTTTCTTCCCAGTCCTGCAAAGATGTAGGGCTCCTGCTCCGTTTCACCATGTCTCCATCCCTGCCTTTTAAAAGCCGGACACCCTTGTCTTCAAATATTTTTAATTGCTACAGTTTTTCTATATAGACATAATAATACTGTTTGTCTTTGAAAGTGGAAAATACTTTCATCTGAATGAAAAACTGACCCCCAAACACTAGTTTGGCTGTTGTTTTTCACACAGCCAATTATTTAAAAGGCAACATTTGACATTTGATCTTTATCCTCTTTGTCATCCGCCCTCTGCCTGCGAGAGAGCGCGGCCCCATAAACACAGTTCACAGGAGCAAATACATTTAGCTCTGTCGGATTCCATTGGTTTCCGGAGTGTTTCAGACAGGGAACATAAAAAAAAGGGTGACAGTTTCAGAAGCCACTAAAATTTTATACTTGGCTTTGTCACCAGGATTAACGGATTTCAGCAAATTCCATAAGAAAGTCCAGTCTCTCTACGTATGCCCATCACAGCCATGAAGGCTCCCCCACATGTCAGCAAGTGTATTGTAAAACCCATAAACAGCAAGTGTATTGTAAAACCTTTTATGACCATTATAAAAATATTTTGACTATTTTACTCAACCACCTCAGTAAGACACCTGATACGAGTTGAGGGAGAGAAACAAAATCCCTTTTTCAACAAGCCTTTCAGAATCAGAGGAAGGCTGGAGAAAAAGAAAACCAATTTTCTATTAAAATAACATCAGTGTTCAAACAGAGTGTCCTCTTGTTATATTTATCTCCAGTAGCAATAACCCAGCACCCAGGTCCGGACTTGGGTCGCAAAGAGTCCAAGCATTGCACTGTGGTAGAGTCTAAGCAATCAAAGTTAAGTTGAACTCAGAAAGGCAAATGTTACGTGTTTTCTTTCATATGTAGATCCAAGATTTCATACAGGTTCCTAAAATGGACATGTCAGTAGTTTGAAGATGGCTGGGGGGACTCTGACCTGTGACACACAGCCGGCACCAAGAGTCTGTTCATGACATCTGAGAAAGGCAGGCATTGTCTCTACTAGCCATCCAGGAAGCCCAACTACATCCCCTGTGACAACCGTCACAAAAGGCCAGGACTTAATCACCTACCTTTTCTTGTTGCTGCTTCTAACTTTGACTCAGCCTGAAAAAGCCAAATATGTACTTCTCTCCACTGTCTAGAAAGCCCACTCCTCCCTGGCCAGCCCTACTTCCCCAGCCCACAGCCTTGGCTCTGCACCACTGGTCCCCCACTCCACCACCTACCTTGCTCTAAGTCAGTGGTTCTCAACCTGTGGTTTGTGACTCCTTGAGGAGTCACCTAAGACCATCAGAAAACACAGATATTTACATTACAATTTACAGGAGTAGCAAAATTACAGTTATGAAGAAGCAATAAAAACAATTATATGGTTGGGGTCACCACAGCATGAGAAGCTGTATTAAAAGAGTCCCAGCATTAGGAAGCCAACTGTTCTAAGTCATTTCCAGATGACAATCCCTTTGCTTTAAACAAACAGACATTTTTTTTCCATTTGGTCCTCATCTCCACAAGACAAAGATATTCTATCCCAATAAGTCCAGGCATTTCTCAAAGGACAGTTCTACCCAATAACTAGACCCAAACTTTCTGAGAAACACTCTGGTATCCACTATAGTAAGTCAGCTTAGCTAGCTTGGTGGCACACGCCTTTCATCCCATCACTCAGGAGGCAGAGGCAGGCAGAACTCTGTGAGTTCAAGGCCAACCTGGTCTCCAGAGAGAGTTCCAGGACAGCTAGAGTCACCCAGAGTAACTATCTCAAAAAAGGAAGAGAAGGCAGATGACTTGGTAACATAGCTTAAAGAAAATGTGGATGACCCTACAAGACTCTATTTATCTAAAATATAAAACAAAATAAAACCTTCCCAATCACTTCATGAAGAGACGGTTGAACAAAGGAGCTATCCATCCAGGCTCAGTCCTGCCCCATCTCGGTCTAGTCGCGCTGGTACTATCATCTACTGCCCCAAATACAAGGCGAAGCTTCTTCTCTAATAGAATGCCTTTTCCATATTTATAAAATCCGCTGTTTTTACCTTTCTCGTGTGCTGTATGTAAGGAACCCAAAAATTGTATATTGGAGGAGGATTATGTTACATTTGCTCAGTTATTTATACTTACAGAGCCTAAACTCTGAACCTTTAGAGTTTCTGCCTTTTACCTGGAGGGCCTGCTCTAAGCCTTCAGTAAATGTTTACCCAACATTCAAAGCTCGGGTGAAATGTCACCTCTTCAATCTTCTCCTCACCCCCATTTTCTCCTCACCTCCCCAAGCAACATTATTTGATGCTTCCCCTATTTCCAAGACTGAATCTATACGTCTAAAAGCAAACTTGTCACGAGATAGGCATCGCGCTTGCTTCCAGGCCTCTCTCCAGAGGGACTGAAACCCCTGAAGTCTATTTCACATCATGCCTCTAAGTTTTGGGCTCCTTGATACACTCAGTCACACAAGGGAGTAGCCATTTTTTTTTCTCTAGTGAGGCTTTGATTCTAACTTTAAAGCCTTGGTGTTCTTGATGAAACAGCCTTGCTATTTCTCATGTTCACATGTTTAATAGAATACGCCCCTTTCTCTGGAGTCTGTTTATCCATCCTTCCTGCTTGCCTAAGTCACCACCACCTCATTCTGAGCCTAGTCACAGATTTAGTTCCAGAACCGGGCATTCCAGAGAGCTGCAGTGAAAAACACAAATGCCGCCCAACGTCAGGATAACCAGCCAGGGATGTTGGGTGTAAGGCACACTCTTCATCTGCCTTGGACAGACTGTGGAGCTCTCTGGGACAAGCCACGGTGGCTTACAGCCTTCTCCCTCAATGCCTGCTGCCACCCTGCATTTAGCTATAATGGCTGCCCTTAAAGCAAGGAGCCAAAAGAACAGTTAGGCACTGAGTTGGGCAGTGAAGCAAGAGGATTAAGGGTGGGAGTGTAAAGGTCACGGAAAAGGACCCTCTTAGTATTGTATCAGGCCATGAAGCAGCAATGTGGAGAACCCTAGTGGCTCTGAAAACTGGCCCAAAGTTTCATGCTGAAGGTGGTGCTGCCTTTGTGCTTTCTCCCAAGCTCTCTGTTTGGGGCAGCTGTCAAAGGGATTTGCTGAGCAAGGCAGGAAAAGGGAGATTTCTAGACTGGGGCAATCAAAGGTGACTGAAGATTGGGTTTTGTAACAGGACCAGGTGCTCAGGTGGTGCTTTATTGCGTGGAATGAGTCAGAGCTGCCCAGACAATGCAGGGAGCAAAGAGAAAGCAAGTCAGTGTGAGTTGTACGTGGTACCCAACACCATGATGTATCGGGGATGGAGATCCATCACCTGGAGATTGTGGTCCTAACAGTGTCAGCTCGGGAGGGATAACGTTATAGCAACCAGAGCTGCTCACTCCAAACAATGAGAACACACAAGTCACCCAGCTAAGCTTCAATTTCAGAAAAACCATGGCATTTCTTAGCATTTTTAATCCATGCCATACTGGGACACAGCTAATGCTTAAAAATTATGTGTTGCTTGTTGGAATCTGAAACTCAATTGGGCATCCTGTATTTATCTAACAACCATGCAGTAACAGTGTGCTCTCAATTTTCCCCTTTCTCTGTTTCCTCTGCCTTGGCTGCCTACTAACCTCACATGGGAAAGTTTTGAAATGCTGATGCTTAGAGCACATGCCAGGCCAGTGACACAGTGACATAGCTGCAGCCAGAAAGTGGAACCGTAAGAAGACCGGATCACAGCAGGCTTTCCCGACCTTCATTCATTAGGCTACGGTGTGTGTTTTTCCTGTGGTCAGTCTTACTGTGAAAAGCTGAACCACACCCCTCTGGGTAAGTAAGCGTTGACTGAGCCTTGTGATAGCACTGGAGGAACAGGCGTGGAAGAGACACAGCCCTGGCCTCCAGAAGATCATCCTCGAGTGTGCGATCATTCATCTTTCCAGGTAGATTCCTCTCCCTCAGAGAAAGAGCTAGATGAGCCAGGATAGAATGGAACCTGTAGAACGATGTCCCAGCGGGTGAGGACAGACACAGTGCAATGGGACTGTAAAGGGGGACGAGGGGGAGCAAGTGAGGAAAGGGAAGAAAAGCAGAGGAGAAAAATGTCTCTTCCTCAAACACAAAAATCAATCCGGAGAGTCAGTAGCAAAAGGCAGCTAAGACTCTCAGTCAGAAAGAACTCCTGCATCAACCCAAGATGGCAGACAACGTACAGGAACTCTCTAGGACCCAACGGCATAAAGTGGGAGGAGCTACACAAGAGCTATCAGAAGAGATGGTAACCAATGAAAGTCTCTAACAGCAAAGACCATAGGGAATTTTGAGAAGCTGAACACGGAGACTAGGAAGATGGTCCCCACACTACAGTGCCTATCACACGAGCCTGAAGGCCTGCGTTCTGACTCCTAGAGCCCAGAGAAAAAGGCAAGTGTGGTGGCATGTAACCGGAGTGCTGAGAAGGTAGAAAGGGGATTCCAGATGTTCTCTGGCCAGTCAGTCTAGCCAATCGATGAGTTCAAGGTTCAGTGAGACATCATATCAAAACATAAAAGGAGAGGGGGAGAGGAAAACGCCCAGTGTCCGCGTCTGCACTCAACGTACATGCACATGCAGTTCCTCCGTTTTATATAGATACACAGCATCACATATATATTTGACGTGAAATGTATGAAACTATCCAAAACTATGCAGAGTAATAAACGTGGCAGATGAGAGGAGGGAGAAAAAGTTGGGGTACGGATAGATACGTTCAACATGTAAAATGTTATATCGCTTGAAAATGTTCTTATATAATACAATTCCATGCACATGAATACGTACATGCCTTTTGTATCTGTGTTCAAATGGGTACCCACCCTTACACAGAGTTCCTGACCTGTTGCAGTAGGTTCGGCTCAAGCTACATTAAGACGCATTTAAAACAACCTTGGGATTTTGCGTAGCAGCCACTCCCTCCTACGATCTCAAAGGTTCTGACACAGTCGTGACCCCTCAGATATCCTCTTGTGTTCCAATGGAAACCTGGACGGAGTTCTCATTTCCATGATCCATTCTGCTAAGTTTAAATGTCATCATCAAGGTTAACATTTTGAGTTCAACAATTCAAACTAAAATTAACCTGGTTTTAATTCACCTTTTTTAACCCCACATGATGGAGATAAAAATGTTCCCAGGAACCACATTCCCCAGTTTCCTCATCACAATGTAAAGGGTAACACTGGAGCCCAGAGAGGCAGTCTTGCTTATGGGGTGTCTTGAGCTAGTTGGTGGCTAAGCCAGCACCAGGCCTGTGGCTCCTTATTCCCTTTCCAAAGCTCTTTCTACAGTGAGTGTCTCAGCTTTGGTGTAAATAAATTGACTGAGGCATTTCCTAGGAACAGAGAGAGGAAGAAGGCAGCTAAGTGGGTATTGGATTCCTGAAGAAGGTAGAGAGGCGCACAGAGAAAATGAGTAGAGACCCAATTCACAAATCTTGCCTGGGGCTAGACCTTTATACATTTAATATAGTACGATAGTGATAATAGATCCACTCAGCCCTTCTTTCCTTTCCAGGGACCAAATTTGCCTGCTCTTTTCAGTGGTCAGAAAGAAATGATATGCAGGGCGATGACATTCCATATACATTTTGCCCTTGACGTCCCAGGGCGCATGTTCCTTGAGGGTTAGAATTCTTTAGCCGACTTCGCGTCTACTTCTCTTCCTCACACCAATGACTTGTACCCAAGAGTGTATATCTATTATAATTGCTACCTAAAGAGAATAAGAATTACAGATAAGTAATTTTCTTTTTCTAATCTAACCCCCTGGAGGCATTTCAGCAGCTAATACGGACGATGACAGGCATTCCTGCTATAATTTATACAATTTCATTTTTCTTAATCATGGATTTTGCATCTCTTACGTCACCTGCTTAAAATGGAAGCCGAGTGTGTGTGTGTGTGTGTGTCTGCTTTTACATTTTTAGTCCCCCTTGTAAAGTGTTAAAAATGCCCACACAATCATGAGAAATATAGGAAGCATCTTCTCCAAAATGGCCTTCTAACTGTAGATGAATCCTCCTGAAGCAGTTTACAGAGCGTGTGTTTAAACTCTTCAGTGAGATACCCCATCTCAAGTACTTAAGGAAATATGTAGTTAAAATGTGGACCTTTGTAGTTACTCGTCTTCACCGAGAAAGTCCTCACTAGGGAGGCACAGTGTAAACCATCTGTATGCTACAAAACAGAAGAAAATCCAGCAAATGCCTAAGAGGGGTTGTAATTATGTTTTTTGTTATTGTTATTGCTCTCCCACCTAGCACAGTTCCTGAAACATGAAAATATGTCAGTAAATATTGTTGATTTGCATTAAATTCACTGGTAGATAGTGAAGTGGTACAGATATTTGCATTAAATTCACTGGTAGATAGTGAAATGGTACAGATATTTGCATTAAATTCCCAGGTAGATAGTGAAATGGTACAGATATTTGCATTAAATTCACTGGTAGATAGTGAAATGGTACAGGTATTTACATTAAATTCACAGGTAGATAGTGAAGTGGTACAGATATTTACATTAAATTCACTGGTAGATAGTGAAGTGGTACAGATATTTGCATTAAATTCACTGGTAGATAGTGAAATGGTACAGATATTTACATTAAATTCACAGGTAGATAGTGAAGTGGTACAGATATTTACATTAAATTCACTGGTAGATAGTGAAGTGGTACAGATATTTACATTAAATTCACTGGTAGATAGTGAAATGGTACAGATATTTACATTAAATTCACTGGTAGATAGTGAAGTGGTATAGATATTTACATTAAATTCACTGGTAGATAGTGAAGTGGTACAGATATTTACATTAAATTCACAGGTAGATAGTGAAGTGGTACAGATATTTGCATTAAATTCACTGGTAGATAGTGAAATGGTACAGATATTTACATTAAATTCACTGGTAGATAGTGAAGTGGTACAGATATTTGCATTAAATTCACTGGTAGATAGTGAAATGGTACAGATATTTACATTAAATTCACAGGTAGATAGTGAAGTGGTACAGATATTTACATTAAATTCACTGGTAGATAGTGAAGTGGTACAGATATTTACATTAAATTCACTGGTAGATAGTGAAGTGGTACAGATATTTACATTAAATTCACTGGTAGATAGTGAAGTGGTGCAGATATTTACATTAAATTCACTGATAGATAGTAAATTGGTGCAGATATTTGCATTAAATTCACAGGTAGATAGTGAAGTGGTACAGATATTTGCATTAAATTCACTGGTAGATAGTGAAGTGGTACAGGTATTTACATTAAATTCACTGGTAGATAGTGAAATGGTACAGATATTTACATTAAATTCACAGGTAGATAGTGAAATGGTACAGGTATTTACATTAAATTCACAGGTAGATAGTGAAATGGTACAGATATTTGCATTAAATTCACTGGTAGATAGTGAATTGGTACAGATATTTGCATTAAATTCCCAGGTAGATAGTGAAATGGTACAGATATTTGCATTAAATTCACTGGTAGATAGTGAAATGGTACAGATATTTGCATTAAATTCCCAGGTAGATAGTGAAATGGTACAGATATTTGCATTAAATTCCCAGGTAGATAGTGAAATGGTACAGATATTTGCATTAAATTCACAGGTATATACTGAAGTGGTACAGATATTTGCATTAAATTCACAGGTAGATAGTGAAGTGGTACAGTATTCTGCTTGTACACTTAATCTCCCCCATCTAACTCCTTCAAATGCACAACCAGGAAGAGGGAAGGGAGGGGAAACTTCAACTGGGATGCAAAAACAAAATAAATAAACAACAGCAACAAGCTCCAGGGCCAGCTTTATCTTCTCCTAGTCTTCACAGGAACTCTGAGGACTCGCATTCATTCTAGAGCAGTGGGTGCAATGTTTTTGAAAAGCTGCAGTTTCCTTATTAAAAAAAAAAAAATTTAACATCCAACGACCTGCAATCTGATACAGCCCAGAGAAGGAAAAAGAATCCATGCATCCAGTCACCACAATTCAAAAACAAATTTGGTCTGTCCTCAATTTGTCCCTTTCTGGAGGGAACTTCAGAAAAGCAACAGTTTGTTCAGTAAGCACTTTGTCGAACCTTCTGGGTCTTAGTCTGTACTTAGAATTGCATTTTTTTTCACACTTGAAGAGTGGATTGCCATTTAGGCTTCTCTCTAGTCACTGAAAGTTGGGGGTGGAGCTTAGAGAGGATGGGATTGCCCAATGGTAGAGCATTTACCCATCTCTTGAGTTCAAAACCTAGCCCTCTCACCCCACCCCCCAAAAATAAAAGACTTTAGCAAGAATCAGTTCAGTTCTCTATCCTTTCTGTTTTCTTTCCTGATTAACCTAAAGAGGCATTGTGTCTACAGGTATCCATCCATGTGTGAAGCACAAATAAGTATATATCATACTACACACACATTGCAGGGTTTACCTGTGGATCTATCAAGGCTGCACAAAATACACTTTAAATAGCTCATGATAAAAACGGAATTATAGGTATGTATAACAAATCCATTATTCTATTCTTTTATATGCCTGGGGTTTGCTTTCGGGATCTGATATAAGCAAGGCAAGCACTATACCACTGAGCCCAACCCCTAGATCCTCCTATTTTCCAATTTGTGTCAATAGCAACCATTGCTCTTAAATTTGCAAGTAGCTATCATACCTTTAAAGTGGTTGCCTTACTTCAGGTATTTCCCTAGCTTTCCGTGAAGACTGCTTGCGTGTCGTCTTGACGTGCATGTGAACCCACAGCAGGCCAGTCACCAACTCCCACACTGTATCGTCACTGCTGGGGTTAATGTCAAAGACTCTGCATTTGTGTTGGGATGCTTAGGGCAATGCCTTGTATGTAGTAGTCACTCAGTGAACAAACTAACTGGGTCAAGAAGGCAGTTAAAACGAGACTCTAGGGACAGCGAGCAATTGGAGGAGAGTAGAAGTAGACATAAGAATTGTGGTAAAAGGAAAACAATGAGCTTATTGCCTTTCCCCTATACATTTCTAGAACATGGAGGAAAAGAGAGAAGGAAGGAGGGTGTGAGAAAGAGCAGGACAAACAAGATTTTTTTTCCAAACTTCATAAACTCTCCCTAATGATGGGTTAGTGTTTAAAGCGTTTCAATAGCACAGTCCCTTTGACCCCACTCCCAGCCCAAGTCACAGCAAATTGAAAGTGGGAAGAGGCTTTCCTTGTGCATCAGTCTCTGTGGCTGTTGATGGACAGCTCGCTTCATCCCGGTGACACTGTCTGGGGAAATGATTTGTGCACGTTGAGGTGGCCCAGGGATGATGCAAGTCCTCAGTGACAGAAAACAAGGGAGATGGTTGGAACCCACCTGGAAGGGTCCAGAGATGTTGACTAGGACCGCAGCGTGTGCCTGCTTATATATTTATCTGTTCCTTCTTTTGCTTGCTTGCTCTTTAAAGAGCTGAAGGCCTAGCCTAGTGTGCATGCCCGGTGCAGACTGTCTTCCCAAGCTGAAGGGGCTCCACCCCCAGCCTCCTGCACCCTGGATCCACTTTCGAAATCAAAATTCTTTTGGATATACCCCGCCCCGCAGAAAATAATAGGATATAAAACAGTGCACATTATAGGAAAAAAAAATTCTAAGATTACCTGTCCCTCATCATCTCTGTAACCTTAAGGAAGTAACAGCTTGTCCTTAACATCGACTTCCGGTGCTTACCCTGAGTCAAGCTACCCTCTGTCAACATGCATGGTGCAGTCACTGACTCCATAATCTCTTCAAATATTATCAAGGCATGTTTTCCCTCCGTTTCTCAATGTGCTCTTTTGACTAGCAATATGCAAAAAAATGATTAAGTTAAATTTTTATCAGATATACATTAACACATTGCTTCTGTGAGGCAAAACTGATAAATCACACTCCATCCAGTCCAGCCTGCGACCGCCTCCGGCTTCCTGAGCTGGGAAGGGGAGTGTCAGTGTCTCTCTCTCCGGAGCTCCTCACCCCCATTTCACTAGCCTTTCACTTAAGGTCACAGGACACACTGGAAGAAGTTTGTCCTTAGGATTTAATTGGACCTTTGTTTAAGTACTAGTCTGCTATATAGTAGGAAGCATAGCCCTTCATTTTTCTACAGCTCAGCTCCTCCATCTAGACAAAGGAAAAAGCAACACCCATGTGCAGGGGGCGGGGTAGCCAAGGCAGAACATATTGGGTGTCAGATAAAGCAGAATTCATCAGATGGGGGCGGGGAACACGAATAAAGAAATCCCATACTAGCTCAGGATAGGGTATACTAAGTTTTTTTGCTTTGTTGTTGTTGTTGTTTGTTTGTTTGTTTGTTTTAATTAAAAGGGAAACTCGTGAATCACAATGAGGAAACAGGAATGGGGTCCTACATCCAGGTGTGGCAAACTGAAAGTGGCCAAGTGGGCACTCCTGAGGGCTTTATGGAACCCAAAGCCACGCCCACCTGGTCCAGCCTCTCAAAGGACATTGGCTAAAGGAGGTTCCCCATCAGGAAAGAGCCTGGGAGAAAGAGGGGTTTGGGGGCACGGGAGTGAATAGCAACAGCAAAAACTGAAGAACCTTTGATTTTCTTGCGTTATGTTCCAAACCTTCCGTCCTTCCATTTTATACACTGAGGGGTCCCTGCCTGGCCAGGCCCTGCCTCCTCTCTTTACCTTTGTTTTCATTTGGTGTTTTGCCTGGAGTAGCCACTCCCTGTCCCTAAGCTTCTGAAGTGCTGTTTATTCTTCAAGACTCCAGTTCAACGCCCTCTTTCCCACACAGCTTCCCCTGCATCCTGAGGTTCAGCTCTCATTCTGGAAAGCCTTAGACCTCTGTTTTTAGCCTTTTTCTAAAACTTCACATTGGTTCTTTCTAAGTCACATCCTTGCAGGGCTGTCACACTTCAAGTACTTACAACTGTATTTTTGAGTGACTGAATCAATAACAGGCTATGTGTATTTGTAAAAAAAAATTTCCTGAGGCCAGGCAGTGGTGGCGCACACTTTAATCCCAGCACTCGGGAGGCAGAGACAGGCAAATCCCTGTGAGTTCAAGGCCAGCCTGGTCTACAAGAGATAGTTCCAGGACAACTAAGACTGTTACACAGGAAAACTCTGTCTTGAAAAACCAAAACAACAACAATAATAATAATAAAATTTTCTGTCAGTGACAACTTAGCAGAGAAGAAGTTTAGGCTCTCGGAAAAAAACCAAAATCTCTGTTTCCCATTTTACCTATGTGCATAGGAGAACCTACATGTATTTACCAGCAAACTCAGGAAGAATTGAAATGGCTGCCTTCACTATTCCAAACACTTACTTCATAGTTGCTCATTTTCTAGGGAGAAAAGCAAATTAATTTAATTATGTCACTTTCTAGCATTTGACAGCTCTGGGACTTCACGTATGAGAAATCAAAGAAACCAGCGATTTCATTAACTCAGTGGTGGAAAACGTGTCAAAATATCACCTGTCTTTGTACACGCTAGTGAATTGACTGCATTTTCCCTCTTAATGTGTTTGGGGTCCTACAGACGGCATATTAAATATAACTAGTGTACCTAGTTTCCCAGTGGTCTCTAGGAATCCTTCAAGTTCTGTTTCAAAGTCATAAAAGAACTGTACTACTTTAGAAATACTCAGTGTCAATTTTTCAGAGTTATGAATGAAAAACAACACTTCTTGAAATCGCACCAAGACTATGAAACTGAGACATCATCTAACTCCACCTGTCCTGGCAGAAAGGCATCGCCAACCTTCACAGTGCTGCAGTTCCATGCTGGGCAAGGAGAAGCAAAGAGGAACAGAGCTGCAACACTGTGAAGTGTCTGTAGGCTACCCAAAGGACCCTACCGGAACCGGGGATGGAATGAGAGCATGATGCTTAGCTCATGCCAGGAGAAAGAACAGCAGGCATGTAGGACCCAGGGATCAAACTCAAGTGTTCAGGATGGGTGATAAGTATCTTAGATCACTAATCCATCTCTCCAGCCCATGCATGGCTATACTTAAAAAAGCAATAATAACAGCAAAAATAGCAATTATTGGTGCAAATGTGAAGAAACTAGAACACCATGCCCTACCAGTAGAACTATACAATGGTACAAGTAAACCACTGTGCAAATTGTAGTCAAAGAAATAAATTCTATTATTCTGTGAGCCTACAACCCCACTTCTGGGTGTGTTTCCTGAGGAGTAAAAAGCAGTGTATTAGGCAAATACTTGCATATCATCCACATTCAGAGCACTAATCACAGATGAGTAAGGGATGCAGTAAAATGAGGAATATGTGTGCAAAAGAATATGATTCAGGGTTAAACAGAAAAGAAAGCCTGCCATGTGTTAAAAAAAAATATGAGCAAGGTTCATATAAAAATGAAATCAACCTGTCTTGAAAGGCCAAACACTGTTTGACTGTTGCATGAGTATCTGCAGTGGTCAAAGAGTGGTGGCCAGGGTTAGGGGAGGAAGCGGGATGAGGAATTAGTATTGAATGGGTACTGAGTTTCAGCTTAGGGAGGTAGGAAAGACCTGGAGATGGATGATGGTGACAGCTGTACAACATGGATGTACTCACTGTCACTAAAATGTACACTTAAAACAAGCTGAAAGAAGAGACGTCATTGAAGAAAAATCAAACTTTACATATCTGAACCCCATTCAAGTTATCAACAATTATAAAAATATGGCTGTTGAAGAAATTTCATGTTACACGGATTATGCATTCCTTAAAAGATGAGTGTGTGTTTCTGTGCACTGCTTCTGGTCACCTGTGATTTGTGTCTAATTCTGTTAAAACAGTGACCTTATCTGCATGTTTTCCTCCTTTGCTCAAACATTTTACTAAACTGTTCACCTAAAGTCAGGGACTCTTAGCCACATGGCTCGGTACCTTTTTCAGCAGGGCAATCACATCTTCCTTCTTCAGTGTCCAGACAGGACTGCAGAGGAATGGGCTTCCTCCTTCCTAGAATTCTCCTGTTCTCATTGCCCCACTTCTACTTCCTGTCTGGTTGTCCCGCCTATACTTCCTGCCTGGCTACTGGCCAATCAGCGTTTATTTAAAGCATAATTGACAGAATATAGACAATTGTCCAGCACCAAAAACTTGATAGCAAATAGTTCTGAATTATTAAAGTCAGAATAAATTTGCGGACTATTTACTCAATAGAAACATACGTTAGGTCACAAGAAGTAAGATCTCAATATCACCAGGCCTTCCTGCAAAGATGCTGCCAAATTATTCAGAAGTAGCCATGAAAGAGTAGCAGGTGGGAGTTTGGGGGAAGGAGTTATGAAACTGTGCTCCCCATGATCACGGCAATGGGCACACGAATCTATACATGTGTTGAAATCTGTAGAAATTCTTATGAAATTAAAGTCAATAAAAAGAGCTGGAGAGATGACTTGGCAAATAAAGATACTTGCCATCAGCCGGGCAGTGGTGGTGCACACCTTTAATCCCAGCACTCGGGAGGCAGAGGCAGGAGGATCTCTGTGAGTTTGAGGCCAGCCTGGTCTACAAAACTAGTTCCAGGACAGGCACCAAAGCTACAGAGAAACCTTGTCTCAAAAAAAAAAAAAAATACTTACCACAAAGCCTGATATCCTGTTTTTCTTCGATTCACAGAACCTACCAAGTTGAAGGAAAGAAGGGACCCCTGACAAGTTGAAGGAAAGAACAGACTGCTGTCAACGTGTTCTTTGACCCCTACACATGTACTGCAGCTGGCACACACACAGAGACACAGACACACACACACACACACACACACTAAATGTTATAAAAAAATACTTTAATTTTTTAAAAGAATGAACAACACTGTTTTTGAACAGCACAGATCTCCGTGTCTTCTTTGTCTATTTCCATCCTCACTCATCTTCCTTCTCAGAATCCACAGCCTATAAGGCCCTCAGCCTGCTATAGTGACACTTGTCTCTCCAGAGCAGGAAAGAGAGCAGCTAACAGTCACCGTCGCAGGACCAACACTACTTGGAATCTTTAAGCAGCTGAGAGCGAATATGCCTTAAATGTGTGATATGCTGTTCCAATCTCGATCTCCCCTACTTCTGCTATTGATCGTTCCCTGGCTTTAGAAGTGTGTACCCAATAAATATTAACCACCAGACACATGCTAGCAGCTCCCTGCTACAGAATATGCCTCTTGTCATCTCTCCCTAGGAAATAATCAGACCTACACTTAATATACTTGTAACGATAGCGGAGTGCCTCCAGGATATGATGTGAGAAACAGGAGTCAGAAATCATCTTTGCTGTATTTATTATGCTGTCGGTTATTGTCATGTGGTAAAGGCCAGAGAATCTAATCCCTTTCCCTGCTGGGATTGGTGTAGCTTGTCTTTTTTAAAAAAAAAAAAATGTAGATTGTAGATTTGAACAGTACATAGCTGAGCTCTGATGTGGTCTTTTTGTTATTCATATGCAACCTGAGTTTTACCCAGAGAGAAATGAATTTGACCTAAATCAGCTTATGACCTAATATTATGACCTAATATCATTTATTTGGGCTTTCTATCTGCAACAAAATTTGAATATAGCAGATCTGGGGAGATAGTTCAGTTGATAATATGCTTATCATGCAAGCGTGAAGACCTGAGTTCAACCCCCGGGGCCCACATAAAAATGAGAACAAGATAGCATGCACTTGTAACCCCGCAGTGACGAGGTAGAGATAGATGATTCCTTGGACTCACTGGTCAGCCAACAGAGCCCAATCAGTGAGTTTCAAGACAGGGAAAGACCCTGTCTCCAAAACTTCCTGATTCACGGCTCTCGGGCAGTCTGAACTCATGATGTCCTCAGGAATATACGGTCTTTGAAGGCTCCAAAAAGAATCCTTCCTTGTCCCTTCAAGTCTGTGGTGGTGACAATGACTCTCCAGGCCTTTTTGATTTCCATCTGGGCCCCTGCAAGCTCCACTTCTGCTATAGTGTCCCTCTCCCTGTAGATCACACACTAATGTATGAAGACACTAGACATACTGCATGAAGATCCCACCCGACTCCTGTATGACCTCTTCTTAGCTAATTATATCTTTAACGGTCCCATTTTCAAACAAGGGCACAGTACTAGGTACAAAGGGTTGGGACTTCCAAGTGCCTGTATAGAGACCATAGTTGAAGTCATAACATGAAGTCAGTTGATAATTCTTATCCTTATTTTTAGATGACCCTCGTTTTTAGATAGTAATCAAATTTCATGTGTGGTATTTGTGTGGGGTGTGGCCCTGTATCGATGATAAATTGAAGTGGTAGCACTGTTCACCTGATAGCCACAGTGTCCTTTCAGCTGACCAATACTCTCCCTCGAAGCTCTCTCTTGCTGCTATCTCGGTGGAGATCTCCAAATGCCGCGCACCGTGCCCCCATGTCTGCGCTCTGTGCCCTAGCACCCAGTTACCGAGCTTTGGGCAAGGGGCTAGAGGATAAAATACACAGACACACACAGACAGAGAAACAGCGACACGGGTCATCCTTGAATTCCCCAAGAATGCTCCCTTTATTGTGTTCAGGGGCAGATTA